>NC_090937.1:1632812491-1633458324 GCF_040938575.1 Ambystoma mexicanum | reverse complement strand
CCTGGTCAGTTTGCCCACAAATCTATATTTGATTCAAATACATATTGCACAGATACACAGTTGTTTAAAATTGCATGCACCCATCACATATCACATGAGGTATACTCTGTTCAAACTCTGCTCTTCCTGGGGGCTTGCATTCAGAAATGGCAACATTTTGCGCTTTTTAACTGGTTTTGCAATATCGGACATTTACCCAAATTTACACACATATGCGCAAGGAGTATGGACATTAATTGATGAAGTGTAAGATTTTTAACATGCAGACATTTGGAGTGAGACCCTATTTTCCGCTAGCAACCCCCCAGAATACACCACAGGGTCCTAACGCATCTCAAAATGTTCACAGAAAAATCACAAGAATTATGGTATCATTTAGATAATTTTGACAAGTCCGCACCATGAGTTATACATCTTTCTTAAAATCATAATCTGCCCAAAAGGGGTGTGTCTTCCCAGGTCACATGGTGGAGAAACCAGTCTATCCACTTTCTTTAAGCTCAGCCTGTCCTCAGAGGGGGCTGCCCCTCCCCGTTTCTGCCAAGAGGAAGCCACTTTTACGACCCCCCCAATATAACATTTGCTTGAGTCCAGGACAGGCCTTTGTTCAACTCCCTGTAGCTGCTCCACCCCTAATCTAATCAGACAGGTGACAACTCCTTTTGGCAAGGGGAAGAGTGGCTGAGCAGGTTTTAACTCATGTGGGGGTAGATGTCAGGCAGAATTGGAATCTCTTTAAGCCAGTTTTAGCTACATGTCATTTTTTTGTCCCCAGTTTAAATCACTTACGATTTTTACATACACATTAAATAATTACTTCCTTCAAGTCATTTCAGAATATAGTTTTACATTGTATCCACCTCTTAGCAAGTCTTTCCTTGGTCTGGTTTTGTTTCATTTGTTCAGTTTTACACAAAAGTCTGGTGGTTTTAAAACGCCGGCTTTCTGATAGTGGTGAGTACTGGTAATGCAACCATTTTTGGGATTTAAGAAAATGAATTCCCCACAGTTCTGGGTTGCTTTTGGCAATCAGCATTGCCATTCCCAATGGTTTCAGGCTACTGTGTGGGTAGCCCAATGGTGGTTTTAGGCAGTGCCCTCCTGTGCTCACAACATAGGCAAAAATGGGTGGCAGCCTATTCTTCATGCATTTCCCTGTGCATTTTCTGGGAAGTTCTGGCCATCATGATGTTTTCCATGCCAGTACTGCACAGTTTTCCTATTCTGGCATACATGTGGGCTTTTTGGCCATCTTGGATTTTCTAAGCTCACAGCACCAAATGTTGCAGCATGATAGCTCAAACGTGGGTCAGGACACCCAACAAAGTCAATAGGCCTGCACCAGTGTCAAATGGAATAGGGGTCCTGTTATCGAGGATCACAAGGTTAGAACAGTTCACGATTCGGGATTGCAAGGAGTACTTAGATATTGTCAAAAAGGGAACCAAACGTTATAAGAGGGAGGGAAAATAAGGACAAGCCTTGGTGAGGAAGAAGGTACACTCCAATTCCTAGAAAGTTGGACACAGTACCCTATTCATTTGAAGAAAAGCTGGTGCCACGGCAGTTGTTCCTGGTAGTTCCTGCAGACTCACGGTTCCTGGAGCTTCAGTCGTGGGGACAAGAAGGAGGATGTCTGGAGTGATCTGCACTACCCAGAGATGAGGCCAGCAGCAGCGAAGTAACAGTGAATAAAAGGTGCGCTCCTTTAAAACAGGAGAGGCTCTTCAGATGGCTATCCGGACCACTACAGCTGTGTGCAGTGATTTTGACCAAGAAGAGGATCCTCTGGCTGTGGAAGGTGAGCTGGTTGATCCCACCAGGCTCAAGGGAAGAAGACTCCGGACTGGATCTTGTTAGTTTGTTTGTTTGTTTGTTTGTTTGTTTGTTTGTTTGTTTGTTCGTTTGTTTGTTTATTAATTTATATTGCGCGCCAGACCCGAAGGTATGAGGGTGCAGGAGCAGCAAGTTTATTCTCAGCTTAGTTACAGTGCTGTACATTAATTTACAGTGTGAACATAGGTTAATACAGTTACAATGGATACAGTGATACAGTGAAATACAATAAAGGCGAAGTCAGTTGTTGGTCATTGTTCTTTAGCCACTGAATGTAAATACGTCTAAAGTGTGGGTATGTTTGCGGTGTCCTTAAGGAGGGTGGTAAGGAGTTCCAATATTGGGCTGCTTTCACCTGGAAGCTGTTGCCGCCCATTTTGGTTTGTTTGAACTTGGGATCTGTGAGCAGGTTAGCATTGCTAGTTCTAGTGGGCCTATTGGGGGTGTATCTTATTATTCTGTCGGCTAAGTAACGGGCGACTGCATTGTTGAGGCATTTGTGTGTTAAGGAGGCTACTTTGAGCAGGATTTTGTCGGTGGTAGTGAGCCAGTTATGGGTTCTCCTGATGTTAGAGATGTGTTCTCTCTTAGGGAAGCTGAGCGCTGCTCTCAGTGCATTATTTTGTAGGGTCTGGATTTTATTGGTAACCTGTTTGTTGGCTCCTACATAAAGGGCGTTACAATAATCCAGTTTCGATAGTACAAGGGCTCTGGCTAGAGTAATGCAGTTCTGGGTGTATAGGAAGGGTTTGGCTGCTCTGATAAGCTTTCATGTGTAGGCTGAGGTGGAGGCCATGGAGCTAACCTGTTTATGGAAGGAGAGGGCAGAGTCCAGGTAGATACTTAGGGTTTTCACTCCCTTGGCTACCTTGATGGGATTGCCGTCTATAATGAAGCTGATGTAGTTATGGTCCAGTTTGTTTAGATTTGGGGTGGATCTGAGGATGATGAGTTCAGTCTTGTCATCATTCAGGCATAGACTGTGGGAAGCCATCCATGCCTGGATGATGAGGTGCACCTTGTTCACCAAGGCCAAATCCTTGTTGTAATCTCCCGTCAACTCCATCTTCTCTTGTCATTGAAGGGTAGATAGCTCAGGACTGCAGCAGGGCCTCACCGGGACTTGGCAGTGCAGCAGCCATCTTCTTCTCCGCTTCTTTTCAGTTCCTTGCAGTTCCAGTGGCGACTCTGATTTCTAGCCCAAGAGTCCTGCCTTTTATGCCAAAATCCCCCATTCACACAGCCTGGCTGTCAATCACTCAGCAGGGGGGTTGTCCAGCCCAGACAACCACCTCAGCCAATGAACACAAAGTGCGACTTGGGTCTCCAAGGAGACCCTGTGCAGGGGGTGACTATACCCCTCCCTCACATTCAGCCCACCTAAACACCCAGGCGCCAGAAGGAGGGCTTCTCTGGAGAAGCCTGCCAAATGACGGTGAACAAAGAAGGCAAACCTGGTTTGCCGCACAAAGTAAAACACAAGAAGGACTTTAACAAAAAGAAATGGCGACGAAACCCAACTGGAGCCTAATTAAAACCAATATGGTCAAGCGGGTTTCATGTTCGAGGCTACAATATTAGCCTAAAACATTACCACGTTATGTAATATGACCATGGGAGAAAAGTTAGGGTAGATACCACTACCGCCAGCCTAGTCTTAGTGTAAAGGGAGCAAAACAAGGCTCAAAGAGGCACAGATAAAAAGGGATAGGAATGAACCCTTTTCAATACTCAATGTAAGATGGGGTGTACTGGATCTGTGGTAAATATGACCATATAAAGTTAATGACAACTTTACATGTTTCTGGGGGACAGTAGTCAGCCCCAGAAAAATTGAGTCATTGGGAAGTCTAAAAGACAACACTGTGTTACTGCACTGAAGGTCCTGTGTAACACACAAAGGAAAATATGATACCTAGGGAGTTGGCGAGAATCCATAGCCCATGAGCACAAACAGTACAACACACACAAAAAATACACTGTAAGAGTGGAAAAAAGATCCATACTCTTACCAAGTGGAAAACATAAACCCCAGAAATCCAGCAGAGCTGCTGAGGGACTCACTAGGTAAGTGAAATTAGCCATAGAATGAGAATTGTCCCTAACAGTAGCCAACCCACTAGTGCACAGGGAGGCGGACCTCTGAGCTGTCAAGCATACCCCCTAGACAAGCCATTAAAATAATAAGCAAAGTTGTGGTGAAAACAGGGTATGTGGAGTGCTCGCCAGCGGATTGCACTCCTCATCATTGAGTCCTAAGGGGAATTGGTTGAGGAACATGAACTTAGGTTTGGCAGACCTAGGTGTGGTTCAAAGATCCTGCATCCATAGCAAGAAATGCTAGCACTCTTATAAGGGCGGCAGCAAAAGCAAGGGCTCCCAAAACCAGTCTTTTCCTGAAACACCGGACCAATGACTAATCCCAATGGACGCACAGACTGAGCTACAGACAGCAACTGACGGTACTGCACTACTGTTAAGAGTCCAGTCCCAAAGCTGGCAGCCCCCATCCTGTACATCGCTCCGCTGCTCTCAAGCTAGGTCTGCGCTTCAATGAATAAATTAAATAAACAAGGGCATGTCACCATGAGCCAAATGCATCTTAGAGTCGCTCCGTGAGAGTGCACTCTGTATGTTAAAGACACATCTGCTGGTTTATTAAGAACGACCTTGTCAAAATGGAGTCCAAACGATAAATTAACAGACTGCTGCCCATGCATGATGAAGATCCTGCCCAATGCCTGCTATTCTGCCTGTGCATAATGAAGTTCCTGCCCAATCCCTGCTCTTCTGCTCGCTGCTGAAGATCCTGCCCAATCCCTGCTATTCTGCCCGCTGCTGAAGATCCTGCTCAATCCATGCTCTTCTGCCTGCCGCTGAAGATCCTGCCCAATCCCTGCTCTTCTGCCCGCTGCTGAAGATCCTGCCCAATCCCTGCTGCTGAAGATCCAGCCAATCCCTACAATTCTCCCCACTGCTGAAGATTCTGCCCAAATCCGGCTGTACTGCCCTCTGCAATAGATCCTGCCAAATCCCTGCTATACTGCCCGCTGCTGAAGATCCTGCCAAATCCCTGCTATTCTGCCCGCTGATGAAGATCCTGCCGAATCCCTGCCCTTCTGCCCGCTGCTGAAGATCCCGCCCAATCCCTGCTCTTCTGCCCTCTGCTGAAGATCCTGCCCAGTCCCTGCTCCTCTGCCAGCTGCTGAAGATCCTGCCCAATCCATGCTCTTCTGCCTGATGCTGAAGATCCTGCCCAGTCCCTGCTCCTCTGCCAGCTGCTGAAGATCCTGCCCAATCCATGCTCTTCTGCCTGCTGCTGAAGATCCTGCCCAATCCCTGTTCTTTTGCCCGCTGCTGAAGATCCTGCCCAATCACTGCTATTCTGCCCGCTGCTGAAGATCCTTCCCAATTCCTGATATTCTGCTCGCTGCAGTAGATCCTGCGCAATCCCTGCTATTCTGCCCACTGCTGAAGATCCTGCCCAATTCCTGCTATTCTGCCCACTGCTGAAGATCCTGTGCAATCCCTGATATTCTGTCCGCTGCCGAACATCCTGCCCAATTCCTGCTATTCTGCCTGCTGCTGAAGATCCTGCGCAATCCCTGCTATTTTGCTCGCTGCTGCAGATCCGGCCCATTTCCTGCTCTTCTGCCCGCTGCTGAAGATCCTGCCTATTCCCTGCTCCTCTGCCCGCTGCTAAAGATCCTGCACAATCCCTGCTCTTCTGCCTGCTGCTGAAGATCCTGCCCAACCCCTGCTCTTCTGGCAGCTGCTGAAGATCCTGCCCAATCCCTGCTCTTCTACCCGCTGTTTACGATCTTGCCCAATCCCTGTTCTTCTGCCCACTGCTGAGGATCCTGCCCAATCCCTGCTTTTCTGCTGGCTGCTGAAGATCCTGCCCAATCACTGCTATTCTGCCCGCTGCTGAAGATCCTTCCCAATTCCCGATATTCTGCTCGCTGCAGTAGATCCTGCGCAATCCCTGCTATTCTGCCCGCTGCTGAAGATCCTGCCCAATCCCTGCTCTTCTTCCCGCTGCTGAAGATCCTGCCCAATTCCTGCTATTCTGCCCACTGCTGAAGATCCTGTGCAATCCCTGATATTCTGTCCGCTGCCGAACATCCTGCCCAATTCCTGCTATTCTGCCTGCTCCTGAAGATCCTGCGCAATCCCTGCTATTTTGCCCGCTGCTGCAGATCCGGCCCATTTCCTGCTCTTCTGCCCGCTGATGAAGATCCTGCCTATTCCCTGCTCCTCTGCCCGCTGCTAAAGATCCTGCAAAATCCCTGCTCTTCTGCCTGCTGCTGAAGATCCTGCCCAGCCCCTGCTCTTCTGGCAGCTGCTGAAGATCCTGCCCAATCTCTGCTCTTCTACCCGCTGTTTACGATCTTGCCCAATCCCTGTTCTTCTGCCCACTGCTGAGGATCCTGCCCAATCCCTGCTTTTCTGCTGGCTGCTGAAGATCCTGCCCAATCACTGCTATTCTGCCCGCTGCTGAAGATGCGTCCCAATTCCCGATATTCTGCTCGCTGCAGTAGATCCTGCGCAATCCCTGCTATTCTGCTCGCTGCAGTAGATCCTGCGCAATCCCTGCTATTCTGCCTGCTGCTGAAGATCCTGCACAATCCCTGCTCTTCTGCCTGCTGCTGAAGATCCTGCCCAATCCCTGTTATTCTGCCCGCTGCTACAGATCCTGCCCAATCCTTGCTATTCTGCCCACTGCTGAAGATCCTGCCCTATCCCGGCTTTTCTGCCCGCTGCTTATGGACCCAATGGACTAAGAGGTAGCTGGTTCCAATTGTAAGGGAATTAGGACAAAGAAACAATAGCTCAGCCTTTGCCCTGATCATTTTTTGTATATTATCACATATAGTGGATTTAGTTCACAAAGTTAGGTTCATAGTTTCGATTAATTCGAAGTATATATAATACGTGACATATTTCTGTTTTTGAACCCCTTTTTTTTAATTTTGTATGACTATGTGATGGTTTATGAATGTGTTATCTTTATGCTTTCATGCGATCACAACCTGAAATGAGGGCCAATGAAACTAGAGTATCATGGAGGGCTTGGTAGGCTAGGAATAATAGTGCTGTCATGGTGGGAGCTCTAAACTCCACGCCTCTGTGGGCTCTCACACCTCATGTAGCAAAACTATCAAAAGGCAGCTAGTAACGAGAAGGCTCGCCAGCAGTCATTCTCCTGGCATGGCCTGACCCTCCGGAACCAGATTCAGACGCAAACTTGAAATGCCCTCCACCATCCCACAGGTCCTCGAAACTCTGCAATCGTGGCTCTTTCAACAATTCCTACCTGACGAATAAATATTGCTTTCTCCCTCGACCAACGGTACCGTGCTACTGTATAGAACGCCAGGCTCAATGCTGGTCCCTCCCATTGAAAACCGCTCCATTGCTCTTCAGCTTCTCAGCAATGAAATAAACTAAACTTTGATTCATTCCCAACTCACTTTCTGCAATGGCCTGTGTGCCAGTGAGCTGTGTGCTTCATTCCTAACTACCGATGGATCAGGAGGCAGCCGCGAGGCTTGTCTTTAATGGGAGAAGCATGGATCATACGTCACACCAGAATAGATCCCGGTCGATAAGTGGGCTGCATTTAAGGCTGGTTGTCTCACCTTTGTGGCACTACATAATGAGGCAAAAACAAAAGAGGTGATGGCTGGAAGCTTTAGAATTATTCCTAACATCTGGCATTGCTCTGGGCAACCCCCCAAACCATTGTTCTTCGCCTGCCAAGCCTCTGGGCAACCCTCCAGACCATTGTTCTTCACCTGCCAAGCCTCTGGGCAACCACCCAGACCATTGTTCCTCACCTACCAAGCCTCTGGGCAACCCCCAGACCATTATTCTTCGCCTGCCAAGCCTCTGGGCAACCCCCAGACCATTGTTCCTCACCTACCAAGCCTTTGGGCAACCCCCAGACCATTGTTATTCGCCTGCCAAGCCTCTGGGCAACCCCCAGACCATTGTTCCTCACCTACCAAGCCTTTGGGCAACCCCCAGACCATTGTTATTCGCCTGCCAAGCCATTACAAAAGGGGATGTAGTTGCGTCTTGAAACACTTGTGTTTATAAATGACATATCATAGGCAATTCAGGCTTGGCCCCACCTCAAAAGGGACAGTACCGCCCAAAACTGCTTGGTCACAGCCCTTCTACACGAGAGCCCATGCATCCCCAGACATGTTCAGTTCTCTTGCGTCTCCAAGCCCAGCAGACAGAGAACCCACATCTGGCTATAACCGTCCGACTCGGGGTGACTATAGCAAAACAAGGTTGAGATTAATTCCAAACCTTCCAGCCATCAGCTTTTGTTTTACTACATAATGTGGGCCATCAATACATCTTAAAAAAGATGACCCCTTAAACGCTGTTACGTCTACTTCACTCAGCTCAGTCTAACTTCAGTGGGGTCCCTGCAACCAGGTTAAACATTCTAAAGTAGAGGTTTTAGAATTCAAGGAACCGGGGTTTGACATAGCGAACCCACATCTATCTTGGGTGTTCCGAACCTCGCCTCTTTCGTGCTTTACCTGACTTGTTCCCTTTCTGTTTGAGTTGTGAGATGTATAGACTGGTTATTCTCAAAGCCTGCACCCGAGTCAGTTAATTCTAAGAAAGAGTGAAAAGGGAGAGGGTGGTCACCACTTTTGTAGAGAGGTTGTTCAATAATGACTGATTGACTGTTGGGTATTAATTCATCAGCGAGTGCCACAAAGGCTTGGCACTGAGGTATACAATTATCTCAAGAAAAAAGAATCGGGAATAAATCCCAGTTCGTGGTGCGCTCGCGCAGTGCTCTTGGGGGAAGCTGTAAATATGTATTTCAAAAACTCAAAAGAGCTCCTCATCGCCACTTCCCTCACTTGCATGTGAGAAAAGTGCACACGGGTTTCGACCAGTTCATGACATGTTTTCATCAGGACACATTTGTACTACTAATAACACTCAAAGAGAGGCTTTCTCTTCGGCAGTGTGTCACCCAGGCCATTATCTGCCTCACACCTGTACAGCTGGACATCATCAGAGAGTTTATCACAGTTCAACAAAGTCATAATTGACATTTCTATTTTAACTATTTCTTAAGAACCTCATTAATTATTATGAAGGTCTTCCATCTTTTTTTTCATTTATCGCCTTAATTGCAAGTGTTTAATTGCCTTCTTGCATGCAGCTTTATTTTTGGAGCTATTTCTACTGCAGTATCTGATTTTACTTCCACCCAGTGCATGTTCTGCACTTCAGAGAAATGCACTGGAGTACGTCTCCCGGCTGCGTCCAGTAAGAATAGCTACTTTCACTTCTAAAACCTATTTCCCATTTTACATTTACTTCTGTTCATGTTTACCTAATGCATGCAAAGTGTTGCTGTTTTATCGCAGAATGGGGAATTCGTTTTTTTATTTTTTTATTTTTTTTACATAGCTCCTGTTTGTCTCAAAGAGACATCTTGGCGCTAAATAGAAGATAAACATTTGGAAAATGAAACAGAGTATATTAGCATAAAGGTTCAATTAGAAAGCAACTAAATGAGTGTGAGTCGCGGCCGAACCGGGACACCCAACGTAAAGCAGAGGGGAGAGTGATGCTGTGTCTAACACTATCCAGCGATGGACACTGCGAGGCCTCAGCATCACGGGTGGGCATCATTTTGCCAGTGTAACAAAACTGGAGCAATTCGCCACAAATTCCATTTCGCTGGCCAGGTGAGTTTTTTGTTGTTATCCTTGTTCCACCATATTTGGGGCAGAGTTTTTTAAAAGTTAATTTCGAGAGAGAAAACATCGGAATTATTTTTTTTTATCGGATGAAAATTACATTTTAAATAAAATAAACAGTTATGTTTATTATGTCAATGTTCTCAATGAGGAAAAAATAAAAATCTGTTAGTGTTATAAGAAACAATACAAATCTATTAATGTTATATTCTTTTATATATGTTTATGATTTTTATACCTGCTAAACTAAGGACTTTTATGGTAAGGTTTTAAATTAGGAAAGTATAAGCATCGGAATCTGCTTGTGTAATATTCTCTAATAAATGTTTATGCATTTTAAATATTGTTAAATTTAAGTGTATATCGCTTGATTATGTTCTTTTTGATAAGTGTGTAAGGTTTTAATTAATGAAATACACTTTACATAAAAAATAAAAATAAAATAAAAATAAAATGTAATTTGGGGAGAGGTCTGAAATAGCCATTTTCATTGTATGTGCAAAAATTGGCTGATTGGGAATATTTTACTCAAAATATGCCAATTATCCATCAGAAGGAAATTCAGTCATTTCACCCACCCCTACTCACGGTGCACGTCCTCCTTCAGAAGATATCCTACTCCACTCAGGGTGTATGCCCTCCTTCAGAAGATATCCCTCCCCTACTCAGGGTGCATGCCCGCCTTCAGAAGATATCCCACCCCTACTCAGGGTGCATGCCCTCCTTCAGAAGATATCCTACTCCACTCAGGGTGTATGCCCTCCTTCAGAAGATATCCCTCCCCTACTCAGGGTGAATGCCCGCCTTCAGAAGATATCCCACCCCTACTCAGGGTGCATGCCCTCCTTCAGAAGATATCCTAATAAACTCAGGGTGTATGCCCTCCCTTAGAAGATATCCCACCCCTACTCACGGTGCACGCCCTCCTTCAGAAGATATCCTACTCCACTCAGGGTGTATGCCCTCCTTCAGAAGATATCCCTCCCCTACTCAGGGTGCATGCCCGCCTTCAGAAGATATCCCACCCCTACTCAGGGTGCATGCCCTCCTTCAGAAGATATCCTACTCCACTCAGGGTGTATGACCTCCTTCAGAAGATATCCCTCCCCTACTCAGGGTGAATGCCCGCCTTCAGAAGATATCCCACCCCTACTCAGGGTGCATGCCCTCCTTCAGAAGATATCCTAATAAACTCAGGGTGTATGCCCTCCCTTAGAAGATATCCCTCCCATACTCAGGGTGCATGCTGCCTTCAGAAGATATCCCACACCACTCAGGGTGCATGCCCTCCTTAAGAATATATCCCACTCCACTCAGGGTGCATGCACTCCTTCAGAAGATATCCCACACCACTCACGGTGCACGCCCTCCTTCAGAAGATATCCCTCCCCTTCTCAGGGTGCATGCCCTCCTTCAGAAGATATCCTACTCCACTCAGGGAGTATGCCCTCCTTCAGAAGATATCCCTCCCCTACTCAGGGTGCATGCCCGCCTTCAGAAGATATCCCTCCCCTACTCAGGGTGCATGCCCTCCTTCAGAAGATATCCTACTCCACTCAGGGTGTATGCCCTCCTTCAGAAGATATCCCTCCCCTACTCAGGGTGCATGCCCGCCTTCAGAAGATATCCCACCCCTACTCAGGGTGCATGCCCTCCTTCAGAAGATATCCTACTCCACTCAGGGTGTATGCCCTCCTTCAGAAGATATCCCTCCCCTACTCAGGGTGAATGCCCGCCTTCAGAAGATATCCCACCCCTACCCAGGGTGCATGCCCTCCTTCAGAAGATATCCTAATAAACTCAGGGTGTATGCCCTCCCTTAGAAGATATCCCTCCCATACTCAGGGTGCATGCTGCCTTCAGAAGATATCCCACACCACTCAGGGTGCATGCCCTCCTTAAGAATATATCCCACTCCACTCAGGGTGCATGCACTCCTTCAGAAGATATCCCACACCACTCACGGTGCACGCCCTCCTTCAGAAGATATCCTACTCCACTCAGGGTGTATGCCCTCCTTCAGAAGATATCCCTCCCCTACTCAGGGTGCATGCCCTCCTTCAGAAGATACCCTACTCCACTCAGGCTGTATGCCCTCCTTCAGAAGATATCCCTCCCCTACTCAGGGTGCATGCCCGCCTTCAGAAGATATCCCACCCCTACTCAGGGTGCATGCCCTCCTTCAGAAGATATCCTACTCCACTCAGGGTGTATGCCCTCCTTCAGAAGATATCCCTCCCCTACTCAGGGTGCATGCCCACCTTCAGAAGATATCCCACCCCTACTCAGGGTGAATGCCCTCCTTCAGAAGATATCCTACTCCACTCAGGGTGTATGCCCTCCTTCAGAAGATATCCCTCCCCTACTCAGGGTGCATGCCCTCCTTCAGAAGATATCCTACTCCACTCAGGGTGTATGCCCTCCTTCAGAAGATATCCCTCCCTACTCAGGGTGCATGCCCTCCTTCAGCAGATATCCCACCCCTACTCAGGGTGAATGCCCGCCTTCAGAAGATATCCCACCCCTACTCAGGGTGCATGCCCTCCTTCAGAAGATATCCTACTCCACTCAGGGTGTATGCCCGCCTTCAGAAGATATCCCACACCACTCAGGGGGCATGCCCTCCTTCAGAAGATATGCCACTCCACT
This sequence comes from Ambystoma mexicanum, assembly GCF_040938575.1. NCBI lineage: Eukaryota > Metazoa > Chordata > Amphibia > Caudata > Ambystomatidae > Ambystoma > Ambystoma mexicanum. The sequence goes on along the minus strand of NC_090937.1, from coordinate 1,633,446,094 downwards.
CAGGGTGTATGCCCTCCCTTAGAAGATATCCCTCCCATACTCAGGGTGCATGCTCTCCTTCAGAATATATCCCACTCCACGCAGGGTGTATGCCCTCCTTCAGAAGATATCTCTCCCCTACTCAGGGTGCATGCCCGCCATCAGAAGATATCCCACACCACTCAGGGTGCATGCCCGCCTTCAGAATTTATCCCACCCCTACTCAGGGTGCATGCCCTCCTTCAGAAGATATCCCACTCCCCTCAGGGTGCATGCCCTCCTTCAGAAGATATGCCACCCTACTCAGGGTGCATGCACTCCTTCAGAAGATATCCTACACCACTCAGGGTGTATGCCCTCCTTCAGAAGATATCCCTCCCCTACTCAGGGAGCATGCCCGACTTCAAAAGATATCCCACACCACCCAGGGTGCATGCCCTCCTTCAGAAGATATGCCACCCCTACTCAGGGTGCATGCTCTCCTTCAGAAGATATCCTACACACCTCAGGGTGATGGAACCAGCACTTTGTCACCAATTAGCCGGTAGGGTGCAGCGTGATCAGAAGATATCCTACACACCTCAGGGTGTATGCCCTCCTTCAGAAGATATCCCTCCCCTACTCAGGGAGCATGCCCGACTTCAAAAGATATCCCACACCACCCAGGGTGCATGCCCTCCTTCAGAAGATATGCCACCCCTACTCAGGGTGCATGCACTCCTTCAGAAGATATCCCACTCCACTCAGGGTGCATGCCCTCCTTCAGAAGATATCCCACTCCACTTGGGTGCATGCCCTCCTTCAGAAGATATCCCACCCCTACTCAGGGTGCATGCCCTCCTTCAGCAGATATCCCTCCCCTACTCAGGGTGCATGCCCGCATTCAGAAGATATCCCACACCACTCAGGGGGCATGCCCTCCTTCAGAAGATATGCCACTCCACTCAGGGTGTATGCCCTCCCTTAGAAGATATCCCTCCCATACTCAGGGTGCATGCCCGCCTTCAGAAGATATCCCACACCACTCAGGGTGCATGCCCTCCTTCAGAAGATATCCCACTCCACGCAGGGTGTATGCCCTCCTTCAGAAGATATCTCTCCCCTTTTCAGGGTGCATGCCCGCCTTCAGAAGATATCCCACACCACTCAGGGTGCATGGCCGCCTTCAGAAGATATCCCACCCCTACTCAGGGTGCATGCCCTCCTTCAGAAGATATCCCACTCCCCTCAGGGTGCATGCCCTCCTTCACAAGATATCCCACCCCTACTCAGGATGCATGCCCTCCTTCAGCAGATATCCAACTCCTCTCAGGGTGCATGCCCTCCTTCAGAAGATATCCCACTCCACTCAGGGTGCATGCCCTCCTTCAGAAGATATCGCACTCCACTCAGGGTGCATGCCTTCCTTGAGAAGATATCCCACCCCTACTCAGGGTGCATGCCCTCCTTCAGAAAATATCCCACTCCACTCAGGGTGTATGCCCTCCTTCAGAAGATATGCCACTCCACACAGGGTGCATGCCCTCCTTCAGAAGAGATCCCACTCCACTCAGGGTGCATGCCCTCCTTCAGCAGATATCCCTCCCCTACTCAGGGTGCATGCCCGCTTCAGAAGATATCCCACACCACTCAGGGGGCATGTCCTCCTTCAGAAGGTATGCCACTCCACTCAGGGTGTATGCCCTCCCTTAGAAGATATCCCTCCCATACTCAGGTAGCATGCCCGCCTTCAGAAGATATCCCACACCACTCAGGGTGCATGCCCTCCTTCAGAAGATATCCCACTCCACGCAGGGTGTATGCCCTCCTTCTGAAGATATCTCTCCCCTTTTCAGGGTGCATGCCCGCCTTCAGAAGATATCCCACACCACTCAGGGTGCATGACCGCCTTCAGAAGATATCCCACCCCTACTCAGGGTGCATGCCCTCCTTCAGAAGATATCCCACTCCCCTCAGGGTGCATGCCCTCCTTCACAAGATATCCCACCCCTACTCAGGGTGCATGCCCTCCTTCAGCAGATATCCAACTCCTCTCAGGGTGCATGCCCTCCTTCAGAAGATATCCCACTCCACTCAGGGTGCATGCCCTCCTTCAGAAGATATCGCACTCCACTCAGGGTGCATGCCCTCCTTGAGAAGATATCCCACCCCTACTCAGGGTGCATGCCCTTCTTCAGAAAATATCCCACTCCACTCAGGGTGTATGCCCTCCTTCAGAAGATATCCCACGACACTCAGGGTGCATGCCCTCCTTCAGAAGAGATCCCACTCCACTCAGGGTGTATGCCCTCCTTCAGAAGATATCCTTCCCCTACTCAGGGTGCATGCCCGCCTTCAGAAGATATCCGACTCCACTCAGGGTGCATGTACTCCTTCAGAAGATATCCCACACCACTCAGGATGCATGCCCGCCTTCAGAAGATATCCAACTCGACTCAGGGCGCATGCCCGCCTTCAGAAGATATCACACTCCACTCAGGGTGCATGTCCTCCTTCAGAAGATATCCCACACCACTCAGGGTGCATGCTCTCCTTCAGAAGATATCCCACTACACTCAGAATGCATGTCCTCCTTCAGAAGATATCCCACTCAACTCAGCGTGCATGCCCTCCTTCATAAGATATCCCACTCCACTCAGGGTGCATGCCCTCCTTCAGAAGATATCCCACCCCTACTCAGGGTGCATGCCTTCCTTCTGAAGATATCCCACTCCACTCAGGATGCATGCCCTCCTTCAGAAGATATTCCACTCCACTCAGGATGCATGCTCTCCTTCAGATGATATCCCACCCCACTCAGGGTGCATGCCCGCCTTCAGAAGATATCCCTCCCCTACTCAGGGTGCATGCCTTCCTTCAGAAGATATCACACTCCACTCAGGGTGCATGCCCTCCTTCAGAAGATACCCCACTCCACTCAAAGTTCATGCCCTCCTTCAGCAGATATCCCACCCCTACTCAGGGTGCATGCCCTCCTTCAGCAGAAATCCAACTCCTCTCAGAGTGCACGCCCTCCTTCAGCAGATATCCCTCCCCTACTCAGGGTGCATGCCCTCCTTCAGAAGATATCCCACTCCACTCAGGGTGCACGTCCTTCTTCAGAAGATTTGCCACCCCTACTCAGGCTGCACGCCCTCCATAAGAGATATCCTACCCCTACTCAGGGATCATGCCATCCTTCAGAAGATATCCCACTCCACTCAGGGTGCATGCCCTACTTCAGAAGATATCCCACTCTACTCAGGGTGCACACCCTCCTTCAGAAGATACCCCACCCCTACTCAGGGTGCACACCCTCCTTCAGAAGATATCCCACCCCTACTCAGGGTGCATGCCCTCCTTCAGAAGATATCCCACTCCACTCAGAGTGCATGCCCTCCTTCAAAAAATATTCCACCCCTACTCAGGGTGCATGCCCTCCATCAGAAGATACCCCACTCCACTCAGGGTTCATGCCCTCCTTCAGAAGACATCCCACTCCACTCAGGGTGCATTCCCTACTTCAGAATATATCCCACTCCACTCAGGGTGCATGCTCTCCTTCAGAAGATATTCCACTCCACTCAGGGTGAACGTCCTCCTTCAGAAGATATCCCACACCACTCAGGGTGCACGCTCTCCTTCAGAAGAGATCCCACTTCACTCAGGGTACATGCCCTCCTTCAGAAGATATTCCACTCCACTCAGGGTGCATGCCTTCCTTCAGAAGATATCCCACTCCATTCAGGGTGAACGCACTCCTTCAGAAGATATCCCACTTCACTCAGGGTGCATGCCCTCCTTCAGAATATATTCCACTCCACTCAGGGTGCATGCCCTCCTTCAGATGATATCCCACCCCGCTAAGGGTGCATGCCCGCCTTCAGAAGATATCCCTCCCCTACTCAGGGTGCATGCCTTCCTTCAGAAGATAGCACACTCCACTCACGGTGCATGCCCTCCTTCAGAAGATACCCCACTCCACTCAAGGTTCATGCCCTCCTTCAGAAGATATCCCACCCCTACTCAGGGTGCATGACCTCTTTCAGAAGATATCCCACTCCGCTCAGGGTGCATGCCCTCCTTCAGAAGATATCCCTCCCCTACTCAGGGTGCATGCCCTCCTTCAGAAGATATACCACTCCACTCAGTGTGCATGTCCTTCTTCAGAAGATATCCCACCCCTACTCAGGGTGCACGCCCTCCATAAGAGATATCCTACCCCTACTCAGGGTGCATGCCATCCTTCAGAAGATATCCCACTCCACTCATTATGCATGCCCTACGTCAGCAGATATCCCACTCCACTCAGGGTGCACACCCTCCTTCAGAAGATACCCCACCCCTACTCAGGGTGCACACCCTCCTTCAGAAGATATCCCACCCCTACTGAGGGTGCATGCCCCCCTTCAGAAGATATCCCACTCCACTCAGAGTGCATGCCCTCCTTCAAAAGCTATTCCACCCCTACTCAGGGTGCATGCCCTCCATCAGAAGATACCCTACTCCACTCAGGGTGCATGCCCTCCTTCAGGAGATATCCCACCCCTACTCAGGGTGCATGCCCTCTTTCAGCAGATATCCCACCCCTACTCAGGCTGCATGCCCTCCTTCAGAAGATAAGATACTCCTGATATTCCTGTTCAAAACGTGGGAGGAAGGGAGGCCCTTTGGAGATTGGCAAATATTTGAGGTACTCCCAGTTGTCAAGGTATCCCATACCTGCTGAGAAACGCTGGTCCACCCATAGAAGAATCCTGTGCAGTCAACCTAAATATTGACAAGCCTGCCCATTGGTGTCAGGATAGTGTTGAAGGATATGGAGTGGCAAGAACTAAAGGGGTTCCACGGAATCTGGGATGAGGGTGGGGGACCAGGCTGCCCAATTATTTTTATTATTTTTTTATTGTATTTCGTTTATAAAAACCTTTACAACAGAGAATTACAAAAACATCACAGCAACAAACATCCTCTCAATATTATCCGCAATCACCACCTTACAAGCAACCAATGCCGGACAACCCTGCAGCTCTGGCAGAAATTTATAACTCAACCATAGTAAAAAGCCATCAACACTGTGGCGCCACTCTCTCAATTAAAAGCCAGGCCCCTTTCTCACCACAACTCCTGGTTCACTCCAGACCTGAAAACCATTCAACTAAAAAACCGAGAAGCCCACACTACCTAGAAAAACTCAAAATCTGACGCAAACAAAAGCAACTTCCTATCAATAGCCAAAACCTACAAGAGCGCACTCCTCCTAGCTAGACATTTCACATATAATGAAAGAATCGTCAACGCCAGTTCCAGCTTCCACAAACTCTCTGCTATTTTACGTGAACTAGAAACACCATCGATCCCCAAGGACAGCTGCAACAAAGACGAAGCTTGGTGCATCAGCATTCAAAATGGACTGCTCGGCAAGCTGGAGTCCCTTCAGAAAAAGATTGATAAATGCCTGGAAAGTGCACTGGTACAGGACTCTAATTATGAAATCATTATTGGGGGTGATTTTAATTCATTGTGTTGTGTCTGTAGCGATGATATAAATAATGAGTAATCCGAGGGTGCGAAGAGAGCTAGGCTGAGAGGCCAGAGATAGGCGGCATACTTCGATGATTGGGATGTGAGCGTCGTAAACTGTGCAGAGACTGGCCTTAAATACTTCTGGAGGTGGGTTTTGGTGTCTTCCATGATTGATTATTTTGCTGTCTCACAATCACTGGTCCATCGAGTAGAGCCTGTGAGTATACACGCAATATTACATGGTGACCATGCTCCTATACAGTTCTCTACGGGAATATTGCACTTAAGCCTTGATGTTGATGAGTTGCTACAACTACTCAAACTTGAGCGTGGGAATATCGCTCTTAGATGGAACCAGCACTTTGTCACCAATTAGCCGGTAGGGTGCAGCGTGATCTAAACAATATAAATGAGCAGATTCTGGATTCCAGCTTTCCCTTCTACCTAAGGGAGGTGATTGTTGCTGATACTGTGTCCAATGCTCTAGCTGTTTTGCTTGTTAAGCAGAAAACAAGAGTACGAGTGATGGACCATGAGTTTGATCAGAGTGTAAAGTTGCTCAAACGTAGAAAACATAAGGAACTGAGAATATTAAAAAAGCTCAGGTGAGCAACTTACAGTACTTATATTTGAAAAAACTTACTCTGCAAGCTTACACAAATAAACTTAGAACACTCCAGATCTTGAGGTTTAATAAAACAAATTGAGATCTGATCGGATCGATTTGTAAGCATGATATAAGATCGATACGCAACCCAAATCCGCAATGCAGGGGGAGCACGGAGAACACTATACCTGCTGATGTTTGGGAAAGGCATATTGCAAAGAAGTATAGACTTCTTGCACGATTCGCAGCTATTAGGTATCAACTCGTTCAGGGCTCGTGAATTGAATGCTTAAAATGGACAACACAGGATATTGAATGGGCCATTAGTAAGCTAACACACTCGAGAGCCCCGGGCCCTGATCGGCTGTGTATACAAGGCAGATCCCGCCTCATGGGCTGCAATTCTTAAAAACATATACGATGTCATTTTGCAGTCTTGTAATATTCCAGAGACGTGGGGTACTTCAATAATTGTACCTATTCACAAAAAAGGTGACCCCAAGAACCCTGACAACTATCGACCTATACCTTTAATTGATGCTGTCGTGAATATTTTTGCCATTTTCATCCTACACGATTTGTAGAAGCACATTGAACTGCATAATATCTTGTCTAAATTTCAAATAGGATTTAGGAGGGGCATGAGTACTGTGCTTAATGCAACTGTCATGGCGCATATAGTAGCTGCCACCCAAATGAACGGAGCATATCCAGTGTATCTGGCAAGTATTGACATGTCCGCAGCGTTTGACGTGGTTATAAGGAATTGGTTATGGGAGAAAATGTGTAAACTAGGTATCCCTGCGGTTCTGATTTTTTGGATCGCTTTGCTCCATAATCAGACGGCATACAAGGTCAGGGCAACCCGGGAAGGTGCGCACACTGGACCTGTTAGGACGTATTTGGGCCTAAAGCAGGGCTGCAGTTTGGCGGCAACGCTTTTCAATCTTTATTTGTGTGACCTCGATCAGCAGTGGAAAGAGGCAGGAATGTTTGCTGTGAGAGTTGATCGTCTGCGATTACATTGGGTAGCATTCGCTGATGATATCATCTTGCTCGATCCCACACCAGCGGGACTGCAACCGAACTTGCACCTTTTTCAGGAATTTTCCCACTCCCATAATCTCAGACCCAATGCCCCAAAGACCAGTGTGATGGTATTTAACGCATGGAGGAAGCTAAAACAATACAAATGGAAGATTGAGGGAGTTGCTATTTCCCAAACGCCTGAGATCATCTATCTTGGATACTACATGAGCAAGGCATCCTCCGTCAAACTGTGGAGTGACAGGTTGAATCTGAAAGCCCGTCCTCTTTCATGTCAACTAAAGTTGATTTCTGCAAAATATTACAAATTCTCTTTATTCCCCCTGCGTGATTTCCTTCTCCTTAAAGTTGAAGCTGTGCTCCTTTAAGCACTGGATATGTGCTTGTTTGATCTCAACAAACAACTTGACACCTTACCGGGGTGCTTAATAAAGGGCACCTTACATCTTGCCCTCTCGATTCTCAATTGTGTAATCCGCCACGAACAAGGCTTGGTTTCATTGTCTTGCAGAGCGGAATGGTGAGCATTGTCTAATTACTCTAATATCTTAAATCCAATGAAAACCTCCCTTTATCAGGAATTGGAAACAGTTACGCAGTCTAAAGGAGTTGACCTCTTAATCATTCCGAGAGGCGAATGCTGGGTCTTCTTCATGATCTTCTAGTAACAAATAGTGATCTATGTATCAGACCAGCCTATGTTTGCGAGGGATTGGATTCGTACTCTAGACCGGCTCAATGATTACAGTACTTACACTGAACATGCGAAGTACACTCGTAAAAGAGTGCCATGTTGCACTTATATAAGCAGTCTTCCCTGTATGTACACTCGCACGTATTACATGCGTTTTAAACTTGACCAATTTTATACGCGGGAAAGGTGTAGGCATTGGGAGTGTGTTAAAAAGAATGTGCCGCAGGTGAACTGCAGAGTTTCCACTTGTGCAGAGCCAATAGAAACACTTAAGCACATAGTGCTGGAATGCCCTCAATTTAGCGCAGCCACAACAAATCTCCTGCTAAAATATATTAACATTGATTTTGTTGATTCTCTTGAATTTTTATGGGATAGGATGATGGTAGGCAATTATAATCCTCTGATTTTTTCGCTTTGGTACAGTTACTAAAAATGTTCGAAGCAAATATAGCATTGATATAGTATGGTGATAGATGTCCGACTATCTGGAGCGCATTACGTGCAATATAAATCAATCCGTTCATCATGTTACCACCAACTGTGATGCAATATCTATTTTTATAATATGTTAAATAATGCTCCAATGGGTATCAAGTTAGGGTGCCACCTTTTTGGCCCGTTGAAATCTTGTAGTCTCCAAACTGGATGTTGCTTCATAGCAAGTTGATGGATATCTTATGAATCTGCACGTGCAGAAATGTAACGGAGAGGGACTTGTTTTCAACTCATTGGAGAATAGATTCAACTGTCATTAAGAACAATAATTATCTAGTGTTAGGATACGATGTTTATCTATTGATAAATAATGAATTGTTTATTAATTTGTACTTTTTTGAAAATGTATTTTAACCTCTAAAGGTTTTATATGTGTTTATTGAAAAGTGTATATTTGGTAATTGTCTTTCTTTTTGTAAAGGTTTATTTTAACCGTAAACAAATAAAATAAAAAAAAACGAGAAGTCGAAACTGTTAGGAAAGATTTCATATTCGAATGTAATTTTCCCACCATGTGTCAACCCCCAAACTTTTTGCTACTGTTCTACACCCTGATCTAACCTTTGCCAGAGAAGCGTAACCCTCAGCTGCACTCCTCTGGGCTTTCGCTCAATTCTTATGGGGAAACTGACATGCCCTTAAGACAGTCAGTACTGGGAGACTTTGTTTCCCTTAGTCCCTTCCTCATGTTGCAGCTTTTGTGTAACATGTAACAGGTGTACGATGTAACTTACCTTACAGTACACTTGGGTCTCTAGTCATTCCAAAGGCACTAGAAACTCTCGCTGGACTTATTATGAACTGTGCAGGTGTGTCATGGACAGGACTGGTGGCAACTATTGTTTATCTCATGTTTTGAACCATTTTTACCATGTTATCCGCTCTTACCGCGTTTGGCACGAATAGGTGGCCTGGCTCCAAAATGGCCATGCCACGAGGGTCTTTGTCCTGTCCTTTGGCCATCTTGCCCCTTCACCTTTCCCATGTCGAGCTGACCTGGGCCTCTCCTTATTTGGTCATGCACTTTCCCGCGAAACCCAATGCTTTCGCAGGCTTCTGCAAGCCTTGTGTGTGTGCCTCCAGGATGTGGGCTGGGATGTCTGTTCCCAATACACATCCTGGGTGCCAGAGAGTCTATAGTGTCCTGAATGCCTGGGACCACTGTGGTCCATGATTGGCCCACGTAGGGAGTGAGTGTTTGTGAGCAGATCTCCCATTGGGTCCTCTCCGTTTTGGCGCAAAGCAAACTTTGGATAAGAGGAGGCTGAAAACACCACTACCACGTCGATCTCCTGAGTTCACACCGAACAAGGGATAAGGAGCCAAGTATCCTGCAACAAGAAGCTGAGTCGAGGAACCACTGGTGATCCGCTGGAAGGTTTGGCACCCTGAGCCCGCTGTCGTCCTGCAAGACCCCTCTGCATCTGATCATCCTAGAAGGTCTGCGAAGGCGCTTCGACCCATTTGAATAGCAGGACCAACTATTCTCGGCACCTTCATTAGACCCTGCAAGTAAGCCTCTTCGGAAGTGTCCCAGGGCCAACAAGTGGGCTGACCAGCTTACACGGGACGTTTGCTCTGTCACCGCCGCCGTTTTGAGGAAGCCCTCCAAACTTGGCATACTGCTAGCTCTGTGTCCACGGCACCCTCACACCGAATTTCGTACACTTGGCATTCCCAGGTCTGAAGTGAGACGAGTGCACCCGGACCAGAGTAAACGCGGTTGCCGTGCTGTGGCAACAACCTCTGCACGTTCATTGCATTTGTGATCCCTTGATCCTGAATCCTGCTACCGCGGAAACTACACAGTGTCGAGACGTCCTGATTGTCGCATTCGAAACTGCCAGCAAAGTGAACTGAACTGGCGAAGTCTGGGTCTGGGTCTGCCTGCGTCGGGGACCGGTGAGTAGTACCCCAACCGGTGGCCCCTAGCGCACGAGCCCATTTCTTTTCTACCGCTGTTGCAAAATAGCGACTCCATCCCACACTCTCAACCTGCCTCTGCCCGCAAGTGGAGGTCCTTCTTGAGTAGTGGGGACCTGTTCTTCATCAACCACATCCACTTTCCTGAGCTGCTAGTGACCCTTGAAGAGACCCGATTTTGTCCATTGGCACCAGCGCGTGCAGGTACTATTGAGCATAAGGCTCCTCTCTTCGTAGGGCTTGGACTGCCTCTTAGGTGTATTTCTGATGTTGAACTGGGTCTAAAGATTACTTGCACTGCCTGTTTTCCTCCCATCTAGATGATCTACATATTATGTGCTGTTTAACTCCTTAGACCCCTCGGTCTTGTATATATATTGTATTGATTGTGGTGTATTGGTTTACTTTAGTGTTACTGTGATTCTTTGCTATGGTCTATGTTACAAAAGCTTGGTAATAAATGTGTCTATATTTTTAATATAACACCTGTCTGGAGTAATTCATAAGTGTCCTTGCTTTGAGTGCTCATTGAGGTCTTTCAGTCACCCTCACCCCTCTTGAGACTTAGTCTTGACCGCCTTCCATAGCTACCCTGATAGGTCTGGCTTGTCCAGAGGTTCCCTGTTCCAAGAAACTAGGTTGGCCTTCTGAACCTCTGCCCCTCCAGGTCAGAGTTCAGAAATCCATCTTAACAGAAACCACTTAGAACAACTGACACAAACAAAAGCAACGTCCTATCAATAGCCAAACCTAAAAATAAGCACTCCTCAAACCCAAACAATTCACATATAATGAAAGAATCGCCAACTCCAGCTCCAGCTTCCACAAAATCTCTGCTATTTTACGTGAACTAGAAACGCCATCGGTGCCCAAAGACTGCTGCAACAAAGAATAAGCCTGGTGCGTTAGCATTCAAAATGTAATGCTCGGCGAGCTGGAGTCCCTCAGAGAAAGATCTGACATAAACAGAACTCCCTTACTCCAACCTCCCCTCCTAAGATATCACCACCTTCACTTGCATGCGTGACACTTCACTTTAAGCCAGTCTTGCCACACGAAAACCTGAGCATCATCCAAAGCTTGAAACACACAAGATGCCAAGGCGACATTTGCCCAACTACTGTAAACAAGGACTGTGCCATAGAACTGGCACCCTTTATGAGTACCCTGATCAATGCCTCCTTCGCCACTTGCAAAGTCCCCACCAACCTCAAGGACACATTGCCCCTCCCCCAGCTAAAATAATCCACTATAGACCCCGGCATCCCCACTAACCATCGCGCCATCAGCACAGCCCCATTCCTACTCAAAATGCTGGTCAGAGTAGCATACCGCCAAATCCAATCCTTCCTGGAAACCAACAACCTCCTGGGGCCAAGACAATCGGGATTTAGACCAGGACATGGCACAGAATCACCTCTCCTGGATCTAAAAAACAGAAGGATGAAGCCAACGACGCGGGCAGAGTCTCCCATCTACTACTTCTAGACCCGTCAGCAGCCTTCAACCTAGTTGACCATGCCATCCTCTGCCAGCACCTCTCCTCAGTGGCATTTCTTTCAGAACAAGCCACTGCCTGGATCTCATCCTTCCTTTCCAACAGATCCTTCAGAGTGTTCTCCAACATAGCCTGCACCCCACCAGCCCCCAGCTCCTGCAGAGTCTCCCAAGGCTCCTACTTCTCTCCTACATTGTACAATATCTTCACAAAACCATTAATTGACATCCTAGACAGTCTTGGAATATCATACACAAACTATGCAGACGACACGCAAATACTGAAACCCATCTCAGGCAACTACACCACTGATTCCATTGCCCTAAACGCTATCTATCGCACAATCCGAGCATAGATGGCTGACAACATGCTCTGCCTAAATGACGAGAAAACTGAGATCCTTCTGACAGTCTCACATACGTCCCTGAGCAAGCTCGACGACAACTACAAAGCATTCACCATTGACGGTATCACCATGCCAGTTTCTAATGTCGTAAAAACTGGGAGTATACTTGGACGTGACCCAGTCACTGAACAGACAGATCAGTGCTGTGCCTACTCAGCAGCATACACGACTACACTCATTCATGCCACCAGACTGTTCTTGTCCCAAGACAGCTGCCTCACGATTGCGAGGACCCTCAATGGGATCCAAACTGGACTACTACAATGCACTCTTTGCAGGCGTCTCCACACAAAACCTTAACAAACTCCAGGTAATTTAAAACAACGCTCTCAGAGCCGCACTTAATATTACAAAAAATGAACACATCTCGGCGGCTAGAAAAACGGCCCCCTGGCTACCCATCAGGCAGAGCATCATCTTCAAAACATTAGCCATCACAAATAAATGCATAACTAACAAAGCACCTAGATATCTCTCACAAAACATACCAAAAAAACGATTTCTAGACCCACCCCATCGATACACTCCAACCGCCTAACCATCCCACCCTACAAACTGAAAAGAGCTGGAGGTGATAGCTCCCCCCCTCACTACAGAACAGTGGTACAATCTCCCACACAACTGAGAAAGGAACCCTCACATGGGGTCTTTTCCGCAAGCTGCTGAAAACCTTCCTGTTTTTTCAGGGCACCGTAGCGCGAATAAGACCTAGACGCTAGCTTCCGCCTGCATGTTCGATTCTCTGCTACTCCTGTAGCACCCCCTTTCCTCTCCCTACTCATATAGTCCCCTTATGTACCAGTATCTCTGTATGTATCTCTCTACACCTCTGTATCCACATGCGATCCATGTAACCAGCGCCTTTATGTCTTGAGGTTTGGTGTGCAATACAAATGTTAAATAAATAAAAAAACTGAAACATAAGTAGGGTGGTTTGGTGACCACATAAAAATGTTAAATAAATACAAAATGAACAAAATGAAACATAAGTAGGGTGGTTTAGTGACCACATAAAAGGCCCAGCGCACTTCCTGGTTCCCTGTGCACTTTTATTAACCCTATTTTATGAGGAATTGAGGGAAGTGGAGATTAATCTCCAGGGGTTGCCTCCTGCAATGCTCCCCTCTAACAAGAACCATCAGTCACAAATAAGGTCAAAAGGGCTTGGGGTGCTGAGGGAGCTTGCACACTTTGGGGAAGGGCAGTTAACGCCTTCTGTCAGCTTCCTCTTTCTCCCTTTTGTAACTCCTTTAAAAACAAACACTCAAATTACACAGGGGGGAATTTTACGAAAAATCTAAATAGCGTGCAGGGGACGGTGAACGTTTGTACTTGCTGCCTGTGGGGTCCGCTGCGTACCATGTCACAGGGCCACGAGGTGGAGTGGATAAGGAAAGAGTGACAACCCCATGTCTAGTCTTTCCATTCTCCAATCCGACTGTAATATTGAACGGCAAATACGTTTCATAGGCTGCGTTTACTAATGGATTTCTATGGAATTCGCCTGATCTTGACTAAGTGCAAAACGGAGGCAGATCCGAGAATCCATTTGTTGCCTGCCTGCATGAAAGGCCCATGCAGGCGTCCAATGAGATGCTTTGACGAGGGTTGCACTGTGCACTGCAAATCTTATCTCTGCTCTGCGCCCCGCTACCATCTCATCACTGCAGCAAAATGGGGCAGAGAACGTTATGGAGGTGTACAAGCATTACGTCTTGCTTTTACGGTTATATTTCCTGTACAAGCATTACGACTTGCTTTTACTCTCTATTTCCTGTACAAGCATGACGTTTTTCTTTTACGCTTCTATTTCCTGCTCTGCTCCATTTAAAAAGCGTTTGCCAAAGTACAGGCTCACAAGCAAGCATTCCCCCTGCTCAGCAAGCCCCGGTACTGCAAAACCAGCCGGGGATGTTAGTCTAGATCGGGCCGGCTAACTCTCTGGGTGGCCCAGGGCTCCAGAAACATGGACAGCTTCACACCCGCACGCTGCAGTGCCAAGCTTGCTCCACTCAATTCTATACACTTTCCAAAGAGTAGGGACAAAGAAAAAAGCATAATCCAGGGTCTTCATCCTCATTGGAGTAGTCACAGAGAGAGTGTGTGTAGGGGCAAAGAAAAATGATCAATCCAGGGTCTTCATCCTCACTGGAGCTCACTGGAGCAGTCACACAGAGGCCCTGTGTAGGGACAAAGAAAAATGATCAATCCAGGGTCTTCATCCTCACTGGAGCTCACTGGAATAGTCACACAGAGGGGGTGTGTAGGGACAAAGAAAAAAGCATAATCCAGGGTCTTCATCCTCATTGGAGTAGTCACAGAGAGGGTGTGTGCAGTGACAAAGAAAAATGCTCAATCCAGGATCTTCATCCTCACTGGAGCTCACTGGAGTAGTCACACAGAGGGCGTGTGCAGTGACAAAGAAAATGATCAATCCAGGGTCTTCATCCTCACTGGAGCTCACTGGAGTAGTCACACAGAGGGGGTGTGTAGGGACAAAGAAAAAAGAATAATCCTGGGTCTTCATCCTCACTGGAGTAGTCACAGAGAGGGTGGGTGGAGGGACAAAGAAAAATTATCAATCCAGGGTGTTCATCCTCACTGGAGCTCACTGGAGTAGTCACACAGACGGGGTGTGCAATGACAAAGAAACATGATCCATCCAGGGTGTTCCTTCTCACTGGAGCTCACTGGAGCAGTCACACAGAGGGGGTGTGTAGGGACAAAGAAAAATGATCAGTCCAGGCTCTTCATCCTCACTGGAGCTCACTGGAGCAGTCACACAGAGGGGGTGTGTAGGGACAAAGAAAAATGATCAGTCCAGGCTCTTCATCCTCACTGGAGCTCACTGGGGTAGTCACACAGACAGGGTGTGTAGGGACAAAGAAAAATGATCAGTCCGGGATCTTCATCCTCACTGGAGCTCACTGGAGTAGTCACACAGAGGGGGTGTGTAGGGACAAAGAAAAAAGCATAATCCAGGGTCTTCATCCTCATTGGAGTAGTCACAGAGAGGGTGTGTGTAGGGACAAAGAAAAATGATCAATCCAGAGTCTTCATCCTCACTGGAGCTCACTGGAGTAGTCACACAGAGGGTGTGTGCAGTGACAAAGAAAAATGCTAAATCCAGGATCTTCATCCTCACTGGAGCTCACTGGAGTAGTCACACAGAGGGTGTGTGCAGTGACAAAGAAAATGATCAATCCAGGGTCTTCATCCTCACTGGAGCTCACTGGAGTAGTCACAGAGAGGGGATGTGTTGGGAAAAACAAAAATGATCAGTCCAGGCTCTTCATCCTCACTGGAGCTCACTGGAGTAGTCACACAGAGGGGGTGTGTAGGGACAAAGAAAAAAGAATAATCCTGGGTCTTCATCCTCACTGGAGTAGTCGAGGCTACCACTTTTACTGACAGCCTCTAACATACCGCCTGTTTATTTTATTATTAACTTTACTCCGGTGTTTTTTTTTTTTTGCCAGAATTTTAATACTATTTCTTTCTCGTGTCTTTCTCTGAAATCCTAACCCAGGTCGGGGATCCTTTGTTCGTCCTTTTGCCGGGCTTCTGCACAGAAGCCCTCCTCTCGGCACCACTGAGTCTGGGGTAGACAGGATTTGTGGGAGGGGGTGTGTAGGGACAAAGAAAAATTATCAATCCAGGGTCTTCATCCTCGCTGGAGCTCACTGGAGTAGTCACACAGAGGGCGTGTGCAGTGACAAAGAAACATGATCCATCCAGGGTGTTCATCCTCACTGGAGCTCACTGGAGTAGTCACACAGAGGGTGTGTGTAGGGACAGAGAATAATGATCAATCCAGGGTCTTCATCCTCACTGGAGCTCACTGGAGTCATCACACAGAGGGTGTGTGCAAGGACAAAGAGAAATGATCAATCCAGGGTCTTCATCCTCACTGGAGCTCACTGGAGTAGTCACACAGAGTGTGTGTGCAGTTACAGAGAAACATGATCAATCCAGGGTCTTCATCCTCACTGGAGCTCACTGGAGCAGTCACACAGAGGGGGTGTGTAGGGACAAAGAAAAAATAATAATCCAGGGTCTTCATCCTCACTGGAGTAGTCACAGTGAGGGTGTATGTAGGGACAAAGAAAAATGATCAGTCCAGGCTCTTCATCCTCACTGGAGCTCACTGGAGCAGTCACACAGAGGGGGTGTGTAGGGACAAAGAATAATGATCAGTCCAGGCTCTTCATCCTCACTGGAGCTCACTGGAGGAGTCACACAGAGGGGGTGTGTAGGGACAAAGAGAAATGATCAATCCAGGGTCTTCATCCTCACTGGAGCTCACTGGAGTAGTCACACAGAGGGTGTGTGCAGTGACAAAGAATAATGATCAATCCAGGGTCTTCATCCTCACTGGAGCTCACTGGAGTAGTCACACAGAGGGGGTGTGTAGGGACAAAGAAAAAAGAATAATCCAGGGTCTTCATCCTCACTGGAGCTCACTGGAGCAGTCACACAGAGGGGGTGTGTGGGGACAAAGAAAAATGATCAATCCAGGGTCTTCATCCTCACTGGAGCTCACTGGAACAGTCACACAGAGAGGGTGTGTAGGGACAAAGAAAAATGATCAGTCCAGGCTCTTCATCCTCACTGGAGCTCACTGGAATAGTCACACAGAGGGGGTGTGTAGGGACAAAGAAAAAAGAATAATCCAGGGTCTTCATCCTCACTGGAGTAGTCACAGTGAGGGTGTATGTAGGGACAAAGAAAAATGATCAGTCCAGGCTCTTCATCCTCACTGCAGCTCACTGGAGCAGTCACACAGAGGGGGTGTGCAGTGACAAAGAATAATGATCAATCCAGGGTCTTCATCCTCACTGGAGCTCACTGGAGTAGTCACACAGAGGGGGTGTGTAGGGACAAAGAAAAAAGAATAATCCAGGGTCTTCATCCTCACTGGAGCTCACTGGAGCAGTCACACAGAGGGGGTGTGTGGGGACAAAGAAAAATGATCAATCCAGGGTCTTCATCCTCACTGGAGCTCACTGGAGTAGTCACACAGAGGGTGTGTGCAGTGACAAAGAATAATGATCAATCCAGGGTCTTCATCCTCACTGGAGCTCACTGGAGTAGTCACACAGAGGGGGTGTGTAGGGACAAAGAAAAAAGAATAATCCAGGGTCTTCATCCTCACTGGAGCTCACTGGAGCAGTCACACAGAGGGGGTGTGTGGGGACAAAGAAAAATGATCAATCCAGGGTCTTCATCCTCACTGGAGCTCACTGGAGCAGTCACACAGAGGGGGTGTGTAGGGACAAAGAAAAATGATCAGTCCAGGCTCTTCATCCTCACTGGAGCTCACTGGAATAGTCACACAGAGGGGGTGTGTAGGGACAAAGAAAAAAGAATAATCCAGGGTCTTCATCCTCACTGGAGCTCACTGGAGCAGTCACACAGAGGGGGTGTGTAGGGACAAATAAAAATGATCAGTCCAGGCTCTTCATCCTCACTGGAGCTCACTGGAGTAGTCACACAGAGGGTGTGTGCAGGGTCAAAGATAAATGCTAAATCCAGGGTCTTCATCCTCACTGGAGCTCACTGGAGTAGTCACACAGAGGGTGTGTGCAGGGTCAAAGATAAATGCTAAATCCAGGGTCTTCATCCTCACTGGAGCACACTGGAGCAGTCACACAGAGGCCCTGTGTAGGGACAAAGAAAAATGATCAGTCCGGGATCTTCATCCTCACTGGAGCTCACTGGAGTAGTCACACAGAGGGGGTGTGTAGGGACAAAGAAAAAAGAATAATCCTGGGTCTTCATCCTCACTGGAGTAGTCACAGAGAGGGTGGGTGGAGGGACAAAGAAAAATTATCAATCCAGGGTCTTCATCCTCACTGGAGCTCACTGGAGTAGTCACACAGAGGGCGTGTGCAGTGACAAAGAAACATGATCCATCAAGGGTGTTCATCCTCACTGGAGCTCACTGGAGTAGTCACACAGAGGGTGTGTGTAGGGACAGAGAATAATGATCAATCCAGGGTCTTCATCCTCACTGGAGCTCACTCGAGTCATCACACAGAGGGTGTGTGCAAGGACAAAGAGAAATGATCAATCCAGGGTCTGCATCCTCACTGGAGCTCACTGGAGTAGTCACACAGAGGGGATGTGTAGAGACAAAGAAAAATGATCAGTCCAGGCTCTTCATCCTCAATGGAGTTCACTGGAGTAGTCACACAGAGGGTGTGTGCAGGGACAGAGAAACATGATCAATCCAGGGTCTTCATCCTCACTGGAGCTCACTGGAGTAGTCACACAGAGGGGGTGTGTAGGGACAAAGAAAAATGATCAGTCCAGGCTCTTCGTCCTCACTGGAGCTCACTGGAGTAGTCACAGAGGGGGTGTGTGGAGACAAAGAAAAAAGAATAATCCAGGGTCTTCATCCTCACTGGAGCTCACTGGAGCAGTCACACAGAGGGGGTGTGTAGGGACAAAGAAAAAAGAATAATCCAGGGTCTTCATCCTCACTGGAGCTCACTGGAGCAGTCACACAGAGGGGGTGTGTAGGGACAAAGAAAAAAGAATAATCCAGGGTCTTCATCCTCACTGGAGCTCACTGGAGTAGTCACACAGAGGGGGTGTGTAGGGACAAAGAAAAATGATCAGTCCAGGCTCTTCGTCCTCACTGGAGCTCACTGGAGTAGTCACAGAGGGGGTGTGTGGAGACAAAGAAAAAAGAATAATCCAGGGTCTTCATCCTCACTGGAGCTCACTGGAGCAGTCACACAGAGGGGGTGTGTAGGGACAAAGAAAAAAGAATAATCCAGGGTCTTCATCCTCACTGGAGCTCACTGGAGCAGTCACACAGAGGGGGTGTGTAGGGACAAATAAAAATGATCAGTCCAGGCTCTTCATCCTCACTGGAGCTCACTGGAGTAGTCACACAGAGGGTGTGTGCAGGGTCAAAGATAAATGCTAAATCCAGGGTCTTCATCCTCACTGGAGCTCACTGGAGTAGTCACACAGAGGGTGTGTGCAGGGTCAAAGATAAATGCTAAATCCAGGGTCTTCATCCTCACTGGAGCACACTGGAGCAGTCACACAGAGGCCCTGTGTAGGGACAAAGAAAAATGATCAGTCCGGGATCTTCATCCTCACTGGAGCTCACTGGAGTAGTCACACAGAGGGGGTGTGTAGGGACAAAGAAAAAAGAATAATCCTGGGTCTTCATCCTCACTGGAGTAGTCACAGAGAGGGTGGGTGGAGGGACAAAGAAAAATTATCAATCCAGGGTCTTCATCCTCACTGGAGCTCACTGGAGTAGTCACACAGAGGGCGTGTGCAGTGACAAAGAAACATGATCCATCAAGGGTGTTCATCCTCACTGGAGCTCACTGGAGTAGTCACACAGAGGGTGTATGTAGGGACAGAGAATAATGATCAATCCAGGGTCTTCATCCTCACTGGAGCTCACTCGAGTCATCACACAGAGGGTGTGTGCAAGGACAAAGAGAAATGATCAATCCAGGGTCTTCATCCTCACTGGAGCTCACTGGAGTAGTCACACAGAGGGGATGTGTAGAGACAAAGAAAAATGATCAGTCCAGGCTCTTCATCCTCACTGGAGTTCACTGGAGTAGTCACACAGAGGGTGTGTGCAGGGAC
Organism: Ambystoma mexicanum; assembly: GCF_040938575.1. Classification (NCBI taxonomy): domain Eukaryota; kingdom Metazoa; phylum Chordata; class Amphibia; order Caudata; family Ambystomatidae; genus Ambystoma; species Ambystoma mexicanum. The sequence continues at coordinate 1,633,426,314 of NC_090937.1, read as the reverse complement.
AGAGAAACATGATCAATCCAGGGTCTTCATCCTCACTGGAGCTCACTGGAGTAGTCACACAGAGGGGGTGTGTAGGGACAAAGAAAAATGATCAATCCAGGGTCTTCATCCTCACTGGAGCTCACTGGAGTAGTCACAGAGGGGGTGTGTGGAGACAAAGAAAAAAGAATAATCCAGGGTCTTCATCCTCACTGGAGCTCACTGGAGCAGTCACACAGAGGGGGTGTGTAGGGACAAAGAAAAAAGAATAATCCAGGGTCTTCATCCTCACTGGAGCTCACTGGAGCAGTCACACAGAGGGGGTGTGTAGAGGAGCGAAAGCTATACATTATTATTATTATTATTATTATTATTATTATTAGGGTATATATTGAGCACGGACCTAGTTCTGAGAAGCAACGGAGCGCTTTGCAGAGGTAACAACACTACAAATATACAGCAGGGGGTATGATACAGACTGGCACAGTGGAGGGGTACAGCTGCACTGGGGGCGGCAAGGTGGGAGGCAGGCGCCGTTTAGCGAGTTAGGTGGCGCGAGGGACAATGTGATGGCCAAGGTTTTGAGGAGCAGAGACTCCTTGAAAGGTGGGTCTTGAGTTCTTTTCTGAATAGTGGGAGCGTGGGGGCGAGTCTGATGCTTACGGGGAGGAGGTTCCATGGTCTTGGGGCTTAAGCAGACAAGGCTTGTTTTCTAGTCCTTTCCTTTTTGTAGCGGCAGATTTCAAGTCTGCACGTGGCTATGCTTCTGATGGTGTGCTGTTCGCCAGAGATGCTGAGTTTCTCCGCGAGGTAACTGGGTGACACCAGAGTGTTGAAGGCATGCCCCACCTTGAGCACTGCACAGAAGGCACATGTGCACAGGCAACTCCAACCCACAACCACAATGCCACAGTCAGCAAGTCCTGGATGTGCAACAAAGTCAATCAAACCAGAAATTCAGACAAATCCAAACGAGCAGATATCAGGAGTGCTCTAGGTCTGTAAACAGTTTAGAGTAAATTAGAGTAATTTAGGCAATTTAGCCGATAGTGGATAGAAGGATAATGGTATAGGTGGTGGGATATCTACTCACCACTACATGGTAGTTGAGCCATAATTAAGACTGCGGGAAGCAGTCTCATCATTGAAGTTAGCAGAAGACATAAGGAAATCTATCATTGTAGGTCCACATCATGCAAGCTTCTTGCTGCCTTCAAGAAGGAGGGACAGGACCAGAAGACAGATATCCGTAAATTGGCTACAGCAAGGAACCTGTGGGCAATACACTTAAGGCATGGTGCTTTTTTGAAAGGAGGGTCTGATTAGCAGACCACCATCTTACAATAGTTACCAATGTCATTTAATGTAATGGTAATACTATAAAAGAAATGGCAGGGCTTCGACACCCTCATGGTTGCTCAGTTTCTGACATGTTCACTTCTACACAAGCTCTGGACTACTGATGGGCTCTTACGCGGTTGCGTATGGAAGCGCTACATGGCGGCGCTTGAGTGCTTTGAATGTTTGGCTTGGCAACAGCCGTTACCATGGCAGTTGCGCCGGAGTCTGCTGGGACTAGGTTAATGTCAGTTCTCGGGTTCTGCACGTGATGGGCCTGAGTGATTGCTGAATCTTGCAGAGAGGAGGAACCGCGTGCGCGTGTGTGTGGGCGTGTGCTCATGCTCTTTTGTACATAACGCTGACGAGAGTTCCGTAATCCACCCAAACAGTTGTGTTGCAAGATTGCTCTTTTGACAAATTTTTGCACAGGCACACACAAAACTTTTCAACTTGGCAGGTGCCGTTCCTGGCAGAAAATCGATTCCTTCCCATCAAGTCGAAATGTAACCCCTGCCTGCCCTTCCCTGGACAATCAGTGGAGAGCTTTGTGCTGTGGAAGAAAACACAGGTTGATGGAGAACTTGTTTCCATGAGGGCTAAAATCTGCTTTATGCCGCCATCACCATGGGCAAACACTTTTTAACACACCTAAATACAGTACTTTCCTCATAAAATGCCCTTCCAATGTCATATTTTCTAGCATGTTGTCTGAATTGCTGCCCCATATCACCGCGTCACTTTCATCGTCAGTGCTCCGTGGCTTCACCGCTAGGTTCACGCTATAGAAGACACAGCGCCTGCAGACACATACACCATGGAATGACCATTGCCTGCATCAGGTTCTCCAGATAGGTGTTTAGGTGATGCGTCTGCAATCCGGAAGACAGCTGCCATTAGCTACCAAACCTGCAAATTCTTTCCGGTCTACAGAGAAACGAACCACAAAAAAAAACACTTTCCTCAGGTCTGCTTTAGGAAACCCAAAAAGGGGTTGTTTTTTTATGATTGTTTTGACATCCTTAGTGACAAGCTTCAGGTCTGCGCTTTCTTTTTTGTGGGTTTGTCAGTCTTTAAAGCACATTAGTACCCGGCGCGGCAATGCCAGGGGATACACTTAATGTGGATTGGCTAGTTTCTGAGCGATACCACAGTGTTATCCCTTGGACGCACTTGCGTGCACCGCGCGCCAGGTACACTGATGTTTTGAAACCTACTTTTGCACCCTTCCATTTCTCAGACTGCAGCTGATGATTCGTCGACTCGGGAACAACGCATTGCAGTTTTTATATCAGCCTGTGCATTCTAAAAGAAACGCTTTCACCCCACGTTTCACTTGTTCTCGTTCTGTGGGTTTTGAAGCCTCCTTGGTTATTCTGAAAACCACCTCCTCTTTCCCTATACCAATACCTCAGCCTTGTGGAGTAAACCTGTACCCACCTTGGTCCATTGGGCACGAATTATTCGCCTACGATGTACCTATTGCTTCCTGCAGTCCCAATCCTTCTACGCTTGTTAACACCCACCCTTCATGGCAAATTTTGACAATTCTTTCTGAACTAACTCGGCTTCCTCAACGTTTCTATTTTCATCTTTCTTCTTGTTTTTCTCTTGTAATAACCGAAAATGGTGTAGTATTTTCAGCTGTGTCTCAGCCCATGACTTCGCTTCCATACCCACTTGTTTTTTCATTGCCTCTGTACTGGCTCAGGCAACCCCTGACATAAAATATGATAAAATAATAGCACTGTCTTTTCCCATGGCTCACGAGTTTCAAGCTGTCATTTCCCCTGAATATCCTGAATATAAGCAATAGGGTCTTCATCATCTTTCATTTTACGTGTCATAATTGCACCCATATCCAATGTGTCAGGCTATTGTACCCTGAGTGCCCCCCAAACATCTGCTGTACAATTATTGAATGGCGCTGCATCATGCTATGTGTTTTGTGCAGTCACACTTGAATATCTCGCTATCTTCCATATGTAATCAGCCCTCTCTCCAAGAATGACTGCTGGGAGACCCTTTGTAGCCCCTATGGCCAGCGTATTTCTTCCTGTCATAGTCTCTAATTTGTACATCCATTTTCCAGCCCATGAAGTCAAACTAGGGATCTTGCATTTTAAGTTATCGTTGTCCATCTGTGGCCATGGAATGTGTTGCAGTCTTGCTACCCCCTTCTCTAACAAGGTGAACTGCGTGAACCCTAATCCCATAGTCAGATCCCACTATTAGTCTATCCATGGCAGGGATAATCGTCCCTGTCTGTCCCCTTGTTGAGAATGAGCTTAATCTGCTTACATGCGGTGTTGACTCTATCTTCTCACTATGTGATCATCCTCAGGGACGCTCTGGATATTATACAGGATCAGGCGTTCTTTCTTCAGGATGTTCCAGATGTGACCATCTCACCTCCTTATCCAATTACGGGCTTCCTACAGGTGTGCATGCTCTCCCTCCTCCTGCCCCAAGACCGGATTTTCTTTCCTCATCTGATATTGCTAAACCCCAACTGGTGTGACTATGCTCCCCTTATTGTTCTAAATCTAATCTACTGAAGGACAATGCTCTGTTTTCATCACTAAATAGATTTCCCTCATCACTTCGTGATTGAGATACTGGGGATGAATCATCATTCCTTCGAGAGCCATGCTCACTATCTCGTCTTAATTGCTGATAGGCCTCATCGATCCTTTCTCCAATTCTTTCCATATCATATCTTTCCTCATCTAGCATTACTTTAGGGGCTTTTAGCGGTTTCTCCTTTATTGGGAGAATATCTCTCTCTCTTTCCCATTGTATTTCTGTCACGTCTCCCGTTGCTCGCCCCATTAGGAATCACACGATCACACGCCCCACACCACACCTAACCACAAGAGCAGTCCCTGCACACAGAAAGAACCAGCAGTTTGCCTGGCGTAGGAGGACACTAGCCTGTAGCCCTGGCGTCTACCGTCCTTCGTTTTGCTGGCAGTTGCCATGGAGGCACACTCACGGCTGGTCACGCCCACGGAGACTCCCACGGCAACCACGAACATCCGGCGTCTCGTGACCCCGTGATCACGTCACATCTTGCACGTCCATGGGACACATCACGTGACTGCTTAATCATTTTAAAAGCATCTTGGCAATGTTGGTACAGCGCTTCACAGCTGATCTCTTGAGGATTGTTTAGCACTCTGGTTTACCTGCTTTTTGATCACGGACTTTGCGACCTCGGACTGTTCTTTGGACTTGTCTTGCCTGCCTCTCGGATTTCTGCCTCTTGTATCCCGCCTTGTTTCCCCGGCTCCTTGACCTTGGAACTCTCTCTTGGACTGCCTTTGGATTATCCTCTCTGAACCTTGAATCTTGGAACTTGGTTTTGACCTTCTTGCCTTACTGGTCCATCTACATCAGACCCAGGTGTGACTCACCCAAGAGCCATGTAGAACGCCTCTTTCACCACCATCAGCAGTCTGTGGCTCTCGCCACGTTTAGGACCCCACCTACAGCACTCCTGGGTAAGCCTTGTTAATACTGATTGTTACCTGTACCCATTGCACTGCTCCTGTTAACCATTAACCATTGCATTGCAGCGGTCAGGGGGTCCTTCCGGTGTTCCTGCTACCTGATTGATGGCTCAACACACCTGTGGCCTCAAAGATTGCACAGACAGTTTATCCTTTCTGTCTGTGCGGTACTTGGGGACGGAGGTACAATAATCTGCATGACCATCAAGATCAGAACAGACTGTGAAGCCTTCCTGGTCGTCCAGATTATGGATACCTCCTCCGGGGACCCTGTGGCCACTCTAATGCAAGTGTTTGCGGCCCTTAGGACCGACATGGCCGCAGCCACAACGGCCATCCACCATAGACTCGACGCCCTACAAAGCGCACGGGCCCCCTTACCCGCAGATGCCGAGTTCGGTGACCCCACCCCCCCAGCTCCGCCTACACCTCTGCCCACAGAACCCACAGCCCCCACTCCAGTGGTCCTTCCAACCTCCTTTCCTCTTGCTGCCCCCGAGCGCTATCAGGGGGATCCCAGGAAATATTGTACCTTCCTCAACCAGTGCAAACTTCACTTCTTGTGTAGACCCCAGCTTTTTCCTGACTCCGTTACCAAGGCAGCTTTCCTTCTTTCTCACCTGTCAGGTGTAGCGGCCATTTGGGCGAACCCATTACTAGAGAGCGATCACCCTGCCCTATACAATTTCGACCTACTGGTGACAGAGATGGCAAAGGTTTCTGACACCAGGTATAAGGCGCAATCCCGAGACCTGGAATTGCTTGATCCTACACAGGGAAAACAAACTCTGATTGATTACATCACCCGTTTCAATCAACTGGCTGCAGAGACCTCATGGCCTGAAGAAAAGAAAGCCATAGTGTTCTACCGCGGTCTCTGTAGCCACATGAAAGACGCTCTTTCTGTAGTGCCGGCTCTTCCCTCAGTCTTCCCTGAGTTAGTGGACCTGGCTCTACAGGTGGACGCTCGCAGGTCCGAGAGGAGAGCAGAGACGGCTTTTTCCAACCAGACACTCCCAGCCCCGTCCGTCTCTGCTCTGGAACCCATGCAAATCGGCGGGATCCGGAGTCCCATCACCCAGGCCGAGCTGGAGCGTCGGAGAACCGATAACGCCTGTTTCTACTGTGGTAGAATGTCCCCGCCGCCCTAAAAATAAAGCATTGGGTTTTCAGAAGGCTCGACCTTAAGAATGGGGGTACGGGCGAGTCCTTCTCTGACCCCCACTGAACCTGTATTTGGTCCCATCAGACCGATTGCGGTCCAGGCCCAGTTGAAACCAGCCGGAGATCTGGCACACTCAGTACAGATTGTGATCGACTCCGGGGCCACTGGCTGTTTTATTGATATCTTGCTGGCTCACGACCTCAATCTACCCTTGATCAAGAAAAAGTACCCAGAGCCGGTACAAGCGGTCGATGGTACCTCACTTCTCTTTGGTCCCATTGAGTACCAAACCGCTCCCATGTTAGAGACCACGCACCAAGAGACGCTAGCGTTTGATCTCATTTCCACTCCGCAGTTCGGTATCATTTTAGGCATTCCGTGGCTCAAACAGCACAATCCCTTGATTAACTGGGGCAATGGGCAGGTCACATTTGAATCTGAAGTCTACCAACACTTCTGTTTGATTGAGTCCACTACGATTTCATCCCCGGCCACCGTCCTTGGGGCTATGGCCTCCGCCAGCCTTGAGGAGACAGATCCATCTACGAACGTCCCACACACTGTGGGGGCCATTACAGCTTGGATCCCCGCTGTCTATTATGAATTCCGAGAGGTGTTTGACAAAGTCACAGCAGAAGGCCTACCACCACATCGACCCTATGATTGCCCCATTGATTTGGTTCCTGGGGCAACTATACCAAAGGGTAGGATATACTCCTTATCTCCATCGGAAGAGTTGGTACTCAAGGAATACATCCAACAGGCCCTACGCTTAGGTCACATATGACCTTCTTGTTCCCCGGCTGCCAGTCCGATCTTCTTCGTGCCCAAGAAGGAGGGTGACTTACGTCCCTGTGTTGATTACAGACGTTTGAACGCTGTTACCATCAAGAATCGGTATCCCTTACCCCTCATCTCCACGCTTCTAGACCGATTAACCAAGGCATCCATCTTTACTAGGTTGGACCTTCGGGGGGCGTACAACCTGGTTCGTATGCGTAGCGGAGACGAGTGGAAGACGGCATTTTGTACTCGACAAGGGCTGTTCGAGTATACTGTAATGCCTTTCGGTCTCTGCAATGCTCCTGCTACGTTTCAACGGTTTGTCAACGAAGTGTTCTCTGGCTTCTTAGATGTTTTCGTTGTGGCCTACCTAGACGATATATTGATATTTTTGTCCTCACTGGAGGAACACATAGGCCATGTCACATAAGTACTAACTCGGCTAAAAAGACATTCCTTGTACGCCAAGCCCGAGAAATGTGTGTTTCATACTAGGGAAGTAGAGTTCCTAGGCTTTCTTATTACACCTGGAGGTCTATCCATGAACATGTCCAAAGTCCATGCCAAAATATACTGGCCCGCTCCAACCAGTCTCAAACAGCTCCAGTCGTTTCTGGGCTTTGCCAACTTTTATCGGCGATTTATTGCCAGTTTTTTGTCCATTGTTTCACCACTGACTGCCTTGACCAGTCCTCGGGACCAGTTTTGTTGGATCTCAGAACACCAGCGTTCTTTTGAGACACTCAAAGCCAGATTCACCACAGCTCCTGTACTACAGCATCCCGACCCCGAACTCCCGTTTTTTGTGGAGGCCAATGCCTCTTCCTTTGAATTAGGCGCAGTGCTCTCCCAACCTTGTCCCTCCACGGGTCAGCTGCACCCCGTAGCATTCCACTCAAGGAAATTCACACCTCCCGAGTCCCACTACACAGTCACCGAGAAGGAGTTACTGTCCATTAAGGATGCACTACTGACCTGGCGACACCATCTCATTGGGGCCAAACATCAAAACGTGGTTTACACAGATCACAAAAACCTGCAGGACCTGGCCTCCCTTAAGTGCTTGAACAGCAGACAAGTGCGTTGGCACCTGTTTTTTGCCGCCTATGACTTCGTGGTAAAACACAGACCAGGGCTTTCACATGGTAAGGCCGATGCTTTATCCCACTCGCCCAGAGGGGATTCTTTGCCCCTATACCCAGATACTCTTCTAAACGAAGGTCATGTCATATGCATGTGTACTCCTCCTCCCTCCATGCTAACTCTCATCCGACAGTGGGTTTCACACCATCCACAAGCACTAACAGAATGGGATTTGGTACTCCAGGAAGGGTTGCCCTTCATACAAGATAGGCTATTCCTCCCCACTAGCGACATACGTAACCAGGCACTTGCTTGGTCCCACGACGCGGCCATCAATGAGCACCCTGGACAGCACCGCACCTTGGAGTTACTAAAGCGATGGTGTTGGTGGCCATCTATGAGGCGCGATGTTCAACATTATGTAAACACATGCTCCATCTGTGCACAGTGCAAGACACGCAGGGGTCGTCCCGGTGGTCTCCTTCAGCCCCTACCTATTCCTCCCAGACCATGGCATACGGTCTCTATGGACCTCATTACAGATTTGCCTCGCAGACAAGGGTACAACTCCATCTGGGTGGTTGTCGATTCCTACACAAAGATGGCCCGTTTCATTCCTTCTCACGGCATTCCCTCAGCCCCTGCTCTAGCCCAACTATTCTTCAAGTCGATCTTCTGTCTCTTTGGTCTTCCGCAAGTCATTGTATCCGATCGCGGACCGCAGTTCACATCCCGTTTTTGGCAGGCCCTTACCAAAATCCTTGGCATTGATGCCCGCTTCTCCTCAGCCTACCACCCGGAGAGCGATGGCCAAACCGAGAGGGTGAACCAGGCCCTCGAACAGTACCTGCACTGCCTGACCCTTCAGTATCAGGATACATGGTTGAACCTGCTCCATTTGGCAGAATTCGCATACAACAATGCCTGGCATTCCTCCACTGGGTTCTCCCCCTTCTATTCACTCTATGGGCAGCACCCTCGTTCTCTCCCTCTCCCCGATTTTTCTTCCTCCTCCACTCCCGCCGCCAATTTCTGTGCTCGTGATCTGCACTCAGACACTGGTCCATTTGCGGGAAGCCCATGCCTCTATGAAAACCAAGGCCGACAGGAAACGGGTAGCGGCTCCTGTTTATCGGGTTGGGGACCGTGTTTGGCTGTCGACTCGCCATTTGCGGATCCCTGGTTGCCGGAAACTGTTGCCCCGATTTTTCGGTCCCTACAAGATTTCACATGTTCTGAACCCGGTAGCCCTACGGCTCTCTATTCCCTCTACCTGGCATATCCACCCAGTGGTCCACACTTCCCTACTCAAGCCTTGTCTTTCCACCACCCGGATGGTCCAGTCTCCTGCCCCTGTTTCTGTGTCCTCCCCGGATACGTATGAGGTCAGTGCTATTCTGGGTTCTCGTCTCTGCAGGGGTCGCCTCCAATATCTGGTTGACTGGTTGGGGTATGGCCCTGAAGAACGCTCCTGGGTTCCTTCCCGGGACGTCCATGCCCTGCGTCTGGTTGCTCGCTTTCATCGGGATAACCCATCCAGCCCACGGGGTCGTGGGCCTTTGAGGGGGGGCTCTGTCACGTCTTCCGTTGCTCGCCCCATTAGGAATCACACGATCACACGCCCCACACCACACCTAACCACAAGAGCAGTCCCTGCACACAGAAAGAACCAGCAGTTTGCATGGCGTAGGAGGACACCAGCCTGTAGCCCCGGCATCTACCGTCCTTCGTTTTGCTGGCAGTTGCCATGGAGGCGCACTCACGGCTGGTCACGCCCACGGAGACTCCCAAGGCAACCCCGAACATCCGGCGTCTCATGACCACGTGATCACGTCACGTCTCGCACGTCCATGGGACACATCACGTGACTGCTTAATCAGTTTAAAAGCATCTTGGCAACGTGGGCACAGTGCTTCACAGCTGATCTCTTGAGGATTGTTTAGCGCTCTGGTTTACCTGCTTTTTGATCACAGACTTTGCGACCTCGGACTGTTCTTCAGACTTGTCTTGCCTGCCCCCCGGATTCTGCCTCTTGTATCCCGCCTTGTTTCCCCGGCTCCTTGACCTTGGAACTCTCTCTTGGACTGCCTTTGGATTATCCTCTCTGAACCTTGAATCTTGGAACTTGGTTTTGACCTTCTTGCCTTACTGGTCCATCTACATCAGACCCAGGTGTGACTCACCCACGAGCCACGTTTAGGACCCCACCTACAGCACTCCTGGGTAAGCCTTGTTAATACTGATTGTTACCTGTACCCATTGCACTGCTCCTGTTTAACCATCAACCATTGCATTGCAGCGGTCAGGGGGTCCTTCCGGCGTTCCTGCTACCTGATTGACGGGTCAACACACCTGTGGCCTCAAAGATTGCACAGACAGTGTATCCTTTCTGTCTGTGAGGTACTTGGGGATGGAGGTACAATAATCTGAACGACCATCAAGATCAGAACAATTTCTGGGCTCTGCCTCATTTGTTCTTTATGAATAAGGCCGGTATCGGAACCTCGTTGCCTTCTGTTTTGTTCTATTTCTTCATCTACTTTCCTTTGCTTTCTTGCATCCCTTCTAACTCTTTCTACCTCTTGCCTTTGTTCTTCTCTCCTTACTTCTTCCGTTCTCTAATCTTTTCCCTTTGTCTCTGTACTTTTTTGTCCCTTAACCTTTTTTCTTCCTCCTTGCTCTTTCTTTCCTCTCATCACTCCTTGTCTATTGTCGTACTTTTCTGTTCTTCGACCCATTCCACAACTTTCTCTTGCTCTTCCTGATATATCTGTTCGCGTCGCTCCCTACTTTTCCTTCTCTGCTCATCTTCCTTTAATCTCTTCTCTCATTCCTTATCCTTACTTACTCTCTTGGTACATCTTCCAAAGTTCTAAAATTGCTGATATGTTCTCTAATTTCATCCCTGTGTATGTGGCGTGCAATTATGTGGTCATGTGCTGCAATAACGCTTTTGACCATAATCCCCCTTGTGGCCATGGCATGACCATTTTATCTGCTGTGCCCTTTACCCGTTCTGCACTGCACTGTTTGAACTTGGGCATTTGTTTTGCAGTGTCTTGCATTGGTACATGAGAGGAGTATCCCCCATAATGACAAGTCTCAATTGACTGTCAATACTTCCCAGATCGTTAAATAAACCTTTTTTCCTTAATTTAAATCCCCACTTGTAACATTTAAAAACAACAAATATGAGCAAGCACCATCAATCGCTGCTCAATCCTCTTATTTCAATGACCTATCTATTCTTTTGATTGGCACCAATCGTGTTACACTTTATCTTTAATAACTAATATTTTTCAACTCTTCACAATTCTATCGCGCCTCGATATTTTACTCAACAAATAGCATTTAGACTAGTCACACATTACACATTATAAAACACTGTGATCACTCTTCTCTCTCCTTTACTTTGCTCTGTACAGGGTTTTAGACATCACTTTAAATGGCCCCGACCTGTGTGTTTATTCTCTGTTTGTACTCACCTTGTAGTTTGAAATGTCTCATTCTAATTCCCTTGAATTAAGACTCATAGGCAGTCTCTCTTATTGCCACAATATTTCCTGTTACTCAAAAATTATCACAATGACGTCCCTTTATTTGCCATTCCCCTTAGTCTGCTTACCATTTGTTATTCGACTCAAGGCCTTCAGTATCAACTCCTCCTTCAATCTGACCACTTCGCCTTCCATCGGCAGAGCGCCTGTGGAAACCGAGCAGGGATTTCCTCACAGAGGGACCTGCCCACCATCTCGGTACTTCTTGCAAGTTTATTTCTATTTGTTCGCTCTCCACAGGAAACTCTGATCTTCCAGCTAATGGCAGACTATGACTGATCGTCCAAAACTCTGGAGATGAACTAGTTTGGATTTTAAACCATCCGCACTGCTACCACGTGAGCTTAGGGCATGTAATGGATGGGATTATAGAGAATAACTTCAAGTCCAAATAACCGAACCAACTCAGGAAGATGGCAAAGTACTGTTTTATTAACAATGATCTAAAACAAGGAGTTTACAATGAACATCAATTGACGGACGCTCAGTCTTTCAGCGATCTTTACACAAACAAAAGCTTTCATATCATAAATACGTCAGACGTGATGTCATACTACGTGGCAATAATGAAAAACCTATCAAGGGTGAGAATTGGCATAGGGGAACATCTAAGTATACTTTCTATGGGAACTAGGATTGTGATTGGCAGCCCACTATCAGGTGGACAACATATACCTACCTCTAAAACATGTCATCATTGGTCTTCAATCTATAAGGTCCTTCGTTATATGGACTACAACAATTGGTTGGCAAGCTTGTGCCATGTCTGGAGCATTTGGTCAATTTAGCAGCACATTAGCCCAGACCCAGGTGAAAGGAGATGGGCCTGACCCTACCTCCCCAACCAATTAGGCCAGCTTCTCTCATCGCCCATGCCTTCTGCCATGAAGATGGTCTTTGTACTTGACTTGCAAATGTATCCTTGTCTTTCAGAATGCTCGAGAGTGAGGTCACTCACTATCGTGTCTAGGACTCTAAGTTTGAACTTTTTCATCCTTGGCCCACGTGACAGGAGACCACGATTTGGTCCTTGTTGCAGGTTTTTAAATGCTCTAAATGAATAAAACTTGGCACTCTTGGTGTTCTTTCTTTGCACCTTAACAAGGGATGATTCATCCTCCACACGTTCGCTAATTTCCAGAATAGACAGCTGACCTTGGCTGATTCAGTCTTGACTCCAGGCCAGACAACCTCGTCATGCAGCTTCACGTTTCTGCTTATTCTTGCTGCAACACAGTTTTCCCTTCCCACTTCAAGGGTCCTGGCTTACTAAATTCATTATACCGATGTCCAGGTTCTATATAGTGGCGGCTTTGCCTGCTTTCTATTCACTACACATAGCCAGCTTCTATGATGACTTAGTCTACCTTGAGTTTCAGCTTCTGTACATCTATTGAATGGTTGATTTTCTGCAGGACTCTGTACATGTGTAATCATTTTTGTATTTAAAAGTTCACTTGATTCTTTACTTCATCATTAGTTTCTTTAGGATGTATACATCCTCTTCAGTCAGTACCTCGAGACGTTGTTCATACTTTCTGTGACGTCACTAGCTTCTTTTGTTTGTTCTCTCTCATATTCCTTCAGGGAGTTCCTCCCTTAGGTTGTTGTCACTTCGAGGATACATTCGGTAAGGTTGTCTTAACGGGTATCTTTTTTTGAACACATGCTCCGGCATTGGCAGGTGTCAAAAATGGCACAGTCTCATGTCTCCAACATATTGGAGGAAGTGGGTGGGGTCTCCTACAGAGGTATACAGCTGCTCCTCTACACTGTGAAGCAGTGCTATCTATGCATAACACAGGTTCTGTGATTGCTAGGCATATCTCTTGGGCTATGCTAGCTGAGCGCTAATCAGCTGCTGTGCTAGGTAGGGATAACACACATTATGTGCTAGCTAGCCATAGCTCTGGTTCTGTGCTTGCTAGTGATAACATACATTAGGTCATAGCTAGGCAAAACACATGTACTGTGCTAGCTAGGCATAACAGAGTTTATGTGCTGCCTAGGCATAACAAATGTGCTGTGGTAGCTAAGAATATCCCAGGTGCTGTGCTAGATAAGCATGGCAGAGGTGGTGTGCTAGCTAAGCATTACACAGGTGTCCTTCTAGCTGGGAACACACCTGATGCTGTGCTAGCTAAGCATAACACATGTTCTCTGCTAGCTAGGCATAACACAGGTACTGTGCTCGCTAAGCATAACAGTTGCTGTGCTAGCTATACCTAACACAGGTGCTGTGCTAGTTACGCATATCACAGGTGCTGTGCGACATAAGCATAACACACGTATTGGGCTAGCTAGGCATACCTCTGCTGTTGTGCTAGCTTGGCATACCACAGGTTATCTGCTAGCTAGGTATAGCACAGGTGGTGTGCTAGCTAGGCATAACAAAGGTGCTGTGCTAGCTAGGCATAACACCTGTGCTGAGCTAGCTAGGCATAACACAGGCTTTTCTGTACTACCTATACATAACACAGGTGTTGGCTAGCTAGGCATAACACAGGTGCTGTGCAAGATAAGCATAACACAGGTTCACTGCTAGTTATGCATAACATAGGTGCTGTGCTAGCTAGGCATAACACAGATGCTGCGCTAGCTAGGCATACCCCTGAACCTGTGCTAGCTATATATAACACAGGTTCAGTGCTAGCTAGGAATAACGTAGGTTCTCTGCTAGCTAGGCATAATAGGTAGTGTGCTAGCTAGGTGTGACACAAGTGCTGTCCTAGATATGCATAACAAAGGTGCTGTGCTATCTAAGCATAACTTAGATGTTGTGCTAGCTAGACATTACTCAGGTGCTGTGCTATCTCATAACTCTGGTACTGTGATATCTAAGGATAACACACATTCTATGTGAGCTAGACATAACTGGTACTGTGCTAGCTGGGCATTACACAGGTGCTGTGCTACCTAGGCATAACGCAGGTGATGTGCTAGCTACGCATATCACAGGTGCTGTGTGACATAAGCATAACACACGTGTTGGGCTACCTAGGCATACCTCTGCTGCTGTGATAGCTAGGTATAACACAGGTTCTCTGCTAGGTACAACACAGGTGGTGTGCTAGCTAGGCATAACACATGTTCTCTGCTAGCTAGGCATAACACATGTTCTGCGCTAGCTAGGCATAACACCTGTGCTGAGCTAGCTAGGCATAAAACATGTTCTGTACTACTTATACATAACACCGGTGTTGCGCTAGCTAGGCATAACACAGGTGCTGTGCTAGATAAGTATAACACAGGTGCCATGCTAGGTAGGCATACCCCTGATGCTGTTCTAGCTAGATATAACACAGGTTCAGTGCTAGCTAGCATAACACAGGCGCTGTGCTAACTAGGCATAGCACAGGTGCTGCGCTAACTATGCATAACACTGGTGCTGTGCTAGTTAGAGATACCTCTGATTCTGTTCTAGCTTTGCATACCTCAGGTGTGCTAGCTAAGAATAACTCGGGTGCTGTGCAATCTAGACATAACTCTGGTGTGTGTTATCTAGTGATAACACACATTCTGTGCTATCTAGCCATAACTGGTGCTGTGCTAGCTAAGGATAACACATTTTGCTGTGCTAGCTAGGCATAACACAGGTGCTCTGCTAGCTAAGCATATGACAGGTGCTGTGCGAGATAAGCATAACACATGTGGTGTGCTAGCTAGGGATAACACAGTTTAAGTGCTACCTAGACATAACACAGGTGTTGTGCTAGCTAGGCATAGCACAGATGCTGTGCTAGTTAGTCACACCTCTCATACTGTGCTTGCTAGGCATAACACAGGTTCAGTGCTAGCAAGGCACAGCACAGCTAGGCATAACACAGGTGCTGTGATAGCAAGGCATACCTCTGATGCTGTACTAGCTAGACGTAGCACAGGTGCTGTGCGAGATAAGCATAACACATGTGTTGTGCTAGCTAGGCATACCTCTACTGCTGTGCTAGCTAGGCATAGCACAGGTTCCCTGCTAGTTAGGTATAACACAGGATAAGCGCTATGTAGACATAACACATGTGTTGTTCTAGCTAGGCATAACACAAGTGTTGTGCTAGATAAGCGTAACAAAGGTTCTGTGCTAGCTAGACATAACATATGTTCTGTGCTAGCTAGGGATAACACAGGTGATGTGCTAGCTAGGCATATCACAGGTGCTGTGCTAGCTAGGCATACCTCTGATACTGTGCTAGCTAGACATAACACAGGTTCAGTGCTAGCTAGGGATAGTACAGGTGGTGTTCTAGCTAGGCATAATACAGCTGATGTGCTAGCTAGGCATAGATCTGATGCTGTGCTAGCTAGGCATAACACATGTTTTGGGCTAGCTCAGCATAACACAGGTGCTGTTCTAGCTAGGCATAACACAGGTTCTTCGCTAGCTAGGCATACCACAGGTGCTGTGCAAGCTAAGCATATCTCAGGTGCTGTGCGAGATAAGCATAAAACAAGTGTTGTGCTAGCTAGGCATACCTCTGCTGTTGTGTTATCTAGGCATAACACAGGGATACCTCCGATTCTAGGCATTGCACAGGGGCTGTGCTACTAAAGGCATAAAACAGTTGCTGTGCTAGCTAGGCATACCTCTGATGCTATTCTAGCTAGACATAACACAGGATTTGTGCTAGATCAGCATAACACAGGTGCTGTGCTAGCTAGGCATGACACAGGTGCTTTGCTAGATAGGCATAACACAGGTGGTATGCTAGCTAAGCATATCACAGGTGCTGTGCAAGAAAAGCATAACACATGTGTTGTGCTAGCTAGGCATGTCTCTGCTGCTGTGGTAGCTAGGCATAACACAGGTTCTCTGCTAGCTAGGCATAACACAGGTGGTTTGCTAGCTAGGGATAATAAACATTTTGTGTTAGCTAGAAATAACACAGGTGCTGTGTAAGCTAGGCATAACAAATGATATGCTGCCTAGGCATAAAACAGGTGCTGTGCTAGCTACGCATATCACAGGTGCTGTGCGACATAAGCATAACACGTGTGTTGGGCTACCTAGGCATATCTCTGCTGCTGTACTAGCTTAACATACCGCAGGTTCTCTGCTTGCTGGGTATACCACAGGTGGTGTGCTAGCTAGGTATAACACAGGTTATGTGCTAGCTAGGCATAACATGGATTCTGTGATAGCTAGGCATAACACAGGTTCTGTTCTAGCTAGACATAACACAGGCTCTTCTGTGTTACCTATACATAACACAGGTGTTGGCTAGCTAGGCATAACACAGGTGCCGTGCAAGATAAGCATAACACAGGTGATTGGCTAGCCAGGCATATCCCTGAGTGTGTGCTAGCTAGATATAACACAGGTTCAGTGCTAGCTAGCATAACATGTGTTGTGCTAGCTAGGCATAACACATGTTCTTTGCTAGCTCGGAATTACACTGGTGCTATACTAGCTAGGGATAGCTCTGATGCAGTGCTAGCTTTGCATACCTTATGTGTTGTGCTAGCTAGGAATAACTCTGGTGCTGTGCTATCTAGACATAACTCTGGTGCTGTGGTATCTTGTGATAACACATATTCTGTGATATCTAGGCATAACTGGTGCTGTACTAGCTAGGGATAACAGAGGTGTTGTGCTAGCTAGGCATAACACAGGTGCTCTGCTAGCTAAGCATGACAGGTGCTGTGTGAAATAAGCATAACACACGTGGTGTGATAGCTAGGTATTACACAGCTTAAGTGCTACCTAGACATAGCACAGGTCTTGTGCTAGCTAGGCATAGCATATGTGTTGTGCTTGATAAGCATAACAAAGGTACTGTGCTAGCTAGACACAACAAATGTTCTGTGCTAACTAGGGATAACACAGGTACTGTGCTAGCTAGGCATAGCACAGATGCTGTGCTAGCTAGACATACCTCTGATGCTGTGCTAACTAGGCATAACACAGGTTCAGTGCTAGCAAGACATAGCATAGGTGTCGTGCTAGCTAGGCATAACACAGGTGATGTGCTAGCAAGGCATACCTCTGATGTTGTTCTAGCTAGACATCACACAGGTGCTATGCTAGCTCAGCATAACACATTTTAGCGCCTTGAAACAATTGTGTATAGGCGCATTATAAATGCCATATCATATCATCATATCATATCATGTCATGTTCAGTGCTAGCTAGGCATGGCACAGGTTCTGTGCTAGGTAGGCATAATACAGGTGCTGTGCTAGCTAAGCATATCACAGGTGCTGTGCAAGATAAGCATAACACATGTGATGTGCTAGCTAGGCATACCTCTGCTGCTGTGCTAGCTAGGCATAACACAGGTTCCCTGATAGTTAGGTATAACACAGGTTAAGTGCTACCTAGACATAACACATGTGTTGTGCTAGCTAGGCATAACCCAGGTGCTGTGCTAGATAAGCATAACACAGGTGCTGTGCTAGCTAGGCATATCACAGGTGCTGTGCTAGCTAGGCATATCTCTGATGCTGTACGAGCTAGACATACCACAGGTTCAGTGCTAGCTAGGCATAGCACAGGTGTTGTGCTAGCTAGGCATACCAAAGCTGCTGTTCTAGCTAGGCATAACTCTGATCCTGTGCTAGCTAGGCATAACACAAGTGCTGTGCTAGATAAGCATAACAAAGGTGCTGTGCTAGCGAGGCATAACATATGTTCTCTTCTAGCTAAGGATAACACAGGTGCTGTGCTAGCTAGGCATATCACAGGTGCTGTGCTAGCTAGGCATATCTCTGATGCTGTACGAGCTAGACATAACACAGGTTCAGTGCTAGCTAGGCATAGGACAGGTGTTGTGCTAGCTAGGCATACCACACCTGCTGTTCTAGCTAGGCATACCTCTGATCCTGTGCTAGCTAGGCATAACACATGTGTTGTACTAGCTCAGCATAACACAAGTGCTGTTCTAGCAAGGCATAACACAGGTGTTTCACTAGCTAGGCATAACACAAGGGCTGTGGTAGCTAAGCATATCTCAGGTGCTGTGCGAGATAAGCATAAAACAAATGTTGTGCTAGCTAGGCATACCTCTGCTGCTGTGGTAGCTAGGCATAACACAGGGATACCTCCGATGCTAGGTATTGCACAGGTGCTGTGCTAGTAAAGGCATAAACCAGGTGCTGTGCTAGGTAGGCATACCTCTGATGCTATTCTAGCTACACATAACACAGGATTTGTGCTAGCTCAGCATAACACATGTGCTGTGCTAGCTAGGCATGACACAGGTGCTTTGCTAAATAGGCATAACACAGGTGGTATGCTAGCTAAGCATATCACAGGTGCTGTGCATGATACATATGAAAATGTGTTGTGCTAGCTAGGCATATCTCTGCTGCTGTGGTAGCTAGGCATAACACAGGTTCTCTGCTAGCTAGGCATAACATAGGTGGTGTGCTAGCTAGACATAACACATGTGCTGGGCTAGCTAGGCTTAACACAGGTGCTTTGCTAGCTAGGCTTAACACGGTGCTGTGCTAGCTAAGCATATCACAGGTGCTGTGTGAGATCAGCATAAAACACATGTGCTAGCTATGCATACCTCTGCTTCTGTGGTAGTGAGGCATAACACAGGTGATGTGCTTGCTAGGGATAACAAATATGTTGTGTTAGCTAGACATAACACAGGTGCTGTGTAAGCAAGGCATAACAGATGATGTGCTACCTAATCATAACACAGGTGCTGTGCTAGCTACGCATATCACAGGTGCTGTGCAACATAAGCATAACACGCATGTTGGGCTACCTAGGCATACCTCTTCTGCTGTGCTAGCTTGGCATACCACAGGTTCTCTGCTTGCTAGGTATAGCACAGGTGGTGTGCTAGCTAGGTATTGTCATGATCTCTGCTTCCAAAAGGTCAGGGTTTTCCCAACTCCCTTGGAAGCAGATCCATAACCCAGGTTCCGAGGGCCAACCAGTCCCAATTGGGACCTTTTGGACCCAGTCCTGGCGCCAGTGGCACCAGGCTCATAAATATGCCCAGTCCCAGCGCTGGAAGCGCCGGGCTCATAATGCTTGGGTGGACTTACCTGCAGCAGACCATGCTGCTTACTTGCCTGTCAGCTGAGCCTCTGATCCTCTTCTGTTTGGAACTACTTTTCCTGTTGGGTGTGGCAGGAGCCACTCCCTAGATTCAGAACACTGGAACTCTTCTGGAAAGCAGGAACTCTTTTCTTACCTAGGCGTGGCTGTGGAAGGAGACACCTAAGCACTACAGGAGGCTATTTAAACCACACCCGGTGGATGAATCTTGCTTTGCGTTATTCTGCATCCTCTGCAGCAGAACGCTCATCGTGTCTTCTGCATCGGATCCTGGGCCTAAGGAAAAAGGCTTACCATCCTGAATCCAGTCTTCAGCAACACCTATAAAGACAAGAAAGAACAGGTTAGCATTCCGGCATCTGAAAGACAAAGGCTTACCAACTCTTCGTGCGCTCCGGAGGTCTTCACACTGCATTCCGGCATCTGAAAGACAAAAGCTTACCGACTCTTCGCACGCTCCGGAGGCCTTCGGCGCTGCATCCTGCATCTGAAAGACAAAACAAGGTGCGTTTAAAGACATTGGGGAACTTTAATACTCACGTGCCATTACTCCTTTCCACATCAACCCCAGTGGGTATTCCGGCACCCTGCAGCCGCTCCGAACTCGTACCTGCAAAATAAAAGACAGTTAGAGCGCATCGTGAAGCAGGCAACAAGCGCTTACTTACGTGCTTCCAGGCGCTTCTATTCATCACACGGACTCCATCTTCAACTCACTTCAGCCCGTCATCCGCCATCGCCGGAACCTGCAAAACAAGAGACATCATTGCTAAAGACTTTAAAGACAATAGAATTACTCGAAACTTACCGTTCGTGCAGTAAACGACGGACAGCAGTCCTCTGAAGTCAAGAGGCCTGCGCTACCGATCCAGTGAAGAAACTGGTTACAGCACCCTGCCCCGAGGCAGATGGAGAGCTCGGCATTCACTTACCTAAGGTGAGAGCGTTAACCTTTGGGGGTCTACAGGAGAGCAAAAAAGGAAAGAGATAGGGACACCCCAATAACCCCAGTTCATTAATCCCATATTTTCTGTCTGCAGACATCTTACTCTTGAAGTCAGGCATACAGTGCACAGAGGTCCAGCCCAAAGAGCCAACCGGGTGCTACACATCACCTTTGAAGATACGGTAGTCGCCCAGTCAAGACCGGCGCCTCTGCGAGAATCAGGTGAGCGTTACAGAACGCAAAGCCTACCGCAAAACTCTCGCCCAGGCGCTATGGAAACCTCGGATACTGACCACCTAGCCCGGTTACTTTGGGAACTAAGGGCAGAAGTGCATGCAGCTCGTCAGGAAACGAATGCTCTAAGAAGGGAACTAATTATTTCCAAGGAGAGAACAGACGGTCTTGCTAGACAATTGCTACAGTCACAAGCCGGACAAACCCCGTTACCCGCATCAGGGGCAAATCTTCCTTCAACATCCTCTATGAATCCAGTACAGATCAACCTACCTGGGAATGTACCTCTGGCTCCGCCCGAACGATTTTCTGGTGACCCAAAGAGGTTTGCAGTATTTATCAATCAGTGCCGGTTGCACTTCTTATGCCGGCCAGCAGCCTTTCCAACTGATCAAGCTAAAGTAGCTTTTGTACTTTCGTACCTTAGTGGCAATGCGGCAGACTGGTCGATCCCTCTAGTTAATCAAGATGATCCGGTTCTCCATGATTTTCAAGCCTTTCAGCTTAGTATGGAAAAACTGTTCGCAAGACATTCACAGGGGCAGGCCTTGGACAATGAGCTTCTTTCGTTGCGACAGGGTAATCAAGACCTTTTGGCTTATATTGCATCTTTCAATAGACTAATAGTGGAAACTCAATGGCCTGAGGACAAAAGGATTACGCTGTTTTACAGAGGTCTACGTGGAGAGCTCAAAGACGTTTTAGCCCAAGTAGTGAATCCCCCACAAGACTGTTCGGATTATATAGACTTGGTCGTTCAAATAGATCATAGACTGCAGAACAGGAAGGCCGACCGTTCCAAGTTTGATGCTCGAGTATTTTCCAAACCGCCAACTCCTTCCAAAGGAGTAGACTCCGGGGAACCCATGCAAATTGGGGGTCTGAAAGGTCCTCTAACACAAAAGGAGCGGGAAAGGAGAAAACAGTTGCAATTATGCCTATATTGCGGAAACTCAGGGCACTTTCTTCGAGACTGTCCGGTGAAACCTGCCAAGAAGGCAGTAGGAGCTGCAGTTACCAAAGTTACAAACTCTGAGCAGGGAAACGACCTCGCCCGACAAGAATAGAGGTCCTCTTGCCGAGCGTGAAAACCAGTTCCGTGACCTCGCATTTCGTGATACCTATGGTCCTCATTAGCCCTAATAATCCGGATCGATTACATGCAATTGAAGCTTACGTCGACAGCGGTGCCATCGGCAATTATGTGGATCATGAAATGGTTTTGAGGATGAATCTAACTCTTTGTCCCAAGGCTGTAAAGGACGTCATTACTACAGTGGATGATACGGAGATAGCCTCCGGGCCAGTAACGCATACCACTCAAGAGGTGACGCTAGTAAGTCAAGATGGACACCATGAGAAGATCGTGTTTGATGTGATCAAGGCCCCTCAGTTTCAGATTATTCTAGGAATACCTTGGTTAGAGAAACACAATCCTCTGATCGATTGGCGAGCAAGAACGGTCCAGTTTCCAGAATGTGTCTCTACTTGTCACCCTCCACCTGGTGTTGCACTGGCAGCAATTTCTTCAGAGACTCCCCAGTTACCTCCCGAATACCTTGAATACCAAGATGTTTTCCGGAAGGATCAGGCTAACACTCTACCTCCTCATAGGTCTTATGACTGCCAGATAGACCTGATACCTGGATCTACTCCTCCTTGTAGTAGAATTTATGCCCTCACCGAGCCTGAGAACCTTCACCTTCGACAATACCTGGATCAATACCTGGCGAATGGGTTTATTCGTCCTTCCAAGTCCCCTGCTTCTTCAGCTTTGTTCTTCGTTCCAAAAAAGGAAGGAGACCTTAGAACTTGTATCGATTATCGCTCCCTGAACCAGATCACCGTTAAGAATAGATATCCGTTACCTTTGATCCCTGAACTCCTGGACCAAGTCAGAAAAGCATGCATATATACAAAGCTGGATCTTAGAGGAGCTTACCACTTGGTACGAGTAAAAGAGGGCGATGAATGGAAGACTGCCTTCCGCACCAAGTATGGGCTATTTGAATATCAGGTCATGCCCTTCGGACTTTGCAATGCCCCGGCCGCCTTTCAATATTTTATGAACGATGTCCTCAGAGAGCTCATAGATGTGTGTGTTGTTGTTTACATTGACGACATCCTCGTTTATTCTTCATCGGAATCTGAACATCGGAAACACGTGAAAATGGTCCTCGAAAGATTGCGTCAACACAAACTTTTCGCTAAGTTGGAAAAATGTGTTTTCAACGTGACTGAAGTTGAATTTTTGGGATTCATATTATCACCTGGCGGAGTACGTATGGATTCAAAGAAGGTCGATGCAGTTCTCAAATGGCCATCACCATCCTCCGTAAAAGGTGTGCAAAGCATGTTAGGCTTCGCTAACTTTTACCGCAGGTTTATCCCCGAATTCTCTCGAATAGTCCAGCCCATCACTGCCTTGTTAAAGAAAAACAAACGTTTTGAATGGTCTACCGAGGCGGAACAAGCTTTCCAGGATTTGAAGACTAAATTTATCTCTGCACCAATCTTAAAACACCCTCGCCCCGAACTCCCCTACATCGTGGAAACTGATGCTTCAAGCCTTGCCATGGGGGCAGTTCTATCACAAAAGGACCCGGTAACCAATCAGTTGCATCCCGTGGCATTTTGGTCCCGCAAATTCTCGCCTCCTGAAATCAATTACACGATTACTGACAAGGAACTTCTGGCTATCAAGTCTGCCTTTAAGGCTTGGCGGCATTATCTGCTGGGGGCCCGACACACCGTTACTGTGATTACGGATCACCGAAACCTGCAATATTTGAAAACCGCAAAAGCCCAATCCTCTAGACAACTCCGTTGGGCATTATTCTTTGCCGAGTTTGACTTCATAATTACCTATCGACCTGGTACAAAGAACGGTAAAGCTGATGCCCTTTCTCGGATGGGAGTGGAAGAACACTTGATCAACCCTAAACCTGTACCAATCATTCCCGAACAAAGAATTCTGGGTGTAATCGCCACAGAATCCATAGAGGAAGTTAAGGATAAAGCCAGGCAACTTGTAACTCCAGCAGACATACAGAATTGGCATCTGCAGGGAAAGGACTTTGCAGTAAAGGACAACTTATTGTATTTCCAAGAACGATTATACCTACCCAGCACAGATTTACAGAAAAAAGTAATCTCCTGTTATCACGATTCTTTAATGGAAGGTCATCCCGGTATGGCCAAGACCTCAGAAAAGATCAAGCGCTACTTCTGGTGGCCGTCTTGGAAAAAAGATATCAGAGACTTTATAATGTCTTGTGGAGTATGCGCCCAAAACAAGAGTCAAAAGGAAAGACCAGCAGGCCTCTTACGCCCTATTGACATCCCACCTCGCCCTTGGCATACGCTTTCTATGGACTTCATCACCGATCTACCTCCATGCTCCGGATACAATACGATTCTAGTAATCGTGGACTTATTCTCCAAGATGGCGCATTTCATTCCGCTCAAAGGCTTGCCAACAGCAGCAACTCTGGCCCGAGAATTTCTTGAAAACATCGTCCGACTACACGGTTTTCCTTCGGTTCTAATTTCGGATCGAGGTAGTCAATTTATTTCTCATTTTTGGCGAAGTTGCTGTCGGTCGGCTCAAATTGATGTGAGACTATCGACCAGTCACCACCCTCAGACCGACGGACAAACCGAGAGGACCAATCAAACTCTGGAACAGTATTTACGCTGCATGCTGCAACAAACTGAAAAAACTTGGAAAGACATCCTTTGGATAGCCGAATATGCCTACAATAACTCTGTCCATTCGGGAACTGGGAAAACACCGTTTTTTCTTTTGTACGGCAGTCACCCTCGAACCTCGGAGTTGGATCCCCACCAAGATCTTGAAACACCAGCAGTAGACTACCTGCATTCTACAATCACCCAAGCCTTTAAGGAAGCTGTTTCTCACCTTCAAAGGGCTAAAGAACAATACAAGAAAGGAGCAGATCAACATCGGAAGGAAGCCCCTCAATATCAAGTAGGGGACCAAGTCTGGTTATCCACCAAATATCTACCTCTAAAAGGGCCACGCACATTCAACCCAAGATACCTTGGTCCCTATTCCATCACTACCATAGTAAACCCAGTAGCGGTCAAGTTGGACTTGCCCCCTCACATGAAGATACATCCGGTCTTCCACGTCTCTCTATTAAAACCCGTGCAACCTCAAACCCGACTAACTAAATCTCCAAAACCCATCCTAGTTGATGGAGAACTCGAGTTTGAAGTCAAAAACATTCTGGACTCCAAGATCTCCAAATCTAAACTATTTTACCTAATTGACTGGAAAGGCTACGGCCCCCAAGAGAGATCCTGGGAACCTGCTGAATATGTCCACGCTCCTCGCCTAATCAAAAGATTTCACCGAACATTTCCTGACAAGCCAAAACCCCCGGAGAAGCCCGGTTTGGGAGGGGCCTTGAGGGGGGGTACTGTCATGATCTCTGCTTCCAAAAGGTCAGGGTTTTCCCAACTCCCTTGGAAGCAGATCCATAACCCAGGTTCCGAGGGCCAACCAGTCCCAATTGGGACCTTTTGGACCCAGTCCTGGCGCCAGTGGCACCAGGCTCATAAATATGCCCAGTCCCAGCGCTGGAAGCGCCGGGCTCATAATGCTTGGGTGGACTTACCTGCAGCAGACCATGCTGCTTACTTGCCTGTCAGCTGAGCCTCTGATCCTCTTCTGTTTGGAACTACTTTTCCTGTTGGGTGTGGCAGGAGCCACTCCCTAGATTCAGAACACTGGAACTCTTCTGGAAAGCAGGAACTCTTTTCTTACCTAGGCGTGGCTGTGGAAGGAGACACCTAAGCACTACAGGAGGCTATTTAAACCACACCCGGTGGATGAATCTTGCTTTGCGTTATTCTGCATCCTCTGCAGCAGAACGCTCATCGTGTCTTCTGCATCGGATCCTGGGCCTAAGGAAAAAGGCTTACCATCCTGAATCCAGTCTTCAGCAACACCTATAAAGACAAGAAAGAACAGGTTAGCATTCCGGCATCTGAAAGACAAAGGCTTACCAACTCTTTGTGCGCTCCGGAGGTCTTCACACTGCATTCCGGCATCTGAAAGACAAAAGCTTACTGACTCTTTGCACGCTCCGGAGGCCTTCGGCGCTGCATCCTGCATCTGAAAGACAAAACAAGGTGCGTTTAAAGACATTGGGGAACTTTAATACTCACGTGCCATTACTCCTTTCCACATCAACCCCAGTGGGTATTCCGGCACCCTGCAGCCGCTCCGAACTCGTACCTGCAAAATAAAAGACAGTTAGAGCGCATCGTGAAGCAGGCAACAAGCGCTTACTTACGTGCTTCCAGGCGCTTCTATTCATCACACGGACTCCATCTTCAACTCACTTCAGCCCGTCATCCGCCATCGCCGGAACCTGCAAAACAAGAGACATCATTGCTAAAGACTTTAAAGACAATAGAATTACTCGAAACTTACCGTTCGTGCAGTAAACGACGGACAGCAGTCCTCTGAAGTCAAGAGGCCTGCGCTACCGATCCAGTGAAGAAACTGGTTACAGCACCCTGCCCCGAGGCAGATGGAGAGCTCGGCATTCACTTACCTAAGGTGAGAGCGTTAACCTTTGGGGGTCTACAGGAGAGCAAAAAAGGAAAGAGATAGGGACGCCCCAATAACCCCAGTTCATTAATCCCATATTTTCTGTCTGCAGACATCTTACTCTTGAAGTCAGGCATACAGTGCACAGAGGTCCAGCCCAAAGAGCCAACCGGGTGCTACACATCACCTTTGAAGATACGGTAGTCGCCCAGTCAAGACCGGCGCCTCTGCGAGAATCAGGTGAGCGTTACAGGTATAACACAGGTTCTGTGCTAGCTAGGCATAACACAGGTTCTGTTCTAGCTAGGCATAACACAGGTTCTTCTGTGTTACCTATACATAACACAGGTGTTGGCTAGCTAGGCATAACACAGGTGCTGTTCAAGATAAGCATAACACAGGCTCTGGGCTAGCTAGGCGTACCCCTGAGGCTGTGCTAGCTAGATATAACACAGGTTCAGTGCTAGCTAGGCATAACACAGGTGCCGTGCTAGCTAGGCATATCCCTGATGCTGTGCTAGCTAGATATAACACAGGTTCAGTGCTAGCTAGGAATAACATTGGTTATCTGCTAGCTAGGCATAACAGGTGGTGTGCTAGCTAGGCATGACACAAGTGCTGTCCTAGATACGCATAACAAAGGTGATGTGCTCTCTAGGCATAATTCAGACACTGTGCTAGCTAGACATTACTCCGGTACAGTGCTATCTAGGCATGACTCTGATACTGTGGTATCTAGGGATAAAATACATTCTATGTTAGTTAGGCATAACTGAGGCTGTGCTAGCTAGGCATTACACAGGCGCTGTGCTACCTAGGCATAACATGTGGTGTGCTAGCTACGCATATCACAAGTGCTGTGCGACATAAGAATAACACATGTGTTGGGCTAGCTAGGCATACCTCTGCTGCTTTGCTAGCTAGGTATAACACAGGTTCTCTGCTAGGTATAAAACAGGTGGTGTGCTAGCTAGGCATAACACATGTTCTTTGCTAGCTAGGCATTACACATGTGCGGTGCTAGCTAGGCATAACACTTGTGCTGAGCTAGCTAGGCATAAAACACATTCTGTACTACCTATACATAACACAGGTGTTGCACTAGCTAGCCATAACACAGGTGCTGCGCTAGATAAACATAACACAGGTGCCATGCTATGTAGGCATACTCCTGATGCTGTGCTAACTAGATATAACACATGTTCAGTGCTAGCTAGCATAACACATGTGTTGTGGTAACTAGGCATAACACAGGTGCTGTGCTGGCTGCGCATATCACAGGTGCTATGCTAGTTAGGCATTTCTCTGATGCTGTACGAGCTAGACATAACACAGGTTCAGTGCTAGCTAGGCATAGCACAGGTGTTGTGCTAGCTAGGCATACCACAGCTGCTGTTCTAGCTCGGCATACCTCTGATCCTGTGCTAGCTAGGCATAACACATGTTTTGTGCTGGTGCTGTTCTAGCTAGGCATAACACAGGTGCTTCGCTAGCTAGGCAAAACACAGGTGCTGTGCGAGATAAGCATAAAACATGTGGTGTGCTAGCTAGGCATACCTCTGCTGCTGTGGTAGCTAGGAATAACACAGGCATACCTCTGATGCTAGGCATTGCACGGGTGCTGTGCTAACTGTGCTGCGCTAGCTAGGGATACCTCTGATGTTATTCTAACTAGACATAACACAGGTTTTGTGCTAGCTCAGCCTAACATAGGTGCTGTGCTAGCTAGGCATAACACAGGTACTTCACTGGATAGGCATAACAGGTGTTGTGCTAGCTAAGCATATCACAGGTGCTGTGCGAGATAAGCATAAACACGTGTTGTGCTAGCTAGGCATACTTCTGCTGCTGTGGTAGCTAGGCATAAAACAGGTTCTCTGCTGGCTAGGCATAACACAGGTGGTGTGCTAGCTAGGCATAACACACATGCGGTGCTGGATAAGCATAACAATGGTGTTGTGCTAGCTAGACATAACATATCTTCTGTGCTAGCTAGGGATAACACAGGTTAAGTGCTACCTAGACATAGCACAGGTGTGGTGCTAGCTAGGCATAACACACTTGCGGTGCTGGATAAGCATAACAATGGTGTTGTGCTAGCTAGACATAACATATCTTCTGTGCTAGCTAGGGATAACACAGGTGCCATTCTAGCTAAGCATAGCACAGATGCTGTTCTAGCTAGGCATACCTCTGATGCTGTACTAGTTAGACATAACACAGGTTCACTTCTAGCTAGGCATAGCACAGGTGATGTGCTAGCTAAGCATACCTCTGATGCTGTTCTAGCTAGACATAACACAGGTTCTGTGGTAGCTTGGCATAGCACAGGTGGTGTGCTAGCTAGGCATAACACAGGTGCTTCGCTAGCTAGGCAAAACACAGGTGCTGTGCGAGATAAGCATAAAACATGTGGTGTGCTAACTAGGCATACCTCTGCTGCTGTGGTAGCTAGGAATAACACAGGCATACCTCTGATGCTAGACATTGCACGGGTGCTGTGCAAACTGTGCTGCGCTAGCTAGGGATACCTCTGATGTTATTCTAACAAGACATAACACAGGTTTTGTGCTAACTCAGCCTAACATAGGTGCTGTGCTAGCTAGGCATAACACAGGTACTTTACTGGATAGGCATAACAGGTGTTGTGCTAGCTAAGCATACTTCTGCTGCTGTGGTAGCTAGGCATAAAACAGGTTCTCTGCTGGCTAGGCATAGCACAGGTGGTGTGCTAGCTAGGCATAACACACATGCAGTGCTGGATAAGCATAACAATGGTGTTGTGCTAGCTAGACATAACATATCTTCTGTGCTAGCTAGGGATAACACAGGTTAAGTGCTACCTAGACATAACACAGGTGTGGTACTAGCTAGGCATAACACACTTGCAGTGCTGGATAAGCATAACAATGGTGTTGTGCTAGCTAGACATAACATATCTTCTGTGCTAGCTAGGGATAACACAGGTGCCATTCTAGCTAAGCATAGCACAGATGCTGTTCTAGCTAGGCATACCTCTGATGCTGTACTAGTAAGACATAACACAGGTTCACTTCTAGCTAGGCATAACACAGGTGATGTGCTAGCTAAGCATACCTCTGATGCTGTTCTAGCCAGACATAACACAGGTTCTGTGGTAGCTTGGCATAGCACAGGTGGTGTGCTAGCTAGGCATAACACAGGTTAAGTGTTACCTAGACATAACACAGCTGTGGTGCTAGCTCGGCATAACACACATGCAGTGCTGGATAAGCATAACAATGGTGCTCTACTAGCTAGACATAACATATCTTCTGTGCTAGCTAGGGATAACACAGGTGCCAGACTAGTTAAGCATAGCACATATGCTGTTCTAGCTAGGCATACCTCTGATGCTGTGCTAGTTAGACATAACACAGGTTCACTGCTAGCTAGGCATAGCACAGGTGCTGTGCTAGCTAGGCATAACACAGGTTATGTGCTAGCTCGGCATAGCACAGGTGATGTGCTAGCTAGGAATAGCACGGATGCTGTGATAGCTAGGCATACCTCTGATGCTGTGCTAGCTAGGAATAACATAGGTTATCTGCTAGCTAGGCATAACACATGTGGTGTGCTAGCTAGGCATGACACAATGCTGTCCTAGATATGCAGAACAAAGGTGCTGTGGTATCTAGGCATATCTCAGACCCTATGCTACCTAGACATAACACAGGTTCCGTGCTAGCCAGGTTTAACGCATGTGCTCTGCTGCCTAGGCATTGCACAGGTGCTGTTCTAGCTACCCACACCTCTGATGCTCACCTAATGGAGAAAACGACACTACATAAATTCGATCCCGGGAGGGCAGACTCAGCATTTCATCTTTCGGAGTCTGGCTAATTCACTACCATTAAATGAGGTAATAGTAAAATAAATTATTATTATTGGTATACAACTATAATTATAGCGCTTGGAAACTTGAGGAACCTTGACGGAAGAGCTACATATCATTATTATTCCATTTTCTTCTCTTTTATGTCAGTTGCTAAATAGAGCTCAAGGCCTTCCACAATACATCGACTCCCAAATCCACACTCGTCGGATTGTTCTCCCTGCAGCAGTAGCTGCTCCATGGAAGGCCGCCATTTTGAACTCCTGTGAGAGAGGGGATTATTCTTCTCCCATCGCGACCTCACTTGAACTCGCCGCTATCTCCCTTCACGGCGCATTGCGCGCGAGCTCCATGCAGAAGGCCCAGCAGAAAAGGAAGCCGGCGGCCTTCTGCGACAATATGGGAAGGTTCCCCAGAGATTGGGAGCACCGGGAAGTCCAAGGGACCCCCAGGCACAGAGATAACACAAGCACTGCAGCATCCATCTTAGGCAGGGACAGGATGGAACTGAAAAGGTCAGTGAAGTTAAGAGATGAAGGAGCCGAATATTAACCATGACAAGCAAAGGAGACAAACCAGCAGCGAATCTGAGCTCGCCATCCGCTGAGTCCCTGAGGAGGTATGCGTGCTGTGCCTGAGGAGGACGGTGGGGATGCACCCTGTAGTAGTGGGGGGCGGGGGGGGCGCCGGCAGATGGGATCATTAGGCAACAGCTACCACGTGACCAATGAAATGCTTGTGGAATCTCAGCAGAAATATCTTAATATGTTAATTCCTAACTAACTAATTAACAGCCGGGCCAGATCTAGGGGCGGGTGAAATGGCCTTCTGCCCAGGGCACAAGGATGGAAAGGGCACTGAAAAGCGAGCACAAATCAGTCCCTAGAGATCAGAAGCTTGCCCTAATTGCCAAGGCCACCCCACGACCATTCCTATGTGCAGCTAGCATAGCCTTGCCGCAGCAACCACTCCACTCTGTCAATCAACGTGTACCTTCAGAAGGGTGGGGGCTTTCCTTCTCTGCACAAGGTGGGATGTTACCTCTCCAGGGAGAGACTTACAAGGGTTGTGGAGAGTGTCGGTGGGGTAATGGGGGGCTGAGGGGGATGAGGAGGATCTAAGAAGCAGAATGAGGCGGGTAATGGCAACAAAACCTGAATAAGGCAAAAGCGAAAGCAGATTGAGAGCAGGACATGAGGTTAGTGAAAGAAACAGGGGCGAAAGACAGAAAGAAAGATGGTACAGGTGAGATGGAAAGGTAAAGAAGGTCGAAACAGACAAAGAGAGTGACCAAGGATAAACAAATATGAAATAAAAGGTTTAGAAATATAAAGAATGAGAAAGAGCGAAAGAAGTGACACATAAGGAAACAAACTGGAATAGGGGAGAAGAGAAAAGGAGAACAGAGACAAAGCCAGGATTGAGAAGCAAGTGGGGTCTGGAGCTAATGCAGAGACAAAGCCAGGTTTGAGAAGCAAGTGGGCCCTGGAGCTAATGCAGAGACAAAGCTAGGATTGAGAAACAAGTGGGGCTTGGAGCTGATGCAGAGTAAAAGCCAGGATTGAGAAGCAAGTGGGGCCTGGGGCTAATGCCGAGACAAATCCAGGATTGAGAAGCAAATGGAGCCTGGTGGTAATGAAGAGACAAAGCCAGGATTGAGAAGCAAGTGGGGATTGGAGCTGATGCAGAGTAAAAGCCAGGATTGAGAAGCAAGTGGGGCCTGGAGCTAATGCAGAGACAAAGCCAGGATTGAGAAGCAAATGGAGCCTGGAGGTAATGTAGAGACAAAGGGCCTCATTACGACCCTGGCGCTAAGTGAAAAACGATGGCGGTAACTGGTTACCGCCATCGTTTTCCGCCAGGTCCGATCATGACTCGTGACCGTAAACTACGATGCCAATAGCGGCATCGTAGTTAACGCTGCCGCTAACTGCGCCAAGGGTGCGCGCACGCGACCGCCCACACCGTACTTAGCGCCATGGCGGAAAGGTACGCGAATGCCGACCCAAGCGGACATGCACCTAGCGCCATCACCGAGGCCGCTAAGTACCTTACCGCCATGGTGCAAATAACGCCATCGCGAACCAACCGTAAAGGGCCATGTCAAGTGTATGCAGCTGCCACAGGTGCACAGAAACAGCACAGGTGAAGGCAATACAGACTCAGGGGAGTACAAAAAGAGCACACCCCACCCCTAACCACACCCAGTCACACTCCACAATGATGCCAATACGACTAGCAATGTTGGGGCTGGAGGACCTGGTAGCAATGCATGTGCTACTACAACAGCAACAACAACAACAGGCAGCACAGAGGAGACGCAGGAGGAGAAGGAGGGCAAGGCAGGCCCAGCAAGCCCCACCAGCACAGCCAGTGCCACCACGCAGGCAGCCCCCAATCCCACGCATCAGAGCCAATCCAAACAACCTCACTGCTGAGCAGATCCACACCCTGTACCGTTTGGACCGGGACACCATCACTGCCATCGTAGACATGACGCACGACGACATCGTCAGCATGATAGCAAGTCCAACCGCCATCCCCCCCCTACTGAAGGTAGTGGCTGTACTCCACTTCCTGGCCACAGGCACCTACCAGCACACAGTGGGGCACCTGCATGGCATTTCACAACCATTATTCTCACGAACACTCATCCAAGCGCTCGATGCCCTCCTCAAGCACACAGACGACCACATCTCAATACCACGGACTGCCCAGGAGATAGCAAACACCAAAGTGGGTTTCCATGCACTAGCCGGCATACCTGGATGCATTGGTGCCATCGACTGCACCCATGTGGAATTGGTGGTTCCACGTGCCATGGAGGTACCGTACCGCAACCGGAAACAGTCCCACTCAATCAACGTGCAAATGGTCTGTGACTCCAACATGATCATCACACATTGTTGTGCCAGATTCCCCGGATCAACCCATGATTCTATGGTCCTGAGGAACTCCACAATACCACGCTACATGGAGCGACATGCAGGCCCAAGATCCTGGCTACTCGGTGAGTGCAATGTCATGGAAGTGGGCATGGGAATGACGTACCAATGCATACTCCACCTGGCAGAAAGGGGGGGGGGGGATGATGCATACTCCACCTGGCTGTGAGTAACACAGAGAACGGAGACAGAGGAAGGGCACCCACAATGCACACAACCCCACTGCATGCATAGGGTGATGGCATGCAAAACAGGCCATGGCAGCAATGAGCATATACTGGTTGCATTGTGTGAATCAATTAGTGCATGTAGAAGTTAGCCAAGGTAACAGTTCGATGCCAGCCAGGGTTGAACACCATGTTCCTGATCAGACAACATGACTGACACAATCATTCTCGCCTACATACAGGTGATGCAGCCTATCCCCTGAAGAGGTGGCTCCTCACACCAGTCCGGAACCCGCAGAACCAGCACGAGGAGGACTCCAAACATGCACATACACGTACTCGTGTGGCCATAGAGCAGACATTTGGCCTCCTGAAGGCACGGTTCCGAAGCCTCAGCAGGTCTGGTGGGGCACTCCTGTATGGCCATGAGAAGGTGGCAAAGATCGTCATGGCATGTGTCATGCTGCACAACATGTGCGTCAGACGGAATGTGCCCCTGCCCCCTGACGCAGAACTGCAACCACCTGACGATGAGGATGAGGAGGGTGCAGATGGGGCGCCACCACATGGAGGAGGCGATGCACAGGAGGGGCCTGCCATGCGCCGAAGTAGCATCGACCACTGCTTCTAGCACACACGGCTGGTGTTCATCGCATGGAGACTGCACTTGGGGCACTCTGGTACATGGACACTGTGGACTGTACACCAATAAAGCACACATACGCAATGAAAATGTCCACACATTACTTTTAAGGAAAGAAAAAAGTGTATTGGTAAAACAAACTGTCGTGTCACTCCCCCTCCCACCTCCCCCCTGCACACCCCAACACACCCCCTCCCACCTCCCCCCTGCACACCCCAACACACCCCCTCCCCCCTCCCCCCTGCACACCCCAACACACCCCATGTAGGTGTCTACAGATGCCTGTGACAGTGTCCACAGTCCCTCACAAGGCCCCTCTCCCGGCCCCCGGGGCACCCCTGGCTGTGGAGCGCAGGTTGCGTCCGGACCGTCGCACGGGGCTGCTCTGCACAGAACTGGCAGTGGAGGATGTCCCTGGCTGCCCCTGTGCATGCTGCTCCTGTAGTGTGTGGTTGAGGTCAGTGACCGCACGACGCAAGCCCGCAAGTTCGGCACAGATGTCCCTTGACATGGCCTGCATGGCATCTCTCAGGGTGGCAGTGCTCTGCGCCACTTCGGCCCTTAGGGTCTCCGTGGCCTGTTCAATGCTGGGCCCAGCCCCCACACATTCTGCGGCATGCTCATCCAGCTTTGCCGACAGCTGATGCTGCCGTTGAGTGATCTCCTCTAGGGAGTGCTGGCCGTGCTGGCCCATGGCCAGTGCAGGTGGAGTGATGGAGGGGCTGCTCCCCTCCTGTGGAGTGTGGACAGGGCATGGGGTGGAAGGCCACTCCTCTGCCTCAGTGTGCCCCTGTGTGTCACCCTCATGGGGGCTGGCGTCAGAGAAACAGGGGGAATGTAGTTGGTCAGTGGGGCTTCTGACCTCCTGCTCCATGTCCGAGTCAGAACATGCAGCTGTTGCAGCTGTCTCCCCGATGTTGCTGCTGGCCGCTGACCCCCTGCCTTCTGTGGCAGGCAATGTCGGTGGAGGTGGAGCAGCTGCTGCTGGCCTGCTGCCGACAGGGGTGCTTGCCGGTGGGACCTCCAGTATGCCTGCAGTGGGACCTGCTTGTCGTGGGGTCTGCCTCACTGCAGCTGAGGTTGAGGGTGCAGGGACGTTGATGTTGGACTTCGCCCTCTTCGGCGCAGGGGTGTCCTGGTCCTCTGGGTGTGATTCAGTGCCTGTGGTGGAGCAAAGGTGGGAGGCCGTTATTGATGGGTCTACGGACTTTGGAATGACAATGGTTGACATTATTTTGGCCAGTGGATGAGGCAGATTACAGGCAGTGCCATGCAGGGTGTCTCCTTCTAGTGTGGTGTGTGGACGCAGGTATGCGGGTGCCAGCAGTGTATGCAGGGTGGTGCTCGCATGTGGCTATGGCCAGTATTGATATGTGTTGCATTTACACTCTAGGGCAACCTTGTGCTACACATGATTGGACTGCTGTGACTGTGGCATGTCTTGTCAGAGGCACCTACCTTCATCGCCTGATGTCGGGGCTCCCCTTTCCATCCCTCCAACACCTTCGATGGACTCCATGCCGATGGTGGTAGCACAGATCTCCTCCCACGGTTGGAGTTTCAGGGGGGATTCCGACCCTCCACCGGTTCCCTGGGCAAGGTTGCGGTTTGCTGAGATGACCGCTCTGACCCGTATGCGCAGGTCATCCCAGCGCTTCCGGCACTGCTGTGGGGTGCGGGGTACGGTCCCCACCGCGCTGACGCGCTCAGCCACCAGGGCCCAGATGGCCTTCTTCTTCCCGATTGCTGTCCTGGTCATTTCAGGGGAGAACACAACACCTGCGTTGTCCTGCAGGGTCTCTGCAAGCATGCAGAGTTCCTCCCGGCTGAATCGCTCCTGGCGCTGGCGGTCACATGCTTTTTTGACGCATTTCGGCATTTTCAGGGAGTTGGATGGGTGGTTGTTTGGTTGGGACAGGTGTCAGGGTTGGGTCTGGTGTTGTTTGGTAGGATGGCAATGGATTGTGTTTTTAAAGATGGCCGACGGGATGCTTCCCGTTCCGGCGCGATGACGCTATTTCCGGTTTGGCCTTTTACGGCCAACGTAATTTACGGCCGCCGCTAATTACGGTGGCCGCAAACTACGGTGGACGCTACTTACGCTGGCGGAAGGGCACCTTGCTCACTCAACGATGGCGGTAGGGGCCTTTTACGCCATGGCGTTAATTGCATTACCGCCATGGCGTAATGCTCGTGCGCGATGGGTCGTAATGTGGCGCTCTTTACGCCATCGATTCACGGCGTAAACGCTCATTACGCCATGGCGGTAATGACGGGCGATTAGCGCCAGGGTCGTAATGAGGCCCAAAGCCAGGATTGAGAAGCAAGCGGGGCTTGGAGCTGATGCAGAGAAAAAGCCAGATTGAGAAGCAAATAGGGCCTGGAGCTAATGCAGAGACAAAGCCAGGATTGTGAAGCAAGTGGGGTCTGAGGCTAATGCAAGACAGAGGCAGGACTGTGAAGCAAGTGGGGCTGGAGCTAATGCAGAGAAAAAGCCAGGATTGTGAAGCACGTGGGGTCTCGAGCTAATGCAGAGACAAAGCCAGGGTTGTGAAGCAAGTGGGGCCTGGAGCTAATGCAGAAACAAAGCAAGTGGGGCCTGGAGCTAATGCAGAAACAAAGCAAGTGGGGCTTGGAGCTAATGCAGAAACAAAGCAAGTGGGGCCTGGAGCTGATGCAGAAACAAAGCAAGTGGGGCCTGGAGCTGATGCAGAAACAAAGCGAGTGGGGCCTGGAGCTGATGCAGCAGCAAAGCAAGTGGGGCCTGGAGCTAATGCAGAAACAAAGCAAGTGGGGCCTGGAGCTAATGCAGAAACAAAGCAAGTGGGGCCTGTAGCTAATGCAGAAACAAAGCAAGTGGGGCCTGGAGCTAATGCAGTAGGCCCCACCCTAAAGGGAGTACGCAGAGGGAAGGGGGTTTGTACTGCACCTGGCCGGATTCGCGTGGCACCGCAATCCAAAAAAGGGGAGATCGGGCTCCCCACCCCTTTGAGTAAAATTATAAATTATGGGTTAAACGGCCACTTTTTACAGCACATTTTCTGTGATAAATTAGGTAAAGCACCACATAGTTTACCATCGGTTTTCTAGGGTAAGACAGGAAAAAAGCACATCAGTTGCAAATCCACCAACCGTGCACAGGATCATGTTCCAATGCATTTCCATAATGCCTGTGCCCACTGCCTGTACTCTGCAAGTGTAAACACCATGTTCGTACTGATTGTGCCCGCACATGTCCATTCTATGTGTCACTATTGCCATATAAGAACATATTCATGTTTGCTTTGCCCATAATGCCAGTAATGATACGATAACACAACATATCCACACTGGCTCTGTCAATATATATCAGTATCCCCAGGTAAGAACAGACTCCTGTTGACTTTGCCTCAATGCCACCCATCAGGTTGTGTTTCTCACCTAGTGGTAGTAAAAACATGTAATGCCACAGTAAGAAAACATTGCCTTGTGGCCTGCACAACACTTATCGTGTTGCCTTTGACCATTAAAGCAATGCCATGTCACAGTAAGGAAACCTGTCACTCCCTCCCCCATGTAAGAACACTCATCATGTTGGCTTTGACCTTAACACCTCTGCACCTTGTCATTTGAACATCTACTAGGCTTTTCAGAGCATAGAAGAGACAGTCGTGTTCATTGAGCTTATTACAGCGATGAACTCACCCACAGTATATATTTTACGAAGACAGTGCGTGATCACCCGAGGAAGGAGTTTACTCCAAAATGCGTAGGGGAGTGAAGTACTTGAAGACCAACTAGACAGATGTCTGTTACTTTGTATTGAATCATGCTTTCTGTCATTGTTTCCCCATTTTAAGGTCGAGGGAGCTAATTTTGTTTATGTGGTATGATTTTGAAACCAGAAGGAGATGTACTGTACATGTCCTCCATCTTAAGTGAGTTACACTAGCTACTCATTCCAGCCAAGATATTCTTAAAAACTGCATGCATCACAAACAAGGCAACTTCTGCCTAAACACCAACCTAACTAGCCCCAAGACATGCCTTCTCAGGTGGCACAGTACATCCCACCTGAGACTGCATGTTGCCTTATTTTGTGATGCATGCAGTTTTTAAGAATATCCTCGCTGGGATGGGGAGCTGGTGTAATTCACTGAAGATGGGAGAGATGTGGTAAAAATTCATAGCTCCGTTTATAAGCCATACAGTAACATTTGCTCAACCTCCGGAGGGGGGTGGTGGGCGGAGGCAAGTGTGTAGCTTTGATGCTGGTGTGGAGTCTTCCCTCCATTGAGGTATTAGGTTACCAGGACCTGGACCATGGCTCTAAAATCCAAAGATGGGAGGAAGCAGTTATATTTTCTGGAGTAGTGATAGCCGATACTGTGTGTTTGGGAATTTCTGTTCAAATGTCACCAGAAGGAGAGTTGCTGTCAATAATGGAGCCATTTGAATTGGCAGATGGTGGCTACCGTAGCCGCATGCCTTCCAGTCACGGTTGGACGTCCTCCTGTCTAGATGGATGGACTAGAA
This sequence comes from Ambystoma mexicanum, assembly GCF_040938575.1. Lineage (NCBI taxonomy): Eukaryota > Metazoa > Chordata > Amphibia > Caudata > Ambystomatidae > Ambystoma > Ambystoma mexicanum. The sequence continues at coordinate 1,633,387,999 of NC_090937.1, read as the reverse complement.
GCATGAGTTCCATTAAGGTTGGAATACGTTTCAGGTATCAGTTCCAGGTAGGCTCTTCTCAACGAAGCTTGAATGGGCGGTGAGGCTCTTCCTGAGGTGTGAAAAGTCTTCTGTACAGTTCAGTTTGAGGTAGAGTGACTAATGTTGGGGTGTCAGTGAAGTGATCACTGGGGAGAGCATGTGTGTGGGGATCTGCGGGTGACTGGGCAACTGTTATAGCTGAAGTTACCCATCTGAGCTACTTTCTATCTTTTCTAGAAGCAAGCCAGCTGAAATACGAGGACAACCAATTGGGGGCTCTGCCTGTGAACCCCATTTTATCTGCAAGGAGGGTTGTAAGTGTGAATGTAGACCGAGTCAAATGCAGCAGAGAGGTCGAGAGTTTGGCATCAACGTTATCCAGGATTTAAACAGCATCATCTGTGACGTGGGCGGCGGCTGTTTCTGTGCTGCTTCTGGGTCTAAATCCATGTTGTCACAGAGCAGGCCATGGTGGTTAACCCTTTGTTGGAGTTACTTGGCAACTGCCTTTTCAATTATTTTACCTGGAACAAAGGGCTAGTAATTGGCTGGTATTGACAAAGTCACCTACATAAAGAATGGGTTTTTTGATGAGTTGGCAGATGGATCCTGGTTTTAAAATGCTTGGGTCGATACCTGGTCAAGCAAGGCGTTGAACAGTCGAAGGAGAGCAAAAGGGCCGATCCTGAGAACTGTTTCATGACAAAAGGGGGTAAGATGCCCTCCTTGAATGAGGTAGGCTTTAGAGATAATTGAGTGTCAACCAGCTTTTCCTGAGTGAGGGATGTGAAGGTTGTCCAGGATTATGCTATGCAAGGAGGGATCGTAAACTGGGGGCCACCGATTTAGATGCATATATATGTTGTCGGAGCTTTTTCTCTCGGTAATGAGGAAGTTGTTAATTGAGTCCCATATTCCTCTGGACTCAGGGATTACCAGGTCGGCAATGGGTGGGTCATTGTTAGTCTGCCACAAAGAAAGCTTTTCCCTTGTTAGCAGCTGCTGCAGGAGTCGTGGAGTAATACGCAGCGTTGCCTCCAGTAGGAGTGCCCGGCGAGTACAGCCTAGGGCCGTTAATGTGTGGAGGCCCACATGCTCACGTAATTTGCACCAGAGTGTTCCTTCTGCACAGATAGGAAGTGCATTATCAGTTAGTTCTTGGGAATACCAGGACTTTGAGGGTTTAACTCTGGAGCCACATTGTTTCCTGGCGAGAAAGTGATTTGGTTAAAGGATGACGATAAGGCGTCCATGTTGGGATTGGTTGTCCAGGCCAGCTCTGCGAGACTGTTCTAGTGCTAACGAGGAGAGGTTCTTAAAGTAGCAAGAAGACTTAGTGGACCTCTCCTGGTCCTTATTCGTCGCGAGGGTGAGCGTAAGAAGTATGCTAGCGTAGTCTGTCCAGTCTAGTTGCGTTGGATTGAGGGGTAGACGAAGTGGAGTGTGTAGCACCTGATGTCGTTGGTGTTCAACACATATCCCATATTTATGAATTCCGTGAGATGACAGAGAGTATCCCTGTTGCTTTTTTTGGCTTGGGTTCCTGGTAAATTGTGATCACTAAGCACGTGTTTGTAGACACCTGGTTGAGCATTGTGCAGGTCAAGCTGGATTTCTGGATGACTGCTACACCTCCCCCTACATCCTCCATGTGTTCGGCTTTTTTGGATGCACTTCTCATAATGACCTCAATACTTTGAGAAGCCAGCTGTCGTAATGTATAGTACATTATCAGCATTTCTCAAAACGACTACTATATATTCATGCACAGTAGGAGTCGTGTACTTTTATTTTGACAGTATTTGTCTCCTCAGTAGGGCTGCTTATCATCACTTTGTATGATGACTACTGTTTTCAGACCCAGCAGAGGTCAAGGATTGCAGCCCTGCAGCCAAAACCCTGGGCGTTTACCTTGACTCGACTCTTGACCTCTCTCGCCAAGTAAACTCTATAGCCTCAACCACTGTGCATACCGCCAAACTGCTCAATGCCAGCAAGCCCTTCCTCTCCACCCCAAACCGTCTTACGATAGCAAGAGCCAGCATAGGAGCCGAGCTGGATTACTGCAATGCCCTATTTGCAGGAACTTCTAAACGTAATCTGAGCAAATCACAGATTATCCAAAACAATGCCCTACGCGCTGCCGTAGGTCTATCCAAGCACGACTAGAAGGAATGGTCACTGGCTTCCAATCTGTGAGAGGATCAAATTCAAACCTTATGCGCCATGCTCAGATGCCGCTCCAACACTGCCCCAGTCTTCCTCTCTCAACGGGCGGAGAGATACACCCCCACACGCCCACTCAGATCTGCGAACTGCCACCTAGTCAAAGTGCCCAGCTTCAGACGCAACTCTGCTGGAGGCTCGAGCCTCCCTGTTGTGGCAGCCAAAACTTGGAACAACCTCCCTATTGACTTGAGAAAGGAGCCCTCATACTGGACATTCAGAAAAAACCTAAAGACCTAGCTGTTCATGTAAAGCATCATGCTCCAAGACCCAATCGAACACCATCTTCATCTCAGTGTACTTGACCCTCCATGTCCCACCGACATCTGTGCCATCCCCTCTCCTTCTGCTGTTCTGTCTCTTGATCTATCAATGTAACGGGCGCCCAGATACCCAAGGGTTCAGCGCGCTGTAACAAATGCAAAAATACATTGCATGAGACTGGATTCTGAGTTGGCATCCAGCCCGTCTAAGCAGATATGAGGGGCACTGTAATGATGTGTATACCACACCTTTATCCAAATGTGCCATGCCTGACCTGCGACCGACACTGCTAGGTTCCCAAGAAAGCTTTCACCATCTATAGGCGGCGGAAGCAGAGCAAGGGCGTCATCTCTGTGAAGGCTGGAAGTGGAAGCAGGAGACACTGTTCCCCTAAAGACTGAGCCAATGGACTGTGGACACATAGGAACCGTTTCCGCCATGTCTCTAGGGGAAGCCCATTCACAGGAGTGTATGGCAGCAGTACAGACGCACTGGGCCTCATTATAACCCTAGCGGTAGCCGCTGCCGCTGGAGTTGTATTTTTGCCGGCACCCGTCAATGAGGAATTACTGGGTAATTCCTGCATTGCCGGGTGCCTGTCAGTCCCCATTCCCACTTGAGTCCCATAGGCTTCAATGGGAATGGGGACGTCGGATACCCTGGCACCGCCAACGACAGTGCCGGTGCATCCGACATGCTGAGCTCGCGGCATGCTTACCAGTACCGTAGTTCCCGGACCGCCATGCTTATAATGAGGCTCACTGTCTCTCCCTTTTGCTCACTGTGTCTGACTCATATCTCGGCCTGACTCTCTGAAGAAGAAAGTTGCATTGTCATGTGTTGTTTCGGGAGGATAGCTCAGGGGCAACACGCTCGCCTTGAAAGCAAGACGACGCAGAGCAACACAGGCTCGACCCCCGGGTCTGTGCTTAGAAACCTCTGGGTATTAAGTGTGTTATAAATAACCTATCATAATCATATATGCCATTGCAGCGTGACCGGAGAAGGGTGGATATCTTGACCGACAGATTAATCCCCAAAGTAAGGACTGGCCTGATAGATAAAAACCTTGCCCTCAAACGTGTCCAGCAGAAATGTCGTCTTCCCACTGACAGAGTGTTGCCCTTGAGAGCAGTGTGACATAGTCTACAATTGCATTTATTTCCTGTGTTGTTAATTATTTTAATGGGTGCATGTTGTAACAAATATGTCTGTTCAGCAGCACTACCCACCAATCACTGGACAGCACGCAAACATTAAAAATGACTGTGATGCTTCCAGAAGAAAGAGATCATTGATTGTGATCTGAGCAGAACGTTTTCCAGGAAAAAAGTACATTTGGGCAGCCCTTTACCCTTAACGCCACCTCATTCGCTTTTCTGGCCGCTTAAGGGGGGTCTGTATTCACATTTTAAAGCCCCCTCTCTCCGTGTCAAAAGCTTTGCTGCTACCCAACCTAATCCCCCTTCCAGCAAGTTCCAGATTACCCTCAATGGTAACCTCAAGATACCGGCACACTTCCATGTGCCGCAGTCGCGCCTTCACATGCCATTGTCTGTGCCCCTGTCACATGGGGTGTGTGGTTACCACAGCCTTCTCTTCCGCTGTGCATGCAGCTTTCACATGGTGCTTTGCCCCTGAGACATGGGGTGGGTGGGCAGCCAGCAGAATGCAGATCACCCACCTATAACAGGTAGCAAAACAAAGGGGAGTCTGGGAGTCTCTTTACCAGCACAAACACGGCCCATTGACCTGTTCTTGGGTGGATGGCCCCTGGGAGAGTCCTAACCAAGTCTTTAGCTCGCTGTCCCTTTCCCCACACATCAGTCTTTGTCCTGCCCAGGGGCAGTCCAGCACCGAAATGCTAGGCAATTCTCCTCTGAACAAGAGTACCAACAGCAACCCCAGAAACATGTGTCAGCCTAGTCGGGCCTCATCAGTGAGGTGGGGCTGTGGCTCTCTAAGAACAGTGAACAAGACTTAGTAGAGAGACTCCCAGGCTCCCCTTTGATTTGCATATAACAGGTAGCACCCTCAGTTTATTCTCAGTGAGGTTCACTAGTCTGCCCACTGAGCTTTCCAGCACGTGACTCTTGTTTACAGTGGGAATGGATTGGTTTTGATGAGCACATGCATGACGTGTTACTGCAGAGATAATGCCCCATGCATGGAGACCGGCCTTCTTTTCCCGGAATACCTCATGCTGTCACTGACAGAACTGCACTTGATTCTTATCGCATATTATGCTATACAGTATGGTGAGGGGTGGGCACTCCTGAGAAGGTGTGGTGTGTGGAGCAATCAGGCCTTTTGCTCAGTGGCATGTAGTGTAGGTGTTCTCATGCCACTTGTTTGAAAGTTCATCTGCCATCACTGATGAGGTCATTATCCCCTCTGCCTTTAAATAGACCCTAAGGTAAGTAGCGGTGGCTACACTTCCAGCCAAGCCAATGCGTGCCCCCTGACATGCACAGGATCCTGGGCTTTTGTTGGACATGGAACCCATCACTCCAGAGGTTATCCTAAGAGTCTAAAATGCTCACTGAGCAGGCATGCAGGCATTAAGCTGCCATCAGAATCCAAGGAGATTTGCTATTTTGCCTACCCCCCAGAGACTTTCTGATCAGGTGGGGGAATTAAGTTGCAAAGAGGAAACTGAGAGTCCCCCCAAATACCAGACAGTCTCTGCGCACACTGCATGTGTGCGCCCGAGAAACAACTGGACTGAGAGGCACTGCTGCTTGCATGTAAGCTGGGTATAGTTATTTACTTTTATTTATTATATTTATTTATGATTACATGTGTATTGCGCGTCTAGCCCTCATGCTTCTGGGCGCATCACTTTTGCCAGGGTGCCTGTTCAAAGCACCCTCCCAGGCCACTACGTCATCATGGCGCCATCATTCGTAATAAGCCACGGTTTGGTGGCTGCCCCCTTGTGAGGGTCTCATGCGAGGATGCCTTACCCTCACGCGTGACGTGTCCCTCAGTGTATGGCCTCAGCAGGCGTTAACGGCCCAGCCTTCTAGTTTTTCCTAATATCGTCCAACCAATCCTGGCTTCTCGTGGGCTCACCACGTCATGTCGCTAATCATGGCTGCAATGAACTTCTGCTCCGTGCAGCTGTAGCCTCAGGGCTCACGAGAGCGCGTCACATGCGTGCCTACTGCCATTGGTAGGGCCACAGAGCGCTGTGGCCTGAACGCCTTTGGAGGAACAAGGCCAGAGTTGTTCGATGTGAAGGACGGCTTTAAAAAGTGAGTGTGTGCATTTAAGCGAGCACGAAGGTAGATACAGGCGGCAAAGTCCCTGCTAGCCACCCATGCAGATCTGGATAGCGTATGGGTGCTGTTATGGGCTTTCAGGAGAGTATGCGAATCAGGGAGATTAATTATGTGCAGAGCTGGACTGAATTTCTTTGTGGGATTCAGCTGCAGTCCATTGGCACTGGTCATGTGTGTTGTGAAGACGAGCAGTGCTTATTGCAGATGTACGCAGGTCGGTGGTTGTGCCCAGGGAGGGATACAGCTATGTTCCTTTTGTGATGAGGTGCGAGGGGTGGCACAAAAAACAGTGAAATTCAAATATGCAACCCACTGCACTATCCCTGTAGAATGAAATGCACACCTGTGACAAATCAACTTCCGGGGCAGCAGTGGTCCAGGGTTAAATATCGGTTTCTAAACCATCAATCAGCCCCACACCTCTAGTACACCAGAAGGGATCCGAACAGATTGGAAACACAAGTCAATTATAAACCTCAATGTGCAATTTTGGTAACGTGGACGTAACGGCAGGCTTATTTTCCAAAAGTTTGTGAATCGTGACATCAGTTGCAACACTGCGAAAATACAATTATTACGCAATGAAAGGGGCTATCCAGTCAAGGTTTTTATAAAATGATCTACTTTATTATTACCATAGCAGACCGTTCTAGCACACTACACAACCCACCCTGTAAAGGAATGCAGAGAACAGACAGTTTCAAAGAAGGAAAAGGGATGCAGTCTGGATACTGACAGGGGGGTAGTTGGTATAGTAATTAATTGCAATACTTCAAGGATAATTGGTTTCAACACAAAGGGAGCAATGTTTCATAAAATGTCATTAGGGGCCTTCGGAGAAGGACTAGGGGGACAGAACCAAATGCTCCTTGTATTGTAGATGTTCTTAGTGCTTGACAGGGTTGAGTCGATTTCAGGGCCCCTTGCAGCTTCTGCGACAGAGTTCAAGACTGGGGACAGCTGTGTGTATCAGACAGAAGCAGTTCAGTGAGCGCGGCTGGACGGACGGATGCAGGCTGGCCTACACAGTGGCTCAGGGTCAGGAATCGTTGTCTCAGTGTTAGTCAGCGGGTCTGAAGCACTGGTCGAGGCTGGTTTAAAGCCTGTGTGATATAAGAAATTGCAATTCTGCGCGTTTGATTTTTGTTGCATTGTTTTCCTCCCAAAATCGATGTTCTCACCTGTGTTCACGTTGTTTTAGTACCCTGCTCAGTAGCCTGTAAGCTTGCTTGTCTATTTAGCGCAGCCACACAAATTTCTGTTTTATCTGTCCTACCGCAAATGTCATCCATCTCTAAGTAACCAGTGAAATCCGAGTATGCTATTTTGCTCATTTGTAAGGTTTTCATTTTCTTCTTTGACCTCCTATCCTGGGGTGGTGGGTCGAATTTGAAAACCGATTTTTCCCTCTTCTTGCTTACTCCTTGCTACTGCTTTCCATCCACACAGAATTAAGTTAGCAGGTGTTTGGGGGAGTGTTGCAGGGGGAGTGCATAACATAATTGCCATCTATGATTGTGAAAAAAGGTGATTTTGTTTCCATTTCTATTTAAGGTTTATGTAGATGGTATCAGAAAGGTAAACTAATTGTATTATAACATTTTGCATTACATTGTCACCGCACCGTGGTGGCTGCTGCCCTGAAATGTGTTTTGCTCTGAATTTTCATTTGAATTCTAAAAATAAATAAATATTTCTTTCTTACACACCGGCCTGGTTCATGGTCCATTGCGACACGGGGTGTTGTTAAGGTGGGTGTGAGACGGGTTGGGTGCCTCTTCAAGAACGAATCCAGGGTTCAAATAAAAATAAAAAGGCGTGTTTTATTGTGTGCCACCTTCAGTGTCAGTAGAAATCTGTTACAGCCACCAGCACCTGATTGCGAAAGGTAAGTCCACTGGGGCTATATACGGCATAACCGACGTTCAGTAAGAAAAAACTGCGATCCTATCACATGTGACCGCAATGCACATTATATATCCTATAATTGGTGCGCTTTGCATTGAGAATCTTTTTACCTGATGTCAGCATTATGAAGAGGGCATTGCCGTACTTCTCTGTGCTGGGCCCAAGCGTTGTTGCCAGTAGAAACCTTGAAGTAGATTGAAGAATGTTGAGTAGTAATATATTGAGTAATAATGTAAATTACAGGCAGGAAAGTTATTTACATGGTAATTCGGTTATTTGTCAGGAGAGATATTGGGGTGGAGGTGTTACTTGTCATTCTCTCTGAACCAGTTAATGAGGTTGTGTCTGAATCTGGTGAATGTTTGGCCTGCTCTTAGTGGGGGAGGCAGGGAATTCCAGAATGGTGCTGCCTTCACCGGGAACCTAGCGCCCGCCATAGTAGATAGTTTGAATTGTAGCACAAGGAGACAGTTAGTGTTGACTGTTATGGTGGGGCTATTTGAGGATTGTCTGTTGATTCTATCTGTCAAGTAACAGGGTGCCCTATAGTTAAGCCATTTGTGGATAAGAGATTCTGCTTTCAGTCCTATTTTGTCGCGGGTAGTTAACCAGTTATGTTGTCTTCTGGTCTCAGATATATGTTCTTTTCTTGTTATGCTTAACGCGGCTCTAAGGGCACTATTCTGAAGTATCTGTATTCTTCTGATGATATATTTGTTAGCGCCTATGTAGAGGGCGTTACAATAGTCCAATTTGGACAGGATGAGGGTCTGGCCAAGATTAGACAACTATTAGGTGATAAGAAATGTTTAGCTGCTCCAATTAATTTACAAGTATATGCCGTGGAGGAGGCCACAGCATTCACTTGTTTGGTGAATGTTAAGGTAGAGTCCAAGTAAAAACCTAATGTTTTTACTTCTTTAGCCACTTTAACAGAGTTCCCGTCAATGCTGAAGGACGAATATTCGTGGCCTAGTCCAGTAAGGTGGGGGGTAGTACCAAGGATGATGATCTCTGTTTTATCGTCATTCAGGCAGAGACCATGGGAGGCCAACCATGGCTGAATGATGCTGTAAATCCTATTCACCAAGGCCAAATCCTTATGATAATCCCCAGTAAGTGGCAGGAGGATCTGCGTATCATCTGCATAATTAGTGTAGGTGACACCCAGACCGTCCAGATCATCAGAAAGGGGCTTGGTAAATATATTGTACAGTGTCGGAGAGACACATGATCCCTGGGGTGCTCCACAATGATAGGGATAGGGTCTGCGGCTGCTAAGGGAGAGAAGACTCTCATAGTCCTGTTGCTGAGGAAGGACTGTATCCAGATCATGGCCGCCTTGGAGAAATGGGCTGCTGAGTCCAAGTGGCTCTGTAAAAGAGGACAAGATATCCACTGACGGGCCCATAGGTCAGTGCTCACCCTCTATAACTTGTAGGACAAAATAGCGACACCACGTGAGGGATGGGGGTGCAGGATTCACTTACTCAAACGCTACTCAATAATGAGGACTCAGTAGTTTGACAAAGGGAAGTCTGTTTAATGACAAGTGCATCAAAGAGCGAAGCAGTTGGGAATCAGCATCGTTGCGACCACCTGTCTCGCTCCGACTTCCTCGAACTTCAGTTGAACAGCAACCTTTATGCATAAAACACGTCATCATTGACGTCTAGTTCTTCAAAAAACTTGACATGCAATATAATTGGTTAGGAAAGGTAACTTAAGTATAGGTGCTATATCTGTATATGATAATAGGGCATGCGGATTGGATAATTCTTATTGGGTGGGCGTCTACGCCCCTCCCTCTACATCACACGTGATAGACGTCACTACAAGTGCGATTTCTCATTGGTTCTACGTTATATAGGATACTAGATAACTTGGTCCATTGTGATTGGGCAGGTTACACCCCTAGACATAAATTTCCACTTTTAATTAGCAGCATGCAGAATGGACACCCAGGTGCCTGGTGTCCCAAGTTTCACCCTGCCTCCTTTCCATCAATCAGTATCTTGGGGTTATGTGTCAATTAGTTGGCTGGGCATGGCCTCGAAACTGTAGCCTCTTATCTGGAGAAGTTATGGCACCCTTGGATCTGGGTGACATCAGACGTTGGTAATTATTTGTGCCTGTCTTGGTCACATGTCTGTTCACCGTGAATCTGCTTCAGTTTCCAGCTTTTAGTGTATTTAATTCTGTTTTCAGCCTCGCCACCTGCATGGTCCTCCCTTATCTTGACCTTCATGGGGCAGGCTGGTATGCTCTGAAGTTTGAGTCTTGTTAGCTGACACTCTCCTCCCTTTCTCTGGCTGACCTCGATTTCCTAGGCATGAGCCACTCTTTGTTGAGTTTCGATTCTGCTCCTTCTCTTGACTCTGGCTGGGTTTATGAAACTTGGCCTGTTAGGCCTCTGGCAGCCTGGGTACATTTCTGCTTTACAAAATGGAGTCGCACTTGTATAGCGTGCCTTATTGAGGTAGATAGAGTTGGTGCTTGCTGCTCTATTTTTCTGCTAAGCATTGCAAGCAGTATCGTTTTCTTTAGCTTCTTGCGTTCCAAGCCTATTTACACACATTTAACTGGTTGGTTGCTTCCATCTTGTCTCGTAGCAACGTTTCCTTACGTTTTAACATCGTCTCTTTCCTGTGTCCATTACATCTATTTTCATAGCTACTCGCACTGGCGTGCTATCTTCGATTGCTGTTTTCGTTCATCCGCAAGTCTGTCCGGGCCCTTGTGTCATTTCCACTGGCCTTCCATTAAGGCTCTTTGGGTCTCTTCATGGACCGTCTGTAGGTACTCTTCATTTCGTCTCAGCGGCTGGTACGGCTGTCTAATAGGGTATCGTGCTGCCCAGGGTTGTCTGGTTATGGGCGCTTCAACAGGTATGGATCTTCTGATGTACACTGGGCAGAGTCCCAGTGCAGCTCTTTGTTGGTTCATCTGCTCCTCATACGTCACATACCTTGGTGAGTACTCTCCTGGTACCTCGACATGAGGGGCAGGGGTGCAGGCCATGTCTGGGACCTCCTCTACAGCTGCATAGGACCTTGTGGTCCACCAGGTCAAATGCAGCCGAGAGGTCAAGGAGGAGGAGCAAAGCTAGTTTATCTTTGTCTCTGAGTTCGTCTATTTGGGCCTTGAGGTCAGTTAATGCTGTTTCCGTCCCGTGTTGTGGCCAGAAACCAGATTGGCAGGCTCCTAGAAGTTGGTTGTGTTCCAAAAATTTCTGTATTTGGAGGTATGCTACCTTATCCAGAATTTTTAAGAGGAATGGCACAGTTGTGATGGGCCTATAGTTAGTCGGTATGGTGGGGTCTAGTGTTTGATTCTTAAGGAGAGGGAGTACCCAAGACTCTTTGAGGTTGCATGGGATGGTACCTGATGAAAAGGAAGCGTTAATAAGTTGTTAAATGAAGGGTGCTAGATCTCTGGCAGCGTCCTTAATTAGTTGTGCTGGGCATTGGTCACCCTGACAGTTTGAGGGTTTGAGAGCGAGTATGACCTTCTCAACCTCAATAATAGAGACTTTAGAAAAGCTGAAACGGGATAGTTGTTTGGGTGGTAACAAGGGGATTTTGTTGGAGGAAGTCGAGGGTTTTAGGGAGGCTTTTTTGTGACATCTTATTCTGCAGCTTAAGAACTTTATTAGTTAGAGCATCTTGAATATCGGAGCACCGGGTTTTGTCTTTGACGCAGTTGTCTTGTACTGGGATGGGAGATTCTAGTTCTTTAAATATAGTAAAAAGTTCTTTCATACTGGAGTTAGCTTGCTAAATTCTGTTATTATAGGTTTCCTGTTTTGCCAAGAGGATGTCTTTCTTTTATTGGGCTGATATATTAATTAGGTTCCGTTTGTTTTCTGCAGAGGGAAGTAATCGCCACGCAGTTTCACATTTTCTCTTATCTAACCTCAGGTTTTTCAAATGTGGGGTGAACCAGGTGTTAAGGTGGCTTTTAGGCTTGCTATTTCTCAGTTTTAATGGAGCAATGTCGTCGAGAGCGGTGGTCATAGCTTTATTATTTTCATCAACTAATAAGTTGGGATCCGTATTGTCAGGTAGTGAGTTGAGTTTAGGTAGGATGCGTGGAAGACGTTTGTCTAGAGTGATATTGTTTTTGTTTCTAGTAAGAGTGGATCTCCCAGCAATAGTGTTTGTGAGGTACCTATTAAGTTATCTGACAGGATAGTGGAAATATATTTATTGAAGGTGCCAATGGAGCTAGGTGGTCTATATATGAGAGGGATATTCAAGATTTGAGAATTGGCGATAGGTAATTTGACTGACAAGGATTTGCACGATTTGATGTTTAAAGAGGGGGCTAATCTCATGGAGAGGTTACATTTGGCGATGATGGCTATGCCTCCTTCACGTGACACGCATCTATCTGCTCTCAGAATAGTGTAGTGTAGTCATCAGGGACTGCTAGGGGAAGGGCCGGACCAACTGCATGATGTTGTCAAGGTTCAGTAATGACTACGAAATAATAGTTCTCTGCTACAATGAGGTCAGCTATCTCCGTTGCATGCGCAATTACTGATCTTGCATTGATTAGGGCCCCTTTGAGGTCATATGCTGGGTTATCCAGCAGGTGAGAGGAGGGGAGAGTGCTGGATGTAGCTTCAGTCACATGTGCGTCTGAGAATGGCTTGGGTATTTGTGCTTTAGTCTGGACATTGAATTTAGGAGGGGTCTTGTTTGTTGTAGTTGATGGTTTATTAAGTAAGCTTATTCTTTGGTGGTCTAAGCGGGTCACAGATCTGGTTGGAGGTTCAAATAGTTTTGGCAGTCGCGCGCGGTCCAGAGTTTCTGTACATAATGTTCTGTGTGTCATTTTGGTTGGGTGGTCTCTGGAAGGGGTTTAGCTTGTTTGACAGTTGTTCGCCTGTCAGTATGATAGGAGTGAGTGCAATGGGTGCTGTAGTCGGGGATGTGGCCATAAAAGTGGGAATTCGCTGCATAGAAGGTACGTAAATGGGAGGGCTAGAGAGAATGGTTAGTACCATTAGACTGAGGAGTATGCGTGATGGGACTATGTTTGGCGTGGTAGTGTACATAGTGCTTTAGATTGGATGGGGAGCAATGTAGCAGTATGATGCTGTGGTGAATTGCTCAAGGTAACGTAGAAGGATTATGTAACTGAATGGGCAGCACAGATGTTCTATGTGACTAGGCTAGTATAGATCAGTGCCGAAGGCTAGCTGAGCATATGCTAAGGCGTTTAGGCACAGTAGGCTAGTTCAATATGAGATAAATACATTTGACACAATAGGCAAGTCCAATAGGGCTAATATAATAGAACTCGATTGGCTAGTAAAGTCTGTGTTAAAACATAGTAGGCTAGTCAGGTAAGGGTCAATGCATTTGACATAATAGGCTAGTCTGGATAGGACTCGTGCAATTAAAACAGTAGTCTAGCCCAGACTAGATTGATGTACTGTCTCAATAGGCTGGTCCATGCTAATATCTTTGAGTTGATGAACAAATCAAGTATGGGCCAATGCATTATGCGTGGTAGGCTAGTCAGATGTGTGCTAGTTCATTTAGAATCAATAGGCTTGTCAAGTGTAGGTCAATGTATATGGCATAGTGGGCTAGTTCAGATGGTTTAGGTCAGCTAGGCAAATAGAGGCTTATACATTTGAGTATGGGCTAGTACATTACATTTAGTTGGGCTTGGTATGCTAGACAGATATGAATTAATACATTTCATATGGTAGGATAGGCCGTTGTGGCTATTAAGTCACAGGGGTAGCACAGATAAATGTAGACACGTTACACCAGAGGATACATCCCGCCTTAGTCTAAGGGACTATTACAGTTAAATGGCATGAGGAAACATGTAGCGTTAGTCTAAGCAAATATAACTTTGTGGCACGATGGCGTCATATAGCCTGAAGTTATGATCAATTACTCTATGGGGTAAGCACAGAGGGGTTAGGCATTGAGCAATGTTCGGACACCGGCAGTAATTACCGGCTGAGGTTTGGGTATACCGCATGAATAAAGTCAATGTGAATTAATCTGATCAATAGGAGGTCTGCAGACTGTAGTACGACCATGCATCAGGATGATCGACTTGTTAGTTGTACTCACGTGTGTGTATACAGGGAAGATCCGTGTAGACATAATGAATAAGATAAGGAGTTTGGAGCGATGGAGGCAAGGTAGCGAAGGTCTCACTGGGTGCGCCCCAGTGCGGACAGGGGCAAACAGGGCCTTGAGCTGGCCTTTAGAATGGCAGGCTCTTTTGCCTGCCAGCAGAAATGGGAAATAATATGAATGGCGTTGCCTAGCAATGGATACAACGCCATGCCCCTGCACCCTCCAACCATTCCTAACGTGCATGGTACCACGCTGTACCCAAACGGCATGCTTCCCACCTCATTACATCGCTGGACCCTATTAAGCTGTGCTTTGCCTGCACAGAATCTTTTTGATTCATTGACCCGCGACCCACCACTAACATTCCCCCGTATACTGCTGCAGTAAGTTCCCATTTTCGCATGCCCCCTCTGATATGATCTATGCCGACACTGCATTCAACCCTACCCTACCCAACCACATGTGTCCTGCCTTCTACCTTCCTGCTACCACATGGTGGGACCATTCCAGATAGCTGTGCCCACAACGTGTGCCCAACGGGCATGCACCGCTGATAAATGAATTTAGACTATGCACCAAATTTGATGCTTGTTCCCTGCTTGTGTCCCAAAGTTGATACTTGCTTTTAGCTTGTGTGTTCAAGCAGATAGTTTGCCTTTTGCCTATGCCCCAAATTTGATAATTGCACCCTGACTGCGCCCCAAGCTGATATTCGTAGCCTGATACCCCCATTGCCTTCCTTCCATCATGTTTTCACCTCCATCACCTTCAAATATGATGCCACACTCTGCTACGGATGTTACAAAGTGTTGTAAATGCGTTGCCTTCACCCCTGTGGGTAATGGCTTTGCCAAACTTGGCTGCCTCTGTCACCACCCACTCCCCTGCCCCACACCGTTTATACTCAAAACCTCCCCATTTCCATCTCCATCTCCTTCTACAAAGCTTTACAAAGACTTCCATAGAATACCCATAGGCACCTCCTTATCCAAAGCCATAACCAAACCTCATGAGATTGCCTTCACTAAAAGCCCCAAACTCCCACATTGGATTACCACCTCCTGCCTTGGAACACCTGGTTATACACGCACTAGCTCTAGACTGCTCATACCACTCACACTTGCCACGCGTCCTATAACAGGTACCACCAGGTTTATAAAACTAGCCTCTCGAACAACCACTGCCGCCACCATAGTGCTTCTTCCAAGCAAACTCAAAACCCACCTAGATCGAAGAATCAAACCACTGATTTGCCCACACCACAACACGGCACGGTTACATGTTAAATAAATAATCGCCCAGATCCCTTGGGTCCCAGGCTACAGCCCCCCCATATCCCTTTCCAGAACCCTGTCCTATCCCCAAAGGCGCCCTCCTGAATGTGTGATCGCTAGTAGCCCACGCCATCGAGACATAGGACCTCATCATTGACCATCAACTGGACTTTACTGAAACCTGGCTACATCAAGCCTCGGGCCCCCTCCTAGCACTGGTCATCCCCCATGATTTTAATACACTCAAGGCTGACCGGCTAAACTCCTTGGGAGGAGGTGTTGCTATCATTGCCAAATCTAGCCTTCAATTCAGACTATGCCCGCTAGACCTATTATAAGGTTATGAATTACTCCTTCTTAAACTTACAACAGACCCTAAAACCACAACTAATATCCTTATCATTTACAGAGCGCCCAACAACGCCAACCACCTGGAATCTGACATCCCTCTTATCATCACGCCTTACATCAAGCCCAGTACTAAATTCATTATTTTAGGCGACATCAATGACTTTAATGACAAACAGGACTCTAAAGCCAATGCCCTCCACTCAGCCCTCACTGACATGAACATCACCCAACTAGTTAACTCACCTACAGATGCTAAAGGGAGAATACTAGACTGGATTCTAACACTAAACGTCTGCCTATCAAATGATTCCATCACAGCAGTCAATTGGACCGACCACTATCATATCTGCTTCAAACTAATGACACAAAACAACTCATCCCTATTCCTACCTTAATTGATCCTATTGAAATATTAAATACCCACACTCTTACAGTTGATAGCCTCACCCTTGTCCTGCTCGAGGCCCTCTCAACCCAAATTTCCACCAATACCAACTCCAGCTGCCTTTCTGCTATTTATCACAAATGTCTCAAAACTACCATTGATATCTTAGCCCCTATTATAACTAATTTCACAAAAGGTAGCAGGCGCTCCTCTCCAGAGAGAACATGGCATGATAACCTGTTCTAAGATGAGAGTTTGCAGCACACGCTTTTTGCTCACTGTTCCTTTCACAGATGGGAAATATCCATTTGCATATCAGTCTTTGTCCCGCCCACATGGGCAGTCCAGCACCGAAATGCTATGGCAATTCCTCTCTGAACAAAACCACCGACAGCAACCCCATACACGTGTTTCAGCCTTGTTGGGCCGCATCAATGAGGTGAAGCTGTGCCTCTCTGAGCACTGTGAGCAGGGAGACCACGTCTGGTTGCCCCCAGGTAACTTAGGGTGACCAACCCCAAGTTCCTTACACATATTTCACAAAAGGTAGCAGGCGCTCCTCTCCAGTGAAAACATTTCATGATAACCTGTTCTGAGATGAGAGTTTACAGCACACGCGTTTTGCTCACTGTACCTTTCACAGATGGGAAATATCCATTTGCATATCAGTCTTTGTCCCGCCAACATGGGCAGTCCAGCACCGAAAAGCTATGGCAATTCCTCTCTTTTTTTTCCAATTATAACTAAAACACCACGCTCAACCAAGTGCTCTAACTTCTGGTTCAACGAGGAACTGGTGGCACTTCGGCACAACAAGGGATCCCTGGACCATATCCACAAAACATCACTTTCGACTGACTCAGCCAAGTCCTTTCAGGAAGCTAACAAACTCTACAAATCTGCCTTCTAGTTCATAAAGCTAACACCCTGAACTCCTGGATAAACAATGCTGCATCAAACTCCAAAGAACTCTTTACTATACTCAGAGAATTGGAAAACCCCATCCCATTGACTACCTCTGTCAACTCTAGTAAAGCCTGGTGTACTACTATACAGAATGCACATGCCTCAAAAATAAGCAAGCTCCAAGACAAAATCTTAGCCAAAAGAAAGCTTCTGGCCAGCTAAAGCGCAGTTCCCCCAATTGGGGTTAGAGACTCCGAAAATATAGCTACCCAATTTACATTTTCTTTGGTCAGCCAGGACCAAGTTCTGGACACTATTTCTACCTTAAAACCATCGAACTACAAAGGAGATGTCTTCCCTGCCCACTTAGTTAAACTTTGCTCACCTACGCTAACCCCAATCGTCACTAAATTTGTTAATGCCTCCTTCAGCACCAACATTTTCCCTGCTAGCATTACAGAAGCGGGGGTTACCACACTTATTAGAAAACCCTTGTTGGACCCTACTGTACCCACAAACTACTGCCCCATAAACACAGTGCTTTTCTTGCTAAAAATAATAGATAAAATAGCCTACTATCAAATAAAAACCCATTTTGAACAAAACCAACTCCTCTGAGCTAGACAATCTGGCTTCCGGCTTAACCACAGTACTGAAACTGCACTACTGGACCTCAAAGTCCAGGTGGACTCCATCAGAGAGTCCGGCAATCTCTGTATCTTACTCCTATTAGACTTGTCTGCTGCATTCTATCTGGTGGACCATGACAAAATATGCATCACTTTTGATTTTATTTTATTTTATTTATAAAGAGCAAAAAAGCAGGCCCAGGAGCAACCGGGCGCATACTCTTAAACATGTTACAAAAAACAGTAGTTACAGAAGTTACAAAAATATACAGCATATATACATGTACATACTCTTAAACATGTTACAAAAAGCAGTAGTTACAGTGAGTTACAAAAATATACAGCATATATACATGTACCGAAGGGTACCATTAACAGCGTATAATGCAGGGACAGAGCAGAGAGGAAATGTATATTCAGTCCTGTACCCCACATGGAGTCTGGACTGTGTCAAGGTTTCATAAGTCTTGGAGAGCAGCCATGTTTTAGCATTGTTCTTGAAGGAGTGGAATGATGGTTGAATTCTGTTAGGTGTGGGCAAGGTGTTCCAGAGTTTGGAGGCCAGGACGGGGAAGCTCACCCCACCAGCTTTTTGGAGTTTGCATCTAGGCACGATGAGGCTGTGAGTTTGGGCTGCTCTGGTAGGTCGAGTGGAGGTGTGGCGTGAGAAGCGAGCGGACAGGTAAGGTGGGGCGTTGTTGCTCAGACATTTGTGAGTCAAAGCTAGGGTTTTCAGGGCGATTCTTTGTTTTACCGGGAGCCAGCTTAAGTCCAATCTGACGGAGGAGATATGAGAGCGTCTCGGGATGTTTAAGGCTGCCCATAAGGCATTATTTTGTTCAGTTTTGCAATTTTTAAGGTTAGACTGACTGGTCCCTAGGTAGAGAGCACTACAGTAGTCGATTTTGGCCATAACAAGAGTTCTGGCGAGTGTGATACAGTTGGTGGAGTTTAGGAAGGGTCTACAGGCAGTGATAAGTTTGCAGGTATAGGGCGAAGCTGACCTAACTGCATTTATTTGTCTGTTCAGACAAAGCGAGGAGTCAAGATAGACCTCTAGCATCTTAGTATCTTTGGATGTCATTGCATAATGAAGGACTTGTAGGTTTGGTCTAGTTTGTTGAGCCGATGATTTGATCCTAAAAGTAAGAGCTCAGTCTTATCATCGTTAAGGCAAAGTTTGTGCTGTGCCATCCAGCCCTGGATGACCGAGTAAACATCGTTAAGGGCTTTGGTGTCAGCTGTGTAGTCTCCTGTGATAGGGATGAGTATCTGGTTGTCGTCCACGTAGTTAGTGTAGGAGACACCCAGATAGTCAAGCACATCAAAGAGGGGCTTGGTGAATACGTTATACAATGTAGGGGATACACACAAGCCTTGAAGAACGCCACAGTGAATAGTGAAGGGATCCGCTGATGCCAGCGGTGAGAAGACCCTCATGGATCTATTGCTCAGGAATGAGTGGATCCAGGTATTGGCAGAGTCGGAGAAGTGGGCTGCAGATTTGAGATGCTGGCAGAGTATTTGGTGGTTGACGAGATCAAAAGCCGCAGAGAGATCGAGGAGAAGGAGAAGAGCTAGCTTCCCATTGTCCTTCAGTGACTCCATCTGAGTTTTCAAGACGATCAGAGCTGACTCCGTGCCATGTTTAGGGCAGAACCCTGATTGTCTTAAGCTCAGGAGATTGTTTGACAGAAAACTTCCAATTCTCGCATTAATCTACTATTGGGGTTAAATCCTTCCTTGCAGAACACACCTCAAGAGTAACCATTGGAAATGAAGCTGCGGACCCCATACCAGTCCCTCGAGGTGATAGATCAGCAAGGAATATCAAGGCTTAGTACCACCAAAAATTGAGTCCGACAGTCACGAAGTCAAAGTTATGAATATAACTTTATTCTGTACAGATTCAAATGTCAAAGCAGATAGCTATCTGGCTTCCAAGTGCCTCGCAGAGTGTACCAGCAGACAATGTGAGGGGAGTGAGTACTGCTCATCACATAGCATGCAGAATTTATACACAGTCCTGGTCATATCCCAGCCCTTCTCCAAACTAATAAGTTACAAATGTGGGTTTGTGCCCAGTTCACATAACAAATATAACAATATTAGTATACACTTTTTGCATGTTGTCCTATCCTTGAAGATTCAATGGTGATGTTGGTTCTCCAGCTTAGGCTGATCCTAGTTTCAGTTTATTGCTTAGGCACATAGTTTTAGTTTGTCTGCCATTCAGTTCTGATGCTTGTATATGGCTGATGTTACTGATGCAGACAACACTTTGAATTGAAGTTCACTGTGGCTCCAAGGTTCCTCAAAGACACTGGCAAACGTTGTTGTATTCAGCTGTGTAGATCTTTCCTTGTTTCTTGAGCTTTAGGATAAGTCCTGTTCCAGGAAATGCACAAGGGATTTCTTCCAAAATTCACAGTATTAGTTACTTTGCATTGTGTGTCACTGTTTGAGGGAGGATGAGTCTTTAGACATATATAACACTTTGAATGAGAGTTCATTCTGACTACAAGGTCTCTTTGCACAGAACAAATAGTCTTCTCTTGGCAGCTCTACTGTTGACATAGGCTCAAAGGTCAGTATGCTCTGGCAAATGAAAACATGGTTAATCATTTCTGAACAGAGAGCGAGAGTCAGGATCAAAATGGCAGATGTTTTCCAAAATGGCACCGAAGTCAATTCTGTCTAGATCTTGTTAGCATAGGTTTTTAATATAGATGCGAAATGGCTAAGGCCAATGTTTATATTCAGGCAGTATTTATGCAAATAAGGTTTAACAGAGGGGTACCGTAAGGCTCATGCCTTTCTCCCACCCTCTATAAAGCTTACACCAAGCTGCTATTTTCAGCCCTTGATGCTATGGGTGTCATCTGCGCGATCTTCGCGGATGACACCCAGATCTTTATTCCAATCACCGACAACCATGAGAAAGATACTATCACTATAAACAAGATGTATGCCATAATCCAAAATTGAAGGGTCACAAACAGCTTGTGCCTCAACGATGAAAAGATGGAGATCCTCATCATAGGCTCCCCAGCTAATCTAACAATGACTAAACATGTCAACGCACTGTCATCAGCCACCTCGTATCTCTCCAAACGTATTGCCGTAAGCTGTCAATTTTTGATGCCGCAAAATTGTATAACTCTTGTCCGGGCTCCGATTTTGTCCAAATGAGACTATTGCAATGTCCTACTGCTAGGCTCCTCGAATGCAAATCTGGCTGAACTCAAACTGTTGCAAAATAAAGCTCTGCGAACAGCCCTTGGCTTAAAATAATCTGACCACAGATCTAATACGAGAAAAGAAGCTCATTGGCTTCCCATTAAAGCCATAATTATCTTCAAAACCGTATGTGTCACCCACAAATGTATCTCCAAGATAGCTCCCACCTACCTTAAGAATGCTATTACCCCAAACAAGGCCATGAGAATACTGAGATCCAACAATAGTATTCAACTCTTTGTGCCTCGTTGCAAAGGCAAGAGGGCAGGGGGAAGTGGCTTTCCAGTTCTAGCTCCAAAAATCCGGAACTCTCTCCACTCTCATGCCAGAAACGAGCCATCCCGTCAACTCTTCAAGAAGACATTAAAAACGTGGCTGTTCAACAAGTTCTAAAACACTAACTGGTCCTCTTGTCTGCCCATCTGCACAACCCCTGGCCATGCAAGACTCCCCCATTCAGTATGAACCATAACTTTTCTTCTCACTATAACCAGAGCTTCAAGCCTACCGTAACCTTGCTGAAGTCTCAAATGTATTGCTAACTATACTGTATGAAATGTAACCTTATCTCTCACTGTAACCAGAGACTCAAGCCTTCTATAATCTAGGCTGTGATACCTATGGGTTTGGGCGTATAACAAATGCAATAAATAAATAAATAAATACATTTAAATTTTCTAAAAAGCCCAGCCGAGCACACACTCACCGTGCGGGTGGTCAAATTCCTCACAACAGCACATACACCACCAATGCGAAGGGTGGACAACTTTTGGCTGCCGAGATGTTTTAGATTACAACTCATCTGCCCTAGACAGCCTAGTCAATCAGGATGGATCATGGGAGTCGTAGTGCAAACCATCTGGAAGGATGCAGACACCTGAACTACGTGATCAAAAGTTGAGAGCCGCCGAGTATTCTTTTTATCCATTTTTCTTCTCTTTCTTTTCTTCTCACTCTTTCTTCTTTTACAATTGTTTTACGTAAATTTGTTAATCAGATTACTGTATTACGACCAACATTTCTGAATTTAAAGACCTGCTAGGTTCATCCTTTCGTGTTTCCTAGATCAACACTAACTAGTCGGGTTGCCCTGAATAAAAAGATGTGGATAACTAATAAATACAGGAATGCAACAGACCTTTTATGGTTATAACTGGAGGGACAGCCCTAAAGTCGGACAGGATATAGTGGGCTGAGAGATCTAAATATGTATACGTTGGGTGGTCCTGTCCTACCAAAATGTAGTGCTGCAAGCGATTTAGAGCAGTAAATGATTTAACCTTCCTGGATGCCCCATGTAAAGGTGCAGAGATCCGTATCATGAGGTGAGAAAACAACCATTAACAATGTTTGGTTTTTATGGTAGCCCTTTTTCTTTCTTATGTGGCTTTATCTTATAGGTTTTGTTAAAACAAGCATTCAATTAGAATCAAATGTTTAGGTGAAAAGGAAAACATAGAAAACACAGTGCAGCACCATGATTTTAACAATACATAATTGAGTCAAAAACTGGTCTAGAACTGTGTATTTAAACACAAGCAAAGGTTAACAGTGTTCAGATTCAACTTATCACATATCTGCATAAACAATGTGCAGAAACTCCTTATGTTTGTAAAGGATGAACTGGAGGTGTGTACAATATTACTTCATACCAAACAAAACCTCTTAGTTACACTGCTGTAGAATATTGTATTTGAAATCTGATTCTTTTCATACAGTCATGTGGACAAATGTTTGTCACTTCTGTGTTGAAGTCGTTGAAATAATAATGGCCAGCGGAGGCTGGTCCAAGACCGGGAGAGACTGGTCCGACGTCTGTTAGAAAATAGAGAAAGTTCAGTGTGTTCCTTGACTATGGTCTTGAAACAATTTTCCACGGGGAACACCAACGTTTCGATTGATAGTGATTCTCAATCTTCTTCTGGGGCCTTTATATGTTCAGGTCTCCCTGTGGGGAAGAGAAGGAAAGGGGGGGATCAACTTAGAGAAGGGTACCAAGTGTTTCTATAAGGTTCACAGTGTGTGGGGTGAAGGTTAAAATGGCACTGGAAAAGTGCTGGTAAAAGAAAATAGCGAAGGGCTGTGGGCCCTGACAGTCTAGCAACTGACCTTTCCCCGGAAGCTGTGTGGAAACTCCTGTGCTTCCAGAGGTTGGTAGGGGTGCAGATTTTCAGAGTGAGTTCTGAAGATGTAGTCAGTGCAAATACTTGCTGGCATCCACGTGAGTGTCTGGGTGCCTGGATCGATTTAGACTTCCAAACCCTGTGGAAGAGGGGTACAACAAAATGGGGGGCGACAGGCAGTGTGCTGAGGTCGTAAAACGATTCCATCAGTATGTGCTGGAAAAATGGCACCTGGGTGTTTGCGCCATGCCCTGTGTGGGTACCAAGATGTTCTCACCTGAGTAGGGAAAGGCGGGTGGCCGGCACGTCCGAGATCGCCGTGCGCTCTGTGTCTGGCGAATGTCCGTGATGTTCTGAGCTGGTGCTGTGGAGACATCTAAGTGTGCGCATGTGCGCGCGAACAGCGTGGTGGAGTGAGCGCATGCGCGGAGCCTACCAGGTAGGTGTTGCTGACCTTTTATGGGGCAGTGGTAATCGCTAGAACCCAATTAGCTTAAAACATGGTACTACATTGATGTGGGAAACCCCTCTCAGAAAGGGTAATCTGCTAACCAGACCTCCCTTTCCTTAAACTCCATGCCAAAAGCATAGTGTAGACCTGTGCCTTGCTGTCTCGGTATCCTGAGCTGAAGACCCTGCTTTGCAGTGGCACAGAGCAGGTGCAGAGTGACAGGTGCCCTGGATGGCAGTTGCTGTGAAAGGTACGTCACTGCAGTTTAGAAGTCGCATTTAAGTCTACACCTCTGTTCCAAAATGAATATGGTGATCTGAAAATATCACCCCTCCCTCATGTGTAATTGTGGTGGGGTGTGCACATACTTATTAAAGCTGCATCATGTTCATAGCATAGCTGTGAGCTCAGAGGGCTACGGAAGGCTCTGTGGGTTTAGGCCCATTGCAGTGAATGGGGCAACAGGGATGCCTGCCTCTCTTGACTCTCTAGGAGGGAAACCACTGCCCTGCTTGCCAGACATGGGATCTCGAAGCAGGGGATGACCTGTGACCCTGGCTTCAAAGAGACACATCCATAAGAAAGCCCTGCCTCCCCCTAGGGGCTGCCCAACAGAATTGCAGGCTGAGAAGAGGGCAGAGGTAGGACAGACACGAAACACAGGTAGATTTGAGAAGCGTTCCTTCATCTAACCTTCCTATGGGCTTTCCCACCTTCTTGTTCCCTGCTGTTCCTGTGGAGCAAGGCACTTTGGGAATGACATGAAAAGGCAAGGGGTATATGCTTCAAGGATGGGGATAGTCTTTGTAAGGCAGTTGTTCTTTCTACCAATCCCCTGTGAGATTTTTCCTAGACAATGGGCAGTTTTCCACGTCTTCTTCGATTTCCTGTTGGACCATCCAGGACTTAAGAAAGAAATGATGTGTACCACTTGTGGGTGACATTTTGCTCTTTACAACGGCCTCAGCCACTGAGGGGAACAACGAGTGCTCCAGTGCAGAGGGAAGCTTCCCTCCCTACCCACACCCAGGGCACATTGGGTTACCCTGCTGCTGGAGCAAGACCTGCCTCTGTGCCAGCTACAGTGGTACCCAGCAGAGGTGTTGCTAGGGGCGGCTAAGGGGGCTATCGTCCTGGGTCTGTTGTCTGTAGCCCCGGATAGAAGCTCGGGGGCTAGAACCACAAGGCCTAGCAACACCCCTGGTAGCCAGGACCTCACAGGAGAGGAAGGACCCCTGCAGGTGTTAGTCAGCCTCCCTGGGTTGGAAGCATGAGATCCCCCCTGTTCTTTATCACCTCGAACTGATGGAACCGGACTCGAGCCGTGTTCGCCGCATTGGTACTAACAGGACCCACTGGTGCTGCTTTTGGCACTCACTCAAACTTCAAACCACCGCGCACGCGACCATCATCAAACTGGCCTGGCGCTGCATCGCCCCGGCAGAGCACGTGACACGCGTGTTGGGCATTAGGCATTGACGGTTAAAGGAACTTTACAAGTTTGAACAAGTTGGATATAGACGCTACTAAAATATAGACTCAACATTGCGAGGACAGATGTTTGCAACTATTTAAAGAAATACATCATTAATAGGTGTTATTGAAGTTCATCAATTAATCTGAATTGGAATAGAGCTGCATCCTTGAAAAATTGATTATAATAAGAAGCGATTGTGATTAGTATTTATTTTGGACTGTATGAAATACATTTGGATGAATTGGATACTGTTTGTTCGGGTAACAGTATCTATTATCAGAGTGCCTAGAAGAAGGGGGCATATGGCAAGTGGTGCTATATGCCTGCTACTTTCAAGCCATGCCACCCTTGTCAGTGCTGCCAGCAGTTCCTCTTCTGCCTCCCGCCCCCCACACCTGACAATCACACATGGCTGACTGGAACTTGCCTGTTGCCATGGCGACCAGGGAGCTTCCCATCCCTTGAAAACACGGCTGCCGCTGTCCCCTCTCATCTCCTGCTTTCGATCCGCCATGTCGCGGTTATAGTCACAGCAGACAGCAGCTACGAGCTTTCCTCTGATTGCACCGCTTCTGGAAGCCCTCTGCGTGAGGGGGAGGAACTAGACGCCTGGCAGAGCGTAGAATCGCACATTCCGTATCAGCATAACGCTTTGTTTCTATTTCTTCACTTCCAGCCGATGTAGTGTATTTAGCCATTACAGAGGCCTCCCTCCACCCCCTAGTCGAAACAAAGCAGTTATTCCAGTACCGGGGCTCTGTAAATGCACGAGAACCACAAACACACACCGACTACAGTGCATTTAAATGGATGTTATTTACACAGGGGGTCTCTGGAAAACCTGCTGCGGTGATCGCCTCAGAAGACAGAACTTGGGGCCCCTCAGTAACACTGGAGACTTCGCAAGCCAGTACGATATGGGTAAAGGTATGTGAGTCACGCGTGACTGCTTGCACTCCAGGAAGCAGGACTTGGGGACCCCTCTGTAACACCTGGGGATCCTTCTGTAACACTCTCAAGCCAGTACAATATGAAGCGCTTTGAAACACATTGTGTATAGGCGCTATACAAATGAACAATCATTCATTCATTCATGCATACAGGTATGTGAGTCACGCGTGACCGCTGGCACTCCAGGAAGCAGGACTTGGGGGCCCCTCTGTAACACTTGGGGACCCCTGTGTAGCACTGTACACTTCCTACGCGTGTACGAGATGTGTAAAGGGATATGGGAGGAAGACGAGTTTAAAGTCCTGGGTTGGTAGTGGTCTGAGTTTGTGGGAATAAACTGATCTAACTGGAGGGGGGGGGGTGGTTGGGCGGGGATAACATAACAGAATAGAGTCGCCTCAGCCGGGCCTTTTCTATCTCTTTGGGAGTGTGTGCAATGTCTACTCCCAGATGGTAATGAATGCATACCGCCCTTTTTCTTTACCAGGCCGTACACCGCCTCCGGTGTATGGCCCGGTATGCAGAGGCCTGACATTCTGAACACGGCCCGCGACTGCCTGCGGGCGCAAACTCGCCCAGATTCGCATTTGGTAGCCAGAGCCGGCGGATTCATCGGCTACCAAACTGCTGGCACACGTTTGCTGAAGACCCGTAAACTCCTGTGGAACTGGGGGGCTCACGGCCAGGCCCACTCACATATAAACAGTGGTGGAAATGGAAAAAATGTGTTGAGGGATTCCACAAGTGCCGGGTGGGGGAGGAGTTGTGGAAGAGGGGGCGTGGTCTAGAGGGAAGGGGGGGGTAGTGGCCAGCCGATCAGATAAATACTTAAAAAAAAGAAAGAAAAAAAGCACCCTCAAAGGCAACATTGCCTTTTACCACAGGGCTTTAAGTGGGACGGGGCCTGCCGGCAGGCTCCGCAATTTCAATTTGAGGCGGGGCCTGTGGGGCCCACTAATCTCCCCTGCCAGCCCCGGCCACTACAAGAAAAGGATTTTTTTCCGAAGCCTGAAGCTCTCGCTCGTGTGCGAAAACTTCAGGCTCCAGAAAAAAATGCCTTTCAGCCATAATGGTGGCGCCGCACCTGCGAGGCATCCCTTTAAGCAGGAGATGCCCGTGGGCCGGTGCCACCATTGTGGAGAGAAAAGTGAGGCCGCTGGAAGCTGAGGCCGTTTTCCTGAAGACTAAAACTCCGTGAGTTTCAGTCTTCAGGAAAACGGCCTCAGCTTCCAGCAGCCTCACCCCTTCAGCCTTAATGGTGACGCTGCCTCTATGCAGCTAGCAAGGGGCAGTGCCACCATTAAGGCTGAATAGGCGAGGCGCTGTCCCCTGCCAGGCAACCCAATAGAAAATAAATGCAGAGACCAACACCCTCTTCCCCTGGGGAGAGGGTGTTGATCACTACAAAAGGCTGCCTGACAGGGGTGCCAGTAGCCTATTGAGCCGGGGCTCTTCAGGGGGGGGGGGTGGCCTAACGGGCCCACAGGACGCCTGCAGTTAGGCCAGGCCCCCTTGATGAGCCCTGGCTCATTTTGTTGTGCCAAAAAAAAAAAAAAGCCTGCGAGGGCAGCATTGCCTTTTACGCGGCTTTGG
This sequence comes from Ambystoma mexicanum, assembly GCF_040938575.1. NCBI lineage: Eukaryota > Metazoa > Chordata > Amphibia > Caudata > Ambystomatidae > Ambystoma > Ambystoma mexicanum. The sequence goes on along the minus strand of NC_090937.1, from coordinate 1,633,360,806 downwards.
CACTGGTGTGTAAAGCACAATGCTCGCTACATGTACAACTGATTCCCTTCAGTTGTACATGTAGCGAGCATTGTGCATTACACATCAGTGCCAAAGCCGCGGTAAACGGCAAATGCTGCCGTCGCGGACGCGCTTTTTTTTCTTTTTCTTTTTTCCTGCGCGGTTCATGGGCTTGGGCGGCTGACTCTGGCCGGATCCCGAGATCCGGCTACACATCTGGTGCCGGATCTCGGATCCGCCGAGAGCCGGCCCAATGACCAGCACTGATTATAAAGGTACTCACTGGAGCAGGGCGGCGAAGGAGCACTCAATAAGTGGGGCAGTGATGATGAGTTTCCACGAGTCCCAGCAGTGATGATGAGTTTCCACGAGCCCAGCAGTGATGATGAGTTTCCACGAGTCGCATCAGTGATGATGAGTTTCCACGAGTCGCATCAGTGATGATGAATTTCCATGAGTCCCAGCAGTGATGATGAGTTTTCATGAGTCCCAGAAGTGATGATGAGTTTCCATGAGTCCTAGCAGTGATGATGAGTTTCCACGAGTCCCAGCAGTGATGGTGATCGAGTTTCCATGAGTCCCAGCAGTGATGATGGGTTTACACGCGTCCCAGCAGAGATGACGAGTTTACATGAGTACCAGCAGTGATGATCGGTTTACATGCGTCCCAGCAGAAATGATGGGTTTCCACGAGTCCCAGCAGTGATGGTGATCGAGTTTCCATGAGTCCCAGCAGTGATGACGAGTTTCCATGAGTACCAGCAGTGATGATGGGTTTACACGCGTCCCAGCAGTGATGACGGGTTTCCACAAGTCCCAGCAGTGATGATGAGTTTCAACGAGTCACTGCAGTGATGATGAGTTTCCACGAGTCCCAGTAGTGATGATGAGTCCCAGCAGGGATGATGAGTTTCCATGAGTCCCAGCAGTGATGATAAGTTTCCACGCGTCCCAGCAGTAATGATGAGTTCCACGAGTCCCAGCAGTGATGAAGAGTTTCCACGAGTCCCAGTAGTGATGATGATCGAGTTTCCATGAGTCCCAGCAGTGATCAGGTGTTTCCACGAGTCCCAGCAGTGATGATGAGTTTCCAAGAGTCCCAGCAGTGATGATGAGTTTCCACGAGTCCCAGCAGTGATGATGAGTCCCAGCAGGGATGATGAGTTTCCATGAGTCCCAGCAGTGATGATGGGTTTCCATGAGTCCCAGAAGTGATGATGAGTTTCCATGAGTCCCAGCAGTGATGATGAGTTTCCACGAGTCCCAACAGTGATGATGATGAGTTTCCATGAGTCCCAGCAGTGATGACTAGTTTCCATGAGTCCTAGCAGTGATGGTGATCGAGTTCCCATGAGTCCCAGCAATGATGATGATGTTCCACAAGTCCCAGCAGTGATGATGGGTTTCCACGAGTGCCAGCAGTGATGATGAGTTTCCATGAGTCCCAGCAGTGATGACGAGTTTCCACGAGTCCCAGCAGTGCTGATGAATTTCCACGAGTCCCAGCAGTGATGATGAGTTTCCATGAGTCCCAGCAGTGATGATGATCGAGTGTCCATGAGTCCCAGCATTGATGACGAGTTTCCAAGAGTCCCAGCAGTGATGATGAGTTTCCACGAGTCCCAGCAGTGATGATGAGTTTCCACGAGTACCAGCAGTGATGATGAATTTCCATGAGTCCCAGCAGTGATGATGAGTCCCAGCAGTGATGATGAGTTTCCACAAGTCCCAGCAGTGATGATGAATTTCCACGAGTCCCAGCAGTGATGATGAGTTTCCACGAGTCCCAGCAGTGATGGTGATCGAGTTGCCATGAGTCCCAGCAGTGATGGTGATCGAGTTTCCATGAGTCCCAGCAGTGATGATGATCAAGTTATCATGAGTCCCAGCAGTGATGACGAGTTTCCATGAGTACCAGCAGTGATGATGGGTTTACACGCGTCCCAGCAGTGATGAAGAGTTTCCAAGAGCCCCAGCAGTGATGATGAGTTTCAACGAGTCACTGCAGTGATGATGAGTTTCCACGAGTCCCAGTAGTGATGATGAGTCCCAGCAGGGATGATGAGTTTCCATGAGTCCCAGCAGTGATGATGAGTTTCCACGCGTCCCAGAAGTGATGATGAGTTTCCATGAGTCCCAGAAGTGATGATGAGTTTCCACGAGTCCCAGCAGTGATGGTGATCGAGTTTCCATGAGTCCCAGCAGTGATGATGAGTTTCCACGAGTCCCAACAGTGATGATGATGAGTTTCCATGAGTCCCAGCAGTGATGACTAGTTTCCATGAGTCCTAGCAGTGATGGTGATCGAGTTCCCATGAGTCCCAGCAATGATGATGATGTTCCACAAGTCCCAGCAGTGATGATGAGTTTCCATGAGTCCCAGCAGTGATGACGAGTTTCCACGAGTCCCAGCAGTGCTGATGAATTTCCACAAGTCCCAGCAGTGATGATGAGTTTCCACAAGTCCCAGCAGTGAAGATGAATTTCCATGAGTCCCAGCAGTGATGATGAGTCCCAGCAGTGATGATGAGTTTCCACAAGTCCCAGCAGTGATGATGAATTTCCACGAGTCCCAGCAGTGATGATGAATTTCCATGAGTCCCAGCAGTGATGATGAGTCCCAGCAGTGATGATCGAGTTTCCATGAGTCCCAGCAGTGATGATGAGTTTCCACAAGTCCCAGCAGTGATGGTGATTGAGTTTCCATGAGTCCTAGCAGTGATGATGATCGAGTTTCCATGAGTCCCAGCAGTGATGATGAGTTTCCATGAGTCCCAGCAGTGATGATGAGTTTCCATGAGTCCCAGCAGTGATGATGGGTTTCCAATAGTCCCAGCAGTGATGATGAGTTTCCACGAGTCCCAGCAGTGATGGTGATCGAGTTTCCACGAGTCCCAGCAGTGATGATGATCGAGTTTCCATGAGTCCCAGCAGTGATGAGTTTCCACGAGTCCCAGCAGTGATGATGATGAGTTTCCATGAGTACCAGCAGTGATGACGAGTTTCCATGAGTCCCAGCAGTGATGACGAATTTCCACGAGTCCCAGCAGTGATGATGAGTTTCCACGAGTCCCAGCAGTGATGGTGATCGAGTTTCCACGAGTTCCAGCAGTGATGGTGATCGAGTTTCCATGAGTCCCAGCAGTGATGACGAATTTACAAGAGTCCCAGCAGTGATGATGAGTTTCCACGAGTCCCAGCAGTGATGGTGATCGAGTTGCCTTGAGTCCCAGCAGTGACGATGATCGAGTTTCCATGAGTCCCAGCAGTGATGATGAGTTTCCACGAGTCCCATCAGTGATGACGAGTTTCCACAAGTCCCAGCAGTGATGACGAGTTTCCAAGAGTACCAGCAGTGATGATGAGTTTCAACGAGTCCCAGCAGTGATGATGAGTTTCCATGAGTCCCAGCAGTGATGATGAGTTTCCACATGTCCCAGCAGTGATGATGAGTTTCCACGAGTCCCAGCAGTGATGATGATCAAGTTTCCATGAGTCCTAGCAGTGATGATGAGTTTCCACGAGTCCCAGTAGTGATGATGATCGAGTTTCCATGAGTCCCAGCAGTGATGATGATCGAGTTTCCATGAGTCCCAGCAGTGATGATGTGTTTACATGAGTCCCAGCAGTGATCATGGGTTTCCATGAGTCCCACCAGTGATGATGAGTTTCTACGAGTCCCAGCAGTGATGATGATCGAGTTTCCATGAGTCCCAGCAGTGATGATGATGAGTTTCCATGAGTCCCAGTAGTGATGACGAGTTTCCACGATTCCCAGCAGTGATGATGAGTTTCTACGAGTCCCAGCAGTGATGATGATCGAGTTTCCATGAGTCCCAGCAGTGATGATGATGAGTTTCCATGAGTCCCAGTAGTGATGACGAGTTTCCATGAGTACCAGCAGTGATGGTGATCGAGTTTCCATGAGTCACAGCAGTGATGATGAGTTTCCACGAGTCCCGGCAGTGATGATGAGTTTCCACGAGTCCCAGCAGTGATGATGAGTTTCCATGAGTACCAGCAGTGATGACGAGTTTCCACGAGTCCCAGCAGTGATGATGAGTTTCCACGAGTCCCAGCAGTGATGATGAGTTTCCACGAGTCCCGGCAGTGATGATGAGTTTCCACGAGTACCAGCAGTGATGATGGGTTTCCACACATCCCAGCAGTGATGAAGAGTTTCCAAGAGTCCCAGCAGTGATGATAAGTTTCCACAAGTCCCAGCAGTGATGGTGATCGAGTTTCCATGAGTCCCAGCAGTGATGATGATCAAGTTATCATGAGTCCCAGCAGTGATGACGAGTTTCCATGAGTACCAGCAGTGATGATGGGTTTACACGCGTCCCAGCAGTGATGAAGAGTTTCCAAGAGTCCCAGCAGTGATGATGAGTTTCCACGAGTCCCAGCAGTGATGACGGGTTTCCACAAGTCCCAGCAGTGATGATGAGTTTCCACGAGTCCCAGCAGTGATGATGAGTTTCAACGAGTCACTGCAGTGATGATGAGTTTCCACGAGTCCCAGTAGTGATGATGAGTCCCAGCAGGGATGATGAGTTTCCATGAGTCCCAGCAGTGATGATAAGTTTCCACGCGTCCCAGCAGTAATGATGAGTTCCACGAGTCCCAGCAGTGATGAAGAGTTTCCACGAGTCCCAGTAGTGATGATGATCGAGTTTCCATGAGTCCCAGCAGTGATGATGAGTTTCCACGAGTCCCAGCAGTGATGATGATCGAGTTTCCATGAGTCCCAGCAGTGATCAGGTGTTTCCACGAGTCCCAGCAGTGATGATGGGTTTCCATGAGTCCCAGAAGTGATGATGAGTTTCCACGAGTCCCAGCAGTGATGATGATCGAGTTTCCTTGAGTCCCAGCAGTGATGATGAGTTTCCACGAGTCCCAGCAGTGATGATGATGAGTTTCCATGTGTCCCGCCATGATGATGATGTTCCACAAGTCCCAGCAGTGATGATGGGTTTCCATGAGTCCCAGAAGTGATGATGAGTTTCCATGAGTCCCAGAAGTGATGATGATCGAGTTTCCATGAGTCCCAGCAGTGATGATGAGTTTCCACGAGTCCCAGCAGTGATGATGGGTTTCCATGAGTCCCAGAAGTGATGATGAGTTTCCATGAGTCCCAGAAGTGATGATGATCGAGTTTCCATGAGTCCCAGCAGTGATGATGAGTTTCCACGAGTCCCAGCAGTGATGATGATGAGTTTCCATGAGTCCCAGCAGTGATGATGAGTTTCCATGAGTCCCAGCAGTGATGGTGATCGAGTTTCCATGAGTCCCAGCAGTGATGATGAGTTTCCACGAGTCCCAACAGTGATGATGATGAGTTTCCATGAGTCCCAGCAGTGATGACTAGTTTCCATGAGTCCTAGCAGTGATGGTGATCGAGTTCCCATGAGTCCCAGCAATGATGATGATGTTCCACAAGTCCCAGCAGTGATGATGCGTTTCCATGAGTCCCAGCAGTGATGATGATCGAGTGTCCATGAGTCCCAGCATTGATGACGAGTTTCCAAGAGTCCCAGCAGTGATGATGGGTTTCCATGAGTCCCAGCAGTGATGACAGGTTTCCACGAGTCCCAGCAGTGATGATGAGTTTCAACAAGTCCCAGCAGTGATGATGAGTTCCACGAGTACCAGCAGTGATGATGAATTTCCATGAGTCCCAGCAGTGATGATGAGTCCCAGCAGTGATGATGAGTTTCCACGAGTCCCAGCAGTGATGATGAGTTTCCACGAGTCCCAGCAGTGATGATGATCGAGTTTCCATGAGTCCCAGCAGTGATGATGAGTTTCCACAAGTCCCAGCAGTGATGGTGATTGAGTTTCCATGAGTCCCAGCAGTGATGATGATCGAGTTTCCATGAGTCCCAGCAGTGATGATGAGTTTCCACGAGTCCCAGCAGTGATGATGAGTTTCCACGCGTCCCAGCAGTGATGGTGATCGAGTTTCCATGAGTCCCAGCAGTGATGATGATGAGTTTCCATGAGTCCCAGCAGTGATGATGATGAGTTTCCATGAGTCCCAGCAGTGATGATGATCGAGTTTCCATGAGTCCCAGCAGTGATGATGAGTTTCCACGCGTCCCAGCAGTGATGGTGATCGAGTTTCCACGAGTCCCAGCAGTGATGATGATGAGTTTCCATGAGTACCAGCAGTGATGACGAGTTTCCATGAGTCCCATCAGTGATGGTGATCGAGTTTCCATGAGTCCCGCCATGATGATGATGTTCCACAAGTCCCAGCAGTGATGATGAGTTTCCACGAGTCCCATCAGTGATGACGAGTTTCCAAGAGTACCAGCAGTGATGATGAGTTTCCACGAGTCCCAGCAGTGATGATGAGTTTCCATGAGTCCCAGCAGTGATGATGAGTTTCCACATGTCCCAGCAGTGATGATGAGTTTCCACAAGTCCCAGCAGTGATGATGATCAAGTTTCCATGAGTCCTAGCAGTGATGATGAGTTTACACGAGTCCCAGCAGTGATGATGATCAAGTTTCCATGAGTCCTAGCAGTGATGATGAGTTTCCACGAGTCCCAGCAGTGATGATGGGTTTCCATGAGTCCCAGCAGTGATGATGAGTTTCCATGATTCCCAGCAGTGATGATGAGTTTCTACGAGTCCCAGCAGTGATGATGATCGAGTTTCCATGAGTCCCAGCAGTGATGATGAGTTTCCACGAGTCCCAGTAGTGATTATGATGAGTTTCCATGAATCCCAGTAGTGATGACGAGTTTCCATGAGTACCAGCAGTGATGGTGATCGAGTTTCCATGAGTCACAGCAGTACTGATGATGTGCCACAAGTCCCAGCAGTGATGATGGGTTTCCATGAGTCCCAGCACTGATGATGAGTTTCCATGAGTCCCAGCACTGATGACGAGTTTCCACGAGTCCCAGCAGTGATGGTGAGTTTCCATGGGTCTCAGCAGTGATGGTGAGTTTCCATGCGTCCCAGCAGTGATGGTGATCGGGTTTCCATGAGTCCCAGCAGTGATGAGTGTCCACGAGTCCCAGCAGTGATGATGAGTTTCCATGAGTCTCAGCAGTGATGATGAGTTTCCATGAGTCCCAGCAGTGATGGTGATCGGGTTTCCATGAGTCCCAGCAGTGATGATTGTCCACGAGTCCCAGCAGTGATGATGAGTTTCCACAAGTCCAAGAAGTGATGATGACTTTCCATGAGTGTCAGCAGTGATGGTGAGTTTCCACGAGTCTAAGCAGTGATGATGAGTTTCCACTAGTCCCAGCAGTGATGATGACGAGTTTCCATGAGTCCCAGCAGTGATGAAGGGTTTCCATGAGCCCCAGCAGTGATGATGAGTTTCCATGCATCCCAGCAGTGATGAGTTTCCACGAGTCCCAGCAGTGATGATGATCGAGTTTCCATGAGTCCCAGCAGTGATGATGATGAGTTTCCACGAATCCCAGCAGTGATGGTGATCGAGTTTCCATGAGTCCCAGCAGTGATGATGAGTTTCCACGAGTCCCAGAAGTGATGATGAGTTTCCACGAGTCCCAGCAGTGATGATGAGTTTCCATGAGTCCCAGTAGTGATGATGAGTTTCCATGAGTCCCAGTAGTGATGATGAGTTTCCACGAGTCCCAGAAGTGATGATGAGTTTCCACGAGTCCCAGCAGTGATGATGAGTTTCCATGAGTCCCAGTAGTGATGATGAGTTTCCACGAGTCCCAGAAGTGATGATGAGTTTCCACGAGTCCCAGCAGTGATGATGAGTTTCCACGAGTCCCAGCAGTGATGAGTTTCCATGAGTCCCAGTAGTGATGATGAGTTTCCACGAGTCCCAGCAGTGATGATGAGTTTCCATGAGTCCCAGTAGTGATGATGAGTTTCCACGAGTCCCAGAAGTGATGATGAGTTTCCACGAGTCCCAGCAGTGATGATGAGTTTCCACGAGTCCCAGCAGTGATGAGTTTCCATGAGTCCCAGTAGTGATGATGAGTTTCCACGAGTCCCAGCAGTGATGAGTTTCCATGAGTCCCAGTAGTGATGATGAGTTTCCACGAGTCCCAGAAGTGATGATGAGTTTCCACGAGTCCCAGCAGTGATGACGAGTTTCACGAGTCCCAGCAGTGATGATGAGTTTCCATGAGTCCCAGTAGTGATGATGAGTTTCCACGAGTCCCAGCAGTGATGATGAGTTTCCACGATTCTCAGCAGTGATGATAGTGATGATGGAGAGTCGAGATTCTGTCCATGGCAGCATTATGTATCCTTATAACCATTAGTCCTCCTGTATGTACCCTGTCTGCTGATGTTAAGGCAATCCCACATGTACATAGGTCGCAGTTATCATCTGCGGGGGACGGGGAGATTTAGAGGGGGAGCAGTAGGGGGCAATAAAGGTGGGCTGCTGCCAATAATCTTCATCAAGGCATTCTGTGAAAGGCCTCATTAATCTGCTCCATGAAGCCTGGGCAGATGGCTGGAGTCTTTCGAAGGTCTCCTCGCTGATTGATGTCCCTTTCTTCAGGGTGGGACATGCATGTGGATGCAGCAGCCACGTGTCCTCTTCAGGCCCAGTTCTGATCTTCCACAGCCTCATCACCACTCTCGTTGCACACACCATAGGTCTCATGGCTCACATGTTCTGCCCTTTGTCCAGGTGGCCTAGTGAGCGTGGGTCAAGGTTAATGCGGGCTCCTAATCCCCAAGCCAACTTCTCTTCCACTATAGCCCAGAAGTCTCTCTTTACCAAAAGTCCAGGACAGGTGTACTAAGCCAGCTTCCCAGGAACTGCAGAACTGGCACTGTCCATGATCCTTCTTCCCCGCTTTGAAATTTTTTTTTTAAGGTTCCGTGAACATTGCTTTAAGTTGCCCAGCTCTAGTTCCCTTCTGCATCCTATTGGGTAGAGGTCTTCACTTGCACATCATTTTTCTTTAATGTTTAACAGTAGATAAAAAAGTTAAAAAAATACCTCTCCCAGGAATTCTATATGGTCCGCCTGTGACGAATCAACTTCCGGGGCACAAGTGGTCCAGCGATGAATATCGGTTTCTAATCCATCAATCAGCCCCACACCTCTAGTACCCCAGAAGGGATATGAACAGATTGGAATACAAGTGAATTATAAGACCACCTTGTCCAATGTTTGTTAATGTGGACGGAACGGCAGTCTTATCTCTGCAAGGTCGTGGAACTTTGGTTAATTGCAACACAGTGAAAATACAATTATTACCCCATGATAAAAGGGACTGTCCAGTCAACCTTGTATAAAAATATCGTCTTTATTATTACTACAACAGACAGTTCTGCACACTACAATTACAACCCACACTGTAAAGGAACATAGAGGACAGACAGATTCACAAAGGAAAGGGATACACTCTGGATACTGACAGTAGGTTAGTTGGTAGAGCACTCAGTCTTATGGGCCTTCACAGAAGGACCAGGGGGGCAGAACCACAATGTACCTGTTGCTGAAGAACTTCTTGGTGCTCAGCAGCGTCAAGGTGGTTCCAAGTCGCTTCGCCGCCCGTGAAACAGAGTTAGTGGCGGGAGAAAGCTGTGGGTACCAGGCGGGATGCAGTTCGGCAAGCGAGGCTGAACGGACGTCTACAGGCTGTCCAGCGTGGCGGCTCGGGGGCCATGAATCGTTGGCTAGGTGCTAGTTGGTGGATCTGGAATGCTGGTCGATTGCTGTGCCTACAGTGTTTCAGACTCCACAAGCTTTCCTTCATGACATCTACCGTCTATAGAATCAACATTGTATAAAAACAGTAAGCAAGGTAAAAACACTTGGCTTTATAATTGAGGCATCAGTTAATGCGGAGGCCCAAGTTGTACATTTTATGAAAAACGCGCATTACTGCTTAAGGCTCCTGCGCCTGGTGAAGCCTTTCATCTCTGACGTAAATTGCATCACCCTGATCAGAGCCTTAATCTTGCCAAGGCTGGATTACTGTAATGCCTTGCTAGCGGGAGCCTGCACAACCTGTGTTAAAAAGCTACAGATTTTGAAAAATGATGGTGTCAGAGGCATTCAAAATGTCCCGGAACTTGAGCACATATCATTGCATAGAAGAGAACAGCACTGGCTCCCCGTAGAAGCGAGAATAGAATTTAAAATCAATACCATGACCATAAGTGTCTGTTTGGAAATGCGGCAGATATTTGAAAGAGCTCATTACCGTTCAGAATTCTACTAGGACAACTAAATCGAAGGACTCTATGCAACTGACATGCCTTAGATTCAGACAGACAAAGGGAAAAGAACGGTTGTATCCTGTGAAGGCTGCCTTAGCATGGAATAAATTACCAACAAACCTGCATGGTAAAGGAAACCTGACTGCCTTCAAAAAAGTATTAAAGACCATATTATTCTTCTAGGCAAATGCATCTGCCTTATTGACTGCTCTGTTACTTTCTCTCATCTCTTAATCTGTCTCCTCCGCACCCTGAAGCCTACGGGCTACGGCGTGTAAGAAATAAGTAAATACATAAATCTACCATCTACACGGTTTTCCAGAGAAAATTACATCTGATCGAGGACAGCAATGTGTTTCTCACTTCTGGTCCGCTCTCTGTCGAGCTCTTTGTCGTGCAAAAGGCACTTCAATCCGGATATCACCCACAGTCTAATGGACAGAGAGAAAGAACCAAACAAATGATGTAAGCCTATCTGTATTTTGTTATACTAACACCATGCAAGACGACAGGGTCACTGTTTTGGATATGGTAGAGGTGGCTAATAACAATGCCATTCACACTGTCATCCGATGTATTCCATTATTTTGTTGCTGGGGGCGCCGCCCCGAACTCCTGCCCATGCCTTCTATACCTGCTACTGCCATGCCGACACATGATACCCTAATCAGAAGATTACAGGATGCTCATAGAACTGTATCCAGCATCTTAGGGCAAACCAAGGCATGTCAGGAACGTTTTGCAAACAGGCATAGGATACCATCACCATAATACTCCTTTGGGGACAAAGTATGGCTTAGCGCTCATGATCTACCATTGCACAATTGTTCCCCGGAACTTTGCTCCTCGTTTCATGGGGCCTTTTGCCATTACCAAGAAGGTCTCCCTTGTGGCATTTCATCTTGATTTCCCTTCCATTTGGCTACAACCACCGGTTTTTCCATGTGTGCCTTCTCAAACCCTATCATTTGGACACATTTCACCATCCTTGTTTACGTCCTGCTCCCTTCTTGATTGATGGTGACCTTGAATATGAGGAGAAAACCATAAGTGACCCCCAATTCCCCAGAGGCCGTCTCCAGCATATGATCCATTGGAAGGGCTATGCACCTGTAAGGAAGGAGGCGAGTCAGTTTAGCCCCCCATACATTCTACGCAAAAGGGACCACTTGCTCTTGCACTAGTGGAGGGACGCCTTCCTTGCCCTTCTGCAGCCACAGGGGACAAGGCCCTGGCATAAGCAGAGGTGAGGCTATTGCAAGACACACTTGGACTCCATTTTGTGTACCCCCAACTCCATCTTTGGACTAAGCCGCATTCTGGTATTGCCAAGTCTCCTCTCCCCTCAGCAGCGCTGCGCACTGCGAGATCTGACAGCCCCCACCTTTTTCCTCGCTCCTTTGCCTCCCAAGTTTGTTTGTTTGTTTGCTTGTTTAGTATTAATTATGCGCACCGGACCCTAGGGTATAAGAGCGCAGAAGGTAAGAAGATGTACAGCTTAGAGCACGGTTACAGGTTACAATAGTTATAGGTTTACAGGCAAGTAAAACATGGTAACAGACAGGTAGGAACACATTCATGCATTCATTTAACATTTGTTGATGTCAACCAGTTGATCACATATTGTCTGAATTTGGTGAAAGATTGTTCTAGCCTCGCAGTGATAGGTAAATCATTCCACAATTGAGCAGCTTTGACTGGGAAGCTAGCTCCACCTATGGTGGCGAGTTTGAATCGGGGTACTTGGAGGTGATTGGTGTTGGCTAGTCTGGTTTGTCTGGTGGAGTGTGTTCTGGTGAATCTGTCCTTTAAGTATTGTGGGGCTTTATTATAAAGTGATTTTTATGTGAGGGATGCAGTTTTGAGTCTGATTTTCTAGTAGGTGGAGAGCCATTTGTGTTTCCTTCTTGTTTCTGAGATGTGTTCTCTCTTGGGAATGTCCAATGCTGCTCAGAGTGCACTGTTTTGCTGTATCTGAATTTTGTTGAAGGTGGATTTAGTAGCTCCTATGTACAATGCGTTGCAGTAGTCTAGTTTGGAGATGATTAGGGCTCTGGCTAGTGTTAGACAACTGTGCTGGGATAAGAATTGTTTTCCTGCTCTGATTAGTTTACATGTGTAAGCTGTTGATGAGGCTAGGGAATTTACTTGTTTGGAGAATGATAAGGTGGAGTCAAGGTATATACCGAACGTTTTTACTTCTTTGGCTACTTGTATACAGTTCTCATCGATGATGAAGGAGGAGTAGTTTGTATTTAGTTTATTAATGAGGGAAGCAGTGCCTAGGATAAGTATCTCGGTTTTATCATCGTTCAGGCATAGGCCATGGGTTGCCATCCATGCCCTAACGATGCTGTAGATTTTGTTCACTAGTGGTGAGTCCTTTTCGTAGTCCCCAGTGAGTGGGAGGAGGATCTGGGTATCGTCCGCGTAGTTGGTATACACGATACCCAGGTGGTCCAAGTCATCAAACAGGGGTTTAGTGAAAATGTTATAAAGCGTTGGTGAAACGCAAGATCCCTATGGCACTCCGCAGGTGATGGGGATGGGGTCTGCAGCTGCAGTAGGTGAGAAGACCCTCATGGTGAGGTCGCTAAGGAATGATTGGATCCACACTATAGCCTCAGTAGAGAAATGTGCTGCTGTGTCTAGGTGGTTACACAAGACTTTATGATCTACTAAGTCAAATGCGGCAGACAAATCTAATAGGAGGAGAAGTGCTGGTTTACCAGAATCTCGTACTTTATCTATTTGGGCTTTTAGATCAATCAATGCAGTTTCTGTGCCGTGTAGTGGACGGAAACCGGATTGACGGGAGCCTAGTAGTTGGTTTTGTTACAGGAAGTTCTGGATTTGGATATATGCCACCTTGTCCAGAATCTTCAGCAGGAACGGTACAGTAGTAATCAGTCTATAATTAGTGGGAATGGCTGGGTCTAAGGCTGCCTTTTTAAGGAGTGGGAGCACCCAGGACTCTTTTAGGTTGCTCGGGATGGTGCCCGTGGTAAAGGAGTCATTAATCAACTGTGTGATGAACGGTGCTAGGTCTCGTGCAGCATCTTTGATGAGTTGTGCTGGGCAGAGGTCTCCTTTGCAATTGGATGGTTTTAGACCAAGTATTACTTTCTCCACCTCTAGTATAGAGACTTTGGAGAAGTGGAATTGGGTGGTTGGATTAAGGTTGGGAAGCGTTTTAGTAGAGGGTGATGTGGCCGATGCTAAGGTCTCTCGTTTTAGTTCTATTTTCTTTTAGAGGTTTAGGACTTTATTGGATAATGCCTACTGGATTTCAGAGCACCATTTCTTTATCTTTAGTGCAGTTATCTTGGAGTTTTATGGGATTTTCCACTTCTCTGAGTATGGAGAACAGTTCTTTTGTGCTTGAATTAGCTTGTGTAACTCTGTTGTTGTAGGTCTCTTGTTTAGCTGAGATGATTTCTTTTTTATATTGAGATGAAATGTTAGTTAATTTCAATTTATTTTCTGGAGTGGGGTGGGCTTTCCACGTATTTTCCCATTTCCAATTTTCTAATCTAAGATTTTTTAGGAGAGGGGTGAACCGGTTATTCAGGTGGCTCTGTGGTTTACTATTTCTAAGCTTAAGTGGAGCGATATCATTGAGGGTTTTGTTCATAATGTTATTAAATTCTTCCACTAATTCGTTGGGGTTTAGGTTGTTAGGTAAAGGGTTCAGAGTGGGCATGATCCCGGGGAGTAGTTTGTCTAGTGTCATATTTTTTTTGTTTCTGGTAAGGGCAGGTGGTGCACAAGGTTGTTGCAGTTTAGGGGTAGTAGCGTCCAATGAGAATGAAATGAGATGGTGATCTGTCCATATTTGGGGTGAGATAGTGAGAGTGGAGATTTTGCAGTTATGGTCAGCAATCCAATCTAGGGTTCTCCCTTTGATATGTGTAGGCTCAAACACTCTTTGGGTGTAGCCCAGTTCAGTCAGAATGCTGGAGGCAGCAATGGTTTGTGGGTCATTGATATCATTGAAGCCAATGTTAAGGTTGCCAAGTAATATTGATAGGGTGGTGTCCTTGAGATTTTCTGATAGGGTGGTAGATAAGTTTTCTATGAAGGTCTTGATGGGACCAGAAGGTCTATATATCAAATGGAGGTTAAGAGTTTGAGAATTAGCTGTGGGAGTCTTAGTGGACATTATCTCACACAATTCAATGGTTGGCGAAGGAGTAAGTCTCATACCAAGCTTAGTTTTGGGGATGATGGCTAGTCCGCCACCTCGAGCTCCACATCTATCCGTTCTGAGGATGGTGTAATTGTTGGGAACAACTGGGGATAGTGCTGGGCCTGATGCCTCATGCAGCCATGTTTCTGTTATGGCTAGGAAGTCGTAGTCTTCACTAGAGATGACTTTGGATATTTCTATGGCATGGGCGACTAGAGATCTAGCGTTTATTAAGGCTCCTTTAAGTTTGGGTGTGGAGTTTGTAGGTGGGAGTGAGGCAAGGTTTATTGACGCTGTGGAGGTGCAGCTTTTTTCTCTATTTATTTGAAGGTTGTTCTGCCTTTTGTAGTTGTGAAAGTTAGGTTTGGGATTGGGTTCAGTGGCCATTTTGGTTTGAAGGTTGTTTGTTTCATATTTGATAAGAGGATCAAAGATTCTCGGTAGTCGTGCTCGTAATCTTACATTTCTCTCGGCTGTGTTACATTGTATCATGGGTTGTTGTATTATAGTTCCTGTAAAGGGCGACATACTGTGAAGTCCCAGTAGTATGAGTAAGGTGCCCTAGTGTACTAGGTTGGCCAATAAAAGGTGCATTATATAATGTTTAGGGTATCTTGTAACTAGGTGAAAGGCTAATTAGTGCCTTTCTCACGGATGTCTTGAGACAAGATATCGCAAACAAACAATGTATTCATTTCATTCTTCCTCTGAGATCACTGTCCTGTGTGTGACCACCCTAGAGTGCCCCCAATAAAACTAGACTCCTGTCACAGTACATTCCGTAATAAATTAACATGTCATTCCACCCCATCCTGCTCTGATGTGCCAGACCTGAGAGCTATCAATCCCGCCCCCACAGGTTACCTGAGGGGCAAGACCCCCACACCCTTTACCTCGCCAGTGACCAGAAATTAGATAATGCAAACACATGTGCACAATTCATAAGCCTCTCATAAAAAACTTTTGAGGTGTAGTAATGATCATTATTTACTATATGTGTAGGATAAGTGTGAAGATTAGATAGCCAGAACCAGCCGCCTCTCCGGACCTGCCCAGATGAACCACGTGATGTCCAACCTCCCGCCAAGTCATCAGCCAATCCTGTGGAGCCGGCTCTTACAATGCTATACTCGCACCCCTTCCCTACCCAATGAAAATGTAACTTGTAGACTGTATAGAAACCGTCACTGATGACACTGTAACCCAACCCTTTAAAATGTATTGTTTCTGTATTGTTTGCCAGTCGGCTCTCAGGTCAGCAGAGTTCTCTGGATGCTGAATCTCACATAAACCTTTGCTGACTCTCAAAACCAATCCCTTGGTCTCATTCCCTACTGGGATGTGTGCTTCATTCTGAGTTCTTTATTGGTGATGTGGGGAGTGAGTGCATTCACACAGTGTGATCGTACTTGTGAATGCCCCCAGCTTCATTCTGCTCTTCTACCTGCGTTACCCTTGGAAACCTGGTGTCCCGGTTGCCCCAGGGTTGGGGGGATGAGTGTTACGCGCCAGCGCGACTCCAGGTCCCCCAGATGGGGACCGGGAGGTTGGCGGCTGTATGCACATTGGTGACTGCTGCGGCAGCATGGGGTTTACCAGTCACGATCCGGCTCCTTGCACAGTCTTCCATGTCCTGCAGCGGTGACATTGGGTCCAAGGTCTTTGGCCCTCCGTGGCAGAGAGGAGCCGCCATATTCTTCAAAACATGATGTCGGCCACACTTACATGCTGAAGCAGCATTGCTAGGCAACGGTAACCAAACAGCTGTACCGAGGCATGAAAGGTGGAATGATTCATTGCCTCAGTGCATCTCAACAATTTTGTTGTTCACACTCCATCCTGCTTTTGATCTGTTCCCCGTGCACACATTTTGTGGTGTTTCTCCCAGCCTTACCTCCAGCCTTGCTCTTAACTACTCTGGCCCTGTTTATCCTGATATTCCCCTCTGCTCAATCGCTTTTTGTCTTCCACTACCTTGCCCTGTTCCTTGGCCTTAAACTCCATACAAACATGGTGCCCCTGCCCAGTGTAGTGTGCTGCACTGATTCTGCATCACGTTAATTCAGGTGCACTCTTTTGTGGTGGAGGAAGACCTTTCCTACTTACATTCGGTTGGCAGGGGTAGGGTGGGTTGTTAGATATTGCCTGCATCATTCTCGGTTGTAGTGGATAATGTGGCAACAACTGCCCAAGGGACCTCACGTACACGTACGCACCAAGCCAGCACTCAGGTCTGCTTGACAGATTGTTGGCACGATTTACTTTCCGTGCTTCGCAGGATTCTGCAGAGATGTCATCAGCCAAAGATCCATCCAAAGCCCTGTAGCCCCTGTAATGGTTTTGGATAAGCCACCTTCAAGATGGGGAGATTCTTCCCCCCCCCACTCAAGGCGTGACGCAACACACTGTTTAACAGATTCTTTTATTCAGCCCCACTTCAGACACATATCATGCCCCCTGGTTCCCTCCCCCTGAGCTACCAATGAGCCAAGAACCATGCCGGTGTACAGGAAATATATTTGTATTTATTTAAATTAAAAGTAATAGAAATCACACTGAACTACATGCGCCACCTTCTTTGTGGCTCACCATTAACTCCCCCTTACTCAAATGGATTACACAAAATAGTTTAAAAAAAACACAAATCACAATTCTTTACTTTCTACAAATTTCACTTCAAGGAATAATTAAACTGATCAATAACCAAAACACTTATACATTTAGTGCTGTGCAATTTTGATTTTTCCGCAGGCTTAAAAGGCTTGCAGTAGTGTTTCAAGATTGGTACAAATACTGTCATGATGCCCGCTCCCGGGGAGCCGGTTCAAGCCCTGCGTCCCCGAAAGCGGACATCCAGTCCCCAAGGAAGGACCCAGCAACCCCATATAGGGGCCCTTTGGACAGTGTCCTGGCGCCTATGGCGCCAAGCTCAAAAAAGACATCAGTCCTGGCACCATTGGCACCAGGCTCATTATGGGAGTGCTTGGGTGCACTTACCTGATGCAGACCATGCTGCAGGATCCCGGCCTCCTTGAGGCCTGAAAGGAACTACTTTACCTGTGGGACTAATTTACCATCCGGGCGTGGTCGGGGAAGGATACATACCTGATTGGAGGAAGGATAAATACCTGGAACTTCTTCCAAGGCTATTTAAACCCCACCCGAACAGCCACACGTGCTTCGCGTTGTTCTGCATCTAGCAGCTGGACGCTCACCGTGTCTGCTCCTGCATCCTGACTTCTGCCACGCCTGCCAGCATCCTGGATCACCTGCAAAGGAAGAGAAGAAGAGAACAGAAGAAGGAAAAGTCCTTACCTGCTAAATCCGCATCCCGGAGACATCTCGCCGACAATCCTGAAAAGGAAGACTTTAATTTAAAAGCTCATTGCGTCGATCGCTGCAGCGCCGCATTCCACTCACCTTTACAGGGCGCCTCCATGTTCAGCAGCGATCATCCGGATTCGCAGTCACGCCCCAGCGCCTAGGGAGAAAAAGACCAGAACAAAAGGTGAGAGTTTTAAAAGTTAAAACCTCTAACTCACATCACAACCTCACCTCTAGCCCCATACTCTTCCACCCTAGACAGAGTACACCTGGACAAACTCAAGATAAACGCCATTCTAGCGCTACTGAAAACACAACTACCACCATAAAGACAGCCAGCCCTAAAATCAAGGGAGCCCTAATCAACGCTAGATCCTTAGTAGCACATGCTACAGAAATAGCAGATCTGATCCTCAAAGACGACCTAGACTTCCTCGCCATCACCGAGACCTGGTTACACCCAGCAGCAGGCCCCATGATTATGCTAGCAGTCCCAGACAAGTACACCATCCTGAGGCAAGACCGCCCCAAGTCCAGAGGAGGGGGTGTCGCCATTATACATAAACTTAGCCTACCCATGAGACTCGCCACACCTTCCAACGTCCAATCCTGTGAAAACTTATCAGTCAAAGTCCCTCTCACTAATACCCAAACCCTCACCATCCACTTGATTTACCGCCCACCAGGACCTATCGGTACCTTTGATGAAGACCTTAACGCTATCCTAACTAGCAACCTTAAAACCTTAGCTCAAGTCCTTACCTAGGGGGACTTTAACCTAGGCTACAATGACCCAGCAGACCCAATATCTAGCTCTATAGGCACCACCCTTGCTGAACTAGGGTTTGCACAAAGAAGCAATGCCCCTACTCACTCAAAAGGAAGAATACTTGATTGGGTGGCTGATCACAACTGCGTAGCAAACATTACCAATATCTCACCTCTAATCTGGACCGACCACCACCTAGTCTCGTTCTGGTTAACCACCGACAGACCTACACCTCCGCCTATCACAACAGCCCCACCTATTCTCACCAGAAACAAGAAAAACATTACAGCACAAAGACTCATCCCGAACCTACTCCCTAAACTTGACACACTCTCGGACAATGCGGACCCAGAGATCCTAGTTGAGGAATATAATAAAGCCATGGCCTCAGCACTGGACCTCATCGCCCCTTCCAAACTCAAACCGAGCAAACAGAAATCACACCTTAACAAATGGTACACACCAGTCCTCAAAAACCTGAGGCAACAAAAGAGAAATTGCGAAGCTACTTGGAAAAAATGTCCCTCAGCTGCTAACAAACTTAATCTATCTAAAATAACTGCACTCTACAAAAAAGAAATATATGTGGCCAAACAAACGTCCTATGACTCTCGCATATCGTCAGCCAAATCCAACATGAAAGAACTCTTTTCCATTCTCAAAGAAGTTGAAACTCCCATACTACCCCTTGATACCTGCACCAAAGATAAAAACTGGTGCTCAGAAATTCAGAATGCCTTAGTCAATAAGATCAAGACCCTTCAAACCAAAATCTCCAGCAAAAAAGAGACCTTAGAAGACATGCCCCCTTCCAAAAAACCGGACAAGTGCACAACCACAGACCCCACACGCTTCAAGTTTATTAAAGCCAATACACTCGATGTGGAAAAAATCATCTTGTCCCTGAAACCATCTAACTGCCAGGGAGACCTTTGCCCAGCACAGCTCATCAAAGACGCTGCTCGTGATCTTTCACCCTTCATCACGAAATTGATCAATGCCTCTTTCTCCACCGGCTCCATCCCCAGCAATCTAAAACAATCTTGGGTACTTCCCTTACTAAAAAAACCTACCCTGGACCCAGCCATACCCACCAATTACCGACCCATAACAACTGTTCCCTTCCTACTAAAAATCCTAGATAAGGTAGCTTACATTCAAATACAGAAGCACCTGGAAGAACACCACCTCTTAGGATCTAGACAATCTGGGTTCCGCCCTCAACACGGGACTGAGACTGCTCTCATCGACCTGAAAGCTCAGATTGATACACTTAGGGACAAAGGACAAGTTGCCTTGCTCCTCCTCCTTGACCTCTCTGCAGCTTTCGATTTGGTCGACCACTCTGTCCTATGTTCACACCTCCACACAGCAGCACGCTTCTCTCCCGAGGCCATCTCATGGATCACCTCATTCCTTAACGGAAGAAATATGAGGGTATTTTCGCCTACAGCTGCAGCAGACCCTATACCTATCACCTGTGGTGTACCACAGGGCTCCTGCGTCTCCCCCACATTGTACAACATATTCACCAAGCCCCTTTTCGATGATTTGGATCATCTCGGTATCACCTACACTAACTATGCAGATGATACTCAGATCCTCCTTCCGCTTTCTGGAGATTATGGAAAGGATTTGGCCTTGCTGAATAGGGTGTACATCATCATCCAGGCATGGATGGCCACTCATGGACTATGCCTGAATGATGAGAAAACCGAGCTTATCATCCTGGGAACAACGCATAGTCTAAGGAAACTCAGCCCGGCCTACAACTCTTTCATGATAGATGGGAACAACATCAAAGTTGGACAGGAGGGTAAAACATTGGGCTTCTACTTAGACTCTAACCTCTCCTTCAAAAGACAACTGAGTTCACTGGCATCCTCATCTGCATATACGTGCAAATTAATCCGTGCAGCTAAACCATTTCTGTCAGACACTAGCTGCCTTACACTCGCTAGAGCCCTCATTCTATCCCGCCTCGACTACTGTAACGCCCTCTACCTGGGATCCTCCAAGGCTACTACCAGCAAGCTACAAACCCTCCAGAATAACGCCCTGAGAGCAGCCTTGGGTATCCCCAGAAGAGAGCACATATCAGGTTTCAGACAACAGATCAACTGGCTCTCTACTAGAGATAAAATTCTCCTAAAAACGGCTTCACTTACCTACAAATCCCTTAACAACGCTGCCCCGATCTACTTGACTAACAGATTCCATAGACAAGCCTCTGCAAGACCCCTCAGAACTGCTTACAAAGATTGCCTTTCTGTCCCAAACTACAAACTTGCCTCCATAGGAGGTAACAGTTTCCCGGTAAAGGCAGCCAAACTATGGAACTCTTTGCCCCCCAACCTCAGAGTAGACATGCCCTACCTGAATTTCCGCTCTAAGGTTATTTCATGGCTTAAACTGAAGGACAGCCAAGATAGATAAGTGCTAAGGCCATCCTTCATGCGATCCGCACACTTTGTAACCTTGTATGCCACTTTTTAATTTGTATATACTGTATATATTGTGTGCTCTCATCTATTGCTCTGTACATTCCCCTATGCTATTTGAACTTTGTACACTTTGTAACCAAGCTTCGCATATTCTTGTAAATGCTGCGCCCTGATACCCTTGGGTATAATTGCGCATTATAAATAATAAAACAAACAAACAAACAAGCCATTGGCACCAGGCTCATTATGGGAGTGCTTGGGTGCACTTACCTGATGCAGACCATGCTGCAGGATCCCGGCCTCCTTGAGGCCTGAAAGGAACTACTTTACCTGTGGGACTAATTTACCATCCGGGCGTGGTCGGGGAAGGATACATACCTGATTGGAGGAAGGATAAATACCTGGAACTTCTTCCAAGGCTATTTAAACCCCACCCGAACAGCCACACGTGCTTCGCGTTGTTCTGCATCTAGCAGCTGGACGCTCACCGTGTCTGCTCCTGCATCCTGACTTCTGCCACGCCTGCCAGCATCCTGGATCACCTGCAAAGGAAGAGAAGAAGAGAACAGAAGAAGGAAAAGTCCTTACCTGCTAAATCCGCATCCCGGAGACATCTCGCCGACAATCCTGAAAAGGAAGACTTTAATTTAAAAGCTCATCGCGTCGATCGCTGCAGCGCCGCATTCCGCTCACCTTTACAGGGCGCCTCCATATTCAGCAGCGATCATCCGGATTCGCAGTCACGCCCCAGCGCCTAGGGAGAAAAAGACCAGAACAAAAGGTGAGAGAGAGAAGGGAATAAGGAAAGCTAAATCTCCATGTTAAGACTTACCTGTTGATTCATTCCCTCTTCATTTCGGGTCCGCGCCGCATCCTGGCATTTCCGGACCCCGGCCCCTAAGGGGAAAAAGAGACATCAGCGTTAATGAGCGAATGAAAAGACATTACCAAAAAAAGCTCATTAAAGACTTACCTGATTTCTACAAGGATTTCACCTCTCATCTCGGGTCGGTGCCTGTTCCCCGGCATTCCGTACCCCGGCCCCTATGGGGAAAAAGACACTAGCATTAGTACATTAATGCATGGACACAAGGGGAACCTCTTATCAAAAAACTTACCTGGAAGCCAAGCAAGTTTGGTTCTCACCAATCCGAAAATCCAGTGAAGTAACTGGATACCAACGCGCCCCTGCATCAGAAGCAGGATAGAGAGCTCGTCCTTCCAGACCCTAAGGTGAGACGCTACGAGAGATCACAGAAGGGTTTCAAGGAGGGTGAGAGGGGAAAGTGGGAGGCCGATTGCATTACCCCGCAGACAGTTAATCCCCTATTTTCGCCTACAGAAGGATACTTCTGCGAGCCAGACAAGCCAGATTTGGGGGCCCGGTCCAGTCCGTCTTCCGAACCCTGCGCATCACCTTAGAAGAGGTCACAGCAGCGCGAACCAGGCCAGTGCCTCCGTGGGAGTCAGGTGAGCGTAACAAATACATATGGGAATTATGCATACAGGAATTATGATTCCATCCAAACCTTTGGTTTAAAATAAACACTGGGTGATTCAGCGGTTTGATTTTCATAACTCCCCCTACTTTGGTCTGTGTTGGGGAAGTCGGACAGAAAAATTTGAAAGATTTGGGGAATTCTGGATTTCAGAGCGGCTCCACTGTAAGGCCTGTGTTAGGGGAAAGTTGGACAAAAAGATTGGACTGAATTAAGAACAAAGACACCCCTCTTCCATAATGAAGTCGGGGTCAACAGGACAAAATGGATTACCCAATTAAATTATAGGCTATTGTTTTTCAGCGCACACTGGCAAGTGAACTTTATTCATTTTGAATTTTACCAAAAATCACCCGCAGTGTTTCACCAAATGGGGAATTAATTAAATTAATAAATAGTTAAATAGGGTTTGAATCTACACAGTTTTGCCCCCTCGCATACTATAAAAGGAAAGGATTTAAGGCTAGAAGATTCACCCACCTTTTGGTTTCCCAGGACTCTACTTACATTGATAACCTCTGTTTAAAGTTCAGGACAGCCAGCAGCATGTCAGGACCCTCTGGAAAGGTAGGGCAGGGGTCTGATCACTCCAGCATTAGACACAGACACCTTTAAGCCTCCCTAGCAATAGACGGCTCCGCCCAGATGCGCTCTCAGAAATCTCATCTTGTGCCCACCTAGAAATGTCATAATAATTACGTACATTCCAAGACAGAACACACATTTTTAAAAAAAAGAAGAAAATACCATATTAATTGTGATTTATTGTTGGTATTAAAACGAAATGTGTTTTGCTATGTATTTTATCTGGTGCAGTGAATACATTTGATTATTGAGTGCCTCTCGTATGTATGCATTAGGATAGACTGGTTGGGTGAATGTGATTGAGGTATTTTTGTTCCCTTTCTTGCCTTTCTTTGGTGGGTCACAGTTATGAGTTAACCTGGATTTAATTGTTGGCTTTTTGATTAATGGACAATGTTGGGTCTTATAATGCTATATCAATATAAATAAATATGTTTGATATTTTATAGATAATTTCCTCTGGAATTTCATTTCAGTAACCTGATACTTTGTGATTCTCCACTCCAGAGAGTAGAGATCCCCTACGGGAAGTCGCAGCAGCACCTTTTGATGGTAAATTTCAGAAGCTCTCTCTTCCTCCTAGTACAGTCGCCCTTATATAGCAGTGATGAAAAGGGTCAGCTGACCCGCGGCAATGTACGCACGCTCAGCACGCCAATAAAGTTAGTTACACTGCGAACGCAGATGAGTGTGGGTGTGTCTTTCTTTGGTGGCTCGCGTCCTGCCCTGTGCACCCCTCCCTAAGTCGGGACACTACAATGGCGACGAGGGAGTGAACCCAGGGTGCCTGTGCATCGCCACATGCAGATTCCCAGTTTGGAACAGCCTAGCTCCTCCCACACGCAGGAGGTCGAGGGAAAGCTGCTGCTTGTCCCAGCCGGCCAAGCAGCATCACGCAGTGAGCGGGAAAGGTAAAGAGAACGTCTTGGGCAGGTGAACCCTCTGGGCCTGCCGCAGCACAAGGTGAGAGTGGGCCCCCAAGGGAAAATAAGGCGTCAGTGCACCACACCACACGACCCGCAGCAATTGGTGCAAGTAAAGCCCATGAAAGCTTGGGAGCACGAGGAAAGTGTAGGCAGTGACCTAGGGCTGTCACATTAGAGCGACCTGAAGAGCACGCTGTGAGAAATCCCACCAGCATTAAGCACCACGACATGCCCCAGCACCATGTCAGACCCAGGACAGGGCCAAGACCAGGTCGCATGGGCTCCCGGGACCATCCAGAAAGGGAGAGATGCATTCCCGGTACCGTCTATCTTGCCTTTTGATACCATGGACACCACCAGTCTTGATCTGAGGTGGTCCACGTCGATGAAAGAGTTTGATGCCCACTTAGATGGAGTGGTTTTGCAAGAGGATAAGCGCATCATTGCTCTGCTCACCGTCACGGCTGGTCTTGAGGTACGAGATAACATTTTTGAACTACCAGAGGATGTGCTGTACAAATACGAAGGCTTCAAAAAGATATTCAAAGTACATTTCGCAACACAAAGGAACATCGATTCTGAATGGCACACGTTCCAAACCACGTCACAACGTTCAGGCGAAAGTATGGACACATTTGTAACACGCCTCAGGTCTATGGTCAAATATTGTGATTTCAACCTGTACAACAATGAAGAGTCCATCAAATCCCAGGTAATCGCGGGATGTGAGTCCGTTATGCTGAATTAAAAAGTTGCTAAAAGTGCTTCACACACTAGCTGAGATCCTTGCCTTGGCACAAACGTCGTTGGCGCTGGACCTCCAAAGCAAGACGAACATATGAACGCCGACCATCAAAGAGGAAAGCATCAACAAACTCATGAACCAAACCCACACCCCACAAGATGCCTAACAAGAGAAGCGGCAGTGTTTCAGATGCGGGTATGATCTCCCTCATGATGGGTCATGCCCGGCCATAGGCCAAATATGCTCTGCATGTGGGGGCGAGGACCATTTTGCGTCATCTGTCAAAACCCAACAGCAGCGAGAGCCAGCTTGTCGGAACAAGGATGGTGCTGTAACAAATCCCATCCCCGGCATCAATTGGATGAGCGAACACAGGTCCCTGAAAGACAACATTATAAAGAAAGATGCCACACAAGAGAAAAACATTTACCATCACCAGACAGACGTCGAAATACAGGAGACAAATTCACCGGCTCCCCACAAACACTCCTTCTACAAGCGAGTCTGAGTCACACGCCAGCACAGACAGGAGAAGAAGAGGATACTTATACAAATTAGGAAACACCACAGCATCGGAACACAGTCCCACTCTGCCACTCACCATTCAAACCCAGACTGAAGGCAGCACGTGTAGCGATGTTTCCCTATGGGGCCAAAGATCAGCTTCCATGTTTGGGAGCATTCAAAACTCTCTGCCAACACAAGGACAAGCAAGATCACATACTAATACACGTCTTGGTGACAGACGCTGCATGTGGATGCGTGTTGAGTTTCAAGTCAGCGGTCCAAATGTGATTGATCCACACACAGATCATGGCAAGCAAATACATCTTGCTGCCCGCCAGGATAGCGTCGATCTTTCTTTGACTCTTCAAAGGAATTGGGAAGCTCAAGGGACAGCAAATCCATTTGCACATTGACCCGACGGTGAAACCCATTGTACAGCACTTCAGAGGTATCCCCGTCAATATCCAACACCAGTTTGAGAAAGAACTGATCGCACTCGAGGAGGCGGACATAATTGAACCAGCATCAGGATCCACACCATGGGTTTCTCCAGTGGCCCCAGTACCAAAAAGAGGCCAAGAAGGCTAAATAAGACTGCGTGCATATGAAGGCGCCAAATCAAGCCATCCTTAGGGAACATCATCAACCACCGTGCATCACTGACATGATGTATCTACTCAACGGGGCCACAATATTCTCCTACCTAGACCTCAATAAAGGATGCCATCAGATAGAACTCAGTAAAGAGCCGCGATACATCACGACCCTCAGCACGCACTTAGGGATATTCCGTAACAAGCGTCTGAGCCATGGTATTTCATCAGCAGCGGAAACCTTCCAGGAGGAGATTTGCAGGATAATTTGCCACATTTCTCACTGCATACATTATAGTGATGAAATCCTGATATTTGGTCGCTCCCAGGAAGCCCGCAACACCACCCTACTGAAGGTCTGTGCAGCACTCTACAATGCAAATCTGACCCTCAACAAAGATAAATGCCACTTCAATAAAAGCACTCTAAAATTCTTCAGGCACATACTTTCTGAGAGAGGGATCCAACCGGATCCAGAGAAGATTATAGCGTTGACAGAGGATCCCGGCCCAACGAATGTAGCGCAAGTAAGGTCTTTCTTGGGGTTGGCGAGTTACTGCAGCAGATATCTACCGGACTTGACCATCACAAGGGCACCTCTTCGCTCGCTCTTGAAGCAAGACAGACTTTTTGAGTGGGGCTTGGATCAACAAGAGGTATTCGACAGAATCCAGAGGGACATTGCCGCGGCTGTATGCATGTCGTATTTTGATCCCAATATTCAAACCGCGGTGACCGTGGATGCAAGCTTGGTGGGCCTTGGGCCGTCCTGTCTCAGCACTCGGGGAGGGAGCACACACAGAGAAAAGTTGTTTCCTATGCCAGCAAGAGTCTCATGGAGGAGGAACAAAGAAACACGCAGGCGGAGGACGCCCTAGCAGTCGTGTGGGCATGCAAACATTTCCACTTGTTCCTCTCTGGAAAGCCTTTCACAATAATTACTGATCATCAGGCGCTTGTCACCATTAATGGTAAGCCAACTGCACTAATGGTAAGCCAAGATGCCATACCGAATAGCGAGATGGGGGTTGCGGTTACAAAAATATAAGTACGTCATCAAACACAAGCCAGGGAAGGATGAACATCCGGCAGATTTTTTCTCCCATCCCCCACTGGCAGGTCCTCAATCTTCAGGCAGCTGAGCTGATGGGTACGTGAACTACATCATCCATGATGCAGTAGCAACAGCAATATCAATGACGGATTTGACGAAGTGCACAACACAAGATGCTAAGCTATCCCTGGCCATGTCCTGTATCAAGAATGGATGCTGGAATTCTGCAGTTGCCTCTGTCCAGGCACACCAGGTCCTCAACGGACACCTTCTCAGGACACTTGCCAAATCCTAAAACAAGCTGTCTGTGTCCCCTACATTTCTGACACTGAAAGGAGAGGAAGTAGCAATAGACTTTTTTGGCCCCCTGATGTCGAGGGAATACATGCTGGTATTGCTAGATGAACACTTGAGATATCCGGAAGCAGAGATCGTGTCATCCACAGCTGCCACAACCACAATACCAGTCCTAGATAGGATCTTCTCGGCATTCGGAGTGCCAAAAGTGGTCAAGTCGGACAACGGCCCTCCGTTCACCAGCAAAGACTTTCAGCACTTAGTTGCATAGATGGGCTTCCAGCACCACAAGGTCACTCCACTGTGGGCCCAGGTGAACGGGACAATGGAACGATTCATGGCGAATGTCAAAATGGCCATTTGCATTGCCAACATCACCCACATTCCCATTGAACTGTCGTTATATCAATTGCTGTGGGACTACCGCAACATGCTGCATGACTCTACTGGAACATGCCCGGCCGAGCTAATGTTCGGTCGCCCAGTGCGCTCAAGGTTGCCCCAAGAAGATCAGATGGCAGAAGAAGTGGAGGAGATCGAAGCAAGGAGAAGAGATGACCAGGTAAAAATGAAAATAAAGGACTATGCGGACAAAAGGAACGGAGCACGAGAGGCAGATCTGGAAATAGGAGATCAAGTGTTGGTGCGACAGGCACAATCCCACAAGGACGTCCCACCCTTTGATCCCAGACCGCTGACCGTCACTGCCTTGAAAGGGTGAAGGCTGAAAGGGAGGGTTAGACTATAACAAGGACAGCTCACTGCTCAGGAAAACAGGAGAGGGTGGACCACAAAGGTTACAGCTCTGGAGTGAGGAAGAGGATTTTGCAAGAGAGACGCAGGGCTACTCAGGAGATGAAAATGAATCAAAAAGGCAGGAGCAGAACATGGTTGAAGAAGCACCAGAGCAACAGAATGCAGCTCCTCATGCCAACAACAGGAACCTTCCGCATCATTTGAAAGCCAAGACGGTGGATCGAGGAAATGGGGTAGGACGATGTTATTTTGTGGGGAGATGTAGCATCACCGGCAGTCACATGGTGAATATGGTGATGCGCACAAGGGTCAGCTGACCCGCAAGAATGAAAGTGCACTCAGCGCACCAATGAAGTTAGTTACACTGCGAACGCAGATGTGTGTGGATGTCTCTTTCTTTGGCAGGTCGCGTCCTTCCCTGTTCGCCCCTCTCGAAGTCAGGGCACTACATAAGGTCACAGAACCATGCCCAAGATAGAATTATATGCGAGCGATGCATTGCAGTGGTGCAGCAGAGGTCCCCACAGTCCCCGCGGTGCAGTTGGCCTCGCTGTCATATGTCCTGGTATGGTGCACCCTCAGACTTCAAAAAGAAATCTTTTTTTTTTTGTCACTCTGATTTCATAAAGAAATGATTTCCGATGTGGTCCTGTAGCAGAAATAATTTCTTTATGAAGGCAGAAGGACTTAAAAAAGAAACATTTCTTATGGAAGTATGGAAGTCATAGCCCCCCCCCAACCCATAGCATAGAGGCTTCCAGGTTGGGGACCTCCATGTCATAGGGTCTGGGGAGCCCATTGACTTCAAAAAGAAATTATTTACTTTACGGTAATTGGTCCCATAATGGAAATTATTTTTTATGAAGGCAGCGTGACTTCAAAAATAAACTATTTATTTTTTAAGTCATAGGTGTCGCCGCACACTGTGATATGGAGGACTCTAGCTCTATGACGGGAACAAGCGTTCCTGCTGCACAAAGCTGGAGGCCTTGTTCCCTATCCGGGATCAACGGATTCAAATGTACGAAAATGTATTTTGTGTAAATGTGTGTGTGTGCATGTAAGTGGGTATATGTATATAATGAACTGTGTGTGCGTGTGTATGAGTGAGTGAGTACATGATGTGTGGGTGGCTGCCGGTGTATGTGTGTGTGTGAGTGTATGGTGAAAGATGCACATGCAAAAGTATGGTTAACTGGGTGTGCAACTGGGTGTGCATGTGTGAGTGTATGGTGAATACTCTGATTACTTACCGGTAATCTACATTACTCCCAGCCCTACTCTTCCTCATCCCAGTACTTGTGTATGAGGCATGTTGCCTCATACACAAATACTAGGACGAGGTAGAGGGATGTGGATGTGATGTTTGGCTTAGTTGCCTGTAATCTTCATGACTCCCTGTAAAGACTGGAGGGGCTATCTGTACTTCTGCCCTCTATATGGTAGGGTAAAGGCACAGAACACGCCAGCCAGGGCTCTCAATTTGGTAGCACTGGACGAACAACCAGGCTTAAGTTTTCAAACAAAGGCCCCACAAAGCAATGTCCACACACTATATTAGGTGATAACACAGCTTTTTTTATATAAAATAGGGGTTCAGGAATATATACACATATAAATAATTACCCTTTGTTTTTGGAATACTTATTCAAAGAATGGCAAACATATACACTCTATGAGGTACCACACAATACTTAAATCCAGTAATAGGTGCACTAACTGCAGACAGTTTTAAATAGTTAGGTGGAGAGTGTGGGGGCCCTAAAAGTGTGTGCTACCCCACTGATGTGTTGATATTTTTGCAAAATACTTGCCTATTACTGCCGAAGATCATGATGATCCTGAACCAATGTGTGGGGGTCTCGGGGTTTGTGATCAGTTATATCAAAGCTAAACCTCTTCACATATCTGAAAATGCCAGCTAGATAGAGGGGTGATGTAGGGACTTTCCACTCACGTGTCGAATGTTTAGGGATAAAGCTGACGGCCGGCTATAAAGATCTAAATAGGACAAACATGCCTCCTCTATCGGCGAGAATAATTGAAAACTTTAGGAGATGGAGCAGCAGGATTTCTGTGTTTGCCTGTATTGCTGCGCTTAAAATGACTCTGTAATCCAGACTCTTATGTGTGGTAAGCTCTCTTCCAATAGAAATACTGGCATCAGTGGTGAAAACGCCACCGAAAGAAATCCTCTCCTTTATACGGAACAAGAACAGACCCAGGGTTCCCAGGCAGGTTCCCAGGCAGGTTCTCAGGCAGGTTCCCAGGCAGGTTCTCAGGCGTTCTATGTTGATGGGAGCATGGGAGATCCTGACATCGAAGAAAACATCATGGCGGCACAGTGAGCCCCAATGCTGGAATGGGCCAGGGTTGAAAGTATCAAAGGACGGTGCAATGTTGAACAAGTAGGCACGACCATCCCAGTGGGTTCTTTTTCTTTCATGGCTAACACAGCACGGGCGACTGGAGGTTCTCTCCTGGAAGCCACTAAATGCTCACTAGGATATTGGAATCAGGCATTGAGCGGGAGCGGAGTGACACCAGGTCTGGACCCCTCACTCCTATGGAGCACACTTCTGATTTTGGGACGGGCTGCTCTAATGGGTTTTTGGAGGGTTGGGTAAAAGGGAACAGTTTCATTATGTCCAATCTGGCACTGGATCTCACATCGAGAGGTTAGAGCTGCTGGGACTAGATTGGCACTTGGGGGGAATCCAGAAGAGTGTCTCCAAACTCTATCGCTGACTAGATAATGCGGTCCTAGAAGATAGGTTGCCGTATATGGATAAATGGGACAAGGACCTGGGGGTCAAGTGGCACAGTGAGTAGAGCGCTCGCTTTGACATCCGTGCAGAACCTGTTAATGCAGGTTCGAATCCCGGCAGGACCAAACTCAGCCTTTCATCCTTCCGATCTCGATAAATGAGCACCGTGCACAGCCCTCAGATACCTGAGGGTTCGTAGCTGGCACTTATTTATATAAGTGCCAAATTAATATTAAGAGTGGGGGCTACTTCTGTGGGACTCGGCAGCAGGGTTTTGAAAATCAAAGAACATCGATTCGGAGAGGCAGCAAGATCCTAGAGTGCCACATTTGTCAATGCAAATTAATTGATTGCATTATTCACTGAAGTCTCTAGGGAAGGGCCATACGGGGACTTGGGCCCCTCTGTAAGTATTGGGTGGCATTGCAAGGAAATCCAGTCTTTTTGGAGCTCATAAACTCCCATAAAGCCTCGAGATGTGCGACAACCAACGAATCGGCATATAAGCTACGTTTCCGTTAGTATCTCACGCCAGAGAGGCTCCGTACGATTCACAAACAGTCTTCACCTTTCTGCTCGCACATTGTAGGGGGACTGGAGATTTATTGCACATGTGGTGGTCCTGTCCAAAAGCACAGATGTTCTGGAAGGAAATATTGGGGTATATTGAACAAACAGAGGGGTACAGTTGCCTCTTTCCACAGTGGTACTACTCCTGGGGGCAGTGGTGGAAGGTTCATGTGTAAGTGGTGCTACCCCTGGGGGCAGTGGTGGAAGGTTCATGTGTAAGTGGTACTACCCCTGGGGGCAGTGGTGGAAGGTTCATGTGTAAGTGGTGCTACCCCTGGGGGCAGTGGTGGAAGGTTCATGTGTAAGTGGTGCTACCCCTGGGGGCAGTGGTGGAAGGTTCATGTGTAAGTGGTACTACCCCTGGGGGCAGTGGTGGAAGGTTCATGTGTAAGTGGTGCTACCCCTGGGGGCAGTGGTGGAAGGTTCATGTGTAAGTGGTGCTACCCCTGGGGCAGTGGTGGAAGGTTCATGTGTAAGTGGTGCTACCCCTGGGGGCAGGGGTGGAAGGTTCATGTGTAAGTGGTACTACTCCTGGGGGCAGTGGTGGAAGGTTCATGTGTAAGTGGTGCTACCCCTGGGGGCAGTGGTGGAAGGTTCATGTGTAAGTGGTGCTACCCGTGGGGGCAGTGGTGGAAGGTTCATGTGTAAGTGGTGCTACCCCTGGGGGCAGTGGTGGAAGGTTCATGTGTAGCTAGTGGTACTACCCCTGGGGGCAGTGGTGGAAGGTTCATGTGTAAGTGGTGCTACTCCTGGGGGCAGTGGTGGAAGGTTCATGTGTAAGTGGTGCTACCCCTGGGGGCAGTGGTGGAAGGTTCATGTGTAAGTGGTGCTACCCCTGGGGGCAGTGGTGGAAGGTTCATGTGTAAGTGGTACTACCCCTGGGGGCAGTGGTGGAAGGTTCATGTGTAAGTGGTGCTACCCCTGGGGGCAGGGGTGGAAGGTTCATGTGTAAGTGGTGCTACTCCTGGGGGCAGTGGTGGAAGGTTCATGTGTAAGTGGTGCTACCCCTGGGGGCAGTGGTGGAAGGTTCATGTGTAGCCAGTGGTGCCCAGGTGATGTTGCACACATGTGCTGACTTCGGCGAGAATGGTCTTGCCCCGTAGGTGGAAAGCTGTGGAAGGCTCAGTGATGGCGTTATGGTGAGTAAAACTGTGGGGAGTGATCGCAGTGGAGGAGGTGTGCGCCCAAGTGTGGCTTTTGCTTCATGAGCAGGTTAAAGACAGGAAGCACCACTTCCACAAGATGTCATTGTTGCAGAACCCTTGGATACTGTAGAGTCGCTCTTTGTACCATATGTAGAGCGGAATAATCTGTTGAACACTAAGGTAGAGCCATGCCACTGAACTGGTTAATGTTGTTCTTGTATAGGAAATAGTGTGAATGAGCCAGAAGAACAGGAATGCGATGGAGCTTGGATGGGTGGCACAGTCATCATTGACTGCGCAGAATATTATACTTTGTAGCACTCTGGATTGTTTATCAAATGTGATTGTATCCATGATTTCAGACTTCTGTGTGTGTGTAAGCAGCCATTGTACCTCTCCTGTGTGTTGATGGGCATCACTGAAGTGCAGTCCTACTTTTGTTTCAGCAGCCGCAGTCAAGTTGTAGTGCTACTTCTGTGTTGCTGGCCTGTCCTGCTTTTTGATTTAGGAAATCTGGTTGCGCTACTATGGTTGTAGGACTTTTACCTCTTGAAATATGTGATGTGGTTAGGAATGAGTTAATGCCTGGTCAATATGTCTCATTTTTCATTCATGAAATACACTCTTTGTGTGTTTCCATCTTTCTAATGTGACTCCCCACATTTTTACATATTAGGACACTGTTCAGGCATATTCTGGCTTCCAGCCTGGCCTGTCGCGGGCAAATGTGATTTCCAGATCTCAGGCACTGGCCGCTTAAATCCAATGCTGGTTGTGATTTTGACAGAAACCTGGGCACAAGAAACGTGTTGTACTGGGTGTATTACCTTATTCACAGTAGCGCTGGGTTTGGTGCAAATGAAAAGAGCGTAGGGTTAGTCTATGTAGTTGAAGGATTAGTCCTGGGTACAAGTTGTGTTCATAACAGGTATTTTATTGAAAGTTCCAGCCTACACGTGTTTCGACCCTCCAGCGGCTTTCTCAAGGCTCTACACACCATTATGTATATAAAGATTTACATTTGTTATCATAAAATCACGCAATTTGTGAGTCCATAAGGACGTAGGTGGTGTCTGCGCCCACAGTGAAAGGTGTCTTACATAATATCATTTAGGACATTTTGTGTGATGTTGCATCCCAATAAGCGATACAGCGACATCATGTAGTATGGTGATTTTGTCAAGTAGATTGGGAGGATAGCTCAGGGGCAACGTGCTCGCCTTGGCAGCAAGATGTCATGGAGCACAACAGGTTCGACCCCCGCTTAAACATCTCTGGCTATTAAGAGTTATAAATAACCTATCATTTATATAGAAATTGCAATACTGTCAAACAAGTTTATGCAGAGGCCATCATTAGGATTTCAAACATGTGGAGCGAGAGATTGTGTGTGTTGTGCCAGTGTGAGCACACAAGAAGCAGAGGATCTCTCCTGGGGAGGAGAACAGCTTAATACTCAGGGTCTCATTGCCAAGGAGCGCCACTATGGAGAAGGAATTCATTCCTATTGAGTGAATGCAGCTTGGGTGTAAACGGGGGCAGTGCAGTGATTGCATTTCTGAAATATAATACCTTGAACAATGGCTGCCAATCACCTCCCACCTGCTCTGGAGCCGTCACTCAGCAGTGAGACGTTCTCCCCCTTCGGTGCTGCTGCTCATCACTACAAAAGCGCCTGAAAGTCGCCCGGGACTCAGCAGCAGCGCTTTGAAAATCAAAGAACATCGATTCGGAGAGGCAGCAAGATCCTAGAGTGCCACATTTGTCAATGCAAATTAATTGATTGCATTATTCACTGGAGTCTCTAGGGAGGGGCCATACGGGGACTTAGGCCCCTCTGTAAGTATTGGGTGGCATTGCAAGGAAATCCAGTCTTTTTGGAGCTCATATTTGAGTCTCCTGTAAAAGGACAAGGGGACCAGTTACGTTTCCGCTTCAACACACACCGGTACTCGCCGCCTTATTTTCATCGTTTGCATGGCGCAGTGCAAAAGGGAGCACAAAAAGCGGCATGCACGCTAGTACGCCTCCCTTTGCGCTCTACCGTGCACATGAAGTAAGCAGATGCCTGCCATGTATGCACAGCGGATGGACTCTCACTATGGATTCCTATCGCGTTCACCTACTTCTTGATTCCTCCGCAAAATTGATTTGCAGTGAAATGAAAATCCATGTCAGCGCAAAGGCAGAGAGGAAAGGAGCAGCTTGAAACCTGAGTTACTTGCGCCCATCCTCTGCACCATACTAATGAATGGAAATGAGCCACACTGTTAATTGAATGTGTTAAAGTACTACGCATGACAACACAAGCTCCTTTATGTATACAGACGGATACATGGAAAGTGAAAGCAGACGCATTAAACTGGCCCTTTTCATATGTGCCTCGCTTTTGTTGTAGCCTGATAGAACACTGTATAGGAAGCCGGAGCACATAAGGCTATGATGTCATACATATGACAGGGGGGCTGCCTAGCCCCATCAGGCATCCTTTCTGCTTTCCTGGACACCCCTCAAAGAAACATTGGATACCCAGTGTGACTGCTTCGTTCAGAATTTGGCCTGGAAGCTATTGCTGTACACATCCGATCTTTCAGTGAGTGTTGACCTACTGTTTGAATATTAGGTAACTCAGCAAGTTGTGTAGATGCTGCTGGGCTATGCAAGTAACCAGTTTAGCACTGCAAACTATTTTAATCCACGCAGGGTCTCACTCAGTCCCTTTTTCTTCTGATGAAATGGGACTTTTGGTCAAAACAAAAATTCTGTAAATAATCGCAATAGTTTGTCTTGTATTCTTGGTAGCCATACTAACAATATGTGTACTCGATAAAGGAATACCTCCGGGCCTATTAGCACGTCCCTTTGTGTTTCCTGTTCATAAAATGCTGTTATAAATTCTTGTGCATTTACATATTGAATCCCTGGGGTAGAACATATTATTTCCTGGTCCGTAACTCATATTGTCATGTTTAATTTGCTCATCAAATCACTCCCCCAAATGTTAACTGGTGTCTTGCGGGAATACAATAATGGCATTGGCATGTCATGTCCTCCAAAACTGGTAGGTAAAGCGTCTGTAAAAGGAACCGTAGTTGTCGCCTCAGAAAATCTGGGTGCGTTCATGGCAATGCCTGACATTGGACATCTCACTTCTCTAAAACAGGATCTAGTCGCCCCACTCTCTACTAAAAAGGAAAATGTTGTGTCACCTATAGTTACCCCGACTCTCAGTTCCTCTTGTGGGTCTGTTGTAACAGATAGGATGGAACACATCAAGTCTTCCTGTGGGCTGTCCTATTGTGGGTATATGTTCAGTCCAATGCTGATAAAAGGATTCCCTCCCACCACTGTCACACCCCCTATTCTAGGTATGGGTTCTTGTGGCAATATATCCGCATTCCATGGCGTCACTGCATTCTGTTGTGTTGGTACCTGTGCCTAATATGGAACTTGCTGTATCTGCATCAGTGTTTGCGAGTATGCATTGGTGCTTGCTGTGTTTGCGGTGGCATCCCTTGCTGTATCTGTTATGTTGCTGGGACTTGTGTCTAAAACTACGTGTGATCTTGGGCATAATATTAAGGTGGCTATGCGCTATATGGGGGAATAGCTGTCCCCCCTCTTGGGTCAGCTGATTGCCAGTTCTGATCCATCTCTCCCCGGCTTCTGCATTGTTGCGAAATGGGCCCCATCATCCCGTATGTCCAACATTGCTGTGGCTGTCCCCCAAATCTAGATTGTCCCCCATTAAACCCTCCTTGCTGTAAAGCCTGAAATTCAGACCCTCTGCCCGTGGGTGCAAACCTTCACCATCATAGGAAATAATCATACTCTGCCCTTCTTCCTGCAAAATTCCCATTTGCTTCTGGCTGTCCCTGCTGTGTCCCTTGGGTAGTAAACCCTTCTCCTTCACTTGTCAATACTGCCCCTTCCACTGAGAACTATGACCATTTTTTCTGAACTAATCTTGCTTCCTCCATCTTCCTGTCCTCAACTTTCTTTCTGTCTTTCTGTTGATTTAACTTGCAATGGTGAACAATAGTCAGTTGAATCTCTGTCCATGGCTTTGCTTCTATTCCCACAATATTTTTTTCATTTGTCCTAGCACTTCCTCAAGAGGTTTCTGGCATGAAATTTGATAAGATTGCTATTTCTTTTATCCCACGGTTCCCTAGTTTATAGCCTCAGTTTTTCTTGCATTTCCTCAATGTACATTGTCCGAACTGCATCCGCTCTTATTTTATGAGTCATAATAGCACTCATGTCTGACGAGTCTGGGTATTGACCCCTAAGTGTTCTCCATATATTAGCTCTCCTGTTATTAAAGGGTGCTCTGTCATGGTCAATATTTTGTGCTGTCACACCAGGATAGCCAGCCTATGTCCAAATGTCATCTGACGTCTCCCTTAACATGGCAGAAAGCAAGATCTGTATGTCACCCACTGCTGTCATTCTCTCTAATTCATAAACCCATTTACCCAACCCTGAACGCAATGTTGGCAGTTTACAAACCACATTATTTTTGTCAATTTGTGCCAAGGTATATATTTTGGCATTCCTCCCCCTTCTTTCTCTAATAAAGAGAACTTTGTAAACCCAGTACCCTGTCCGAGAGCAGCCGTGCCATTCGTCTTTGTCTCTTCGTCTAGTTCACTTCCCTCCTGGTAAATTTCAAAACCTATTTACATACAGTGTTTTATCCTCTAAGCTGCTTGATTCTGTATTTGGGTGCTTAGGGCATTAACTGGGTTCTGGCCTACTTAATGGTTCTTCCAAGTCTAACCATGCTATCTCCTTCCCTAGTCCCATGCTTGTAGATGGGGCTCATATGGCCAATGCCTCACAATTGTCCTCCCTCTCTTCATCTTCAAACATAGTATCATCACTTTCATCCCCTTCATCATCTTCCCTTCTTGAAAGTCTAGTCTCCCAAGGGGACTGGACCTATACATTTCACTATCACTTTGTCCAATACGTTCCTTCCTCCACCTTGTGGAGACCCTTTTCTACTCGCCATCATGCTGATTGTACCATCCCCTCTGCTCCTCTACAGGTTAATAACCATCCTTTGCATGACCCCTTCTTCTCCTTCATCTGAAAGAGTGTGTTTCTCAAGAATGTCATCAACTTTCTTGCAGCATATTTCTAAGCCCCTTTCTTTTTCTCTCTGTTTCTTTCTGTATGTCATCAAATTTGTTCTTGTCCTTTCCCTCCTTTCCATCTCTTTTTGTCTCTTTCTGTCTCTTTCTTCCTCGCTTTGCCTTTCCTTTTCCCTTTTTTTCAGTCTTCATATTTCCTTTTCTCGTTCTACTTCTTGTCTCTTCTCCCTTTCCGTGTCTGCCACTTGCTTGTTCTCTCTTTCTCGCTCATCATTCCTTCTTTCTCTTTCTCTCTCTCTTCCCTTTTCTGCTCTCTTTCTCTCTCCTCCTCTTCTTTCTCTTTCTCTCTCTCTTTCCTTTTCTGCTCTCTTTCTCCTCCTCTTCTTTCTCTTTCTCTCTCTCTTTCCTTTTCTGCTCTCTTTCTCTCTCCTCCTCTTCTTTCTCTTTCTCTCTCTCTTTCCTTTTCTGCTCTCTTTCTCTCTCCTCCTCTTCTTTCTCTTTCTCTCTCTCTTTCCTTTTCTGCTCTCTTTCTCTCTCCTCCTCTTCTTTCTCTTTCTCTCTCTCTTCCCTTTTCTGCTCTCTTTCTCTCTCCTCCTCTTCTTTCTCTTGCCTTTCTCTGACTTTTTCTTTCTTTAGAATATGCCATGCTCTTTCCATCTAGCTTTAGCATTATGTCACCATACCCAGCTTCTGTCCATTATGCCTATAAATGATGGCGCTCGTCATATTCCACACATATGGACACTAGTCTTTGTTTATTAATCCTGTCACAATTTATAATGTCTTCACTACTGTAGCTAGGTGGTGCATATATGGGAATAATGTATCCTGCCGCTGCTTTTAACACTTGTAATGGGTGTAATCCCTGCTCTTGTAGGGGTGGATCGCTACTTTGGGAGGGAGGGGGGGGGGAGAAGCCATGGGTGCGGCGCCCCCTTCGTCATGCTGGTTAAGCATCTATTTCTTCACGGGTGGCTCGTCTGTCTCTTCCCCATACATTTTCCTCAGTTCCAGAGTGGCCACTTGATTCTTCAACTGTTTCCCTTTATACGCAGCACGTAAATATGTGCGCATGTGTTGCAGCACTGACTTAGAGTGAGTGTCCTTTTATGACCAGGGCATAAACATTTTGCCTGCCGTGTCCTTCACCCGTTGGGTGTGGTTGTTGTACTATTTTGTCATTTTAGCTTTACACAAATTAATAATAGGAGTGTCTCCCATAATAATACGTCACTCCATTTACTTACTAAATACTTACCAAATGTTATCTCAATTCTTGCTCACCCTCTATTACCTCCCTTTTCAAACCCTTCCCCACTAATAATTTGCATATGTGTCTCTCTGTGAGACCACCACTCCCACATCACCAAATACTCAAAAGGAATACCACAAGCGCCACTCTCTCCGAGCAGCCCCCCTTTGCTGTTCCCTCCTAATTTCTGAGTGACACCACAGTCGCCACTCACCTCAATCAACTCCACTCCGGTGTTCCAACACCAGACCACACTACTGAGTCCATATCACAAATGCACGTCCTCCACAATATACATCAATAGACAAAAAAATGTACTTTTCACAAAACATAAGCTTATTTCCAATACAAGGCTTGCGCCAGCAACGGTGTCCAGTCAAAGGATAGAAAACAAAAGGATCGAATACATTAGTTTCGAGTCAAAAGGACCGGAAAAAAAGGTTGAATGCCTTTGTTTAAATGTATTTATCTATTTTTGTTGGCTTCCATATAGGAAAACTATTGTATTCGATCCTTTTGTTTTCGATCATTTCACCTACAACCCCAGCAAATACTACATAACTAAATACACTATAGCCGTCTTCCTAACTTCTGGTGAGGTTATCCTTCTCTTTATTATTACCCCATAATGGGGTGTACTAAGCAGTCTTTCCTGACCGTGTCAGAAGAGATCTCATCTTTATTTCCTCGTAATGAGGTGTACTGCAAAGTCTTTCCTGACCTTGTCAGAGGCTATCTTTTCATTTCCATTCTTTTCACTTCACGACAATTCCCCCAATATACAAAACAAGAACCCTTTCCCCTTGTTTTGTCAGGCCGATGCTATACTAACATCCGTGGATCAGCTGAGGATCTTCGATATCAAGTCTTCCCTAATCGCCACCTGCACTCCGCACTGCGGGGCGTCCCGCGGGCACCAGGCTGGAATTTTCTCCTAGGGGGCTTGTGTCAACCTCTCTCTGTCACGCGTGATACTCTGCTCTCTACAGGTTACATCTGTAGTCCTTGGACCATGGCGGGGAAATCCGACTACACCTAGCTAACCATCACCTCTGCTAAAATCTGTAACGATGGCCTGGAAAACCCCAAATTCATACAGATGATCAAGAGCCAGAAAAAT
The DNA here is from genome assembly GCF_040938575.1 of Ambystoma mexicanum. Classification (NCBI taxonomy): domain Eukaryota; kingdom Metazoa; phylum Chordata; class Amphibia; order Caudata; family Ambystomatidae; genus Ambystoma; species Ambystoma mexicanum. Next base: position 1,633,320,978 of record NC_090937.1, on the reverse strand, counting down.
GGAACTCAAAAACAGAAGTAGACTAAGTGAAAGGCAAAACCCAGCTTTATTAACATAAAGAACAGCGACAGCAAACCAGCAATAGGTGGTCGCTCTCGGAGCTTCCATACAAAACAACATCTTTTAAGGCAAACAATCATAATGAATGATGTCACATTACAATCTCAGTTACTGAAACCTATGGGGTGAGGGGATTGGTTAAGGGGACTGACTACCTATACATTGTATACGCGTTAAGCTTCTAATTGGATAATCACGCACTGGGCAACTTAGCCTCAGGGGTTTTGATTGGTTGCCATTCATTTGACCAACCTTGGCCATTACAGGTCGTCAAGACATGAGCCAGACAGAGTAGGGGGAGAGAGGATGCATACTGCCTTCCTTTCAATTAAAAAAATACCATCCCTTATTCCTAGGCATTGGGCCAGAGTGATTCCTTTGTAGTTGGCGTTGTCCGATATCTCGTGTCTGGGAATATGCATGAGGAGTGAGGCAGGTGCCATATCTGTGTTCATTGCTAATGAGGGGCAGTAGCTATGCATGACGTATTCATCTGGCTCTAAACACCTGCGCTCCTGTTTTACCGCAATTCCCTTGCCTTTGTCCTCCCAGATTTGCAGTTGATTTACCTCCACAGATGTAACGTCTGGATTTGGAGAGTCAGCAGGTAATCCAGTCAGCCAGACATCATTCCTACAGCAAACCCTCTGTTCACGTGGCTCATTTGGAAATCAATACCCAATCTCAGATTGGTCTTCCTTCTCTCAATGAACTGGTCTCCGATTTGCCCCATTCGTTCCTTTTGCGCAGCAACCTCTATGTCATCACCCTTCTTAATCTCCAACTCCCATATTCCTTAATTTCCTCTTCTGTCCTATGTGCCTGCCATTATATCACCTTCTAACCGCTCACCTGCTGTTAGGCAGAATTATATTCAGTACCCTTTGGGAACACCACACACAAGACTACAAGTGACAGTACAAATTCACCTTTGGTACAAGCCTGTACTACACAGTGGTAGTAGTAGCGATGGCTGAGCTGCCAGACGTATCTCACGAGTAAAGTGAGCAGTACCAATAGTTACACAAAGGACAGCAGTGGTTCAAACCAACACTATGGTTCAAACAAACACTGACTCAAGGTTTCTGAGTAAAAGAATATACATGTATTTACACATCAGTTACAAAACAATTCACCAAAGTAAAGCAGTAGAGAAATCACACTCTTAATACACAACACCACACCCTACCCAATAGCTTCTGGACAAGTTAAGCTCAAAATGAAGTGTGAGCAAAATGGCACTCCAGTGATTTAAAAGGGCGGGAAAGACAAGGGTAGACAAAAGTTGAGCAGCACTAACAAGTAAGTAAGCAGTGCAATCTATAAAAGGTAACTACAGTGAGGAAATCAAATCAAGAGGCCTGGGCCAAAGTCAATGGACCAGAGTCTTTGCATAGGATCACACTGTTCAGAGTAGTTTGCGCTTAAGTCTTTGCCAAGAGTTCAGAACGAAATTGGTCAGACGAAAAGCTACTTTAAAGAATAGAGAAGGACAAGCCCTTGGATTGGCAAAAAGTTACAAACACTTTCACCGCGGTCGGACGGAACGAACAACCGGGTTTGAACAGTACCTTAAATGAAGGAGAAGGCTGTAGCTGAGGCAGAAGTTCCTGTCAGGTCCTGCAGGCTCACGGTTCCTGAAGCAACTGTCGGACTGAAACGAAGTAGGAAGAATGGAGGGTCCTGCACTGCCCATGGAAGAAAGCAGCATCAGAGCAAAGCAACAAATAAAAGGTGCGTTCCTTAAAACCCAAGCAGGGTCTGGTCCTCCTGGCTATCCGGTTCACTGTAGCTGTGCACAGTAAATGCTTGTAGTTTGGCGAACTGGTTGGTCCCACCAGCTCAAGGGGAGAAGATTCCTTGCAGATCTTCCCTGTCGTCGAAGTTTGGAGATTCGGACCCACAGCAGGGCTTCACCGGGAGGTTTGGTCATGGTAGAGGTCCTCTTCTGTCAGCTTCTCTTCGGTTCTCTCAATCCAGTGGCGACTCTGCCTTCTCAGTCCCAGAGACCTGCTTTTTATGCAGTTTTTCCCCATTCACACAGCCTAGTTGTCAATCACACAGCAGGGTGGCTGTCCCGATGGGACAGTGACCACAGCCAATCATACAGAGTGCGACATGGGTCTCCAAGGAGACCTTGTGCAGGGACTCTCAAACCCCTCCCTCACATCCTGTCCCCCTCAGACATTCAGGCACCTAAGGAGGGCTTCTGTGCAGAAGCCCGCCAAAGGACGGCAAACAAAGGAACCAAACTGGCTTGGCACGCAGAGTAAACCACGAGAAAGACCTTTACAAAAAGAAATGGCGAATAAACCCAGCCGGAACCAAATAAAAGTAAATGGGGTCCAGCGGGTTTAAGTTTGCGGCTACTAACTTAGCCTAAAACAGTACCAAGGCTATTTAAATAGACAGCGGTAGGAAAAATAGGGTAGATACCACTGCCACCAGCCACATCTTAAAGTAAGGGGAACAAAATAATGTTCCACGAGAAACAGACAAAAAAGGGATAACCTTTAACCCTTTCCAGAACTCTATGTAAGATAGTTTGTACTTGGTCTGTGAATTTAAAGAGACTAATAAAGTCAAAGGCAACTTTACATGTTCTGAGAGAGAGGAGTCAGTCCCAGAAAATGGAGTCTGAGTTGGGAAGTCTAAAAAGACAACCCTGTGTCACTGCACTAATGGTGCTGTGTGACACACAGTAAAAAGATGATGCCTGTGGAGTAGGTGAGGCGCCACAGTCCATGAACACATAAAAATGTTAAACACACACAGCAAAACATATGTAAGAGTGGGAAAAAAGACTCACTCTTACCAGGTGAAAAAATTACATTCTAGAAATCCAGCAAAGCAGCTGAGGGACTCAGTAGGTAAGGGAAATTAGCCATTCTGGAGAATTCTCCCTAACACTCGCCCCCTCCACCGTCAGACTAAGGGACAGGAGGATTTAATCCACTCCTGGATGAATCTCTTCACTCTAGTCAGTTATAAAATCCTAGAGAGGCCATCCGAATTTTGGTGGTGACATCCTGACCTGTGCTCAATGGTGAAATCAAACCCTTGCAGGCAGATTGACCATCTTCGAAGTTTTGGGTACTCCCCTTTCATTTGCATTAACCATCTCAAGGGTTGGTGGTCTGTCTGAATCACAAAAGTAGATCCATACAAGTATGGTCTAAACTTCTTCAGAGACCACACAATGGCAAAACACTCACACTCTATGGTTGCCCACCTTGTTTCTGGTTCCTTCAGTTTCATACTGATGACGAAAATGGGGTGGTCCCTACCTTTCTTATCCAGTTGACTAAGGACTGCTCCTATACCTGTATTGGATGCATCTGTCTGCACAATGAAGGGTTGGTAGTAATCAGGAGCTCTTAGGAATGGAGCTTGACAAAGGGCGTTCTTCAGGTTTTCAAAGGCTTGAGTGCACTGCTCATTCCATTTAACCTTTTTAGGGAATTTTGGAGAGGAGATTACATTCAAAGGAGAATCTATGGACCCATAGTTCTCAATGAAATTCCTGTAGTACCCAGTGAGACCTAGGACGGCTCTCACTTGGGTTTGAGTAGTTGGGGTGGCCCAGTTTTGTACAGCTTGTACTTTGCTAGGCAATGGCCTTATTTCACCTCCTCCTACCTCATGACCAAGGTAGACCACTTTGACCAATTTGACATTTGCTTGCCTTTATGGTCAGATGGGCCTGCTCAACAGCCTGCAAAACATATCGTAAGTGATCAACTTGTTCTTTCTAAGTAGGGCTGAACACTGCAATGTCATCCAGTTATGCCATGTAGAAGTCCTCCATCCCATTCAGAACTTGATTGACCATCCTTTGGAATGTAGCAGGTGCATTCCTTAATCAAAAAGGCATAACCTTAAACTGGTAGATGCCTGCTGGGGTTATGAATGCAGTTTTCTCCATGGCATGATCAATAGCCTGACGTTAGGTCAAATGTACTCAGGTACTTGGCTGCACCAAGTTTATCCACCAGTCATCTGTCCATGGTAAAGGATGGGCATCAGTCTTAATGACTACATTAGAGCTCTATAATCCACACAGAATCTCAACTCCTTGGATCCTGCCTTTGGTACTAGACCATGGACTTGTAGATGGCTCTACAACCCTGAGATCAAGCATCTTGGTGACCTCTCCTTTGATGTGGGATCTCGCATGTTCTGACATTATGTAACCTCTGCTTTTCACAGGTACACAGTCACCAGTAACAATATCATGCTGGCCCCAACGGGTCAAGCCTGGTGAAAGTGAAAACAGGGAGGCAAACTGATTTAACATAACCTTGCACTCCTCCTGCTGTTCAGATGTCAGTTTAGAATGGAGATTGACTCCTTCTATGTTCTCATCCAAGTGTTGGCCTCTGAGGAGGTCAGGTAGAGGTTCACTCTCCTCCTCATCTTGAGCTGAAGCTAGAATCAAAGGTCCCACTTCTGGTCTCGAGACATATGCCTGCAAACGGTTGGTGTGAAAGACTCGGGGAGCCTCCTTAGGTCTGCCTAAGTCCACCAAATAGTTCACCTCTCCCAGTTTGCCCACAACCTTGAAGGGTCCTATCCATTTATCCGGCAAGGCTCTCTGCCTTGTTGGCACCATAACTAGTACAGGCTGGTCCTGATTCTGAATCTCTGACTAGTGAGAAAGAGGGGGAAGTGCTCTCTTCTGAGGAGAATGATGGACACAGGTCATGGAGTAGGCCGGTGAGTGACTTGTGGCTTTGAGATTCACTAGTCAGAGATTCTGGTCTCCCCAAAAATAAATAGCACTTTAACCGCTGTTGTATCTATTACGTGTCATCCCCGTAACAAAATAAAACAATACACCTACAACACAGCACAACAACTATGACACACAAGAGACACCTGATGGGTAAAGTGGTCACACAATTAAAACATTTTTGTTTCCTTTTCTTTTTTTGGAAAAGGTGGAGAGGACAGAGGACTTTTTTGGCATTTGTCATGGTTGGCTATGAGAGGAGGAATCACAAGAATTCAACAAATGAATACTTCCCAGGAAGGGACAAGGGCAAAACTATGTGAAAAACAGCCAAATGAATTGAAAGGACAACAAAATAGACAATGTAGTATAGGAACACCTCCAAATACAAAACTCACCAACAACTCTCCAAAAACTCCTTCAAACAAGTGTCTGCACTCCTCAACTTCTATTCGCCAGCACAGCCTATTAACCCACTATCCAAGAGTCTGGCAAATGCCATCTTCCTTTGGAGATTCAGGACTGCTCAGTAACTGCCAAGACTGAAACGCCTGCCCAAGAGTCTGGCAAATGCCATCTTCCTTTGAATATTCTAACTGCTCAGTAGGTGCTAGAACTCAATTGCAGTTATGTTATTGTGGGGTGAAATATAGCCTCTGGATGCGAGAAATAAGGAGGCCAGAGTCAGTTATGAGCACTCACCAACATACAAAGCCTTCCCAGAAATTAGGTCCGACATAAGCCCTTGTGAACCTGAATCATAAAGGAAAGAAATGAGGCCCTGATTTCAAGATGCTAAAATATGCGAACTGCCATCCATGAAGGAAGTGAAAGACACGTGGAAATAATGTTTTTATAAATCCATGGAGGGCTGCACCCCACATATGAAACAGCAGTGCACAGAAACCTCAATGGGTTGCCAGAATTGTGTGTTTAAACAAACGCAGTGAAATAGTGTAAATTAAATAAAAAAGTAATTTTGTTTTTCCCTCCAATGTGACAATCTGCAAAGCAAAATGCTCACCGGAACCACAAAAAGTATGATACGATGTTCTCATCTAACAAGGGACAACTTGGTAGTCACACTTATATATATGCTGAAACTGTGTGCCTTCTAAGAGCTTATTTGAAAGTGAAATGTGAGTTTAAAAGGCAATTTGCCGCAAGGTACATGGAAATGAAACTGACCTGCAGCCTACTTCCCCCTGCAGCCCTGAAGATCAGGCCTGGCTTCCTTCATTGTCAGTGCCTTCCTTAAATATACAAGAAAATAATTACTTTTGAGATCAGAAATGCGATGGGGACCAGAAAAGCCATGTCACAAGTCCCATAAAAAAGTGCATTAGCTTGGCCATTAGCCATTAGCCCTTGAAGGCAGGCTAATATAAACTAAGAACCCTCTGCTGATGTCATGTGCCTGAAAGAGGAATGAGACTGAGATGGGGGTCTATCAATTGAGCACTGAGACTGGGCATTGCTTTAAAATGGAGAAATGCATTTTATTGTATAAAATGGACAGTGTACATCGCTCAACAGTCATTATAGGTTTTTATTAAAGGTGACAATGAACCCCTTTTAACCATGCTAAAATGGGTTTGGTGGGATACACACAACTAAAGTTATCGATGGAAATGTGATTTGGGTGTCCACTGGAGTACCAGAAATGTGAAAAGTTGAAAAAAGCATGCATATTACGATTCATTTGATGCCCGTAGAGTGCCATATTTTTCACTGATATGGTTCCGGAGTAAATGAAGAAAAACTGTATCTCTGCACTGGAATGAAGTGCAGAGACCAGATTAGTCTCATGTGATTCGCTTTAAAATGTAGTTTTCAAAAATGTATTCATACATGTCAAGATGTGAAAATGAAGGGTACTTGCCAGGTGGTGAGATTTTTAAGACAAATACATGACCGAGCCCATCTGATATGATAGGGCATTTATAATACGCCTATACACAAGTGTTTCAAGGCACGACGAGGGAAAGGGAAGGGGAACAGAGGGAAGACAGACAAAGATCTTACTAGGCCAGGTGTCATTGAGATTGCGCAAGTGCAAGGGAAGCAAGGTGGGGGAAGGAAAAGTGCAGGGGGGAGGGAAAGTGCAGTACATGGGATACTAAATAACAAGATAAATAAAAGAGTGGCCAGCTGATGGCAAGTGTGGGGGGAATGCAGACATAAGTGCTGGTGGGGACTGTAGAGATACAGGCAACAGTCCACAGATGCAGGAGTTGCCAGGGAGGCAGTGCAGGGGTGAAACTGCCAGGGATTGAGCCCAAGACCAGATGGGTGGCTAGGTAACCAGTGCAGTCTCAGTATTGCTAGGTCTTCAGCAGGGAAGAGGGGGAGAGAAAGCAGAGGTAAAGAGGAATATTTTCAGGTGCTTCCGGGACGGAAGATGGTTCTCCTCAAGTTTCAGGGAGGCAGGGGGGCTGTACCAAAGGGAGGCCCCAGCCGAAGAGAGAGATCTACCACCAACTCGTTGCTTGGAGAAGCGACTGACCCTGAGGGAGTTGGAGGCGGATGAGCAAAGAGCTCGAGAGGGAAGATATTTAGGAAGAGGGAGTTGAAGGTACTCATCCCCAGGCCCCAGAAGACCTTGTGGACGATGCAGAGGGTTTTGAACTTAATCCTCGCAGCCACTGGGAGCCAGTACAGTGATTTCAGTCCTGGATATATACGATCCCTGGGCTTGAGGCCAAGGACAAGTCTCGCAGTCCTGTTCTGGATGAGTTGCAGAGGGTGTAGAGTAGATGCAGACAGATTTAGAAAGAGGCTGTTGCAATAGTGCAGCCTAGCGAGAACCAGAGCTCTGGAGACAGTGAGCTTCTGTGGGAAGGAGAGGAAAGGAAGAATACCTCTGAGGAGGTGCAGCTGGTAGTATGAGTTCTTAGAGACGTCAGAGATATGAGGAGAGAAGTAGAGTGTGGAGTCAAAGATGACCCCAAGGTTTTTAGCCTTGCAAGTGGGAGCAGGAAGAGGGCCAAGAGAGGTCAGCCAGAGATGCCAGAGATACAGGAAAGGAGGGAGTGGGTGCGCCGATGAGGAGGATCTCAGTCTTACTGCCATTAAGGCAGAGGTCATTGGCGGCACACCACTCCTGGATAGCAGGCAGTCAGAGATGAGCGAAGGAGAAGAGGTGGCTCAAGGTAGCCTGAAAATGAGCCTAGTGTCCTCCGCATAGCACTGAAAGTTGGGGCAGGGAGTGGCAATGCAGTGGGCAAGGAGTGCCAGATATTGGTTGAACAGCCAGGGAGAGAGGTTAGACCCCTGGATACACCACAGGTAGAGAAGAAGATGGCAGAGAGGAAGGATGCAAGTTGGACCTGGGAGGGTCAGTCAGAGAGGAAGGAAGTCTGCCACACCAGGGCCTGACCGGTGATACCTCGGTTATCACAGAGACAATTTTACAGGATGGCAAGGTTGACAGTGTCAAAGGCAGAATAGAGATCAAGGAGGATGAGGACACGGGGGGGTGTTGGAGTCAAGGTTGTAGAGCAGGTCTTCTTCTTTGCTGTCCCAAAGCACTCCCCATCCCCTTATCCTATCAGCACACAGGTGGCAGGTGGGTAGTGGAGGATAGCCAATCCCTTTTGTGAGACTTATGTCAAATTAGTGATGCCAGCCAGCATCTAAGCCAGCTTGCCTCAGTGCTGGACTTCTCCCACTAATTCCATGTGGTGACCTGCTGCCGAAATCTGGCGAGAACATCCCAGCAGAGAGAAGCCTAATCTTGCAGTGGAGACAGGCGCCAGGAGATATAGAAGCAGATTGAGGCCCCTTGGAGGAAACAGGTCAGACCCTTCACTGACCCCCTTAGCTGTTCCAGCATTGGTGCCCTGATGCTCCCTGATGCCTCCTCCAGACCTCTCCTGTACGTAGAACAACCCCCAAAAAGCCATAGATTGTGTAAGCCCTGTATTCTTTCAACATTGTTTTAGTTATTTCCTCATTGGAAAATCCTGTTTGCCTGTGTAGCTCCTCGGCCTATTTATCAAAGTAAATCAATGAATTCCCCCATTTCATTCACGGGATGTGTATTGTTGACATTTGAAACCAACAATCTTTTCCCAGTGTGTTGTGCGCCACATTCTTTATGGGGAAAGGATCACCCTGACTTGGGTGTGACCACCTGATAAACCGCAACATAACGCCTCGGATTGACGCCGTGAACATTACAATACTTGAAATCCATTTAGTTTGAAGCAGTAATTTGAGTGCTTGGTAATCCCATTGGAGTCCCACAAGACTGCTTGGACTCTCCTGAGACGATGCAAGAGATTGATAGGCATGTTTTTCGGGAGTTTGGCCATGCTGCTAAAGAAGGATGACAGATATGGTGCTGTAGTTTATTTTTATTTATTTATCGGAGCATTTGTTAAGTGCTTATACAACTGAATAGTACCATGAGGCTAAATGGGAAGGGAACAGGGAGAGAACAATGGCAAAAATAATAAAACAGTATATGGTCCTACTGGGCCTTTTGGCATTCAGACATGCAAGTGCAGCGAGAGAAGTGCAGAGGAGTGGACAAGTGCTGGTTGAGGGCCTGGGAGGAAAGTGCTAAGGGGAGCCAAGGAGGAGATCCTCCGGCTAAGTGTTAGTGAAGGAGACTCCCATGGGTGGGGTGTAGATCTGCCAGCGGGAGCCCGTAAGGGCAATGCAGTGGGTGGGGGGTGCTGGTATCGGCTGGGAAGAAGGGCCTGTAATCCTGTGATATTCATGAGGATCGGGCCCCCAGTCACAGCGGCTGTGGGGTGATTAACAGTGAAGGGAAAGAGGAAAGAGGTAGAGAAAAGCCGAGTTTTGAACAGTTTCTGGAACTTAAGGAGGTCCCGCTCACATCTGAGAGGGGTGGGGAGGCTGTTCCAAAGGGATGCGCCAGCCGAGGAGAGGGACCAGCCCCCCACTCTCTGCTCAACTAGAAAGAAGGGCATGGAATCCTGAGTTTATTAGAGCTTAGGCTATTCCCTATGGATAACATACACCCCAGTATCTCTGCCCAAAAAATAGAAAGCAGATTGACCCTCAACAACCAGGTACTTACCACCTGCACCCATCTACAGTGCAACAACCGGGTACTTACCACCTGTACCCATCTACAATACAGCGCTTGCATCTGCATTCCCTACTGTCCCACTAATGAACCCCACACCCCTTTAATCATACAGAGCCAAGTTCAGTGAGGCCACCAATAGTGGCAGATGGGCGCTATACAAGGCCACTTACATAACATAACATCACATGTGTTCCAATGGGATCGGATATGGGAGTTCCACCGGTAAGTCTGCTGATGGCCTGGTGCTTCCCTGAGAAGCTTAAGGAGAATCTGAGATGATGTGAGCGGCACTGAGTGGGAAGTCCTTAATGAGCAACTCTTTTGAATGGTTTGTTGTTTCAGTGGTCGCTGAGTGGTATGGCGGACTCAGATATTGAAACCACTTCTAAGCGCATCAACGAATCAAGACTTGCGTAGGTGTGTGGCTTAAAGACGCCATTCTTCTGTGGAGCCCGGGATTTTAGAGTGCTCCCCACAGCACGCAGGTGCTGTCATTCTCTTTTGTACTAACCTTGCACATCAGCCGATGCCAAATTGCCTGACTGTACAGAATTAATGAGAGGTGTTCTACCCGTCAGTTGCCGTGGCGACAGCAAAGCAAGATCCGAACGCTGCTATCAGCCCACCTTCCTGAGCCTTGACATTTAAAGACCTGTATTTCTGAATCTGCACTAATGTGCGAGGCAGCAGATGACAGCACCGTGTGCAGAGACGTTTTTATGGGAGGGCAAAAGGGGCACTTGCCCAGGGCCCCCACCTTGGAGGGGGGCCCGACAAAGCTGCCTGATCTGAAGAAGTAAGGTTCCATTGTTCACCAGTCCTAAATAGCACACGTCAGGATATTTTATGGAGTGCTGCTCCTGAACCCATTGCCTTTCTGTTTTAAAAAGTACATTCTGTCTTGATCAAATTCATCATGTATTGCTTTCGGTGTTGCCTGTGGTATACATAGTTTGTGTGTTCCTTACAGCACAACTCTATAGCATTCTTTCCTTCCTGTGGGAATTATGTTGATCATGTGCAATAGGCAATGGTGTAATGAATATTGATATACTGAGTGCCACAATGGTTCAGAAGTTAGCTCAGTGTGTGAAGCACCCATTGCAGAGATATTTGTTCATGTGCAAAATTAGAATATCACACTCCAGCAGGGCTGGCTGAGCCTTTCATATGTCTGAATTTTATAAACCTGCTTAAATATGTACTTGGTTTTGAAGAACAACATCTGCTATTATCAGAAACGTACCTGCACCAGATAGGGGTTGCTATAAAAACAAACACATCATCCGTATGGTGAAGGTCTAGAAATTGGTTTGTTCAGGTGGGGTGTTGTGAAACCAAGGTAATCGCCTCCAGCGATGGTACAAACTGTTAGTCCAAGAGGTGAATAAGTAGCCAAATTCAAGACTATGGAACGAAAGCGTTCATGCTTGTATCCTGGATTTGCCAGCAGTCGATACAGTGATCCTGGTCAAATCATCTAATATATCTTACATTACTGTGCTGTCTTCTGTGAGGTTTGCCTTATGCTGCTGATATCGTTTAGCCCCTTACTTGATCTTTCTTCTTATGTAGGCCATTTTGGTGGAAGGGTTGGTAGACAGAAGAGAGCGGACCAGATGTTGCAGGCCTCAGGCAAGTATATTTTAAGGTCTGCTTGTTTGACACAAAAAAAGGTTTGCTTTTTGGTAAAAGTCAAAGGTTTTATGCACGTTTATAAATGTAAATGTCACAAGCCAATGTTTTCGAAATATTTAAAGCTTTAAAATACAAAAGACAAACCCAGATTACATTTGTTAAATCACATCGATTGGTATTCTGGTAATTATATACTTCCCTTGAAGATGGAGAGAATGAAGCTATAACCATTTCCATTTTGCATAACACCCTTCTTTAATATTTTGTTTAAAAATGGTCATGTTTGGTAATGTGATTTCTGTACTTTCCAAGTCCATTTTTATAAAATGAGATTGTTTTAGTTCATGGTAAGAAATGGAAAAGAAAGTGTTCAAATGCAGAAATTACAGAATTGGCACAAATCCCAGCTTCACCCCTTATCCAATGTGGGATCCTGGGCATCTCATTTAATCTTGTATCGCATAACCTTTCAATATTGCCAGTCCCTAAAGCTTTCAGAATTGTCAGCCCTTCAGAGTGATTTCCTTATCATGGTATAGACTTCATAAAAGCCTTATTCGTGGTTTCACAGGCTATAGGGTTGCTTCTACTTTAATAGTGAGCATATTTATATCGCACACCACAGGCATTTGTTCCTTTGATATCTAATGGCAACACTATTTGAAAACCATATCCCACTTCTAATCTCAGTCTGTCTGGATAAAGATACCTTCCTGGTAGCGTCTATTCTGCCTCCACCAGCCATGCTACGGTATGTGTAGCGTTCTCCTTCTTTCTAACTGGTGGTCTCTATCCATGCATGAGCACTTTTGCATTCTGTGAGGCAGCTATTGTGAGTTATCTGTCTATTGTGGGTTACATGCACCTTTAATATACAGTCCTGCATTAATACTACAGGCTGCATCCCTTCCTGGATGTTATTGATAAAAAGTATCCCATATGTACTAGAACAGTAACCCCTTTGTAGAATGCTAATGTTGGTCTTCAAATGCTACATGTTTATCATTCTGTTAGAGCAAGAATGAAGAGGGTGAGGGGACTTAAAAGGGAGTAAACGTGCTTATTATGCTGTGAGACAGCATATCAACCTATAGGATGTGAGTGCGACGGGTGGGGGCTGTTGGCGCGACCAGTATTCTTGATCCCTTAATTCCTTTGGTTTAGTGGAGGGGGGCCCCAAAGATGTCCGTGCCCAGGGCCCCCGAAGTGCTTAAGATGGCCCTGACGGTGTGCACGAGCGAAAGGGACATGTTTATATGTCTGCCTGCTCAGTGAGGTCAAACCATGGTAAAGGCGCTGCCCAAGGAAGCCCACCTACCCGCTACGTAGCACCAATGCTATTCCACTGCATCATCCTTAAAAGTGGCATACCTTCAGGGGCAGCTCATCCACGTGTATGGGTGATGCCCCGCCACCCGTCTGCCCAGTATGAAGGAACCACATGAGCAAAAGAAAAAGCGCACAGAGAGCAAGACAGAAGAGTAGCAGCTTTCAGTGCAGAAAACCCAAGCTGCCTGCATGCAGATGTGGCGTGCCTGTCTGGGTGGCACTGCACTTCCAGCCAATCTCTCAATGGGGGTGCTGGCTGGGAATCTGAATTTACTGAGAGTGATTTGAAAGTATTGAAAAAGAATTTAAAAAAATATGTTTTATTTGGCCTATTTTCTCCACGATCTCTGTAAGGAAGGCTTGACCTGGCCAACGACACACCTCTAGAAATAACTTGTGCAATTTTGCAGAATAATTATAGAACTTTTGGGTGCTCTGAAATATGACCACTTGCAAAAACCTCAGCATAAAAAAGGACAAGAGAGAAACAATGTTTAAAAGTGCTGTTTAAATTGCAACTTTTTAAATTAAAAACTCTGAGGCAGAGGTGTAGCAGGCAGCTGTCACTCTGAAACATTGCTTCATGTTGCATTTTATTTGTCAAGCATAATTGTAGCTGTTGACATCTCTGCCACTCCTCATTTCTCTTCAAATCTTGAATCCACCCACATTCTGGCTGAACTCATTCGTTACCACCCACCTCTTTTCCATCCGGGGCATTGCTTCTTCATTCGACATAGTCCTTAAGAAAGGTCAATATGGCTACTCATCGACCCACCCAAGTAGTGTTCGCCTGTCTCTGCCCTGCTTGAGTCGGACGATCTCTCCTCCACAGTCAATATTTTGTTAAAGTATGTGACTGTTCTGTCTCTTGCATCCTATTGAGCATTCTCAATACATCTTTCACACAACTTCACTCTCCATGTTCCACACACTACCATCGGGCGAAACAGCACTATTAAGTAATACCCTTATCACTTGTATTGGTTTTGACCAATTTAAACTGTTCCTTCCTAGGTGCTTTCTGTAATAGATGTTTTACCTACTCTCCAATTTTCGGATACTTGGCCTGCTTAACACCTACCCTGTAATACCTGAACTTGTTCCTCAAATGAGTCTCCCACATTCTTGTGTCTCTTATTCCCCACTCAATACCAAGTTCACCTGCCCTTTTCAATCAGCATACTGTTAATTCATTGTTTGGTCTCCTCCCCATACTAAATTCAATTGGGGTTGTACTTGTCATTGAATCTGTTGCAAACCGATGCAACACCACCATCTCCTAAACTGCTTACTTTCAGTCTCTCTGGTTGGCCACTGCTCCCCTTACTGTCTCCTTTTTGATCCTGTTAAGACTTTCTACCACTCTGTTTGATTAAGGATGATATATCTATCGCACTGGTGCAGTGCTCCATGGCATTACTTTAAAAATAATCTTCTATCTCTTTTGATTTAAATTGAACTCCATTGTCTGTCGATATCATTCTCAGATTATCCCCTATCTGGAATATCTCTTTCATAAATTTTATGATTGTCCTTGTGCTAATTTTCATAGTCACCAATACTTCCACCCACCTAGTAAGAAGATCCGCTAGCACTATGAAAAATGTAGCATATCCGCCACTCTGAATCGACCACCTATATCTATTCTGTGGGGTAAAAAGACAGCCCCAGAGCGACAGAGATGGTGGGGCCTAGATAGGCCCCATTGTGAGAGCTGACTAAGTGTGGATTTCCATTGAAGTATAAAAGCTAGTAAAAAAACAGTGATTTCAACATAAGGCCCAGTGAATGAGCGATAATGGGCCTCCCTCCATTTTGTTAGAATGTACATGTATTCAGCCGAAGAAAAGTGAGGCTTAGAACTGGAATATTGTTAACTGCGTCCAATGGATTCCAAAAGACATGTGGCACTGCAGATGCTGACTTCGTGTAAAGGCACATGTGACATATTTAAGGCGGCAGAAGGGCACATGGAAGGAAAAAATACATTTGAAATAATGTGCATTTAGAAGCTAAAAAGGAGGAATGGTGGCTTGAATTTGACAAATAAAGTCTGATGACAAATTGACTTCATGAGGAATAAAGAGACTTAATTTAAGCACATAATATGACAACAATTTTAGGGAAAGACCTATTTCGTTTTTGTAGCAAGGAACACTGGTTCTTATGTAACTGTGGCCTATCTGTGTGCATTAGATTAATAGTGACTCTACCTCTAATATAGTAGAAAAGAAAGATTGTATTTATGAACAGCAAGCCTAGATATAATGCTAAAATGTTAAATGTAAGCACATCTTGTTGATTTAAAACTGTATTTTCTGAAGCATGGGTGCAGCAGGTGTTATGCCCACTAAACTGAAAGGTCTTTGCCTTTGAAAATGGGAACTCAAGACCTTTGGCTGAGGGCCCCCAGAGAAGAAGATCTGGTTGTCAATTTAAATGCTAACATATACAAAGAAGTAGATTGACATTATGGGATTTACAGATAACACAACTGACAAATGACCTTTAAGGTCAGGGTCCCCATAAAGTCTGCATTAGCTCTGAACAAAGACCCTTTGGAGATCAGGAGAAGAGGGTAGAAAAAACATTGGCCAGCCTGATGTCCTGATCTGTTCATAAAAGAGAAATTAAACTGCTTGGGATCAACAGAAACGAAAACCACCTCTCATATAATGTATTGCCATATGTTTAACATTAAACACATTTTCATAAATAAAAGGAGCATTGTGTGTCCCAGTATGCTCCCATTGGGTTCATTTTAAAGGGGATATAAATCCAGTTGGGAACATGAAAAACAGCATTTTTGTGATATACATAAGTTAAGTTATGATCAAAATTATGATTCTGGCATTTTCATAAATCTGAGGAATTGGAAATATTGATTGAGTGATAAACAGTTAAATGAATGTCATTCCTTTAGCTATGCCATTCGATCAACACAGAGCCATGTGCGCCATTCACATCTGTCCATGTCAATTCCTAACATGACTACCCTCTTGTCAGAAACCAACAACCCATTCAAATCCAACGACAATATCGTTCCCGCCACCTCCTCAGGTCACACTGCTGGACGAAAGATGAACTCAATGGGCACTTGCCAACACTGTTTGGCAATCTGGGTCACCACCTCCAAGAGCACTGTAATACCATAAACAAACCTGTCCGGGTCTACGGGAATCCCACCTCCCTTGTCATTGTCTGTATTATCAACATCACCCTTACAGCGCACATCCCAGGTGTGGAGCAGACCGTAGCATGATCTGTAAAATATATAGTCATGTTTAACTTGCTTTTCAGGTCCCTGCCCAGTACGTTGACAGGTGAATTTTCAGACTATAGTAAGTGCGCCCATACTACCTTCCTCCCACCTTTACATCCAGCTCCTTAGTGTACGGTTCCTTGGAAATAGCCCCAGAGATGCCCATGATAAATTATTTAATTGTACCAGAGTCCACCATGAATATGAACTGCTTGTTTTCTATCCCTGCACCACCAACGGTTCCTCTTCAAGGTGAGTGGTCGTCGACAAGACTGGACACACGAATGCTCTCTGTGGGCTGTCCTAATCAGGATATGTGTTCATTTCAGTGAACAAGAAGGGGTTATCCCGCATCACTGCTGCTCCTCCACAGAGAGCAGTAACTCCACTTGGTGTCCTCCTCACCGGGGCAGCACTGCCCTGCTGTGGCCGATGAGCACTTGCATGTCAGATGCTTGAGGCTGATGGTTATATGTTTGGTGTTGGCCCTGGGAATAAGTTTATGTTTAGGTTTATTGAATTTATATAGCGCTTTAAGCCAAAGCGCTTTACAATATAACAACAGGTACAAATTGAGAAAAGCATATTTACAAACATGAATAGGTCATTAGAACAATAAGTAGAACTATTTACAAGGGGGGGTGGGGATAGGCTAGAGGAGGGGGTAGGTGAAGGGAGTTACAGTGTAAGATTTGAGGTAGGGGGAGGGAGAAGGGGAGGGGAAGGGAAGGAGAATACCCTTGGTTCTGATATCCATGACCCTGCTGCAAATAAAAGGAAGAATACCCTTGGTTCTGATATCCATGACCCTGCTGCAAATACCCTAGTCCTTGGGGCCCCCTTGGCCCTGTTGTTGTAGCCATATTGATACCCTACTGCAGATCTGCTCCTGCATTCCCTTGCAAAATGCCCCCACCTAAAACAATTCCAACATTGGGATGATCCGAACCCACCCCTTACCTCCCTGTGTCCAAAACCTCCACCTCTTGCTCCTCAAAATCCCCCTCTTCCTCACTACGGCACTCTTTGTTGCCACTGTGGGTCTGGATAGTGTTTCCCCACACCCCACTTTCCTTGTCCTCCTTCAACCCAGAGCGCTGCAATAGTGACACTCACGACTTGTTGGGTGCTCTCTGTCCCTTCCACCCATATTGACATCTATACAGGCACCTGGACAGCAACCATTGCCAATTCTTTCTCCACCAATTTTGCTTCCTCCCCTGACACCTTTGAACTGTTTCCCTTTCCCGCTCCTTGATCCTTTAACAATGATGCACTATTATACTCTGTATTTCAGGCAAACCCTTCACTTCAATACCCATGATGTTATCCAACACCTTCTGTACTTCCTTTGAAAAGTCCCTATTTACAATAAAATAGAAAAATGGTATCGACTGATCCCACGGCCCTCCCGTTTCAGCTCTCCATATCTATTTCATTATAAGAATAAATATAGCTGGGTCCTCATCATCCCCCATGGTATACGGCATCAGGGACTGTAAATCAGGGGTAACTCGGAAGGCCCTCCGTAGTGCGTCCCATACCAGTGCTCTAACTCCATTAAATGGTGCTCCATCATATGCATCATCCGCCAGGGTTACTCCCGGGTATCCGGCCTTAACCCACACATCTCCAGCCTAGTCCCAAATTATAGCAACCATCAAGCTCTTGAGGTCCCCTATTGCCAGGGGCACCCCTGTTTTTTGATTTCAGACTCATACATCCATTTAGTCACCCCTGCCGTGAACTGTGGTAGAGCCTTAATCAAATTGTTTTTATCCATCTGGGGACAGGGCACATACTATGTCCTACTTGCCCACTTATGTATGAGGAGCATCTGCATCTTTGCCTCACACCCTTTATCATGACTCTTCTTCTCTTTACCAATGCCATCTGGCCGGCCCTGTACCTCAACCTTCTCCCATCCATAAACCTCCTACTTGGGGGGTACTCTCAGCCACTTCTTCACCCCTTCCTTCTTCTTCGCTTTGACCCTCAGCAAATGTATCATTGTCCTCTTCCTCCACATTCTCTCCCAACACTGTATTCTCCTCTCCCAGGATAGTCCACCCACCTGGGTGTTCTTCCTTTTGAACACCTGCACTGCCTATTTCTTCAGTATCCATACTAACCAGCACTTCGCCTGATTTTTATTCTCCCGACCCTTATCTTGATGCCCCTATATCCCTTACTACTTTATTGGATGTCTGTATCCTTTTCAATTCTGTTAGCAATCCTGTTAGCCTATCCTCGAACTCCCTTGACATGAAACCCGCCAATGCCAATACTTCAGGCAGATGAGTATACAGAGGTGGGGGAGCAGTAGCCTGTGGTGTTACTAGTGCTGAAGAGATCCCTACCACGATGGGTATATAAACTGGATTTGTGTACCCGTCTGTGGGACACGGTACCAAAAGATATAATCCTCCACATTCTGCTTGTGCCACACCCTCTCCTTCTTCCCTATGGCACTTCCCATCTTTCTGTATCTGTGCTCCCATTCTGTGCTTGGTGCTCTGTGTCTTCAAGCATGCACCAGATGTTTAAGATTTCTTATCTCTTCTGGAGCTCCTTCTACTTTTACTTAGCTACTAAAAACGTGGACATATATTCCAAAACACTCTTATTGTGGGTGCCGTGCTCTGGCCACTGGCAGGGCTTTCCGCTTCTTCCCATCTCCGTGATCCACTGATTATGATATTTCTCCACCCTGTCACAATACACTTGCAGGGCTTTGCACATACTCTATTGGTGTCCCCCCCCCCCCATGCTGGTGCTGTCTATGCCTTATGGCCCCGCAAAGCCCTGCTAATGCGCTGCGCGAGCTGCTGCTGTTCATAACACCAAAAAGACAAATCAACCCCCACCATTTTCTGTCACCCTTCCTTGCGCGCACATACCACTCCACAGAATCATCCAATATTACACCACACAGCGACGCACACAATTGAATAACAATGCAATTAAATAACAAGCTAACATAATAAGCGCTTCTTATTCCAGGCCTATTATGAGACCACTAGTTTCATTTCAATATTCCTCCTTTAAATAATGAACTGTCTTGTGGTACCACCTTCCGTCCCCTTCCGATGAGGGTCTTCCTGCCTTACCTTTTCCTTACCTTAGAATGCCTTACCGAAACACTCTCTTCATAGTACAAATTTTAACGATAAATAACCCTAACCTCACCCACGTCGCATCAATGACCTCGCTCTCCAGGTACTCACACATTTCACACTTCCCCATGCATCTGTTTGTTACTTGTTATCGCTTACAAGAGTCTACTCACATGTGCGTGCTCACCCGAAATCCTTTGTCACGGCGTTCCAACACCAGCCTGCATTCTCCTCTGAGCCATGCCCCGCGTCAAAGAGCCGGGAGGACTTCTCTTAAAATGGCACCTGCTAAACCACTCAGAACATGTGTTCTTTTGGGACCGGTCGATGTAGGTGGGTGTGGCACCTTCTCGAGAAGCGGCCTGGAAGCCTCTGCAAATAACAAGTCCCTGATTGCTCACACAAGCGAGAATACAACCCGCTAGCGAAGACAGGCCCAAGTTGATCTTGTAAGGAAAACAAGTTTTAAATCTTGCATGCAAAAGAGAGCAACAGCAAAGAACTCTGCTGCTAAGAACGTTCTGCCGAAAAGTAGTACAAGCAGAATCTTATAAATCAAAACATTATCATATATGACACGATACATAGAGTAAAATCCCACATGGCTGGTCGGTGTGCGCCGATACAGGATCTGCCTGCTCCTTATGAGATGCAAGGTCATTGGTTCCAGCCCAGAGTGTCCGTCTTCCATCACGTGGGTGCTGCAGTGATCATCATCTTCTCACGTCGAAGGTCAGAAAACAAATTAATTATACTCCTACCATGCAACTATTTTATCACTCATACTGTGCTCTTGCGAGGCCTTAAGACAAGCATAAAGGAGCCTCTGGGGCTCTCTAAGCTTCACATACCCATTTCACTCACTCGCCTCCACACCATCCGGCTCCAAGGTCTCCACCAACGTTTTGAACTATAATTTATCCCTTCCAGCACCTCACAATACAAATCATATGATTGTCTCTTCAGCGGTGTGCCCTGTCCATCCTCTTTGAACATCTCATGTCAAAGGTCAGCTGGTGCCATGGAATTCGGAGGTCTCAAGTTTTAGTCAGTTATATGGGCTATAACTCGTGCTCGCACGGGATGGACTGGGTCATGCTTTGGCCAGTGTGAGATAATATACACACCAGGCTCCAGTCTGTGTTTGCGGCCTTGTAGGTCACATTCATCTCGAACATCTTTGAACAATGAATGGACGTTGTAGTGGTTGGGAATGACTGGGGATTTCTCTTGTCTCACGATTTGGGCCTAGTGTATGTATTGCCGCATTTACTGACCTTCCCTTCTACCTGTAGTTACTAATATCTATGCACAAATAGAAATGCTGCTTGCGCCTTATGCTGTAATATGTGGATAGACTATATTATGGTTATATGGGAGTAGTGTCCTTTTGTATTGAGAGGTGGTCCTATCACCATCCCCCCACCCTGCTGGCCCATCATAGTGCATCGAATGCATCTTGCCTCACTCTAAAGCACCTAGGGGCGTAGGGTAGGACTGCCTACTTCCCGGCAGGTGAACACAAATAGTAGGGAGTTCATAACTACCTATTTTCATGCACTCCCCAAATACATAATGACTTAGTTGGTGCGTGACTTTCATGATCATAGGACCCTGGATTGGGTGATTAAATAGGCCACCAGGATCTATGAGGTCCTAAAGCCTGCTGAGAGTACAAATACCACCAAAACCCCGAAACTATCTAAAACCCCTGCTGCTGCAAAGGTGGCAGAGGTAAAAACGACCCCTCCATTGGATCTGGAGACAGGGCGCCTAAATGTAACTGTTTAGGGGAAGAGGTATTCACTAACTGGTCCATAGGTCAGCGCTCACCCTCTAGAACTTGTAAAACAAGATAGCTGCACCATGTGAGGACAGGGGGTGCAGGATTCACTTACTCCAACACGACTCAATAATGAGGACTCAGTAAGTTGGCAAAGAGAAGTCTGTTTAATGACAATTACATCAAACAGAGAAACAAATGGAAATCAGCAGCATTGCAATCACCTGTCACGCTCCGACTTCCTCGAACTTCAGTCGAACAGTCATTTGTTATAGGCAAAACTCATCATCACTGACGACTAATTCTATAAAAAAAATCATCATGCAATGTAATTGGTTAGGAAAGGTAACCTAAGTATAGGTGTTGTATTTGTATATGATAATAGGGCATGTGGATTGGATAACTCTTACCGGGTGGGCGTCTACGCTCATCCCTCTATATCACGCGTGAGGGACATCACTACAACCACGACGTCCGATTGGTTCAACTATCTATAGGACTCCAGATAACTTGGTCCATTGGGATTGGGCAGGTTACACCCCTGGACATAAATCTCCACTTTTAATCAGAAGCATGCAGAATGGACACCCATGTGCTGGTGTCCCAAGTTTCACCCTGCCTCCCTTCCATCAATCAGTGTTTTAGGGCAATGTGTCAATTAGTTGGCTAAGGATGGCCTCGAAACTGTAGTCTCTTATCGGGAAAAGTTATGGCATCCTTGAGTCCTGGATGCTTCTTCGCGCCTGGCTGGTCACGTGTTAGTTCACCATGAATCTGCTTCACTTTCCAGTCTTTGAGTGCATTTAATTCTGTTTCAGCCTCGCCACCTGCATGGGCCCCCCTTATCTTGACCTTCATGAGGCAGGCTGGTATGCTCTGAAGTTTGAGTCTTGTTAGCTGATGCTCTCCTCCCTTTCTCTGGTTGACCTCGATTTCCTAGGCATGAGCCGCTCTTTGTTGAGTTTCGATTCCGCTCCTTCTCTTGCCTTTGGCTGGGTTACGAAACTTGGCCTGTCAGGCCTCCGGCAGCCTGGGTACATTTCTGATTTTACAAAATGAAGTCGCACTTATTGAGGTAGATATATGGTCTTCTACTAATCATTGCAAGCAGTATTGATTTCTTAACATCTTGCATTTCAAGCCTATTTACACACGTTTAACAGGTCGGTTGCTTCCATCTTGTCTCATAGCACCGTTTCCTCATGTTTTAACATCGTCTCTTCTCTGTGTCCATTATATTTATTTTCGTAGTTACTCGCACTGGCGTGTTATCTTCGATAGCTGCTTTTGTTCATTCACGAGTCTGTTCAGGCTCTTGAGTCATTTCCACTGGCCTTCCATTAGGGCTCATTCGGTCTCTTCATGGACCGTCTGTAGGTGCTCTTCATTTTGTATCAGCAGCTGGTACAGCTGTCTGATAGGGTAAGGTGCTGCCCAGGGTTGTCTTGTTATGGGTGCTTCAACAGGTTTGGATCTTCTGAGGTATACTGGGCAGGTTAATTTGTAGGTTAATTTGCTTTTCATACATCACATAGCTTGGCGAGTATGCTCATGATACCTCGAAATGAGGGGAAGGGGTGCAGGCCATGTCTGGGACCTCCTCTAGACTCCCTCCTCTGGTCGGTTCATCAACCACTTCTGCAACCTCCTTTGCATTTATTTCTTTTGGTTCTTGGGTGTCATTTACATCGTCTTCAGGGTTTGTACATGATTGTGTGAATGTGTGAGCCTTTGGAGTCCATATTTTTATCACTCTCTTGAAACTCCCTGGTGTTTTCACATGTTCGTCTTTGTTCCACGTCATTAGCTGACATTGTCCATTTGGGCTGCAGTAGATCAATTTTCCCTCATACTTTCTCTGTTTCTTAGGGTATGTGAACCTTGTTCCCTTTGGTGCAAATTTGCTGGCTTTCACAAAGTCTCTTATTTCGTCATCAGTCAGGTCTCTGGGCTTCCACCCTGGCTCGACATCAACCATTATTTTCATCCCTATGGCTTTCTTTGCAGTTTTCTGGCACTGTGTAATGATTATCTTGATAACACAGAATCCTAGCAATACCATTGCTAGTAGAGCTCCCAGAAACTTGAATATATCTGCCATCCATTGCGGGACCCACAAGAATAGGTCTCAAAACCAGCTGTCATTGTCCACTTCATCACTTTCATCGATCATCTGGTTTTTAAGGTTTGTCAACATGCTTATGGCCCCTGTTAGGGTTTCGTTTTCTTCATCGTGTGATGGTAGAAATGTGCAACATGATTCTCCGATTTTTGCACAAACACCTCCATCCATTGCAGTGATCATGTCAAGCACTTATCTGTTTTGGAGGGTCATCAGTCTGATTGCTCTCAGCTCTACTTTGATCGCATTGAATCCTTTTATAGTGGTATTGATGGTCTGCAATAACTCCCATCTGGTTATCTGTAACCATTTAGCATTCACTCCAACTTGGATGTGGGGCAGGAGTAGTGTTGTGAATACTGTTGAGGTGAGGCTGAACAGCCTGTGTTCGTACGGGATTGCATGGAATGCCTTTTCTGATTTGGGAGAGAAGTAATTTTCCCTTTTCATTCTGCATACCAGTTTCACAGATCTCCTTCTTCTTAGATGAGCATCTGCTTTCGGGAAACTGTCCAACTTCAGGTCATTCTTAGGGATCACTAGCGCGGGAACGTGGACTTTCACTAGTGTGCATACGCCTCCCCAGTTTTTCGCAGCCTTATGTATGCCTTGGATCCACACACCCAGTAATGGTCGAAAATAACTGCGGTTCCTTGTGTCATTCCTGGAGCTTCAAAGATTTGTCTGCAGTTTTGATTCTCTCCCATCTTCCTTGTGCCATTGTTTCTGAAGCATAGTTTCAGACTCTCCAGTGGCAATATCTGCAGAGGTCCCCCTCTATCTTCGACCCATGTTAGTAGCTTTACTAGCTTTGGCCATAGGGGTTTGCACAGTTTTTGAGAGTTTTCTATTGCTTCTTTGCAGGCTCCAAGGACCATCCAAGCTCGGCAGATCACTACTCCTTCTTTCCATCCATTTGGGGAAACCACAGTTCTCCAGATCTGCATTTGGCCTCTGTTATTCCAGATTTGTGCCTCTTCTGCAGTTTGTCTGTGAATACTCAGTCTCGGGTTTGTCACCCATCGTGTCCCTGATCCTTTGACGTCAGGATTCTCGTATCGGATCACGTGATTCCTGGTGTGCGCCCTGTTTCTTGTTCTAATGTCCTGGACGTCGTCATCTTCATCAGGGTAGTCCTTTTCAGTGGCCCATATCAGTGAAGTGTCTCTTCCCATAAATTGTCCTCTGGTGTTGCATATTGCTACGTTTGACATACAGTGTGCTGTAGCGACATCAATTTCTACAGCCACGAAGATCTTGGATTTTCCCATGCTGTTTGGTAGGAGAGCACAGACGAAGCATTCTCCTTCCGACTACCTTCGTCCTACTCCCTTCATGTGCTGGTACCAAATGTTGTTTCGGAGATGGACTGTGCTGTCCAGGTAATCATTGAGTTCATTGTTATCTTCCTGTGGGCTTCTCTTGATTCTCGGCGTTCTTCTGTAGTTTGCTATGACTCTGTCTCTAAATGCGTCTGTGCTGCTTTTCCTCTCTGGGTGTCTCAGTGGAGCAGGCTGCCTCGAGTGCATCGCTGTGGTAGGAGAAGGGTGTGTGTTTCCTTTCCTTCCCTTTTGTATGTTGTCATAGACTTCCTGTAAACGCCATTGGCTCTCCAACCTCACAAGACGTCGTCATTTTGTAGGCCTGAGGCTTGTTCCTTGTGCATGAGCAGGTGTGCTTGCTGTTGTAGTCTCTATAGTCCTACCTTTCAACTCCTCGTGCAGTTTCTTTGCTCTGACTATGAAAGGGAACAAATAGTCTATCAGCATTTGTGTTTTCTCTGTGAATTCCTTTGTGGCTACTTCTGTTCTTTTGAGGGATTTTGCGATGCCCTCTCTTTCTAGTGTTTCACTTGGCTCCTCTTGGGTACTTCCACTGTTTTCTGGAACTGATTGTTCAGCAGGCAGTCTCTCTTTCTCTGCTGCCTTCGTTGGAGGCCCTGTAGCCATTGACACTTGCCCTTGTCTGTGTGCATCCTGTGTGTGTGAGTGCGTGCAGTGGTCAGTGCAGCGTTTTCATTCATTCCGTGCTGACCCTGTCTCCAGCTTTTCTCTTCATTTGTTACCTCAAATGTGTCTAAATCATTGCTCAGTACATTTAAATTTAGTTTGCTACTTTTATCATCAGGTTTTCTTGGGACTGGAATGACTATATAGGGTCTGGCTGCTTTCGTAGGCCCCATATGTTCATTATCTGGTGGGTGCACTGAGATTGGGACACTTTGTGCACCAATAAAGAAAGCAGTTCTGATTGTTAATGACAGAAAAACAATAATAACTATGCATATTCACATAATCGTTCGGAACGACAATTTGCAGCATTTTCTTCCAGGGAAGTGGGGGCGCCCTTCTGTTGGGGTAAAACCAAGTTACTGTTCTGGGCCCCCATTTCGAATGAGTTCATAGTCAGTTATGTATTCCTTCTCTTGCTCTGGTCTCGTAGTTCGAGAGTTCATTACTATTAAAGTGACGAGTGCTTCTCCAAATGTCCCCCCTCATGTGAGTGACGACGGTAGTCTCTGGGTACCCAGTACAGTTCCTGTGCTGGACTCCAACTTTGGTACATCACATTCATTATGCATCTCTATAATAGGTGAGGTCCCAATGCACGCCTCCAATTTGTCTTGGTCCTGAGGACATGCTGGAACTTGCTCGATGCAAAGGAATGAAGAGATGGAACTGCTAAAAATCACACACAATAAAATGTTGTAAAAATAAAACAAGAAATAAAAATAAAAGTGAACATGGAAAAATAAGAAAAATGAGAAAAGTGAAGAAAAGGAAAATAAGATGGTGAAGTTCTTGTGTCCACTCCTCTCGCTCGGTCTCTCGGCGACAAGTTGAAGAACAGTGTCTCTCTCCTCGATCTGCTCCACGGCGGAAGGATGACGCAAAGGATAATAAGAAAAATAGAAGAAAAATAAAAATAAACTAGGAACAAGATGTCGTAATCCTCGTTTCTGCTCTTCTTGATCGGTCCTCGGCGGAAGAATGAAGAACTGTGTCTTTGTCTCCTTGATCTGTCCCCGGCGGAAAGTCTCACTGGAATCTCCTTAGGAATTCTCGCTGGAAGTTGGACAGCTCCACTTGGAGCATTATACCATGGAGAAGTGTGCCCATGTGTGGGGCTTTGGCCGGATCCCTAAGGAAGGTGATGACGTCAACATCTGCAGGCCTTCCTACCATTTCTGGATAGTCTGTGACTAGTCTAAACAGGACGTTCTGTGCCAGCCGGGTGTCCTCGGGTGATAGGGACATTTGCCCTGTTTGGCTGTGTCCTGATCACAAGCTTTTTTTTCTTTTGATTCGCACAGTCTTTGCACCTTCCCGTTGCGTGGATTACCACCAAATGATTTAATTTAGTACATAGCTGGCTCAGTTGAGCTAGGTTTCTTGGAGCTCTGATATAAGTGAGTGTATCAGTTGTTCTCCCGACAAGTCCTGGGCACTCCTCTATGATGCGGAAAAACAAAGTGTATGTCAGTTCATTGATGATCACTTGAGGTGGAAGCATTTTTGTTCCTTTTCCCCGTACTCTGGCACTTCGGCAAAAGCCTCCGCGAGGACAGTCAGTAGTTGCCATATTATCTTTCTGTTAGCTGGATTTTGAATGAAATCTGGGATACTGGTGTCTCTCCCTACAAGTGATGGATATGTCTCTAATACTAGCCGGAAACAGGAAAGCACATCCTTTGTGATATTTATACTGGGGGATACCATAAGTTCTATGAACAAAGTCTTGATACTGGTTGCTTCAGAATATTGTGTTTGGTTCTCATAAGGTCTTATTTGTAGTTCATCAGAGTCTTAGTTTCATTGTTGTTTTGGCTCTAGATACGCTTCTCTTTACCCTGCAACTGTGATGCACAGAGTGTCCATATTATTGTCCTTTATCCCCTCTTTTCTTAAGGGAAGTGCCTTGTTCAAGAAGCCACAGTTTTAAGACCCGCGTTCATTTGTCTTGACTTAGCTGCTCATGCGTCCTTCTTCCTCGACATAGATCTTGTCTGCACATACTGAGGTTCTTCCCCGTTGTCTGTGGTTTCTTCGCAGTTGGATGCAGCAGGAAGGCTCTCTCCTATATAGGGTTTAATGTAATTTATGAAGATCCATGCTCTTCTGCCCTGGAGCTTGACGGCGGAGGGGGTGCAGTCCTCTACGATGAAAGGGCCATTAAATATTGGCTTGTCCCACCTCTTTCTGGTAAAATTCTTCACAAGCACGCTGTCACCAGGGAAGACGAGGGGCGCATGCACACCTTGCTCAGTGTCTGCTTCATCACTTCCTGCTGTGTTTCGTGCTGCGCTGTCCCCTTTTCGCCGTCGCTGCAATGGCCTGTAATGACAGAGGCGCTGGATGTCATACAGTTAAGGTACTCCTGCATCTCTGTTCCCAGAACCTGTCTAATCGGCTGGGCATCACAGCTAGCTCTATCTCGGGGGGGGGGGGGGGGGGGGGGGTAAGAGGCGTCCTCATCCTTCTGCCTGTAACTATCTTGTGCGGCGTAAGATGATGGTCGGAGCCGGGTTGGTTTTGAAGTGCTTACAATGCCAGCGGTAGACAGTGCAGCCATCCCTTTCTTAATGTGAGCTTCAACTTTGCTATCCTCTCCTTTAACAGGCTGTTGAGCCGCTCATATATCCCATTCCCCTCCAGGTGATACGCCGACGAGAACTTTATATCAAGCAAAAAGCTGATCTGTTCAAACACTGCATTAACAAAGTGAGCCCTGTTATCTGATCTCATTACTTCGCACACACCCCATCTAGGGACCACTTCCCTCACTAGGAACCTGGCAGCACAGGTAGCATCTGGGTGTGTACAGGGACCTGCTTCTATCCATCTAGAGAATGGACACACCACCACAATTAAATACCTGTACCCGTTGCACACTTGAATCATGTCAATGTAGTCGATATGCAAGTGCTGGAATGGTCCATTCAGCCGGGGGACAACTCCTCTCACTACCTTTAATGTGTGCCCAGCGGGGAACTGTTGGCATATAATGCAGTTCAGCATGAAAAATGCAACATGCTCTGCTAAATTCGGTGTGAACCAGTTTCTGCGAGCGTTGCAGCAAGATTTTCTTTTGATATATGGATGGGTTACTGTAGTTGTTCTAATGCTACCTTTAGCAGGGCGACAGGCATCACTGGTTTACCAGTGCTTTCTTGCCTCCACAACCCAGATGGGTTTAAAGAACACCCTTGACGCTTCCACAAATTTTTCTCTTCCTGAGGTGCCTCCCCCTGGAGCTCCAATAGCTCAGTCTGCCCCATATTGCTATAGGCTTCTGGTGTGGCTCGCGCTACCATCATCCGCTCATGGGTACGTGCCACCTCCACGTCCATGATTGTTTCAGTTTTGGGTGCCATGCGCTTGGCTTCCGTGTCCGCTTCATAATTTCCACGTGACACGAAATCTGTCCCCTTGGTGTGGTCGGCGCATTTCACGACTGCTATGCCCACTGGGAGCTGTAGTGCTTTTATGAGCAGTGTTCAATAAGGCTGCATGTTGCACTGGCATGCCGTCTGCTCGGAGGTAGCCCCTCTTTCCAGCACGCTAGACCTGCATGTATTGTGGACGTCACATAGGCAGAGTCACTGTACACAGTTACTTCCTGGTCTGCATGATTCTCAATGGCAAGTATCAGTGCCAGCAGTTCTGCAGCTTGCACAGAATAGTGGGAGGGTACTCGCGCACTGACAAGTGCTCGAAACTCTCCATTCGCTAGGTGTTTTACCACGGCAACCCCTGTATATCTTTGTCCGTCTTCTTGGTCGATTCTTGAAGAACCGTCAATGAACCTGATTTCGCCACTTGCCAGGGCGTTTTCCTTTACCCTGGGGATCTCATCATAGAATTCCTCATAGTTCATACAGTCGTGTATATGTTATCCCTCTGTGACTGGCTCAGCTATGAACATAGCAGGGTTTACAGTTTTACATCGCACTATTTTGATCGATGGGTTACAGATAATCACCTCATAGGCGGATGCTCTCTGAGACGTCAGTGTGCCCTTTGGCTTCTCTAGTATGGCGAACAGCGAATGTTCAACGTACAATGTCATAGAACACCTAATCACGATGGATGACGCCTTTTCGATAGCGAATGCGGCAGCAACTAGATTTTGTTTGCATGGTAAGTGGCCCTTCATAACCGGGTCCAGACTTTAATATGCTAGAGGCTTGTACCCCAGCGAGGTTCGATGCGCGAGCACTGCCGTCATAAAATTACCATCAGAGTGTGAGAACAGGTAGAATTTCTCTGCACAATTAGGAATCCTGAGAAGTTTGGCATTACAAATTGCCCCCTTAGGTTCTGCAAACCCTTTCTCCATTGCCTCAGTCCATTCAATTTCTCCATTTGTTGCCTGGGCTTTCTCCAAAGCCTGAAGCAAGGGCTTGGTATACGAGCTGTAGTCAAAGACCCATGCTCTGACATAATTGCACAGGCCTAAGAAAAGCTCTGCATTTGTTTTATCGTGCGCGGCTTGGCCGTGTTCATGATAGCTTTAACCCTTTCTGGGGTTACCTTTTTCCCCTCATGAGAGATCAGTTGCCCTATGTACAACACCTCCTGTTGAAAGTACTGCAACTTTTCCTTATCAACTTTGTATCCTTTCTCAGCTAGTATAGTCAATAGCTGGACAGAGTCGCACCTGCGTTGCTCTTCAGTGGTGCTGCAGATCAGAATGTCATCTACATACTGCAAAACAACACAATATTGCTTAGGTCCATTTGCAGGACTCTGTTGAAAATAGACAGGGACTCGCAATACCCCTGTGGCAACCACGTACTTTTCAGGCACATTTGTCTGAAAGTCAATGACGTCAGGTCTTGTGAGTCACGGTGTAGTGGAATTGAGAAAAATGTGTTTTTCATATCGATCACCATGAAATATTTTGCCTCAGTGGGTATGTTACACAGTATTGTGGATGGATTAGGGACTAGAGGGAACTCGGCTTCAACAACATCGTTTAATGCTCTTAAATCTTGGATTAAACGCCAGGACCCTCCCTTTGATTTTTTTGACAGGGTAAATCACTGTATTGCAAGGTGATTCTGACGTTACTAGGATGCCTTGCTCCATCATGGCGGAAATTGTCTTTGCGATCCCTTCATCTGCCTCTCTGGACATTGGATATTGTTGCGCTCATGGTAAAATTGCTCCTGGTTTCAGTTTAATTTTCACTTCTCCTGCCCCTTCAGGAGACCTACGTCATAGGGCCCTGTAGTCCATACTGCGGCAGGCACTTGGGCCAGGTCGTCATCAAAGTATTCTGGACGTACAAGCATCAACATTATTCTCTGTGGCACCTCCCGTTTGATCATTTTGACCCAAAATGTGATACTTACTTCCACTCATTTCTCCTCTAGGTTAGTGTGTTCTTCAAACAGATCGTCATTGGTGATGTCAGTCACTCAGTACCCTTCTTCAATAGCAATAATCGCACACCATTGTCTGGCTGCGTCATCATATCCTTCGACCAATACCACTTTCCCTCGCACTGCGGCAGATTGTATCATTAAGGGAAATACTTGTCCCTCCTCTTCGTGCATGCAAATTCTTGGTCTGAACCAGCCTATATTTTGCACAGGGAAAGTTCTGGAACTGTGCTTCACGGACGGGCAGCACGAGATTATAAAATACACATGCTCACATGACTCGGGTGGGAGATCGTCCTGTGGACTTGGTTCGAGCCAGATCAAGTGCCCGGAATTGGAGCTCTTGACGGCATCCTGCAGCGCTGTTCTCTGAGCGGGGCTTGTTATAGCTAGCTTATGAGGGCCAGGGTCTCCCAGTGCTGATTGAAGGGGCGTAAGACTGTGTTTCTCTATGTTTCTCTATGTTTATCTAAGTTCTATGTTTCTCTATATTTTGCATTTCTCTAAGTTTTGTGCTTTGTAATCTTCTCTAACTTGAATACCAAATGTATATGAAATTCACTGTTTAGAATAAATACTAAAACTTATTGAAGGTGTCATTTGTCACTAGCATGAGATCACTGCTCAGCACAATAGAACCTGTATTTTGGGCTGAATTGGGTAATTTTTGCTCTCAGAGGGCTGGTCCCGAGGACGATTTGGCCCATATCAAGACATTTGGTGGCAGCTTTGTGGGATTTGTGAAGAGCAGTGCCTTGCTGTGAAGTGACAAATTGTGTGAGAGAACACAGTGTAGAGTGAAGAGCAGGCTGTCGCATTTCCTTGGGGGTCTCACTGCAGCTCTGAGACTTCAAAAGGCAGCAGCGTTGTGTCGGCTTGCCATGGCCGATAGCTTGTGTGGTTAAGACTCCCTTCAGTAAATCAGTCGTGACTGACTTATTGCTTGGGAATGGAGCCAGGGAGTACAAGGCGATAAACAAGCGGGAAATGGCTTTGTTTAAAGCGCTCCGATGAATGGTCAAGAAAGATGTATGTTCAATTAGGAAAGAATTTTATCATGCGGTTTCCCCAGTTTAAAGTTGTAATTTGAAATGCAAAGTGAGACGGAGTTCTCATCTCTATTCTGTCATGAGGGCAGGGAAAAATAATTGCGAGGATTTGACATGCAAATTGTGAATAGTAATTTAACCATTGACTCAGCCCCAGTGTGCTAGCGAGTGGGGGGTTGTAATGTTCGGAGGCGAAGGTTCGCTTTTTTGATGTATGCTTTTGAAGTGTTGACATTCCTGAAAAATAACGTGGGGAATGAGCCGTGCTTAGGAGAAAGAGTAACATCTGTGCTGAGAGCCTAAAGGGTTTGTTTTTCATTTGGCAACTGTAAATTCCATGTGCTAGTGGTGGCGAATTCTGTTTAAAGGAAACACAAAATATTGCATTTTAAGCTGTGCCATGCTTATAATGGGTGAGAGACTCACTTAAAAAAGAAAGTGAGTGATGTTATTTGGATTTTCGATTTTTGTGTATTGATTTGAAATTGCAGAATCAGTTTGCAATGGTTTGGGGGGAAAAAACTATTTATATTTTTCTAAATTGCCTCTAAATTGCCCCTGGAGTATTTTTGACTGTTCCCACGCTATGCCATGGATTTGTACTGTTGCCTTATAAGTGATGTATGTTTTTGGAAATAGTGACCTGTTGACTGTGATACATGGTGAAAAATGTTGTTGACACAATAACAGCCCACAAGCAATGTAGAGTGTGGGTTGCTCTTGCAGGGAAACCGTGCATGGAGCTGCACTAAATATGGCATTTTTTAAATGCACTGAA
This sequence comes from Ambystoma mexicanum, assembly GCF_040938575.1. Classification (NCBI taxonomy): domain Eukaryota; kingdom Metazoa; phylum Chordata; class Amphibia; order Caudata; family Ambystomatidae; genus Ambystoma; species Ambystoma mexicanum. The sequence goes on along the minus strand of NC_090937.1, from coordinate 1,633,288,657 downwards.
ATAAGTGGTTATATTCTGGCAATGGTACAACAGAATGAAAAATCTGTGTGTGATAAGATAGCACAAAGATTTAGTGGGTTGTGGGTTCTTTTGAAAGATCGCACATTGCATTGGAGTGAGCTCGTGAAGCCAAACTACAAGGTTACGAGGAAAAAGGAGAGAAAAAAAAAACGTATGCTTTTAAATGAGACATTAATCATTTCAAAACAGGCTAAAAGACGCTTTGACATTTTGCTAAATTACATGGAGTAGAATCTGATGAGAAGAAAAAGTGCCTCTTTTGAAAATAAGAGTCTTGCTGTGTGTGCAGAGCTTGTGCCTTGAAGCTGTCTTGGGCGAGGTGCAGGAAGGCAAACAAAAGCAGAATACTGCACTCCTGTTTAATGGTGTTTCAGATATGGGAGCTTTTCTGAGTTGCTGGAACAGTGCAAGAAAGTGTTAATCTGGATGAACTGTCTGAAACGAGTGCCTTCCCATTGAAGCCGCCACAGTAAGAGTTATAGGCAAAGAGATAAGCTTGCTGCGCGAAAGATAAACAATGACATTCCTGCATTCCATCCCCTGTGAGAGACACCGCAGCGTGAGCAAAAAAAAAAAAACTGAGGAGAGGGGGTGCAAAGACAGAAATGCTGATGTACGCATGCTTTCTAACGGCATGCAATAACAGAGCTGATCAGAAGTAAAGAATTTGCCCAGTAACACTGGAAGGAAAACAAAGGCTGCATGCAGGATGGCAGACGGGCACATCACATCTGAACATTGGGGAACCTGTACATCTGTGAATGGGCTAAGAAAAGACAGCTGCCCATTCCAACAGACATTGCCATGCAAACCGCATTCCCATGCACCATGTGATGTGATGTGAAGTGAAACGCTATTGCTGTGCAAGCTGCATCCCAGTGCTCCATGTGATGTGAACTGAAGTAAAGCGCTGTGCACTGGAGAAGAAACCTCTAGGCGCTTTGAGAAGAGAAAATACACAGCTGTTTGGAGAAAAATAAACAAAGCTGCTTGTGCAAAAGCAGGCGATATTGGACTAAAAGACTTTACTTTTGAAAAATGGAGTGATGCCAGCATGGCAAACTAAATCAAGATCATGAGACACTGGAAGCAAGTTGGCGCCTGGCATTCATGATCGCTTTGGTGAAAAAGAAAAGCATTGTGTGACCTGGGTACTTATCATATGGCTTTTGTAAAAGCACAGATCAGTCTGAGGTACCATTGACCAACTATGATCGCATTGCACAAATGAGTTTGTGATTAGGCAGTTACACCCCGTATGGTTGAGTGTAAATAAGCCCCCAGAAACATGCAGAAGGGTGATAAATAATTGCAGTAGCAATGATAAAGTGTGTAGTTACCTGATGAGACGTCTGAAGATGGGGGTGGTGTTATGGGAAGGGGTGGATAACGCTGATATTGATGAATAATGACATTGTACTTTTGATGAAATCCTAACATTTCTGTTTGTATTTTGCCTAGGCAAAAAAGCAAGACAATAGCGTGCCATTATTGGCGTAGATGTGTTCAATTTGCGGGTGACACTGATCAGTCAAGCAAACTGTGCTCAGAGAAAGCGAGTCAACTTTAAACGTGTCCTGCACCGCACTCAATGCTGCTAGCATGCATGACGTATGAGGACATTTGTTCTGCAACCTGCGAAAGGTGTCCAACAGAATAATAACTTTTGCTGAACTGGCATGGTGCAGACTTGGCTAGTTATCAAATATTTGATGCTGCACATTCAAATGATTCAGTTGCTGGAAATAACTTAATTGACATGTCTTGCCTTTCTTGTTTAAAGGACTATGGACAATGAGTTGTGGACTGTAAGATCATGCACCACAAACAGCTGTGTGACACAGCACTTGAATGCTAACATATTGAAAAATGGTTTTTAAATGCACTTTTTGAGATGAATCTGAAAAAACGAAATGGTTTTGCTCTTCCAACTGAATTGCTTTAACCAGAGATGCTTTGCTTTTTGAAAAAAAAAAAAACTTCTACGTTGCACGTAGGCAGGAAAATGATTTATGAATTTTTGGGGCAGCAGAAATATGCAAGCAGGAGCGTAATTTATTTTGAGATAAAATGAGTGCGCACATCAAAGTCACCTGTGCGTAGGTTAACATCCTTAATTGAAGTAATGCTGCCAAGTGTGTGAGCTCTAATTTGAGATGGTAACCTTTGAAACACTGGATACTTTACAGCCAGCTTAAGGCAGGTAAATGAAACCATGACAGACTTGATGCTTGATTTTATGATACAGTGTGTGACACGGTTTTTGTTAAACCAACCAGTTTCATGTTTTTGTGGGGACAGCTGTCTCCAGCACACTAATGCAAAGAGTCACCTTTTGATTGTAGACATTTGGAATAATTCTTTGGAAAAGCGCTACAAATGAGTATCCACATGGAATTGCTAGCGTACTGGCCTGGCACATTGTCAGACATCTTTTGTCACTGACTCATATGACTGGTGTCTATGAAGTCATAGGCCCAAATGTTTCAGTGAATGGATACAACGATTTGTTTAATTTGTTTAATGTGATGTTTTTCTGACCAAGAACTGCAGCGAGTGTTCTCGCCAAGATTTTATGGTCTATAACTTGACTAAATGCATTTTACACAATGGTGTGATGAAACAGCCACTGCCGGAGGGTAGTATGGTGTTTGTGGCTAAAACTAATATTGTATATGGTAGATATCCCACTTGAAGAAGGGTATTCTCCAAGTCACAATAGGTAGACACTGTGAACCTGTTAGATTTTCCAGTAATAAGGCAACATGTAAATTGTAGGCTGGTAATGCACACCTCCATTATTACAGTGATACACTTAGACATAGATTTATCATGAGGCAATGTTTCCTTAGTACTACCAAGCTGCTACAAAGGGAGTCCATTTCTATGGCCCATCACTAGAGTGCGCGTAGCTAGGGAGCTAGATTCATTAATTGCAGGAGCTTTATATGTTTGTGACATAGAAACTGTGCACAATAAGCTAGCCACTATGGGTTCTGATGTCAGCTCTGCTATATAAATTCTGGCCTAGTGGGGCCTATTGATACGCCCAACACTGCTACAAGTATTGACAACCACTGAAGATGGCAGAATTTTAGGTATGAAGACATTTTTTCTGCCATAGGGCAGGTCAACAAGACTGCTAAATACACACGATGCATTGTATGGCAAACATTGTTTAATCAGCAGGTGTTGGCTTTTTACTGAGTGGGGGCGACCATCCTCCACACACTGGCACGCAGAGCTACAGTTACCAGCATACATATGGATTAAATTGCTTGCTTTTGATTGCATGAATAACACATGCCATGCTTGATGTAAATTAGTAGAATTGTTTTTATTTAGATAACCTGGTGCCCATGGGTTCACCTTGTTCACGAAATTAGATAGTTTCTGGTTGGGTTCCACATACATGGGGGAAGTGTCTAATCACACAGCCCATAGTCACGTTTGAATGCCCTGGGATCAGGGGGGAGGGTAGACCCTTAGAGTGAAAGGATGCCAGGTTTTAGAATTGATAACCATACATAAATGCAATAGTGCATTGTAGATTAGACTACACTGGATTGCCTTGACATTCTAACTGCATGCTGCTTTTTAACTGACAATCAGTTATACACTAATTATTTAGGTATTGTTGTGTAGGCCAGGTTTTGGCAAGGGTATATGTCACTGGTCACTTTGTGTACATTTTTGTTTAGGTAGTGTTTTTTACTAACCTTGCATGCCACGCTAACTAACCGCTAGAAGATAGTTTGCTTAAACCTCTTGCAAAGCCCCAAGGTCTTTATCACTGCACTAAATACTATATTGATGTGTATTAGTCAGCATTTGTCGCACACACGTTGAATAGGGGTGGAATGTAGTGCTACACAAAATTGCAACCTTGCCAATCAGGGCTTTAGATGACAGCATTAGCCGCTGAAAGCCAATAGTGTATTCAAAGTATGTGCTAAAAATGCTGACAGTAGTCTGTTGTAGCACTTCCATTATGCAGTAGTGAGCTACAAGGAATATGCAGGCCTAGTATGAGTGATAGGTCACATTATGCATTGTTGATAGACAGGCAGGGAGAGGGCCCTAGCTCTGTAGCTAATAGGTATTTTTGGAGTGTTTGGAACATTATGGCACCTATATAGCGCTTAGATAGCCAGTCTTAAGCGCTATAAACACTAAGCTATGAGTGCATGCCTTTTAGAGCTTGCAGATGGGGTTAATACATCCCTGCTTCCCTTAGAATATTCTGCCTCACTAACGGTAGCCCTGCATGGCCCCAAGCTAATCTCCTTTTCTCTGGGAAGGCACTGATAAGACATTCCTGAGCTTTGGCAGATGGGCTCCAGGGAGCCAGGGAGGGGCTCAGAAGAAGGAGCAGTGGAAATTAACAGAGTTGGGTTTTTTCCATGAGCCAGCCTATATTTTGCACAGGGAAAGTTCTGGAACTGTGCGTCACGGACGGGCAGCACGAGATTATAAAATACACATGCTCACATGACTCGGGTGGGAGATCGTCCTGTGGACTTGGTTCGAGCCAGATCAAGTGCCCGGAATTGGAGCTCTTGACGGCATCCTGCAGCGCTGTTCTCTGAGCGGGGCTTGTTATAGCTAGCTTATGAGGGCCAGGGTCTCCCAGTGCTGATTGAAGGGGCGTAAGACTGTGTTTCTCTATGTTTCTCTATGTTTATCTAAGTTCTATGTTTCTCTATATTTTGCATTTCTCTAAGTTTTGTGCTTTGTAATCTTCTCTAACTTGAATACCAAATGTATATGAAATTCACTGTTTAGAATAAATACTAAAACTTATTGAAGGTGTCATTTGTCACTAGCATGAGATCACTGCTCAGCACAATAGAACCTGTATTTTGGGCTGAATTGGGTAATTTTTGCTCTCAGAGGGCTGGTCCCGAGGACGATTTGGCCCATATCAAGACACCAGGATGTTTACTGGGGTCTGACGTGAGTATAATAAGGGTACATTCATTTCACGCTCTCCCACAGAGACTGGGAGTGCATCAGTAAAGGGAACTGTACTATGAGCTCCAGTAAAACTCTGGGTATCTATAGCCTCGCCGGACAAGGAAAATGTGCATTCTCGTATGCACGAGCGCGTTGCACCCATGTCAACTAAGAAAGAATAACCTTTACCCCCTATGACGACATTCACCCTAGGTTCCCTGTTAGTGTCTGGTGTCACTGACAGGTTAGAGCACATCAGAGTCCCCCGTGAGCTGTCCTATTACGTTTGGCCCACTGTATACTTGTTTATTTCCCCCAGCCCCAGGGTTAACTCCCCCTCCGGAGCTAGTGCCCTGTGACATTTGCGGTAGTACCTGCTCGGATTGTCCCTGTGGCAAGTTCCCCATGTTCGGTGGTTGAACCACTTGATGTGCACCTTGCTGCATGCCTGACGCCTGCTGCTGTATGGTGTAATTTTGTGCACAGCCCTGTTGCGGGATGGCAGACTGATTCACCATGCCTGCCCCATCCCTTGGCTTTTTTGCCACATGCCTTGGCTTCTGCACATGCGCGCCACATGTCCTGTCATTCCACGCAGCCAACACACTGGCGGTGGTCGGGCCATCCGTCCATCTGGTGTAGCTGGACTGCCCATCTGCGCGTTCTGAAAGCCACCTGGAACATTCTGAAAACTATCTTGGTTTCCTCGAAACCCTCCTTGATTACTCTGCCATCCTCTTCCTCCAAAACCCCTTCCTCTTGGGTAAAATCTTGCGTTAAAACCTGATTATTCTGCGATGGGTTGGTCGCTTGTTGTGCGCTTGGTTCGGCTGGGCTGGTGAGCATGGCTCCTTGGAGAGCATACTTCGAGAGCTTCTTTTGCACCAGCTTCGCCTCCTTGCCCTTACGAGATGCCTCTTTTTTCCGATTCTTTTCTTGCAACAATCTACAGTAATGTGCAATTGTCAACTGTATTTCAGCCCATGGTTTTGCTTCTACTTCTACCAATTTTTTGAGCTGCTTCTGCACTGGTTCAGGCAACCCCTGGCATAATATGTGGTGGAATACAGGGAAAGATTTCATCCAAGACTCATGCGTTTCGAGCACCCAAATGTCTTGAAAATTCTGGATGTAAATCACTTCCTTTTCCATCCAACTTCAGTAATATCTGACCTCCCAACCATTCGTCTTTCGCGAATGCTATCTCATCACCTCTACCTTCATTTCCTTTAAAATGTATTTCCCTCTTTCTCCTTATCTGGAGGTGCACAACTCTGTGCCCAATCTTTCCCTTCATCTTCGCATCTCTCTTTTTCCCGTATTATCGTCTCTATTGTACGTAGGCGACTCATATGTGGGGCTGCTATACCCCGTGGCTGCCTTAAGTTCTTTTAGTTGGTAAAGCCCCTCTGTTTTACTCCCTTCAATGACTGGCTCAGGCGGGGCTGGTGGCACGGTAGGCATCTCACCCCACTCCATACATACATTTAGTATCCAGTCTGTGGGTGGTTCTTCCACCTTCGTTTCTTCAAAAATCTTCCACAATTCTAGAACTGCAAGACGTTTCTCTAGCTTCTTGCCTGTATATGTGGCGTGTAGGAAGGTCGTCATATGCTGTAAAACAGCCCCAGAAAGTGACCTGTTCTGGGGCCAATGCATAAACATCTATTGGCGGTACCCTTAACCCACTGCATGCTGTATTTCTTTAGTTTTGGTGCATGCTTGGGTAGCCGCTTGCACAAATGCGCAAGCGGGGTAACTTCCTCCATTTTTTAATTTGGTCACTAACAGTATTTATACAGTTCTTTAACCTTCCAATAGTATGAGCGAGCACCACATACGCAAGCTCAAATCCAATCTTTTCCCGCCAAAGTTTATACCAACAATTTACTCAAAACCCATCAATTCAATGGCGATTCCCTCTTAGTTACAGAATCACGTAAAGCCAAAATGCATTTCAAACAATCATTAATACAATTATTTTACATTTGACCTACAACAAGACACTTATTACAGACACTTGACAGACTAGACGAACACCAGCTGGACACACGTATACCTGCCTTCTAAGAAACACCCCGACATAGGGTGTAAATGAACCCCTTTGATTCCGTCTTTAATCGTCACCGTAGCCTAATCGTCCCCCCACTGTGGGCTCTGAGTTCACGTTTCTTCTGACCGCTGTATTAAAGCGCAGGAATGTTAGGAAAGATTTCTTAATTGTGGGTAATTTTCCTTCCATGTGGCAACCCCTAAAATTTTTGCTGTTGTTTTCACCATGATCTAGACTTTGCCAGAGAAGTGCAGCCTTCTGCTGCACTCCTCTGGGCTTTCGCTCCATTCTTACAGGGAAACTGACATGCCCTTAAGACAGTCAGTACGGGGAAACGCTGTTTTCCGTAGTTTCTTTATCATATTTCAGCTTTCGTGCAACATGACACAAGAGGGCACTGTAAGCTAAGTTACTGCTCTCTTGGGTCTCTAGCCTTCTACAGGCCCTAGATACTCTTTTTGGATTGTAACTGATCGGTGCAAGTGAATCACAGACAGGAATGGTGGCAGCGATCGTTTCTTGTGTTTTGAGCTCCTTTTGGCGTTTTAAGTGCGTTTCTCGCGCTTAGCCCAAAATGGTGGCCTGGGCCCCAAAATGGCCAGACCACGAGGCTCTTTTGTCCTGTCCGCTGACCGTCTTGCCCCCTTCACCTTCCCCAGGTCGAGCCGACCCGGGGCCTTCCTTATTCGGGCATGTACTTTCCCGCGAAACACAGATGCTTTCGCGGGCTTCCACAGGCCTTGTGTGTGCCTCCAGGATGTGGGCTGGGATGTCTGGTCCCAATACACATCCTAGGTGCCAGAGAGTCTAGGGTGGTGTGAATGCCTGGGACCACCGTGGTCCGTGATAGGTCCACGTATGGTGTGAGTGTTGATGAGCGGATCTCCAATTGGGTCCCCTCCGTTTTGGCACGAAGGGAACCGTGGATAAGAGGGGGCTGGAAACGCCACTACCACGTCGATCTCCTGCGTTCTAACAAACAAAGGAATACAGGAGCCAAGTATCCTGCAACCACGAGGCTGAACCGAGGAATCGCTGGTGACCCGCTGAAGGACTGCTCCTCTGCACTGCTGTCGCCTTGTGAAACCTTTTCTACCTCTGATCGAACCAGAAGGCCTGTACTGGTACTTCGACCCTTGGAATAGTGGGGACAGCTATTCTCGGCATCTTCACCATCTCCTGCACGTAAGCCTTCGGAAGTGTCTCTGGGCCATCCAGCAGACTGACCAGCCTACCCAGGAGTCTTGCTATGTAACCGCCGCCAGGTTGTGTTGTATTCCGAGTCCTTGTCACTCTCACACGATTCGTACACTTGGCATTCCCAGGTCTGAAGTGAGTAGTGTACATTTGGCTGAGATACACACGGCCGCTCCGTTGCCCTGCTGTGGTAACAAACTGTGCGGGTTCACTTCGTTTGGGACATCTTTAACTCAACTCTGCCGCTGCAGAATCTACACGACGACGAGACGTCCCCTGCTTCCCTGAACCTGCCAGCACTGAAACTGACGCGGAGAAGCCTGGGTCTGCTTGCATCGGGGACCGGTGAGTAGCATAGCTAGGAACTGGTCGCTCTCTTGCAGGAGCCCATAGCGTTTCCCCGCTGTGTCAAACAGCATGCCTTTCCGTACTCGCGCTCTGCTTCTGCCCACAGTGGAGGCTGCGCTTGAGTCGCGGAACTCTGTTCTTCTTCATTTGTGCACCAAACTGAACTGCCTGATTCCCTCGAAGAGACTCCCCTTTTTGCCCGTTGGCACCAGCGGCTCCACAAGGCTCCACTCTTCGTAAGGGCTTGGACTTCCTTTTAGTTAGGTGTCTCTGAAGGCGTACTGGGTCTAATCATTATTTTGCACTGCCTGTTATCCTCCCTTTCTAGGTGGACTACACATTTCGTGCATCTAACGCTTTAGGCTCGGTTGTATTTATATATATATTGTATTGGTTTGGTATGTGTTTGTTTTCTAGAGTTTTATTGTGATTTCTCGCTACGGTCATTGTTGCAAAGGCCTTGGAATAAATGTGTATATATTTTTAATATAGCACCTGTTTGGAGTAGTTTGTAAGTGTCCTTGCTTTGTGTGCTCATTGCGGGCTTTCAGTCACACTCACCCCTCTTGAGACCTAGTCTTGACCGCCGCGATCGCTACCCTGATTGGTCTGGCTTGTCCAGAGGTTACCCTGTTCCAAGTAATTAGGTTGGCCTTCTGAACTTCTGCGCCGCCAGGACAGAGTTCAGAAATCCGTCTTAACAAGGAATAAGACGAATCCTTACATTTTTATCTCAGGTGCCCCCCTGGTAATCCTTACGTTTTTATCTCAGGTGCCCCCCTGGTAATCCTTACATTTTTATCTCAGATGCCCCCCTGGTAATCCTTACATTTTTATCTCAGATGCCCCCCTGGTAATCCTTACTCAGGTGTAACCCCGGTATCCACTCTTTATTTCTTATGCTGGAGTCATTAAGCCCCTATATATATATATACAGTCTTATCAACTTCTAACCACTTTATTTTTTCCATGGCACCCTCCGTTACCTTTCCCTTACTTACTCTAATGCCGACAAGACATTTCCCAAAGTAACAAGTTTACTGTTTCACTCACCAATCGCATCTTTTCCTCTCTGGAACTTCGGGATCACCGCCCCTTCCTCTTCCTGCTTTTAAGGTTTTCGTTCGATTGGCTGCCCGTGGGAATGAGAAGGGTTATGCTTAGAAAGGCAGGTTCCTTCAGACTCACTGCAGATTTTTGAAATTTTACTCTATCATTGTCCACGGGGAGCTTCTCAGTCTACTCAGCCGGAATGGCGAAAGGATTTATGATCTTGCCGAAGGCCCGGAGTTACTTCGGGCCGTCTGTCTAAGGTGTCTTAGTATTATATAATCAATAATTGATGGCCGAAACCATCCTCTGCTACCAAGTGTTCAGGAGGAGAGGAATTCACTGACGGGCCCATAGGTCAGCGCTCACCCTCTAGAACTTGTAAGACAAGATAGCTGCACCATGTGAGGAAAGGGGGTGCAGGATTCACTTACTCCAACACGACTCAATAATGAGGACTCAGTAAGTTGGCAAAGGTAAGTCTGTTTAATGACAAGTACATCAAACAGAGAAACAAATGGAAATCAGCAACATTGCGATCACCTGTCTCGCTCCGACTTCCTCGAACTTCAGTCGAACAGTCATTGTTATAGGCAAAACTCGTCATCACTGATGTCTAATTCTATAAAAAATCATCGTGCAATGTAATTGGTTAGGAGAGGTAACTTAAGTACAGGTGTTATATCTGCATATGATAATAGGGCATGCAGATTGGATAACTCTTATCGGGTGGGCGTCTACGCCCATCCCTCTACATCACGCGTGATAGATGTCACTATAACTACGACATCTTATTGGTTACAGTATCTATAGGACTCCAGATGACTTGGTCCATTGTGATTGGGCAGGTTACATCCCTAGACATAAATTTCCACTTTTAATTAGCAGCATGCAGAATGGACACCCCTGTGCCTGGTGTCCCAAGTGTCACCCTGCCTCCCTTCGATCAGTCAGTATCTTGGGGCCATGTGTCAATTAGTTGGCTAAGGATGGCCTCGAAACTGTAGTCTATTATCGGGAAAAGTTATAGCATCCTCGGGTCCTGGATGACATCAGGCGGTGGTGCTTCTTCGCGCCTGGCTGGTCACGTGTTAGTTCACCATGAATCTGCTTCAGTTTCCAGTCTTTGAGTGCATTTAATTCTGTTTCAGCCTCGCCACCTGCATTGGCCCCCCTTATCTTGACCTTCATGAGTCAGGCTGGTTTGCTCTGAAGTTTGAGTGTTGTTAGCTGATGCTCTCCTCCCTTTCTCTGGTTGACCTCGATTTCCTAGGCATGAGCCGCTCTTTGTTGAGTTTCGATTCCACTCCTACTCTTGCCTTTGGCTGGGTTATGAAACTTGGCCTGTCAGGTTTCTGGCAGCCTGGGTACATTTCTGCTTTTACAAAATGGAGTCGCACTTGTATGATGTGCCTTATTGAGGTAGATATATGGTTGGCGCTTGCCGCTCTATCTTCTACTAAGCATTGCAAGCAGTATCAATTTCTTAGCATCTTGCGTTTCAAGCCTATTTACACAGGTTTAACAGGTCGGTTGCTTCCATCTTGTCTCGTAGCCCCGTTTCCTCATGTTTTAACATTGTCTCTTCTCTGTGTCCATTATATTTATTTTCGTAGTTACTCGCACTGGCGTGTTATCTTCGATAGCTGCTTTTGTTCATTCACGGGTCTGTTCAGGCCCTTGAGTCATTTCCACTGGCCTTCCATTAGGGCTCTTTGGGTCTCTTCATGGACCGTCTGTAGGTACTCTTCGTTTTGTATCAGCGGCTGGTACGGCTGTCTGATAGGGTACCGTGCTGCCCAGGGTTGTCTGGTTATGGGTGATTCAACAGGTATGGATCTTCTGATGTATACTGGGCAGAGTCCCATTGCAGCTCTTTGTAGGTTCATTTGCTCTTCATATGTCACATACCCTGGCGAGTACGCTCCTGATGCCTCAAAATGAGGGGAAGGGGTGCAGGCCATGTCTGGGACCTCCTCTACATAACCCACCTGACAACAAGCAAAATGGAAAGCAGAGGCGACCCCTCAATCTGACCAAATCGAATGGTAGTCGGGCGGGGGACCTTAACAATGATCCCTCTGACTCTTCCACCTATGTAAGCCCTAGGTACAAGGGTACCAAGTCAATCCTCAGGTATGTATACACTCTCCCAGCCCAAGAGGGGGGAACTAATCAGGTAAGTACTGCCCCAGGAAACTTCCCTCCAAACTTCCCTCAAGAGACAAGTATCACTCCACCTCCCAATCTGAACTTTTTCCACAGATATCCCTGAATCAGAACTTCCAAAACAATCCCCCTCTCTCTCCTCCCTCTCCCCCTAAACCCGGGAGAAGGAAGATTCGGGATGCACAATTATGGGGGAATTTCCAGTATCCGAGCTACTCCATGAGAAGGGACAGTTACCCCTTTCAGGAGCAGCAGAGGTATGACTTGAGACCTCCCTAACACCCAGACAAGGTATTGCAACTGGAACGACAGGTCCAGCAACTGAGCGATGATCTGGGGCACATGCTGAGGGCTCAGTCCAACCCTCAACCTAACCCTACTTCCCAGGATTCTCCAACACACATGGCGGAAGCCTCAGGGGGAAAATGACAGGAGGAAATGTCTGACAAACCATAGGTTCCTGAGGAGGGGGCCCAGTTAGAGGGGCGATGCCAACCCCTAGAGGAAGCTTTGTTTCTCACCCAAACAGAACCCCTAAAAACCTCTCAGCCTGAAAGTGCCTCTTCTACCCCCGGAATGTTAGAACCCAAAGAGCATAGGGTAAGTATGAGAGGCTAAAGAAGAACCCACTTTGTGGAGGAACTCTGGATTATCCCTTTTGAAAGAGAAGAAGGCCTGGAGGATTCAGGTAACAGACCTTCTCTTTCAAAAATGGGGGAATCCCTCCCAAAGGAAAATGAGTCCCAAAAGACCCTGAGTGGGACAGGGTAAGTATGGAGACTGACTCAGAGCCAGAAACTATTCAACCCCAAAGATGTGAGCCAGACAGAATTGTAACAGAGGGGGTGTCCTTTCTCCAAACAGGTTCTGAGAGCTGTTGCCAGGTAACAGGGTACAGGCAAGGAGCCGGCGAAAATGAGGATTCCCCAACAACTCCCACTGCGAGTTGCAACTTTTTATTTACAGATTCCCAAACTCAGACACAGAAAATTGCCCAAGATCACACAGTATCGAAGTTCAAGATTAGGAAAAGGACCACTGGCCTGTAAAATTAGTCACACCTTCTTTGCAACTTAGAGGAGAAAGAAGGCTGATTTTATGCACTGACCAAGGTGTAGGGTCAGTGTGAATTATCAGCTCTGGTGGATGCTGGATCGCAAGCCACCATCCTGTCCAAAAGGGACTTTGACCAGCTAAACCCAGGATTGGGGATGGCACCCATATTCCCCTCACACCACTTCCCGGACAACTCCAAATTACAACAGGACTGATATTTCCATCAACGGGACTGCAGATCTGGAAATAACAATTGGGCGACATTGGCTAAAACATCCGGTGATAGTCATGACTCCCGAGGGCACACCTTCGTTGCTGGGGAACGATCTGCTGAGGATGTTATCACCACTGATAACTGTGTAAACAAGGTCGTATGGACTCAGACTCGCTGCCCTATTAATTTTAAAATGAGTACCAATTCTGTAAGCCTGAATGGTACCTGTCACTTAATTGATTAACGTTCTGAGAAGGTAGAATAACCAAGTCCCAGACATCACTGTCATCTCTGTAGGAGAACAAACAGGTACTTGAAAATCTACCTTCCTCCCAGTTTTAAGTGGCAATCCACACTGGAAGTAAATACCCAGACATTTTACACCAGACCAAAATGAGAAGAAACAGTGAGTCCAGTGAAACCAGACAAGAAAGTACCCGCTCAAAGTCTGACGGACTTTCATAAAAAGGGCAAGCAGTTATTTTCCCCCATTCAGTTGAAGCAGGGGGAGGAGCCGGTGCTCTCCAGAGTATGTCCGAATAATGGGAGGAGCTTCAACAGTGAAAAATTATTCAGGAAACTCCCAACAGATCAGACCATTCCCACGATTGACAAATGGGAAGCCGGTCTGGAAACCCCAAATTCCAAACATCTCATGCCTAGCAGGTGCATACTAAAAATGTCTATGGGCAACAAAAGCATAGAACAACATTGTTGAGTCGTGAGAGATGCCCCTTCTGCCTTTTATCTGCGAGGTGACATTCTCAACTGAAATGTAATCAATATGATGACCTAAAGACCACCAAGAAAGAATATGAAGTAGGGGACAAGGTTTACCTGTACAATTTTCAATGAATCAGGCCGGAATGCAGCAGAAATGTCTCCCATCGTGGCATGGGGCCTTTGAAATTGTAGAGGAAAAATCACCTATGGCATACAAGAAGCGCAGTCCAAAAGGAGAACAGACAGAATAAAAATGGGTCCACATCAATCAGTTGAAAAGCTGTCATCCCAGACACGCATTATGACTGATTGATGAGCCAAATGAAAGTTGAGCAGAATAACCATCTGAAGAATAAAAAGGATGGATGAAAAATCAGATGGAAACTGGGACGAATATCTATATAACAGGGAGCAATTTACTTGGTGCTCACTGTGAAAAGCAAGAAAAGAAATAAAATATGTTTTGTGAAATAGTGAAAATGTCTTTCTATACTTGTACGTTGTTGTCCATTCCATGTATATCTTCCTGGGAAATATGTGTGTAAAAAGTACTGAACCTCTTTTCCTTTCTATTAATAGAGAATTAATCTCCTGAACTTCCAGCCAGGGAGGTGAGAGGGGAGTCCGGACAAAATCCCAAGGAGCCCAGAATGAAGGAAGGAAAGGAGGTGCCATGCCACACCCTCCAACCCAAAGATGGAAGGGGAGGTCTGGAGTGCCCACTCCCTAATGAAGAAAGAAAGGGTGGTGGCCCCAACTCAGAGACCAAAGGGGAGATTAAAGTGCACTCTCCATAATGAAGGAAATTAAGCCAGACGGGCTCCAACAGAAAGAGGAATATAAGAAGAAAAAAAAGGGGGGCGTCTAATGAAACCCCACTCTGGCCTACTCTTCCCAACCATAGAGTCATGGAAGAACAGGAGTGGAGGCATGGGGGTTGCATTCAAAGGCCCCAAACTGAAGATCCCTTTCACCTGAAAAGCAGGATTTTTCCACACGGACACAAAAACAGATTTGCATATATGTTTTTCAAGTTAAAATTGAAGGGCCATGTCAAACAGGCCTACCTGACACTAACAAAGGGAAATCAGCATTTTAATGCACACAGCAGGAAGAAAATCAAAAGTCCCTTTCACATGAAACACAGGATTTTTAAACACTGACACAAAAACGGCTTTTCATGCGTGTTTGCAGTTTAAATGTGAAAAATGTACCCCTGCTAACATAAAAATGTCCGTGAAAAAGATATGAAGCATGTTGACGAAAATAAATCTATATTGTGTTTTGCATACAAAATACCAGCAGACATAGAAAAGCCCACTTTGTTTTCCATGGAAAGGTTTCTGTAGGCTAGAGGCAAACCCCTTTGCTGGCTGTGGAACACATGTCACAAGAACTCCCCCAATGGAAGGCTGGCATTCAAGTGTTTATAACCTTAATAAAACGTGACTTGCTTGAAAGGAGTGGAAAACCAAGTATACTTTAGACTGGCTGTCTCTGGAGGACTGTTTTCCTTGGCTGATGCATGACCAGAATGTAGAAATTAGGTGTGAAGACGGGGGCTACCATTAAGGGAGGCTGTATCTCCAACTTCAAAGAGCAACCGTACAGCACAAAGAGAATGATAGAAAAAAAATCTGGTTACAGGCGGGCCCAGTGAGAACAAATGGCCTGAAGGCAGGAGAATTGCCATTTGTCCCACATGAAGATTTACTATTAATTTTAAAGGAATATTATTATTTAGGCCTTTGTCCCAGCAACCATAAGTCGCATCTGTTTTATTTTTGTGTCACTTTATATGTTATTTCCAGGTGACTGTAGTGATATATAATTCATGCACCTGCAACTCAGGGAACTGTAATGGTTATCTAAAATGGGTTTCTGGATGAACTGAACATTTTCTAAATCTGAGAGTTGATGAATGGGTGGAGGATAAAATTAGGAATATGGGTAATAAATGGCATGTTCATAACTATTATGCCTTCTGTGAAAACGGCAGATAATTGCTAAATGGCATGCAACATGGTGCGGATGTGACTGTCATTTTATTTAATTCTCCATGATTAACTGAAAAAAAAAATATATATATATATATATATATATATATAATGGCAGTTGCAAGCAAAACAATGAGGTTTTGCTAAAAACATGAGTTTTTGCCAAATATTTGACAGGAGAACAAATGGGGATTGCAAATGGGGCTGCCATACGTCTACTCCAGACTCTTTAATCAATCCGTTGAGAAGGTTGGATTTGGGAGGAGAGAGTAACTGTCCAGTCCTAGTTGTAAGAACTCTTGCAGGGTACTCCCCCAAGATGGTAAAACTGGTGTTGTCATCACTGCTATGTAAGGGGATCTGCACTAGCTGAAACTTACCATCAAAAGAGTGCTGCTGCAATTTACCATCTGACAGCTGCAAGGAAACAACAGAGGAGATCGCTGAGAGTGCATCTGGGTGTCTATTGCTAGGAAGGCATAAAAGCTGACTGGATCCGATGGTGGAGAGCGGGAGGCCATCCCTAAGAGTGGAGTGACCAGACCCCTGCCCTATCTTTCTATAGGGTCCTGACTTGAAGTAGACTTGAGTCCTTTGTAACCAAAAGGTGGGGGAATCTGCTGGCCTTAATGCCTTTACAGTGGGCGGAGGGGGGACACAAAACGGTGTAGATCCTTAGCTTATTTAACTACAAATATGTATTTAATTAATTCCACTTGGCAGAACACTACAGGGTAATTTTTGTTAAAATTCAAAATGAACAAAGCTCACTTCCCAGTGTGCGCTGAAAACCTACAACCTATCATTTAAATGGGCAATCCTTTTTGTATGGTTGGCTCAGACTTCTTAAAGAAAGAGGAGTTTCTTTGTTCTTAAATCAGTCCAATCTTTTTGTCCAACTTTCCCCTGATACGTGCCTATAAGTGAGGGGGGGTGGCTAAAAATCCTAAATTCTCAAATCATCCCAATTTTTACCATCCAGCTTCCCCAACACAGGCCTTTCGGTGAAGGGGATCCGAAATCCAAATTTTCCCAAATCTTTCAAATTTTTCAATCAGGCTTCGACAACCCAGACCATAGTAGCTGGGGGTCTGAAAAACAAACTGCTAAAACAGTAAAAGGGTGAGTGAAATAATAATTTCCATATGTATTTGTGCCAATCTTGAAACCCTACTTTGAGACTTTTAAGCCAGTGGGAAAATCAAAATTGCACAGCACTAGATTTAAAAGTGTTTTGGTTATTGGTCAGTTTAATTATTCCTTGAAGCGAAATTTGTAGAAAGTAAAGAATTGTAATTTGTATTTTTTAACTCATTTGTGTAATTAATTTGAGTAATAAGAAGTTAATGGTGAGCCACAAAGAAGGTGGCACATGTAGTTCAATGTGATTTCTATTACTTTTAATTTAAATAAATGCAAATATATTTCCTGTACACCAGCCTGGTCCTTGGCTCATTTTTAGCTTAAGGGGGAGGGATTCAAGGGGCATGATATGTGTCTGAAGAAGGGCTGAATAAAAGAATCTGTTAAACGGTTTGTTGCATGACACCTTGAGTGGGGAGGGAAGGAATTTCCTGTGTTGAGGGCGGCCACAAAATAAACCATTGCAATGTGCATACTTGGAGCACGTATCCTTTTAGGCGCCATAGCTTTTCCATGTTGTTGTACAGAAACCTCACTACATGCTTTTAGGCTGAATCATATGCTGTACCCTTTGGGAACACCACACACAATTAAGACTACAAGTGACAGTACAAATTCACCTTTGGTAAAAGCCTGTACTACACAGTAAAGTGATGGTGATGACTGAGCAGCCAGAGTGTTCTCAAGAGTAAAGTGAGCAGCATCAGAAGTTACACAAAGGACAGCAATTACTATGGTTCAAACAAGCACTGACTCAAGGTTTCTGAGTAAACGAAAATACATTTATTTACACAATCATTTATAAAACAGATCACTAAAGTAAAGCAGCAGAAAATCACAATCTTAATACAATAGACAACACCCAATGAAATCTGGAAAAGTTAAGCTCAAAATGAAGTGTGAGCATAATGGCACTCCAGCAATTTAAAAAGGGAGGGAAAGACAAGGTTATTCAAAATCAAGCAGCACCAGCAAGTAAGTAGGCAGGGCAATCTAGAAAAGGCTTACTACAATGAGGATTCAAATCAATAGGCCTGGGCCAATGTTAATGGTTCAGAGTCTTTCCAGAGTCTTTGAGAGAATAACAAAGTTCAGAGAAGTTTGCGGGTAAGTCTTTGCCAAGAGTTCGAAACGAAGTTGGTCGGAAGAAAAGTTACTTAAAAGAGTTGAGAAGGACAAGCCCTTGGAATGGTGAAAGATTTAAAAGACTTTCACCGCAGTCGGACCGAACAAACAACCGGGATTGCACAGTGCCTTAGAAGAAGAAGAATGCTGTAGCTGAGGCAGAAGTTCCTTGCAAGTCTGGCAGGCTCACAGTTCCTGAAGCGACTGTCGCACTGACACGAAGGAGGAAGACTGGAGGGTCCTGCACTGCCAAGGGAAAAAACCAGCAGCAGAGCAAAGCAACAAATAAAAGGTGCGCTCCTTAACACCCAAACAGGGTCCGGTCCTCCTGGCTATCTGGTTCACTGCAGCTGTGCACAGCAAATTCAACCAGGGGAGGGAGGCCTTGCTTGGTGTTTGGCAAACTGGTTTGTCCCACCAGCTCAAGGGAAGAAGATTCCTTGCAGATCTTCTCTGTTGTCGAAGTGTAGGAGATTCGGACCCACAGCAGGGCTTCACCGGGTGGTTCAGTAGTTACAGCAGTCTCTTCCTTCAGCTTCTCTTTGGTTCTCCTGATCCAGTGGCGACTCTGCCTTCCAAGTCCCAAAGACCTGCTTTTTATGCAGTTTTCTTCCAAGTGCCAGAGACCTGCTTTTTATGTCATTTTCCACCATTCACACAGCCTGGCTGTCAGTCACACAGCAGGGCAGCTGTCCTGGCAGGACAGTCACCTAGCCAATCAAACAAGAGGGCACCTAAAACCCCTCCCTCACATCCTGTCTACCTAGACTCTCAGGCGCCTAAGGAGGTCTTCAGTGCAGAAGCCCGCCAAAGGACGGTGAACAAAGGAACCAAACCTGGTTTGGCGCGCAGAGTAAAACACAAGAAAGACCTTTACAAAAAGAAATGGCAAATAAACCCAGTCGGAACAAAATAAAAGTAAATGGTGTCCAACGGATTTGAGTTCAAGGCTATTAACTTAGCCTAAAACAGTACCAAGGCTATTTTCATAGACCGTGGTAGGAAAAATACAGTAGATACCACTGCCACCAGCCAAATCCTAAAGAAAGGGGAACAAAATAATGTTCCATGAGAAACAGACGAAAGGGATAACTATTAACCCTTTCCAGTACTCTATGTAAGATAGTTTGTGCTGGGTCTGTGAACTTAAAAAGACTAATAAAGTCAATGGCAACTTTACATGTTTTGGAAGACAGTAGTCAGTCCCAGAAAATGGAGTTTAAAGTGGGAAGTCTAAAAAGACAACCCTGTGTCACCGCACTAAAGGTGCTGTGTAACACACAGTAAAAAGATGATGCCTGTGGAGTAGGTGAGGCTCCACAGTCTATGAACACAAAAATGTAACACACACAGCAAAACACATGCCAGAGTAGGAAAAAAGGCTCACACTCATACCAGGTGAAAAGAATAAATCTTAGAAATCCAGCAAAGCTGCTAAGGGACTCAGTAGGTAAGGGAAATTAGCCATTCTGGAGAATTCTCCCTAACACATGCAAATATCACCTCTTCCACATGAGGATTGAGTTGGACTTTCAATTTCTTTTGAGAGGCCCAGCTCAATAGGGGCAGAATGCCTTTCTTAGATACATACCTTTCCTCTGTGCTTGTCTATCCTTGAATTGTAAGTCAGCTGACAACCCATCCATGAGATCACGTTGTGCACCTACGTAAGGCAAAAGATTAATTTCCACTTCACGCAGTGTCCTTTTCTTAAATTCTGCATCAAATTTTTCTTTTGGTATGAAAGACTATTTTGCCCCTGAATCAATCATCCTGGTTATCAGCTTCCTATTCACCTTCACTTTGGCTCTGGGCCCGTCTATTGATTTACCGTCATTTCCTACCGTGTGTAGCCTGTCTGCCTCCTTGTATTGGTCAGGCCTTCCACACTGTATATATAATTCACCAAAATGCAGTGATTATTTGACTTATTGATTGATTGATTGATTTATGTGTACATTTTTTAAAGAAGCGCACAAAGCCCATAGGCACCTAGGCATTGACTACAAGGAATAAACAACAATGTATGAATAAATGGGATGAGAGAGATGGTCAATGGCCCTTGCACTTACACTTCCAGCAGATGATTTGATGGGACAAACACTGTGGGTTGTTCACCCAATGCAAGCTACTGTCGCATCTGTAACATCTCAGCATGTCCCATTGAGTGGTTACTCTTCTTCTATTCGGACCACTCATGGTTTTGTTGCATCCATGCTCTGGTTTCTGCATGTTCATTCCTATTTTATTCCATTTATATCTATTCCTGTGACCCTGTCTCTGTTGTCTGTAATTCGACCTGGGTTGTCTGTTTGGTTCTCTTGTCAAAAGAGAAATTATATCGTGCCTCCTATTGCAATAAATATATGTATATTGGCCTACGCCAAGCTGCTCGAAAGTCGCTTGCGAGAGAATCCGTGTTGCAAGGTCCTGACCTTAAATCAATGTAAGCCTCCATTTTAGGCCAATCCGCCATTTTAGGATTCGCTTTGTAAAAGTCACCCTGTGAGTTAAAATGGTGGACGATGTCATTCCAAAATACAACATGGCGATCTTGACCTCTGTACATAGTTAATATGTAACTTGCCTGCAGGCCACTTGTTGAGGTCGTGAACTGAGACCTTGTCCTTCGTTGACCTGTGTGTAAAAGGATTACTCGTGCAACGAAACTAATCCACGAGCATATGTTGAAACAATGTATTCAAATACTGAACGTAGAACACTTGTTTTACTACATTGTATTAATGTTTGAGAAGGCCTGCATGGAAAAATCTTAGAATACACAGTTATTGCATAGGCTTGTTGATACATGTATTAAAGGCAAACCAGTTATATGCAGTTGTTCGAGACTTGGCACGAACCCTAGATCGGTGATGTATTACATGGAATATTAACCCGAAGTGGGGCTGGACATCGTGCCCACCAAGTGTATAAAAAGCGAATGCATTCTAATGTACAACGTGAACACTCTGAACCACGCTGGAGTTCGTTGTGTTGTACTGAGGGCCAATAGCTATCTGATTTTGCTCTGTTTTTGTAACTGGATTCAGTATAAAATAAAGTACTTTCTATGTTCTGTTGTAACTCTTGTTCGGTGTATTTCCTTTTGGGGTACTCAGCCTCTATATTTTGATTCTGTTTTCACAGTTGGCGCCCGAATAGGGACCCTCAAGATTAATGCTGGATTGTTGAAGGTTGACACACGCTATTGGACCGGGATCAGACGGTGTGACAAAAAGGGGCCCCACTGAATGAGACGCGACACCTCAGCAGCGCTGCATGACCCAATCCCTGGACGATTAGCTTGTGGTCTGAGACGGCATCTTGACGAAGGTCCACTTATTGAGGCGGGCAGATTTGCCGAAATCACAATACACAATGTAAGATTAGTTAGGTAAGATTCTTTGAAATCCGATCGGACCTCCTTAGGTTTGTTCAGGTGAGTCGTGACCCGACTCTTAATTCAACCCTGAAAATTTGAAATTGGCGCATTGTATCTGCAGACACAATTATTGACCAGGTAACACCAATAATTTGATATGCCTGGGAAATTGTCTACCTGCTTCAGGGCATTGTTCCGCAGCGATAGACAATCTTTGGAATTTAGCCATCCGGCACCACAGGAGGGGTTGCCGGCATGTACTATGTACTATAAGCATGGCATTGGAAGTATAGTATTTAATAACATTTGGCACAGACAAACCAGACATGCCTCCAAACTTCAGTGGCCAATCAATGGTAGTTTCGAAATCCCTCGTATTGAGTATTTAGAGTCAATTCTATTAAAGAAAAAGGCTAGAACTGCAGCATTTGATGTTTTGCAGAATTGGAAAAAAGAAGCGTTGCAACAACTTAAAAGTAGAGAGAAGCATGTGCGCCGTCATAAGACGAACGGCCAAAAAGCATTATTGTATGACCAAGATAAACATTCTGAATCGACTAGAAATATGGACAGGGCTTTCTCACTTGGAATTCAAAAAATATATCCGTCCAAAGTTCTCCATGCTTCCGATGATTTTACAGATAAGTTATTAAATAAATGAAGGCCTGGTGCTTCTGCGCCATCTCTGTATGTTCCTCTTCCTGCTGCTTTGCCTCTTCCTCCTGTTATTCCTGCTCCACCTGCTGTTGTTCCTGTTGTTCTTGCTCCTCCTAATGTTCCTTTTCCTCCAGCTCCTCCACCTCTTCTTATCACACCAGTTACAGTACCTCCATTGAATTTGCCTGCTCCCTCTCTTCCAAGTGGTCCTGAGCCACTTGTAATCGATCGAGGTGCAGGGTCTAAGGTTGTTACTCGCAATACTGTACCACCGGAGAAGAAACGTGAGTTAATTGCATGGGCTAAGCATTGTATGGAGAAGGATGATCAAGCTAGTGTTTTTGCCACACTTTGTAATATGGATAATTTTCCTGAGAAAAATGTTTTTATTGAAGGTTTAGGGATTCAGTTACGTATAATGTGGGGAAAATTAAATAATGCGGATCTCCCGCAAGGGTTAAGGGATCTAAATATTCTAGCGTTTTCTAGAGACACTGTGGAGAAGGTAAATGAGCATGTCGAGAGGTTATTTGGGTATAGGAAGAAGTTAGAAAAGTTACAGAATGAGGATGAGGAGGAGGAAAATATGTATGTACAGAAACGGTTCCTTCCTTGTCGTAAATCGATATCTGAGGAAACACGAATATGTACGAAAGATGCACTTAGATATATTTCGGATATGTCGATAACTCCAGTTGAAGCATATGACACATATAGTCAGTATACGCCAGAAATGCAGAGGAAAGTGATACAGGTAGTGATAGAGTACCTACAGGTTGATTGTGTAAAAAGAAAGATTAGTTGTCCCACAGAGTTATTGAGTATTTACAAGAGAGCTTTTTCACTTGACACTTCTTCGACTGCTTTAGTGCTCGATTTAGCTCTGTTGCTTAGTAAGCGTTCGGAGTCACCTACTTCTCAGTTTCCTATAAGAGAGGTTCCTCCGAGATTTGTCCCGAAGGTTGAGATTGCGGCCGATGCTGCGCAGGGTATAGTCGCTGTGGACATTCCTGCACATTATGTATCACAGCTCGTTCACATCCCGTTCGCAAGACAGGAAGTGAATACTATTAGGCAATCCATTCCTGATATTAGGAAAAATCCGACAGGATTCTATAAAGAAATAGAGTCTGTCTTGCAATCCTCAGTGTTCACCTTAGGTGATATCGATTTGCTATTCCCTGTACTCCTGCCCGTAGATTTGTGGAAGCAAGTTAGAACTATAGACGACGTACCAGGGTTGGGAGATACATGGGTGATTATAACTAGACTCGATGGAGAAAGGCCAGCTGGTGAAAGACCGCCTCAGGTGATACTAACTTTGCCTGATAGAATTATTGCAAAATTAAAAACTATAATTCCAGAAAAAAGAATTATATGGGACAAACTTACGGCCTGTGTCCAAGGAAAGTCTGAGGGTGCTACCGAGTTTTTTAATTGGTTCGAACAGGTATTCTCGGATTTCAGTGGACAAGACCTAGGCACAGAGTCTGGGGAAAGGTTGTTTGTGGACAAATTTGTGCATGGATTGTTGCCTGACATCCAGTCACAAATTATGTCTTCTGATAGCGCTTGGCAGGCGAAATCACAATCAGAAGTACTGCACATGGCTCAGTACTACGAGAACCGTGTCAATAATGAAAAAGATAGGGTTGAAAAATGAAAAGGCGATTTGAAAACTAAAGTGCTATTGCAGCAAATTGTTAGAGGCCCAGAGGGGGTAGTTCTCAGGTTAGAGGTCAGTATGTCCCGCAGGGGAATGTGCCTTTGGGTCCTGTGAACATTAACCAGTACGCTTATTGTCGTTGAGAGGGTCATTGGCAAGTACAATGCCCCGTCCTTCAACAAAGGGCAAATAATACATTTGGAAATATGGGTAGGCGATCCAGAGGTCGCCCGGGTGTAGGGGGCCCTGGTAGAGGTCCGTTTGCACAGGACCCTCAGCAACCTTTCTTGCAGGACAGTGTGGACACCAGGAACATATTTGATCATCCTTCCGCTGCATATTTATCTGAAGAGCTTCCTTTTGATGATATTCTGTTTTGTTAGGTTTGCCGAAGCAGGGTTTGGAACCTACACGTATTCCCATCAGTCAGAAAGGTCCCTATGTTGAAATGGTAGTGGGATGTCCGTTTTTGATAGACACTGGAGCACAGAAGTGTTCCATTGATCATTCACGGGTTCCAAACATTCCACTGTCAGGGCAAACCAATGTTTCTGTAGGGTTTTCTGGTACACCAGTTGTTTGTCCGGTTTCTATGCTGGTACCTATTTCTTTGGGTCCCTTTCCAGACCATTGTCCATTTCTGTTGACTTCGGATTGCGGAGAGAACTTGCTGGGGTTGAATCTGTTAAAAGAATTAAATGCGGTGGTTTATTGTTCTTCTGATGGAGTACGCTTGACGATTTCACCACAGCAATTTTCTGTCTCGCAATTCTTGACTAGACCTTTGCCTCCAGAATTCATTAATGTACCAGAGAGCTTGTGGGCTGTCGACAACAATGATGTCGGTGTTTTACAGATTGAACCTGTCAAGATAGTTTTGAAACATGGAATTTAGCTGCCACGCATTCCCCAGTATAAGATTTCAGTTGAGGGCGAGTGAGCTTTGAAATGCATTGTTTCCGATTTTGTGCATCGTTGGGTGATTGAAGAAATTTCAGGAAGTTTGTGTAATAGTCCGATGTTACCCGTTTCCAAGAAAGTCGATAATACAATTCCATTCCGTTTCATAATTGATTTACGTGCCATTAATAAAGTCGTGGCTCCACAATTTCCAAATGTGCCTGATTTAACGACAATCCTAACCATGATTCCAGCTACAGCTACTTACTTTAGTGTGGTGAATCTAAAGAATGCTTTCTTTAGTATTCCTATACACAAGGATAGTAGATACTTGTTGGCGTTCACCTTAGGGGGACGCTCGTTCACATTTACTCGTGCACCTCCAGGGTACACAGAGAGTCCTAGCATTTATAGTAGGGCTTTGAAAGAACAACTTGATACACTTGAATTGCCCTCTACCTGTACTTTGCTTCAGTACGTTGATGATTTGCTTTTAGCTGCTGACTCTGAGAGTGCCTGTAAAGAGGGCACTGTGTAATTGCTTATCCATCTAGCCAAGCATGGTCACAAAGCTTCGCTTAAAATATTTCAATATTGTTGTCAGGAGGTCGCCTATTTAGACTATCTCCTGTAAAAGGAGGGAAGAAGATTGACACCTGAAAGAATAAAACAAATTTCTGGCATGTCTGTCCCAAATACACAGACGGAAGTTAGAGCCTTGATAGATATGAACACCAGCAATCGTTTGACTTGCTTAAGACTGCATTATGCTCTGCACCAGTTTTGGGCACACCAAACTATGAAAAGGCCTTTGTGTTGTTTGTGCATGAATGTGATGGATGTGCTTTGGCTGTATTAACGCAGGAACATGGAGAGAAGAATAGGCCGTGCGGTTACTTTTCTTCCGCCCTTGATCCTGTAGCATGCGCTTTGCCAAGATGTTTGCGAGCTGTCGCTGCTGCGTCTGTAAAACAGTGTGAGGGAATGGTCCTAGGCCATGATCTAACCCTGATGGTGCCTCACTCTGTAGATGTTCTACTGAACCGAACTCAAACCAACACCTCACTTCTGCACGGTTGACAAGATATGAATTGATCTTGTTTGCTCCTCACATTCAAATTAAGAGGTGTTGTGTTCTTAATCCGGCTGAACTCCTACCTTTCCCGCAAGATACTACTTGCGGCGATGAAGTGCCATATGATTGTTTATATACGACCGAGCAAGAGACTAAGGGTAGAATTGATTTGAAAGATACTCCTTTGGATAATCCGCAAGGAGAGCTGTTTTGTGATGGCTCCTGCTTCAAACTTCCGGATGGTACATCCAGAGCTGCTTATGCGATCACTAAATTAAGCACGGTTGTGGAAACTAAGAGATTCACGCATAATTCTTGCGCAGGCCGCAGAGATTATAGCACTGACCCGAGCTTGTGAACTTTCCGAACCGCTTGCAGTAAATATATATACTGATAGTCAGTATGCCTTTGGGGTGGTTCACAACTTTGGGAGACTTTGGTCAGAGAGAGGGTTCCCAACTTCACATGGCACCAAAATCCAACATGGCTCCCTAATAGTACAACTACTCTCAGTGCTTGCGCTCCCTACTCAGTTAGCAGTTATGAAATGTGCAGCACATCGAAAGATTACAGATGATATAGGGAAAGGGAATGCTTTCGCTGATCAGATTGCTAGACAAACTGCTACCGATCCCCATACGGAGATGTATGTTTCAAGGGAGACTGTAAATGCTTATGCGATGGATGAGGGTATTGGGTCTGTACGGGCTATCCAAGCTGATGCCACGTTAGAAGAATCCAAAAGGTGGGCTGAAGGCTTGGGGAAACTTGATGATGACGGGTGTTGGGTGGATATAGTGGAAGGGAAATGGATACTCCCTGACGCATATGTAATGATGATGGTCATCATGGCCCATGGTCCTACGCATGTATGTGCCCAGAAGATGACAAAAAATGTTAGAGAAAGTTTGGGTAAATTACAAGATTTCGAAAATTGCCCAGCGCTACGTCCAGGATTGCATGATTTGCCTACAACACAATGTGGGAAAGGAGACAGTAACTCCAAGGGGAAGTTTTGGGCCACCCTCTGTCCCCTTCGAAGTGATCCACTTTGACTTTATTGAAATCGAACGATGTGATAATAAGAAATATGTGCTGGTGATTATCTGAGCTTTTAGTAAATGGGTTGAGGCTTTCCCTGTTAAAGATGCTACATCTATTACTACTGCAAAAATCATGTTAGGGGAATACTTCCCACGGTTCGGGCTACCAAGAGTGATCTGGTCGGACAATGGTCCACATTTTGTCGCTGCTTTAATTCTGCAGATATGTACGGCATTACAAATTGAAAATGTTCCATTCGGCCAGACATGCTCAGACCGCCGGACTAGTAGAAAGGCACAATGGTATTATTAAGAACAAGCTCGCTAAGACGTGTGCCGGCATCAAACTAAAATGGCCGGACGCCTTACCGATCATGTTGTTATCCATGCGTACAACCCCTCAAACTAAGACTGGGGTCTCTCCATTTGAGGTGATAATGGGGAGACCTGCCAATATTTAGAACCTTCCTAAATGCAATTCATTGAGAAATGTTGAAAATGTATTACTTTCTGATTATTGTAGTCCGTTGACTAAAAACCTGTATTTCATTCATCACCAGGTACGAGAAGCTTTACTTGTGTGATACGAGAACCCGGGCCACAGCATACGGCCTGGAAGCTGGGTGCTCGTCAAATCGTTCGAGCGCTCCTCTTGCCTCGCGCCTCACTGGCGTGGGCCATTCCAAGTCCTGTTGGTCACCCAGACAGCGGTGCGGGTCGCTGGGAGAAAGAACTGGATACACTCGTCCCACGTCAAGAAACTTTCTCACCCTGTGCCACATGATTTAGAAGAAACAGAACCCCTCGCTGATACTGCAACCAACGATCCCAAAGCAGTAAGTAGCACTGAGAGTGTGTCGGAGAATCTCTCTGAGCCCGTGAGGCCTGAGGAAGTTGCCATTTTGTCTCCACACTCTCCAAAAATCTTGCATCCGGAAACTGCCATTTCAAATTCGGCATCTTCACTTGCTTCTGACACGTTGCTTCCAGCAGGAAGTCACGACATATTGTTTCTGGATCAATCAGTACCGGGAAAAGTAAAGTACAATCTACGTCCAAGAAAATAGACTTACGGCACGGTTTGGCTGTGCATTTGAAGAAGAAAAGGATCTTTATAATGATATTTGTTTTTTTTAATAGTTGCTGCCTTAGGATTGTGGTACCTCGAGGAAACTCATTCTTTAGAACTTTTGTTGCCTACTGAAAGTACACCTATTGTTCCTACTCCCTTTGTACATTTGCATACTGTATCCCCTAGGGATTCTCAGCACAGACAAAGGTACCACAATAACACTCTACTGCTTATCATGAATGCTATGCATGCCATTTTTAATAAATCTAACTGTTGGTCTGCTCACATTTACCGCAACACAGGGATAAAGGGCTAGGTTGGTATATTCATCCTTTACATTTGACAACTGCTTGCTATGCTTCTCTTAGAGCACTGTTCTTTGGCCGGTGGAATGATAGCATCTCAGGGAACTTTGATGGTACCAATTTGAATAGTTTTGAGAAACGTGTTTTAACTCCCTGGGATGCTCGCTTTTCGCAAACAGGAGTAAACCGAATGTTGCTTCTATTAGGCCTTCTGATAATTTGTCTCGTCCTTTCCAATCTTTGATTTCCTTCAAAATGGCTCCAATAGGCAATAAGGATGCCATGCCTCCTTCATACACTGTTAATCATAGCCCCGATTCAGTTTCTTTTTGCATACAAATGAATGGAACTCAGTCAATGGGAAATTTTCTAGGTTGTGCCAACATGGCAAATTTGACTGGGGAAAACAGACCTTTGTTAGTAGGCGAACAGGTCTACTTTGTCGGCAGTAATGTAGCATTCCCATGGTTGCCCAGGGATTTGCAGGGAACCTGTTATTTAGGGATCCTGTTACCTGGGGTGTTTATAGCTAGTACAAGAGAAGTTTCAAAGGCTCGTCCACGTTGGGACAAGAATGGTGACACCCCAGCACAAATCTTGGGAGATATAGCTAAATCAGTTGTGCCATTTTGGGGGCAGATAGCAAATTCAGAAGATATCAGAAAACTAGCGAGAGTACTGGAGAGAACCATCAACCGGACCACGGACATACTCTATAATATGACGTTAGAACAAAAGCGATAAGATTAGTAGCACTTCAAAACCGAATGGCACTAGATGTCATTCTGGCTGAGCGTGGTGTAGTGTGTAAATTAGTGGGCTCGCTTGCTGTGTTTTCGTACCAGATTCCTCCCGAACTATCTTCAAAGCAATACAGAATCTGCACGTCCTTAGTTTCGAAGTGCATGTTCCCGATGGAAACTGGGATCTAAGCGCTTGGTTCTGGGACTTCTTGTGATCTTGGGGTTGGAAGGTACTTTTGGTCTTATTAATTATTTTGGGAATCCTGTTGTTTCTTTGTTGCAGTATTCAGTGTCTACCTGGTATGTGTTTGATGCTATGGGGATGTTGCGCACAAGCGATAGGGTCGATAGGACATAAAGTGTATGCCCCGGATAAAACTTCCAAAGAATATGTGTTGAAAGATATTTTAGCAAATGACCTAATGGCAATAGATATTTCCGATAGTGATTCAGGGTGCATGGACGATGATGCATGGAGTTATTTGCAAGGAGATCCAAAGTAGTTTTTAGCACTTGGCATAGGCTAAAAGGAGGTTTTGTCAAAAGAGAAATTATATCGTGCCTCCTATTGCAATAAATATATGTATATTGGCCTACGCCAAGCTGCTCGAAAGTCGCTTGCGAGAGAATCCGTGTTGCAAGGTCCTGACCTTAAATCAATGTAAGCCGCCATTTTAGGCCAATCCGCCATTTTAGGATTTGCTTTGTAAAAGTCACCCTATGAGTTAAAATGGTGGACGATGTCATTCCAAAATACTACATGGCCGTCTTGACCTCTGTCCATAGTTAATATGTAACTTGCCTGCAGGCCACTTGTTGAGGTCGTGAACTGAGACCTTATCCTTCGTTGACCTGTGTGTAAAAGGATTACTCGTGCAACAAAACTAATCCACGAGCATATGTCGAAACAATGTATTCAAATACTGAACGTAGAACACTTGTTTTACTACATTGTATTCATGTTTGAGAAGGCCTGCATGGAAAATTCTTAGAATACAGTTATTGCATAGGCTTGTTGATACATGTATTAAAGGCAAATCAGTTATATGCGGTTGTTTGAGACTTGGCACAAACCCTAGATCGGTGATGTATTACATGGAATATTAACCCGAAGTGGGGCTGGACATCGTGCCCACCAAGTGTATAAAAAGCGAATGCATTCTAATGTACAATGTCTCTCACTGAACACTCTGAACCACGCTGGAGTTTGTTGTGTTGTACTGAGGGCCGACAGCTATCTGATTTTGCTCTGTTTTTGTAACTGTATTCAGTATAAAATAAAGTACTTTGTATGTTCCTTTGTAACCTGTGTTCAGTGTATTTCCTTTTGGGGTACTCAGCCTCGATATTTTGATTCTGTTTTCACACTCTCATCCATGGTCTTCACGCATGCTTCTGTGTTTTCTACCTTTTTTGCTCTACATAATAATGATTTTATGGCCCTAAATAAATCTGACTCCAAATAATCGAACCAACTCAGGAAGATGGCAGAGTCTGTTTTATTAACAATTATATAAAATAGGGAGTTTACAACGGACATCAATGGACGTTCGCTCAGCTCTCAATGATTTTCTCATAAAACATAGACTTTATACAAATGATTTGTCAGAGGTGACGTCATACTACGTGGCAAATTACAAAAACTTACAAGAGATTGCAATTGGTTTGAGGGGAACATAGAAGCATACTTTCTATAGGGACTGGGATTATGATTGGCTGCCCACTGTCAGGTGGACAACTTATGCCTACTTCTAAAACATGTTATCTTCAACATTATTAAGTAAACAGTTTCTCATTGGTTTTCAAACTATAAGGCCCTTCGTTATACGGCCTTCTACAATTGGTTGGCACGCTTGTGCCATGTCTGGAACATTTGGTTCACTTATCAGCATGTAAGCTCAGACCCAGGTGCCAGGAGGTGGACTTGACTTTACCTCCCCACTCAATTAGCCCAACATCTCTCATCGCCCATGCCTTCTGCCATGAAGATGGTCTTTGATCTTGGCCTTGCAAAGTATCCTTGTCTCTGGGAATATATGGGAGTGGAGGAACTCACTATCTTTGGTCTAGGACTCCAAGCTCACCCCTATTTACATCCTTTGCTCATGTGACAGGAGACTACTATTTGGCCCATTTTGCAGCATTTTAAATGTCTTAGATGAATATAACTTGGTGGCACTCTCAGTGTTCTTTCTTTGCACCTTAATAAGGGATGATTTATCCTTTGCACATTCACTGCTTTCAAGAATAGATAACTAACCTTGGCTGCTTCATTTTTTATACCAGGCCAGACAGCCTCGCCATGCACTTCCATGATCGCAGCTTATTCTTGCTGCAACCCAATTCTCTGCCTTTCCACTACATGGTTCTTGGTTTACTAAATTCTTGACACTGATGTCCCACTCCTATACAAGGGTGGCTTTGCCTGCAGTCTTTTCACTACGTATAGCCAACTTCTTTGATGACTTAGTTTACTTGTGTTTCAGTGTCTGTGCAATTAATGAACGGTTGATTTTCTGCAGCACTTTGCCCACATGCAATCTTCTTTTCGCATATATAAGTTTACTCGATTCTTAACTTTGTCATCAGTTTCTGTAAGATCCATGCATTCTCTTCAGCCTGTATTCTCTGGGCGTCACATGTGTTTTTTGTGACGTCACTAGCTTCTCTCTCTACTCCTTTTCATATTCCTTCAGGGAGTTCCTCTCTCGGAATTGTCGTCTCTTCAGGGATGCATCCAATACAGTTTTCTCAGTGGATACCTTCTTTCGAATATTCACTGCGGTATTGGCACAACTGCTGGTGTCAAACATAGCACAATCTAAGGCCTCCAACATATAGGAGGTAGGGGGGTGGGATTTCCTGCAGAGGCAAGCAGCTGCTCCTCTACAGTAACTCTTCTAGTAATGGTTCATTTTTATATCACACCTTGTCTCATACTTTACTGTTTTGGCATTACAATATGAATTGATCTCTCAATCTCTCTTCCTTTTGTGCTCCAAAGTTGCAAGTTCTTGTGAACCCTCAGAGATGTACTGTTCTAAGTTTTGACCTTTCTACAGTACCCTTTTATCAAAATGGTATCTTTCAAGAATTATACTAATTTCTGTCATAATGTTTATTAATTTTCAACAGATATCTCTCCTATCAAGCATTGTCAAACCTTAATTCAGACATATGCTCAAAAGTAAGGTTTCTGCAGGCAGAGATGCTGTTGTAACTGTTGGAACCTCTGATCTAAATTATAATAATTGTGTACTGTATTCACCCTGGTGGCACGTAAAACTGTAAATATAAGGCATGCCCATTTGTGGCATTGGGGCTACTATGATCACATAATCATACAGTGACAGCAATTTGATATCACACTAGTTCAGCTATGTATGCAGGACCTCACTAAGACAGGACTGATGTGTATTAATTTCTAGCCTGACTACCTCTGCTTCTCCCCTGTGGAACAACGGCCAGGCTGTTGCCTTTTGATTCTCTTACAGGAGGCGCAACACCTTTCTCCTAGGATCCAGGCACACTCCCCAGGAGCTCTCCTGGTGACAGGTGCCTGCACACAAGGAGCACTGAAATAACAACGCTACTCTCACACTAGGGTGCTGTCTACAAAAGACCTTTGATGTCATCAGGTATGGGAAGGGAGTGGAGTCAGAGTAGCCAGAAAGGAAAGTTAACTGAAAGAAGGGTTCCACCATCTTGGTTTCCATTATGGCTCTCTACCGCTATCTGTCCAGCCCATTTCCTGCAGGCGAGGCACTCGGTGTGATGTCATAAGGTAAAGGACACTTGTTACAACTACCCAAATAGGACCCTTTACAGCAGGCTTACTTTGGACCAATCCCCTGTGAAGGGGGCAGCAGAATGTGTTTGGGAGGAGCTTGGGGCCGCAGGGTGTCAGGAGATGTGGGTTTAGTAGCTAGTTGAATTTGTTTTGCAGCAATTCCGTTATTTAGTAAGTACATTTTGTTAGAACGGGTGGCTTGCATGATGGAGCACCAAGATTTGTCGTTCCTGGCCTGGGTGTTCGTAAAGACTGGGTTTTCTAATTCTCTTAATATAGTGAATAGTTCTTTGGCATTAGAGCTAGCATTGGAAATTCTGGTGTTGTAGGAATTAGCTTTGTGAGAGATTACAGCATTCTTGTAGGACTTACTTCCGTTGGAGACGTTTGTGCAGTTGACAAGGGTGGGGTGTGTCCTACGTTCTAAGGCTCTCTTACTTCTGCAAAGTGTGACAAGCGCATCTGAGAACCAAATGTTGGCAGGCTTTTGTTGTTTAGGCATTTTAGTTCTTAGAGTGGCATGCTGCACCATGGTGTTGAAGAGGGACTGCTGATAAGGGCTTGGCGTGGCATGCTGCTCCATGGTGTTGAGGAGGCACTGCTGATAATGGCTTGTCATGGCATGCTGCTCCATGGTGGGGAGGAGGCACCGCTGATAATGGCTTGGCATGGCATGCTGCTCCATGGTGTGGAGGAGGGACTGCTGATAAGGGCTTGGCGTGGCATGCTGCTCCATGGTGTGGAGGAGACACTGCTGATAATAGCTTGGCGTGGCATGCTGCTCCATGGTGTGGAGGAGGCACTGCTGATAATGGCTTGGCGTGGCATGCTGCTCCATGGTGTCGAGGGACTGCTGATAAGGGCTTGTCGGGCATACTGCCCCATGGTGTGGAGGAGGCTCTGCTGATAATGGCTTGACGTGGCATGCTGCTCCATGGTGTGGAGGAGGGACTGCTGATAAGGGCTTGGCCGGCATGCTGGTCCATGGTGTGGAGGAGGCACTGCTGATAATGGCTTGGCGTGGCATGCTGCTCCATAGTGTGGAGGAGGGACTGCTGATAAGGGCATGGCGGGCATGCTGCTCCATGGTGGGGAGGAGGCACTGCTGATAATGGCTTGGCGTGGCATGCTGCTTCATGGTGTGGAGGAGGCACCGCTGATAATAGCTTGGCATGGCATGCTGGTCCATGGTGTGGAGGAGGCACTGCTGATAATGGCTTGGCGTGGCATGCTGCTCCATGGTGTGGAGGAGGGACTGCTGATATGGGCATGGTGGGCATGCTGCTCCATGGTGGGGAGCAGGCACTGCTGATAATGGCTTGGCGTGGCATGCTGCTCCATGGTGTGGAGGAGGCACTGCTGATAATGCCTTGGCGTGGCATGCTGCTCCATGGTGTGGAGGAGGCACTGCTGATAATGGCTTGGCGTGGCATGCTGCTCCATGGTGTGGAGGAGAGACTGCTGATAAGGGCTTGGCGGGCATACTGCTCCATGGTGTGGAGGAGGCTCTGCTGATAATGGCTTGACGTGGTATGCTGCTCCATGGTGTGGAGGAGGGACTGCTGATAAGGGCATGGCGGGCATGCTGCTCCATGGTGGGGAGGAGGCACTGCTGATAATGGCTTAGCGTGGCATGCTGCTTCATGGTGTGGAGGAGGCACCGCTGATAATGGCTTGGCATGGCATGCTGGTCCATGGTGTGGAAGAGGCACTGCTGATAATGGCTTGGCGTGGCATGCTGCTCCATGGTGTGTAGGAGGGACTGCTGATAAGGGCATGGCGGGCATTCTGCTCCATGGTGTGGAGGAGGTACTGCTCATAAGGGCTTGGCGAGCATGCTGCTCCATGGTGTGAAGGAGGCTCTGCTGATAATGGCTTGGTGTGGCATGCTGCTCCATGGTGTGGAGGAGGGAATGCTGATAAGGGCTTGGCGGGCATGCTGGTCCATGGTGTGGAGGAGGCACTGCTAATAGTGGCTTGGCGTGGCATGCTGCTCCATGGTGTGGATGAGGCACTGCTGATAATGGCTTGGCGTGGCATGCTGCTCCATGGTGTGGAGGAGGGACTGCTGATAATTGTGATGCTGGAAATGCATCTGAGGGACAGGGCCTCTGAATCCTTGTCCTTTTACTGCTTTTTACCGTGTGTTCTGTTATGTTTTCTTCCCCGGAGTCCATGTGGGACTCCTGGCAGTACAGCTCTCTCTTTTGGTTTGGTGAACAGACCCATGGGATACCCTTATGGCACCCACGGGTAGGGGTACAACCCTGTGCCCCTAGTGTATATTTTTGGGCACCTGTGGGTGGCCCCAGAGCAGGGTATGGGCTGGTGGCAGCTCCATGCTGAATTGACAGGTGCTCCGGGTGTCCTCCATTTTGGGATACCCAGGCCCTGCCATTGCGATCTGTTGATTCCTGATAGGAAACAAGATGGCTCCTGTGGCCTCTTGCTTTCTATTGCCTGTTATCTTGTCCTGGGAAGCCCTGTCTCTGTCCCTTCCCCCTGACTGGCTGTTGGGTGAAAGTTCCATATATGGTGTTGTTGTGAAGGCCCAGCTAGACTGACTGGAGCCTTCCCAGTGACTGTATGTTGTGGGTACCTCCTGTGGGTGGGACCTGGGTGAATGGAGTGTGTGACCAATATACACTCCTTGTTGTGGTTGTCTGGTTTCTGGCATGAGAGACAAAGACTGAGACAGCCCTGCCCGAAACTGGCCTGAGAGCAGTGTGTAGTGTTGAATGGCTGGGTACTTGTCCCAATCCACATTCCTTGTTGTGAGTGTCTGGAAGGGAGGAGTGTGGCCTGAATGCACTGTGTGCCTGATTGGCTGACTGACTGCATGAATGCCCTTCTGTATGATTGGCTGCTGAGTGTGTACCCGCAGTGTGGATGAGAGGCAGGATAGTATATCTGGGGACCTCTCACCACTGGTAATGAGTTCAGAAGCAGCCAGGTGTTCAGGAACGTTCAGGAACGTTCAGAAGCATCCTGGAGTGGAGTCTCCACTCTAAGAGTAACTGGAACTGCTGATCCTCGACGTCCAGCTGGAAGAAGAAGACTTGCTGTGGCATTTGCTTCGACCGATCCGAAGGCTGACGAAATCGTCGAAGACTGACCCGAGAGAGGACCTGGTAAGGCGCCCTCTTCCCGTGCTCCAAGGGCCCATCGAGCACCGCTCCATCTTCGCCGAAGCGCCCTGGAAGACAGATCCTCGAAAGGCTGTCGACCCGAGACGGGACCGCCGAGGAGATCGAAGTGAAGCACCCGGACATCGACGCCGTCGAAGTCCATTGCCGTCGACCAGGGTTTGCAGGTTTGTGTAACCGCTGGAGGCCCGTCGAAGTTGTGTTGCCCAGCCGTGGGAACCACTTGACGCCGTGCCGCCGACGACCGGAGCCGTCCGCTCCTTTGCCTAAGAACATTCAATCGAAGGACTCTCTCGACCGCATCGTCGACCGCTTATCCTGCCGGAGAAAGTCGAGGACGACCAACGCGCCGAGGAGAAACCTGCCGGTGGGTTTCCCGCCACCCGAAGACCCCAAAGACTCGAACGACTCGACGCCCTTGCTGGGCCTCCGTCTCCACAATCTTTGCGGTCCAGAACTATTGTCACCGAGGTGGCCCGCATGCCTCTGCCTTGCAGGACGCCGACGCTCCGACGCCGACGAGCACCGCTCGGACGAAGCTGCCACCTCATCGACGCCGTTCTACCTTGTTTGTTGACGGACGTTCGACGCCCCGTGCCTCCCGCTTGAAAGGGAAGGCATTCAAGAAGGGCCGTCGATTCCCCGTCGCCGAACGGCGAGTTCCTCGATGTTTGTCGACGCCTCTTCAAGGAACTCGACTCCACCAGGTACATTGGGGGGATACAAACATTATAGGAGGAAATAAGACTTGCAGAGCAATATATGGACTGGGCGTGCGCTATATCTTTGTTTTACAGGTTGCCCAGGTGGGGGGATCTCCATACAGAACTGTGCCAAGTGGTAGGGGCCAGTATTCTGCCTATTGCTCAACCATCTTATTTTCTCTCCTCTCTCTATTGCTGGTTTCACTCTATTGGTCTGTGTGACATTGTTACAGTATTGTTCATGCACTTTAATGAGATCTAATACAAAGGGTGGTACCACTTTAGAATTGTATATATTTGCCATTGTTGATTTTTCCGGAGTACAAAGTGAGTTATTATGATAAGTGTACATAACCTTGAATAGTGATTATATAAAGACTGTGTTCTAACCAATACAGAGTGTGGATATTCCTTTGTGGGGGCTTGGGGACTACACTGTACTTAAGAACCAGCCTGCATCACCTCCTGAGAAGCTAGGCCTTGATTGCTCGACCATTGCTACCGTAATAGAGAATCTTGGCTGGGGTCTTCTGTGCCTCTCCTCTACCATATAGGGAGCAGAAGTACAGACACCCCCCACCGGTCGTTGAGGCCCTTCTCTCACACTGGTGGGATGCTTATGGTTTTAAGAATCAGTGTATAACCGTGCCACTTACAAAGGATATTTGCCCTTTATTAAATTAAGGTTTAGTTGTGTACAAGATAACTGCATTACAAACAATGGAGTCTATTGCAAATGGCAAATTAACTCGGATGAGCTTGGAGGCTCTCCAGAGTGCTTGTGAAGCCAGGGAGTTAGACTTTGTGGATAAGTCTAGGGCTGAGCTGATAGCTGCCCTGGTGGACTACCAGACTGATAGTGAAACTCTTGATGAGGGGGGGAATGCAACCAATGAGGACTCTGCCCCTGGGGTTTCTGCTGAATCTGTTTCTGGGAATGCCGCCATTCCTGCTGCCTCTGTTCCAAACCCCAGCAATTCCTTGGAGCTTGAGTTATTAAGGATGAAATTGTCCTTTGAATACCGCAAGTTGGAAATAGATGCTGAACTTAAGAAAGAGGAGTTGGCTCAACAAGTGGAGCTCAAGAATAGGGATCTTGAACTCAAAAATAAGGACCTTGAACTCAAGAGCCAGGACACTGAACGTCAGAGAATCCAGCTAGAGAAAGCTAGAGTAGAGACTTCAGCTAAAACCAGTGAGAGTGTCAGGTCCCCAGCCACCAAGTTTATGAAAGATTTGGTTGGTGTATTTGTGGATGGTTCAGATATCCTCCAATGGATCGAAGCGTTTGAAATGGCTTGTGCGATTCATGATGTTGATAAAAGAGATTGGGCTAAGTGTTTGTTAATCAGAGTGCCTCAAACCAGATATGACTGTATTCTGAAGCTGAGTGTGGAAGAAAGGGGTCAGTATGAGTGTATGAAGTCTGCTTTGATTGCCAAGTTTGGCAAGACACCTACCCAATACCTTAGAAGGTTCCGGGATTTTAAGAAAAGAGAGAATGTGTCTTGGGTTGACTGGGTGAGTGCTGCGCACATGAACATGATGGGGTGGATCGATGGATACAAGGTTAAGACTTTTGTTGAATTGTCCCACCTCTTGTTTTTTGAGCATTTCTCTGAAGCCTGTTCACCAGAGCTGCGTCAGTATGTGGCTGACCAAAACATTTTGGACCCCTTTAAGCTGGCTAGGTTGGCTGACAAGTGGGTCTCCCACCGGGTGTCCCCTAAGGACTCCAGTGGGAAGGACAAGGACAAAGAGAAGGGGGCCTCTCAGAAAGCTGAGGAGTCCCCCAAGCAGTCACAGTCGGGTAAACCAAAACCTTCCTCTCCTAAGACCCAAAAATCTAGTGGGGATAAGTCATCTGGGGGTGGGAATAAGAGTAGTGGTCCACCTGCTGCAAAGCAGGCTCCCAGTGGTTCCAGTACCGTACCCCGCACTCCTGGCGCTTCTTGGGACTGTGGGGCTCTGGATCACAAAAGGGGTGACCCCAAGTGTAAAGGTAAGGCACTTGGAGTACAAGTCTGTCAGCCTGACCTACCCTTACCTCGTGTCTGAGGTGGAGGCCACTGTCCTCCCCTCCTCTGCCGGGATCACATTTGGTGCTCCGGTGGAGATTTCCTTAGTGTCCCTTGGGGCCTGGGACCAGTATGCAGAAGTACTGGCGACTATCCCACAGAACACCCGTAGGTTTTTGAGAAGTGTCCTCTTGAATGGCCAGCCTTCTACTGGTTTGAGAGACACTGGGGCAAGCATGACAGTGGTGGACAGGACCCTGCTCAAGCCAGAGGACTATGAAGGTGCTCCTCTGCAAACCACCAGGTTAGCTGGTGGGCCTCCTAAATTATCACCTGTAGCCTTAGTCTCACTCATGATTGGAGACAAGACAGCAAAGCTTCCTGTCCTGGTTCAGGACAATGTCCCTGCTAACATTTTGTTAGGAAACGATCTAGTAGAGTTGGGGTTGATCTCGGATGGTCTTCCCATGACTGCTGCTGCAGTCACTAGGTCACAGGTGACACCGGGTCTGGCTGTGGGTCAGGTACCCGAGCCAAAGGCGAGGCCTAAGGCAAGAAGAAGGAAGACCAAGAAGGCCACCTCTGTGGAGGGAGCATCTTCTCTTCCTGCTGTTCCGACAGCACCCATTGGGATCTATGCCCCGGACGGGCTGGGTCCAGTGGGAAACCCAAACTCAACTCCTGTGGGAGAAGAGACAGAAGACTCTCCTGTGGGAGAGGTTCTCAACCCGGAGGATCATCCTGACTTTCAATGCTTGTTAGCTGAAGGGGGACCCTCCCGGGCAGACTTCTGTAAGGGACAGAGAGAGTGCCACTCTCTCGAGGGACTGAGGAAACAGGCCCTGGCCCAGGCACAAGGAGAAGTGCCTAGGACATTCCGGATTTTTTGGGAGGGTGAGCTCCTTGTTAGTGAGCCCACTAAGCCTGAACCTGGTGCCCGCAAGAGGTTGGTGGTACCCCAGGTTTACCGGCCCTTCCTACTGCAGTTGGCGCATGAGGTGCCCTTGGCTGGTCATCTTGGGACCAAGAAGACTAAGCAGAGGCTCTCTGCCCATTTCTACTGGCCACGGATGGGAGTAGAGGTGGAGTCCCACTGCAGGACCTGCCCAACTTGTCAGTTGTCTGGCAAGACTGGAGGCAGTGTCATTGCCCCACTGCAGCCATTGCCAGTGGTTGGCACACCATTTGAGAGGGTGGGCATCGACATCGTCGGTCCCCTTGACCCTCCCACTTCAGGTGGACATCGGTTCATCCTGGTCTTGGTAGATCATGCCACCAGGTACCCTGAGGCGATACCCCTTCGGACTGTTACTGCCAAGGTGGTTGCCAGGGCTCTCCTGGGCATTTTCACCCGTGTTGGATTCCCCAAGGAGGTTGTCTCTGACAGAGGATCCAACTTCATGTCTAGTTACATGAAAACCATGTGGAAAGAGTGCGGGGTAACCTACAAGTTCTCCACCTCTTACCACCCCCAGACCAATGGTCTGGTTGAGAGATTTAATAAAACTCTCAAGGGCATGCTAGGGGCTTTGGAAGAACCCCTAAGGAGGAAGTGGGATCTCCTCCTGTCATGCCTGCTGTTTGCTTACAGGGAGGTACCTCAAGAGGGTGTTGGTTTCAGCCCCTTTGAGTTACTCTTTGGATATCCCGTGAGGGGGCCCCTCGCCTTGATCAGGGAAGGCTTGGAAGCCACCCCCCCGGGTCCCGCCAAGCAAGTGGGGGACTATGTGTTAGGCCTCAGACGGAGGATGACACAGATGATGGGTCAGGCAACAGCAAATCTCAAGGCCAGCCAGGAATTGAATAAGTACTGGCATGACCTTAAAGCCTCTCAAGTGGATTGGACTCCGGGACAGGAAATCCTTGTGATGGAGCCTACCAAGCCTAGAGCTTTGGCAGACAAGTGGACTGGACCCTTCAGGATCATCTCCAAGATGGGCGAAGTCAATTATCTGGTTGACATGGGAGCCTCTGGGGTAGCCCCTCAGATATTCCATGTCAACAGGCTCAAGCCTTTCCACCGGCGAGCAGAAGTCTCATGTCTCTTGCTAGCTGCCGGGCAAGAAGAGGATGAGAGTGAGCCCCTTCCTGATTTGCTGCATAGCAACCCTCAGGATGGCTCAGTGGAGGGAGTACATCTCTCTCCAGATTTGACAACAGAGCAACAGAGGGCCTGTAGGGCTTTGCTCCAACAGTATGCCTCTCTGTTTTCACTGGAGCCAGGCCTTACACTGTGGTGTAAGCATGAAATTGACACTGGTGACAGTGTGCCTGTCAAAAGCAGGTGCTACCGTATGTCAGATACCGTCAAGAACCACATCCAGGCTGAGGTCGCCAAGATGTTGGATCTGGGTGTTATTGAACCCTCAACCAGTCCCTGGTCCAGTCCAGTGGTCCTTGTCCCCAAGGCAAGTTCCCAGGCGGGTACCAAGGATTGGAGGGTCTGTGTGGACTACCGAGGAGTCAATGCCGTCACCAAAACTGACCCGCACCCATTGCCCAGGGCTGATGAGCTCGTGGACACCATAGGTGCTGCCAAGTTTGTGAGCACCTTTGACCTTACCTCAGGCTATTGGCAAATAGCTCTGACGGACCATGCCAAGGAAAAGACGGCCTTCTCAATACCTGAGGGACTCTACCAGTTTAGGGTCATGCCTTTTGGGTTGAAGAATGCCCCTGCCACCTTCCAGAGATTGGTCAACCATGCGCTCAGTGGGCTGGAAGCCTTTTGTGTGGCTTACTTGGACGACATTGCCGTCTACAGTTCCACCTGGGAAGAGCATTTGACACATCTGGATAAGGTGTTGCAGGCCTTGAAAAGGGCTAACCTCACTATCAAGGCCACCAAGTGCCAGATAGCTCAGGGGAAAGTTACCTATCTTGGTCATGAGGTAGGAGGGGGTCAAATCCAACCTCTCTCCAGTAAAGTACAGGGTGTACAGAACTGGGAGACTCCCACTACTCAAACCCAGGTGAGGGCCTTTTTGGGCCTGACTGGGTACTATCGCATTTTCATGGCAGACTATGGGACCATAGCTGCACCCCTGACAGCTCTGACCTCACCCAAGCAGCCTAGGAAGGTTAATTGGACCGAAGACTGTCAGAGGGCCTTTGATGGCTTGAAAGAAAGTCTGTGTAGGGCACCTGTGTTGAGTGCGCCTGACTACAGCCGACCCTTTATCGTCCAGACGGATGCCTGCGACACCGGAATTGGAGCTGTCTTGTCCCAGTTAGATGACAAAGGGAGAGAACACCCTATCATATTCATCAGTAGTGTCAGAATGTACCAAAGTATTAACTGAAAAGGATACAATACTCAAAAGGATACAGGAGGTAGGGTCTTCCGGATCCCTGTTCACACGATTTGATAGTCGTGAAGTCAATAAAAGACCTTCCAAATGATACAACCCTCTGGCTGATAAAACAGGCAGAGCGATGGATCACTGGAAAGG
This sequence comes from Ambystoma mexicanum, assembly GCF_040938575.1. Taxonomy (NCBI): domain Eukaryota; kingdom Metazoa; phylum Chordata; class Amphibia; order Caudata; family Ambystomatidae; genus Ambystoma; species Ambystoma mexicanum. Next base: position 1,633,246,652 of record NC_090937.1, on the reverse strand, counting down.
GCGTGGGTAAGGTATAGTAATCCAGCCTAGGACAAATTAAAGTATCATGAATAACTGCTCCAACCTGAGTATGATGAATTAGATAATGACAGGAATGATCACACTGACCTTTATATTTGGGTAGAATAATCCAGAAGTCTCTTGATGGATTTGAATGAAGAACAAACGACAAGGAAGGGAAAATTAGTAAGGGAGACTTATCCCGAACGGAACGAGGCTCACGCTAGATACGGGTTGAATTCACCACAGGATAGCGTCCAAAGTTCAGTTCAATGTCACTTCCAATAATCCTTGAAAGGCTTCCTTCCCACTATAGGGATCAATCCTTCTGTTAATTCCACAGATGCAGGAGTTAGAAGTACACACGGTTATAAACAGCCGCGAAGAAAATAACGTTTGAAGACAACGTGCGCGTGTGGATTTTACACGCGGGCAGGATTCGCGCAGCCTGGGCCAGCCGCGTGTGAAGACAACGTGCGCGTGTGGATTTACACGCGGGCAGGATTTACGCAGCCTTGGCCAGCCGCACTTGAAGACAAAGAGCGCGTGTGGATTTTACACGCGGGCAGGATTCACGCAGCCTTGGCCAGCCGCACTTGAAGACAAAGAGCGCGTGTGGATTTACACGCGGGCAGGATTCACGCAGCCTTGGCCAGCCGCACTTGAAGACAAAGAGCGCGTGTGGATTTTTACACGCGGGAAGGATTCACGCAGCCTTGGCCAGCCGCACTTGAAGACAAAGAGCGCGTGTGGATTTTACACGCGGGCAGGATTCACGCAGCCTTGGCCAGCCGCACTTGAAGACAAAGAGCGCGTGTGGATTTTACACGCGGGCAGGATTCACGCAGCCTTGGCCAGCCGCACTTGAAGACAAAGAGCGCGTGTGGATTTTACACGCGGGCAGGATTTACGCAGCCTTAGCCAGGCGCGCTTGAAGACAGAGAGCGCGTGTGGAATAACACGCGGGCGGTGTTCCCGCAGTCCGGAACAGCCGCGTTTAGAGACAGCGTGAGCGTGTGGAATTACACGCGGGCAGGATTCCCGCAGTCCGGACCAGCCACGCTTGAAGACAGAGAACGCGTGTGAATTATCACGCGAAGGGATAGCTCCAGGAATCAGCGTGTGGCGGAACACACGCTATCGAAGGCCCAAAAGTAGCTGTAGAAATATGCCAGGATGCAGATCAGAGGTTCAGCTACACAACGCCAATAGAGACGATCAGAAGCAGCGAGTGAAGTTTCTACGCTGCTTAAATACGTAATACCGTAGTTCACGTGACGAAGCAAAAGTCACGTGAAGTTAGCGACGTGAAAAGTGCAAACGTCGTTTTCCCGGTAACGTATCGAATAGCCTCCATTTGGAGTAGAACGGTCTAGCTGTTCTACGAGCGTAGCGTCCAGCATGCATGACAGTGCCATCCCCCAAAGGGACAACCTCTCCCCTTCTTGTGTGAAAGCGCTTCAATAAAGCAGGAGCATGAATGTTGGAAAGAGGTTCCCAGGACCTATCTTCGGGACCATAGCCCTTCCAATCCACCAGATAATATGGTCTACCAGAACGGAGTTTCATATCCAGTATGTCTTGTACCTCGTATTCATCAGACCCCCGCACAGAAATAGCAACAGGCCGTACAGGCAGTCTAGTAGCTTCAGAGAATGGCTTAATGAGTGAGACGTGGAATACAGGATGCACCCGCCATCGTTGTGGCAAAGCCAGACGTACAGCAGCAGGATTAAGAACATGGAGCACTACATACGGACCGATGTATCTAGGCAACAATTTCTTTTTGCCTGGAATTCTTAAGTTCTTAGTGGATAGCCAGACTTTCATACCAGCCTTATAGACAGGTGCGGATGCTCTATGAGCATCGGCATAGAACTTGTCACGTTGTTTAGCCTGCTCCAATTGCTGCTTCACCTTTCTTTGTAATCTCTTCAGATCACGAAGAGTACGGCCTGCGGCAGGCGTGTCCAAGGATAGACCGGAATCCAGAGGTATTGATCGGGGGTGTTGTCCATAGAGAGCATAGAACGGTGAAGTGCCTATGGCACTATGATAAGAGTTGTTATAGGCGAATTCAGCCGCCGGCAGTACCGTGAGCCAATCCGATTGGTATTGCAAACACAGACACCGCAGATATTGTTCCATAGTACAATTGACCCTTTCAGTCTGTCCGTCGGTTTGAGGATGATAAGCACTGGACATTCTATCATCAATTAGTAATGCAGATGTTAAAGCTCTCCAAAAGCGTGACGCAAACTGCGAGCCCCTGTCAGTAATGATTACTGATGGTAGACCAAAGAAACGAAATATATGTTGGATGAATAGTTCAGCCAGAACAGTAGCAGTTGGTAAACCAATACAGGGAATAAATAGAGCCAATTTAGTGAAATAATCCACTACGACCCATATGGTATCATATCCCTGATTTGGGGGGAGTTCTACCACAAAGTCCATAGATATCATGTCCCATGGTTTGTTAGGGACAGGTAGGGACTGGAGTAAGCCCACTGGTTTACCAGGAGTATTTTTACATTGGATACATACAGAACAAGAAGATACATAGTTTATAACATCTTTTGCCATGGATGGCCACCAGCACCACCTTTTGAGCAGATCCAGTGTTTTCTTCCGTCCAGGATGGGCTGCAATCAAGGAATCATGATTCCATTTGAGGGCTTTATTCCGCATTGAAGGAGTTGGTAGATAAAGTACTCCTTGTGTGAATGGTAAACCGTTATGCACGTCCAGATTCATATCCTGGACTACTTGTGGATGATTTTTTACCCACTCTTGTATTTCGGTTTTTAAGGATGGTTGAACCGAACAACTACAAATTACATGATCTGCCAACAGCTGAATCTGTACTTGTTTTTCTTCCTGCGCCTCTTTACTCATACGGGACAAAGCGTCCGACTTAACATGTTCTCGGGCAGGACGATAGGTGACCTGGAAATCGTATTGGGCAAAAAAGACATGCCATCTGGCCTGACGGGCCGTAAGGCATTTCATGGATTTGAATGCTTGGAGATTTCTATGGTCAGAGTACACCAACACCTGTTGTTTGGCCCCAAGAAGATGATGACGCCATTCTCGGAAAGCATCTTTGATAGCCAGTAGTTCCCGCTCAGTAACGGTGTAGTTCCGTTCATATGAGGTGAGTTTGCGAGAGAAGAAAGCCACTGGGTGTTCCTCCTTGGTTTCTGTGCAAACTTGTGAGAGCACTGCACCAATAGCGACACTGGATGCATCCGCTTCAACGACAAACTGGCGATCAGGATCCGGATGTTGAAGCACGGGTGCAGTGGTAAATGCTTCCTTCAGCTTTTCGAATGCTGCTTGGGCATGTTGGTTCCAACAGAAAGGAACTTTGGAACTAGTTAAAGCCGTCAAAGGAGCTACTGTTTTGGAAAAGGAATGGATAAATCTGCGATAGAAATTCGCAAAGCCCAAGAAAGACTGTAGTGACTTGACGTTATGCGGAATCGGCCAATTCAAGACGGCCTTTACCTTGGAACGACTCATTCGAGCACCTAGATTGGTAATGTCGTAACCAAGGAATTCCACTTCCTGTGAATGAAAGACACATTTTTCGGCTTTCACATAAAGATGGTTCTCCCTAAGTCTTTGTAGGACTGTAGAAACATATCTGACGTGTTCCGATAAAGATGATGAGTAGATCAAAATGTCGTCCAGATAGACAACCACAAATTGGTCCATTATGTCTCTGAATATATCATTCATGAAGAATTGAAATGTGGCGGGAGCATTGCACAGACCAAAAGGCATCACCAAATATTCGTAAAGACCATACCGTGTCTTAAAAGCGGTCTTCCATTCGTCGCCTTCACGAATGCGAACCAAATTGTATGAACCTCGCAAGTCCAATTTGGTGAAATAACTGGAAGTGCCTAACTGATCCAACAGAACGTTTATTAGTGGTAAGGGGTATTGGTTTTTGATGGTGATATCATTAAGTGCCCTGTAATCAATGCATGGTCTGAGATCTCCCTCTTTCTTAGGAACAAAGAATAGAGGAGATGCAGCAGGAGATTGTGAGGGCCGTATAAAGCCCATTGCTAGCGCTTTGTCAATGTATTCTTTTAACACGACATCTTCTTTAGGTGTTAATGAATAAACACGGCCTGTAGGAATTTTGGCACCAGGAATCAATTCGATAGGACAGTCGTACTGTCGATGAGGAGGTAATTGTTCTGCCTGGCCTTTATCAAAGACATCAGCATAATCAGCGTATTCGCATGGTATGATATTGTTGCATTGATGTACAACGCTGATAGTAGAATCCTCCACCATAGAGGCCAATATGTGTTGTTTATTTGACACCTCCTGACTGGTAAAGCAATGTTCATTGCAATGAGTCGAAGGATATTGGAGCGATCCCGAAACCCAGTCAACAGCAGGATTGTGAAGGGTTAACCATGCAAGACCAAGTATGATCTCGTACTGCGGAGCAGCAATAACATCGAAGATGATTTCTTCTGAATGGTTATTTGATAACGTCATCTGAACAGTTACCGTCTCCTGGGTTACCATACCAGAAATCAAAACAGATCCGTCCACGGTGTTCACCGTTTCAGGTCTTTTTTTGTTTACAAGGGGTAAGGAACAGTTCTTGGCATAAGTGATGTCTATGTAATTGCTGGTGGCTCCAGAATCAACCATGGCCTTGGAAACCACTTCTCGCTCATCACAACGTAACGTCACCTGAACTATTACAGGCGCATGTTTAGGAATGGTACTGGAGTCCGATGAAACACTCGACATAGGGACTCCTGCTAATGTCGAGTTTTGGCGTTTCCCGCACGCTTGATGGGTTTTTTAGGACATGTTGCCAATAAATGCTCGGAAGAACCACAGTACATACATAAGTGGTTTTTTCTTCGGTTCTCCCGTTCTGCATTGGACAATCGGCCTCTCACGGCGCCTATCTGCATGGGTTCAGGGTCGTTAGAGATGACTGCTGGTGTCTCTGACCGCCCCGAGACTGGCATGAAGGGCTTTTTCTCTCCCTTTCGAGCATTCCTTCGGGCGTCGATTTGTAGAACCAAATCGAGCAGCTCTGGGAAACCCGTAGGAACCACAGGAACTGTAGATAAGGCATCTTTCAGTTCTTCAGAAAGACCCTTGTAGAAAACAGCCGTTTTCTTGCTGTCAGGCCATTGGGTTTCCGCCGTCAGTTGATTGAACCGGGCAACGTAAGACATAAGGGGTTGGCTGCCTTTTGTGGTTAGATCAGGAAAAGATGTAGGACGGCAAAGAAAATGGAGCCGGCACTGATTTACAAAGGTTCTATAGGTTTTGGGATCACCCGTGAACCTTTCCGGAGGGGCCAAGGGAAACTGAGTGGGCATAACCACATTAATAGTTTCCTGTGGGGGTGCCGTAGTCCCAGATCCAGATGCAGTAGCCATCAGCGCCTGGGCTCCCTGAGGACTACCATGTAGGGCGTCTTGCATAACGTCCATACGGTGCCGTAACATGTCCTGTGCTGTAACCATTTCATTTCTCAAATCGTTGATCAACTGTGTCAAAACAGTTAAAGGATCCGTACCCTCCATGGCTTCTGATTCTGGCTTCTGATTCTGTCAGAATGTACCAAAGTATTAACTGAAAAGGATACAATACTCAAAAGGATACAGGAGGTAGGGTCTTCCGGATCCCTGTTCACACGATTTGATAGTCGTGAAGTCAATAAAAGACCTTCCAAATGATACAACCCTCTGGCTGATAAAACAGGCAGAGCGATGGATCACTGGAAAGGGCATGGGTAAGGTATAGTAATCCAGCCTAGGACAAATTAAAGTATCATGAATAACTGCTCCAACCTGAGTATGATGAATTAGATAATGACAGGAATGATCACACTGACCTTTATATTTGGGTAGAATAATCCAGAAGTCTCTTGATGGATTTGAATGAAGAACAAACGACAAGGAAGGGAAAATTAGTAAGGGAGACTTATCCCGAACGGAACGAGGCTCATGCTAGATACGGGTTGAATTCACCACAGGATAGCGTCCAAAGTTCAGTTCAATGTCACTTCCAATAATCCTTGAAAGGCTTCCTTCCCACTATAGGGATCAATCCTTCTGTTAATTCCACAGATGCAGGAGTTAGAAGTACACGCGGTTATAAACAGCCGCGAAGAAAATAACGTTTGAAGACAACGTGCGCGTGTGGATTTTACACGCGGGCAGGATTCGCGCAGCCTGGGCCAGCCGCGTGTGAAGACAACATGCGCGTGTGGATTTACACGCGGGCAGGATTTACGCAGCCTTGGCCAGCCGCACTTGAAGACAAAGAGCGCGTGTGGATTTTACACGCGGGCAGGATTCACGCAGCCTTGGCCAGCCGCACTTGAAGACAAAGAGCGCGTGTGGATTTACACGCGGGCAGGATTCACGCAGCCTTGGCCAGCCGCACTTGAAGACAAAGAGCGCGTGTGGATTTTACACGCGGGAAGGATTCACGCAGCCTTGGCCAGCCGCACTTGAAGACAAAGAGCGCGTGTGGATTTTACACGCGGGCAGGATTCACGCAGCCTTGGCCCGCCGCACTTGAAGACAAAGAGCGCGTGTGGATTTTACACGCGGGCAGGATTCACGCAGCCTTGGCCAGCCGCACTTGAAGACAAAGAGCGCGTGTGGATTTTACACGCGGGCAGGATTTACGCAGCCTTAGCCAGGCGCGCTTGAAGACAGAGAGCGCGTGTGGAATAACACGCGGGCGGTGTTCCCGCAGTCCGGAACAGCCGCGTTTAGAGACAGCGTGAGCGTGTGGAATTACACGCGGGCAGGATTCCCGCAGTCCGGACCAGCCACGCTTGAAGACAGAGAACGCGTGTGAATTATCACGCGAAGGGATAGCTCCAGGAATCAGCGTGTGGCGGAACACACGCTATCGAAGGCCCAAAAGTAGCTGTAGAAATATGCCAGGATGCAGATCAGAGGTTCAGCTACACAACGCCAATAGAGACGATCAGAAGCAGCGAGTGAAGTTTCTACGCTGCTTAAATACGTAATACCGTAGTTCACGTGACGAAGCAAAAGTCACGTGAAGTTAGCGACGTGAAAAGTGCAAACGTCGTTTTCCCGGTAACGTATCGAATAGCCTCCATTTGGAGTAGAACGGTCTAGCTGTTCTACGAGCGTAGCGTCCAGCATGCATGACAGTAGACAACTCAAGGGTAGAGAACTTAGGTGGGCTACTGTTGAAAAGGAGTGTTTTAGCATAGTTTGGAGCCTTAGGCGTTTTAGGCCCTACCTTACGGGGTCTACCTTCAAGGTCCAAACAGATCATAAGCCCCTGAAGTGGCTTATGCAGATGAAGGGTGAGAATCCGAAATTGCTCAGGTGGTCCATTAGCCTGCAAGGGCTAGACTTCACCATAGAGCACAGACCAGGGAAGAGTCACGATAATGCAGAAGGCCTTTCCAGAAGGTATGTTGACCGTCTGGATGAGGGTGTCTATCCCGTGGGAGATTAGACACCCTCCACCTCAGTCTGGGGGGGGCGACTGTGATGCTGGAAATGCATCTGAGGGACAGGGCCTCTGAATCCTTGTCCTTTTACTGCTTTTTACCGTGTGTTCTGTTATGTTTTCTGCCCCGGAGTCCATGTGGGACTCCTGGCAGTACAGCTCTCTCTTTTGGTTTGGTGAACAGACCCATGGGATACCCTTATGGCACCCACGGGTAGGGGTACAACCCTGTGCCCCTAGTGTATGTTTTTGGGCACCTGTGGGTGGCCCCAGAGCAGGGTATGGGCTGGTGGCAGCTCCATGCTGAATTGACAGGTGCTCCGGGTGTCCTCCATTTTGGGATACCCAGGCCCTGCCATTGGGATCTGTTGATTCCTGATAGGAAACAAGATGGCCCCTGTGGCCTCTTGCTTTCTATTGCCTGTTATCTTGTTTTCCCAAAGTCCTGGGAAGCCCTGTCTCTGTCCCTTCCCCCTGACTGGCTGTTGGGTGGAAGCTCCATATATGGTGTTGTTGTGAAGGCCCAGCTAGACTGACTGGAGCCTTCCCAGTGACTGTATGTTGTGGGTACCTCCTGTGGGTGGGACCTGGGTGAATGGAGTGTGTGACCAATATACACTCCTTGTTGTGGTTGTCTGGTTTCTGGCATGAGAGACAAAGACTGAGACAGCCCTGCCCGAAACTGGCCTGAATGCAGTGTGTAGTGTTGAATGGCTGGGTACTTGTCCCAATCCACATTCCTTGTTGTGAGTGTCTGGAAGGGAGGAGTGTGGCCTGAATGCACTGTGTGCCTGATTGGCTGACTGACTGCATGAATGCCCTTCTGTATGATTGGCTGCTGAGTGTGTACCCGCAGTGTGGATGAGAGGCAGGATAGTATATCTGGGGACCTCTCACCACTGGTAATGAGTTCAGAAGCAGCCAGGTGTTCAGGAACGTTCAGGAACGTTCAGAAGCATCCTGGAGTGGAGTCTCCACTCTAAGAGTAACTGGAACTGCTGATCCTCGACGTCCAGCTGGAAGAAGAAGACTTGCTGTGGCATTTGCTTCGACCGATCCGAAGGCTGACGAAATCGTCGAAGACTGACCCGAGAGAGGACCTGGTAAGGCGCCCTCTTCCCGTGCTCCGAGGGACCATCGAGCACCGCTCCATCTTCGCCGAAGCGCCCTGGAAGACAGATCCTCGAAAGGCTGCCGACCCGAGACGGGACCGCCGAGGAGATCGAAGTGAAGCACCCGGACATCGACGCCGTCGAAGTCCATTGCCGTCGACCAGGGTTCGCAGGTTTGTGTAACCGCTGGAGGCCCGTCGAAGTTGTGTTGCCCAGCCGTGGGAACCACTTGATGCCGTGCCGCCGACGACCGGAGCCGTCCGCTCCTTTGCCTAAGAACATTCAATCGAAGGACTCTCTCGACCGCATCGTCGACCGCTTATCCTGCCGGAGAAAGTCGAGGACGACCAATGCGCCGAGGAGAAACCTGCCGGTGGGTTTCCCGCCACCCGAAGACCCCAAAGACTCGAACGACTCGACGCCCTTGCTGGGCCTCCGTCTCCACAATCTTTGCGGTCCAGAACTATTGTCACCGAGGTGCCCCGCACGCCTCTGCCTTGCAGGACGCCGACGCTCCGACGCCGACGAGCACCGCTCGGACGAAGCTGCCACCTCATCGACGCCGTTCTACCTTGTTTGTCGACGGACGTTCGACGCCCCGTGCCTCCCGCTTGAAAGGGAAGGCATTCAAGAAGGGCCGTCGATTCCCCGTCGCCGAACGGCGAGTTCCTCGACGTTTGTCGACGCCTCTTCAAGGAACTCGACTCCACCAGGTACATTGAGGGGGTACAAACATTATAGGAGGAAATAAGACATGCAGAGCAATATATGGACTGGGCGTGTGCTATATCTTTGTTTTACAGGTTGCCCAGGTGGGGGGATCTCCATACAGAACTGTGCCGAGTGGTAGGGGCCAGTATTCTGCCTATTGCTCAACCATCTTATTTTCTCTCCTCTCTCTATTGCTGGTTTCACTCTATTGGTCTGTGTGAAATTGTTACAGTATTGTTCATGCACTTTAATGAGATTTAATACAAAGGGTGGTACCACTTTAGAATTGTATATATTTGCCATTGTTGATTTTTACGGAGTACAAAGTGAGTTATTATGATAAGTGTACATAACCTTGAATAGTGATTATATAAAGACTGTGTTCTAACCAATACAGAGTGTGGATATTCCTTTGTGGGGGCTTGGGGACTACACTGTACTTAAGAACCAGCCTGCATCACCTCCTGAGAAGCTAGGCCTTGATTGCTCGACCATTGCTACCGTAATAGAGAATCTTGGCTGGGGTCTTCTGTGCCTCTCCTCTACCATATAGGGAGCAGAAGTACAGACACCCCCCACCGGTCGTTGAGGCCCTTCTCTCACAATAATGGCTTTTACATGGCATATTGCTTCATGGTGTGGAGTAGGGACTGCTGATAAGGGCTTGGTGGGCATGCTCGTCCATGGTGTGGAGGAGGCACTGCTGATAATGGTTCGGCGTGGTATGCTGCTCCATGGTGTGGAGGAGGCCCTGCTGATAATGGCTTGCTATATCTTCAAGGCTTTTGTTTGCTGGTGGTGAGGCAGTGAGCATGGTCTGGAAAGTGGGCATGAGAATTTCATGTGTGAGTTTACGGGTGTTGCGGGCCAGAATTAGGTTGGGTGGTGGTGTGGAGGTAGGTAGAGGTTTGGAATGAGAGAGGCCAAACTCTTTCAGGATGTGGTCCATACAGGGTACAGAAGTGATGAGAGAAAAGTTGCTACTGGTGTTGGCAGTTAGGATCCCGTCTATGGTGCATCCTTTAGCGTTTGTAGGGGCAAGACTAGTGGAGGGAAGTTAATGTCGTACAATGAATGAGCAAGAGCAGTAGCTTTAGCATTGGTGGGTCATTGAAATCCAAATTAAATCCTCCTATTATAATGAATTTAGTGGGTGGGGGCGTGATCAGGAGTGGTATGTGAGAATCCGGGAGGCTGAGGGAGACCGGTTGCCAGTAGAGCAGAAGAAGGTTGTACGCGGCATGAGGATTAATCGAGGGTTTTAAAAGCAGTGTTTTGTACTCAAGCATGGGAGGTCCAGGAATACTTCTAATAAAAAGGGAGGATTTGACAACAAGGGTGCCACCACCTCCTGGAGTGTTGGCGCTGTCGGCTCTGTAGATGGAGTAGTTAGGAAGGATGGCTAGCTAGAGCAGAGGGGCAGATGCGCTATGGAATCAGGATTCAGTGGTGGCAAGCATGTCCAGGTGGTGGACAATTATAAGGTCGTGGATTACAATGGCATGGGCACCAAGGGAGCGTACATTGATCCGGGTGCAATTAAGCGATACAGCCCCTGATCAGCTTTTGGTGGGACTAGGCTGGTGGAGTCACATTTACTATATTGGGTGTATGAAGGATGAGGGGGGTTGGTGTGGGAAGTAAGTCTTGCGCGTGTGGACTCGCCCACGATGGGATGAGTGGGGCATAACCCTGTTTGTGGCACAGTGGCAGTTCTAGATCCTAAATTGAGTAGTCATTGAGTACCAGTGCAGGGGTTGGAGAGACGTGCAGTGCCGTCATATTGTGAGTAGTGCCCTTTGAGATTAGGTGCAGCAGGTAGGAGGGCAGGATGAGAGTGCAATGATCTGGGTGGGGTAGTAGCAAAACTAATAGCTACTAGGCCAGGTGTGCATGGTGTGAATGTGAATGCTCGGCTGAGTCTGGGCAGGAAGGGGTGGGTTTTAGGAGGACATGGGAGTAGGTGGTAGGATAGGGGTTGAGCCCAATGAAGAAAGTGATGTAGGTCATATATGATAAGTGTTTTGTACAAGACAATGAGAAACGATCACAGAATGAGGGGGTCATTCAGAGTTGGGTAGTAATGGTAAAGTCAGAAGTATTTTGAAAATGCTGCCGATTTTACCATCAACGCAATTCAGGGTTTGATCAAATACCATAGATGATATTTTATGGGAATACTGGTGGTGGTATTTTAGGCAGGCTACCTACAGAAAATCCACCTATTTTTACCTCCACCATAAAAAATCCATATTGGCCCTAAATGTTTCAAAACTTGTTTTACTGTACAGAAGGGACGCACAGGTGCTACCCTTCAATCGAGTGAAACATTGGCAGGTCAAGGGGTTGAAAAAGAGGGCACCTCGGATTGCCCCCCTCACCACCTTACCGAGAGCAGGAACTAAGACACTGAGATTAACTACTTTTGTATTTAACTGCTAAACCTTCCACTACTATTTACAACCACTGTTCTGGAGCTGTTTTTTGTAATTAAGGAATGTCTCATAATTTTTCTTGATTGGCTCTTTAAAAGTAATCAGCTCACTTGAGCTGGTTAGCAGTAAAATAACTCGTAGACCCTTGTGAATTACAGGTTTCCAGCTTCTGTGTGGTTTTGGGGTGTGGATTGCAGGAAGAGGTTGGTATGCCTAAAGAGACATATTTTGATAAGTATGTTGTACAAACTCACATACTAGTATTCCTCACACCTATCTTGTTGTCCTTTAAAGCCCTGGCAGAACCTTCATGGGCAAAACAAATAGCCCGCTCCATCCCCCCTCTGCTGGCCAAACTGGTTGCTGGGCGGTGTACAGTGGCTGGAGGATCTTGTTGAAGGAGGAAAATGGATCAGTTTTAAATGATTGACTCTAGTTAAAGATCTTAAAGATTGTACAATTGGGGAATATAAGAAGCTGAAGAAAGCTCTAGTGAACAAGATTCCGGATGAGGACAGGGGTTGGCAGGTCTGGCTGAGAGACTATAAATCTGAAGGTGGTATGGCTTCAATGGTGTACAAAAATCTAGACCAGTACAAAGAGCCAAATAAGGACTTACTGTCAAAATGGTCAGAAATAATTGGATCAGAGATGTCTGAGGGAAGATGGAGGAATCTGTGCAAGAATGTGGCTCCAACCTCTTTAAATCTGGGGGAAAGGAGTCGCCAAAACAAAATTTTAAACAGAGTTTTTTGGACGCCACAAAAACTACATGCAAAAGGTTTAGTGGAGTCAGATGCCTGTTGGAGGTGTAAGCTTGCTAGTGGAACTTTTGAACATATGATTTGGGGCTGCTATGAGTTAAGATCTTTCTGGAGAGGGGTCACTAGGAAGATGAATGAGGTTCTTCTGCTGCACAAAGATTATGATTTCACGACTGTAATTCTGGGAGAAGATGTCGTGGTGGAAGATTTCTTCTTCCCACAGAGGAGTTGGCTTTTCAGGGCAGCGAATTCCGCCCAAATAATCATCTTGAGGAAGTGGAAAAGTGATGAAAGACCAACGATTTAAGAAGGGATGGATGATCTAAAGCAAGTGTCAAGATTTGAGAAGTTGATCCTATACAGTGATAAGAAAATGAACGTATTTGATCAAATCTGGGGCAGAAATTTTAGATTTGTGCTATTATTGACTGATTCTGTAACATTTCCTTTTTTAGGGTTTTGAGTAACCTGTTTGTAATGAACCTAGGTGTGTACTTCAGGTTTTGCGATGCTTATTGATTTATGTTGTATTGTTTATAAAATGAATAAACATGTACATAAATAAAAGAAAGTGATGTATGTTCTTCCATGGCATGTAATGTGTGACTCTGCAGCAGGGAATCAGTGAGGGGGTTAGTGGGAAGGACTTGCAGCAGGAAGGGGGTGGGTGGTGGGGGGTGACTATGGAAGTGGAGGTGCAAGACCATATGGCTGCCTCATGCAGGTAAAAGCTGTGCTGGGAATGGCTCTGCCGCTGGTTTGTGGGATCTGCTAGCCGCATGTGGGTAAGGGTGGTGGCAGGAATGGGGTGGGTAGTGGGAGGTGGATGTGGAAAGTCTCTGGGGGTTGGGGGTACGGGGCTTAGCATGACGCATTTGCAAAAACATTAGGTTATGCGCATAACTCAGCACCTGCGAGCTATGATACACACTTGGGAGATGCGGCATGCAGAGAGCCTGGAGTGGTACCAGGTATTCGTATAGCCGGCTAGGTATGCAAGGTTATCACGTGAGCCAAGGGAGGGGTCACCAAGGCACCCAGAACATGCAGATCGTGAGTCATTGTGGGCAGGTTGTGGCTAAATTGACATTATGATTACAGGAAAGAGGCAGCCTGCATGAGCCGACATACCGTCCATGGCCGGACAGGGCCTGACAGGGGAGATCAGCCTTGATAGTTGGCCTTCATAGGGGTCCGGCATTGCCTGCCGGCTCCCTAGTTCAGGATACAAATGTTGCAGTGGTATTCAATCTGCAGCTTGCAGAGCAGGGCCTGTGGGTAGGCATCCCATGAGCAGTGGGGATGCTGGTATGGTGACAGCCATGTTAAAATGCAGCTGGCGCTCCATACCAGGTATGACATGCCCAGTTGAGCTTACCTTGTGTGCAGCATCTTCAGTTGAGTTGCAGAGTGTAGAAGGACCAAATGGATGTGCATACCAATCATGTAACCTCAGAAACCACTGAGGTAAAAACCTGGTCACTCTAATCGAGGTATTATCCTCTTCAATAGTATAAAAAAAAAGAAATTCTGCGTTTCAAAAAGACGACAATATATTGTTTTAATATACAGATGAAAATAAACATCAACTTCTTCCCATACTATACACATAACATCTGTTGTATTTTTTTACATACACATTTTAAGCTTCAATGAAAAACAATTCAATGAACAAAACCATATTCAGTCAATTGCATCATTCACCGCCTATGGTCTTAACGGTCTTGATGGTTTGCACAGAGGAATATTCTCAAAACTATTTTAATGACGAATAGTCAACAGAGTCCAGTAACATTGATGCGTTGATTCATCTTAATCCCGCTCCTTCTGTCTAGCTAGATGTAATGGATAAAATCAACACTTCACACAACGGGTTTCGGGGTTCAAAGACCCCTTCTTCAGGTGTAGCTGTTACTGATGACTTCACACTGTCAAGAAAACACCAAACAAAAAAAGTGTGTAACTACTAGGTACTACTCAGAATGAACACGCATGGGTAAATCATGGTAATATATTCGTTTCACCAACCTTATCGGACGGAATGACACAATTCCAGAATAGATTTGTTGGATATTTCTGTTGTTATGGGCCTCCCTGATCTGTAAGACATATGAAATATTCCCAATGTAATGAACCGTGCAAGAAACTCGCAAAAATACAACATTATGTACATTCTCTCTTCATGTAAATCCAAACAAAAATGAAGAAAAAAATCTATTTTGCGTACGTATCCAACTTCTGTAAAGTCCAATTGCTCACGCTCGCTCGTGTAGACTTGAATGTCCTAATTTTCCCCGACTGGCGAATCTAAACTTAATGTAAAGCTCACTTAAAGAACAAGAAATTATCTACAAATGCTTACGAGTTGGTTACAGTAAAAAATATCTGCCAGCTAGGCTGCGTTGAAACATAGAGCTCTCACTCACCTCAATGTGCCAAAAGTCTTAAATGCATGCAGGAACAGGAACATGGCTGCCGACGCAGCTTCCTGTCCTGCATGCATCGCTGTTGAATTCACTTCCGTGTTCAATCACGTGATTACCGTCCGAGCACGTGATGAGATCACACGGAAGGCTCTAACATACTCAGAATGTGTTTGAATTACGGAATACTGTGAGAGTTAATCACGTGGTCACAATCGAGTATGTGACGCTGTAAAAAGACAAAGTAATCACGTGAAACTTAATTCAAATAGGTTCTGAATGCATAGCTCTCAACCATTTGTGTCACAAAGGCGGGTGAAATCACCCGATTTTGTTTTTGACGGGTGAGACGCCCATTGAAATGAATGGGAGTGCTGGAGGCTTGGCGGGTGAGTCAGCCTTTTACAAGGCGGGTGACACCCGCCAAAAGCGTGTGAGTTGAGAGCTATGTGAATGGGAGTGTCGACGTGCTACTAAATAAACAGGCGATGTGCACAATCCGTAGAATGACTCTACTCAAATCTGCTTGCATGGACAGTGTACAAACAGGTGATCAAACTGCCGATCACATGATATAAGTAACAAATAAATGTGAATTCGTAAATTGTGGTTGATTGTTAAATAACACATCCTAAAAATATATTTAGACATTCCGGATAGTCTGCTCCTAAAATGAGATATACTTAGTGCTGTTTACTGATATATAGGGGGCGAAAAGACAAGAGTGTCATAGGTCACCCGTCTCCAGTTGAAGTACCAAAATAGACTTGCTCGTTCGATCACACGTAATAGCGGCGTAATCTATTCTCTCCAGACCTTCATAATTAGGCTGCACTATTAAGTGACCTGCATCTTAAGTCAGACCTTCATTTAGATAAAAGAAGTACTCATGTCGAGATGGTAGAAAAAGCTCTCAACCTCGCCTCATAATTAATGTGATTTACCTGATTAATTCATGTGTGTTCAATCTGAGTTAGTGTTTTTTTTCCACATAATGTCAATTCTACAATGGAAATAATTAGAAATACTGGATGTTATAATAGCTGCATATATATATACTAGAAGGCTAACAACAACACAATAGAAAAATCAACTACTTACATTGTGAACTAAGACATATTATGGAACATTTACAAGTGCCTGCCATACCAGATAATAAAGAACACAGCAATTTCAATAAAACAAGTTAGATCAAATTCATTATTCATCCCTTTTGGTTCCAGAGAACCAAAAGGGATGAATAATGAATTTGGACTCCAGAGAGTCCAATCTTATATCCATTCTATTTCTTTCTGCCTATGTAGCACACTGGTGTCACCCCCTCTTTTTGGACAATTGACAATTGACTTGCTCCAGTATGATAAGTGTGCTATTGAATGTTTGAATGTTTTAAAGTGTTGTGCCACTGGCAAATGTGTAGAGCATACTCGGATGTTAGATTTATGTTCGGTCCGTCTAGTTTTCGCTTTCTTGGATGTAAGACCTACATAGAATATACCGCATGGACATCTGATACCATACATTACGTTACTGGAGTCACAAGTGCTTGTGTGTCTCAAAAATATCTTTCTGCCTGTATACGGTTGATTGATGCTAGAACCTTTGATGACATTGTTATAATGTTGGCAGTTGTTACATGGTAATGCGCCCTTAAATGTTCTGTGGTCTGTTAGAGTCTGATGGTAATCTGCTCTTACTAGATAATCTTGAATGCATTTACTTTTTCTGTAAGCAAATTTTAAACTGTTTGCAAACAGCTGAGCAAGTGTTGGGTCCATCTTAACCATTTCCCAATTTTTATTGCTGATCTTTTTGATTTTGTAACTCTGTTCTGAAAAGGTAGTAACCTAAACCAATGTTTCAGATTCAGTTTTCTCAGAAGGCTCCAAAATTAGAGAACTTGGGACTGCCAACGCTTTAGACAATGCCTTATTAAGATGAATTTTTGAATATCCTCTTTGCAGAAATGTGGCTTTCAAATTGTAAGCTTGATTGTCAAAGACTGAAGGTTCAGAGATGATTCTCTTGTAGCGTAAAAATGAACTATAAAGTATGCTTTCAATGGTGGTCCTCGGGTGAAAACTATATGCCATTAATATGCTGTTTCTGTCAGTGGGTTTATTGTAAATGGTAGTCTGCAGTAGATTGTCTTTGATGTATACCTCTACATCCAAAAATTGAATCCAGCTTTTGCTGGTCTGGGTTGTAAATTTTATTCTAGGTGCCAATTGATTCATATATTCAAAGAATTCTGATAGATCTTGCTTGGTACCTCTCCATATTCCAAACACATCATCGATGTATTGATAAAAACATCTTATGTGGTCCTGATATTCCGGTTTGTTCAACACTGCAGTTTACTCTAGATATGCCATGTTTGTATTCGCATATATCGGTGCCATGGCTGCCCCCATGGACGTTCCGGATATTTGGATGAAATATCTGTCTTTAAATCGAAAAGACTCAAAATGCATACGTTATTGGCTCTACAGTCCTGCGAAGACAGGAAAAAGCACTCCATTGCTTCTAGTCCCGCTTCCTGCGTGATGCTTGTATATAGACTACAGACATCCATAGTGAATATAATGTCTGTTGCACCGTCAAATTCGAGATCTTTGATTTTCAATAGGAAGTCCGTAGTGTATTTCAAATATGTTGTTGTACGTTGTACTAATGGTTGAATAGCCTTATCTATATACTTGGCCAATGCTTCAAGAAGACTATTTGATGCTGCTATGATTGCTCTTCCAGGTGGATCTGACAGATTTTTGTGCACTTTGGGTAATATGTATAATGCTGGCATCACAGGATGACGTTTACTTAGAAAGGATTTACTTTTTTCAGAGATCCACTCCTGAGGATCAGCCTCATCCAACAATCTGTTAAGTACTTTTACTCATTCCGTAGGATCAAGGAAAACTTCTAGGTATGTGTCCTGATCTTGTAGTTGCCATTCCACTTCAGCCTTGTATTTTGATTGATCCATTATTACCAAGACACCGCCTTTGTCCGCTGACTTCAATATAATGTTATCATTTTGCCATAACTTAGCTAAAGTCTCTTTTTCCTGTTTCGTAAAGTTGGTTGCGACCAATCCATGGTTGCAAAGAATAATTTCAACCTCATTTTCCTGGTTATTTGAAAAAAATCAATGTTCTCCTTTAAGAGACTGCTGGTATATCTGGGAACAACGGATACACCTTTTTGTAATATCTTCATCTCAAACGGATTGAAATTGTATGATGAAATGTCAATGACTAAGTTTTCCTTTGAGGAAAATTGACTTGCCGAAGTGGATTTCTTCTTTTTTGCTCTTCTGGTTTTCATTTGCCTAAAAAAAAGGCCTGAACTTGAACCTGATTCACCTTCAGAACTTTCTCCTGCTTCTTCTTGATGTTGTTGCACTCTAAAACGAGCCTCATCTTCAGTCTCAGGACCAGAAGCCTCCGATGATGATGTTGGTGATGGTGAGCCCTTTCTTGGTCTTGAAGGGAATTGTTGAGGATTTCTATTGTTATAATAATCTTTCCAAGAGTAAACAATGTCAAGTTTATAATCATTAGCGGCATGTCTACATTTTCAGATTTTTTTCATTTCGATTTCAAGTTTAAATTGATCCAATGTGTGCGTAACTTCAGCATACAAATAGTTCCCGCCGGGTTGGGACTGTGCAGCAAATACAGCTGTGTTTTCAGGTAACGATAAATTAGCCAAGCCACTGCACTATAATTGTGTAGATTGGATACACCTGAATGTTTTTTCTTCCAATCCCATACAATGACCTTGCTGTGCATAGAGACTGTAACTGCCGCAAAGGTTCTGCGGAATTCAGGCCATGGCACCTAATTTAGCACTGTGAAAAAGTCACAATTTAGCTCCTCAACGTTTTCCCCACGCCCGGTCCTTTCAAACTCAAAACAACTTCCCAATTCCTTCAACACCGGATTATAGATTTTATGTAAAGGTCCCCCCTCCTCTTGTGCAACTGTGTACTTAAAGAGACAATCCGCAGTTCAAGACACTGATGTTTCATATGCGTTGTCGGGGGGGCGGGGGGTTGAGTTAAGAGCCCTTTGCCAAGATAGCCCCTCCAGCCAACCAGCTAACCTCTATCATTTACAAGGCCTCTAACCCACATGATAGCATGGGGCAGAAGCATGGCTTGCAGAGTATTAACTTCCCCTCAATAGTATAACCAGCTGTCTTTGGGGCACATTGGCATAAGAGGTGCGCCAGTTGCTGTGCCTTTCTTATTTTGCTGTCCTTTATAAGCTGGTGACTATTATCGCAACTCATCTCTAATCCCAGTACGTATAACTATTGACATAATTAATGCAGCCCAGCAGAGTGGCCATCTCTAGTTGATGTACCTTTTTCCCTGTAATAAGCATGTTTTTTTGTTTTGGAGATGGTTATTACCAGCTTGTTCTCAAGTGCATATTATAAATATAATATATAGTTCACTAATCATACATGCTCTCCCTCTGAGGTGTGGTCTAACACCACTATGTCACCTGCGTAGAGCATACTGTACTGGCCAAGTGCTCTGCACCCAATTTTAGGGGGCAGTTACATTTCATGTATAACTGGGGTGGAAGATCTGTCAGGTATAGATTGAACAGCAGGGAAGCCAGAACACACCCTTGCTTGACTCCCCTGCTTATAGCAATCCCTCCCGACAACCCACCTCCGATCCGACGGGCAATAGACGCAGACGAACACAGACTAATGCAGGTACCAACCTATGATGACTACAAGGAGCCCTGGCTAAAACCTTCACTCCGCAAGCAACCGAGGACAACGTTGGGCTACAAAGAGACCTCTCTTCGCTCCAACCCCACCCAACTAAGGACAGACACCTACCAGCCTTGATAAAGACCTGTACAGTCAAAACACGTGTCGGCACTATCTGTAAAACAATGTTAACACATCTTGACACTTTACTGTAGCAGGGACAGTTGAATAACTCATCAAGAAATTGATTAAACCAAATTAACATAAATAAGAAACAACAAATCTTGCGGACTCTACCTACCTACTCAGATGAGTGGGGACAAGAAGCTTTTGTATATTAATTACAGCACCAGCGCCATTTGAGTAGAAACTAAAACCAAGCTACCAGGACATATGTTTTAGGCACCACGAGCATGGGCCTTCCAGTTTCTACCTACCAGGTGCCAGTGTACTCGAGATTTGAAGCTACAACAGGCACGGCAACCCACAGTTCTGAGTGCTCAACAACTCCCTTTTGACCTCACCTCCATTGTCCAGTCTCACACGGGCTGTAGTTGTCAGTTTCAGAGAACTCCTCCTGCTGGCTCTCCTCAACCTGAAGCCTCTGAAGCTCTGCCTGGAGGGTCGGTCTTCTTTCTTCTTCTTGTCTTCTTGGAGTCTTCCTCTTCTTCTTCCCTTCCTCTTTTCGTGAAGGTAGGGATGAGCCCCATCATAAGCCACCTTGACCGCAAAGGAACACAGCCAAAGGGGTATCCAGAGGAGCCAGCCCCCTAACACAGAAAAAGCCAAAATAGGCAGAAAAAACCCTGTGCCTCTGTTTGCAGAACGCCGTACCTCAAGATGTTCGTATGGAGGAAAGTAGAAGAGGAAGAATGTATGTGGAGCTCCTGACCGAATGAGGTTTAAAATAAATAAGGTACAGTGAGGAAGACCCTTGTACAGTGGTACAAAGAGCTGAGACTAGAAAGAAAGGGGAAAACGCAGATCTCAAGGATAGGACAGTAAGAAGAGAAATAGAGAACCAGTTGAATACTTAAAGGGGCCAAAAGTACCAAGATGCTCTAAGAACACTGGGGAATCGGTCAGAATCAAAGAAGAGAGGAATACAAGAGAGACAAGGAGAGGGAGAGAGAGATGGTGAGATAGAGAGAGAAAGAAAGGAGGGAGCGAACAAACCTAAAATAGAATGGGGAAAAAGCGAATTTGGAGCAGAGAAAAATAATGACGTGCACCCAGTGGTTGGAAATGCATGCTCAGAAATGCCTGCTGAAAGGAGCCAGCAGAGCGAAAGGCAAAGGAAACAATATATCCACACAAGAAGGACAATCCAGCAAAAGAGGAAACCATAAGCCGGCTCCGAAACCGAAGGTAGCCAGGAAACAGAGTCAGCAATGGGTCCAGAGCACAAGTGGGACAAGAGACAGAAGGAAACCACGGAGGGTAAAGAAGAAACTGGGAGGGAGGACCAGCAGAATGCAAGGAGGAACAGGAACGGAATCCAAGGACCAGCGGGTAGCAGCTTGAGCGTCAGTAACTGAAAAGTTGCAAAGCGGCGAGCAGGGGGCGTGGCTACAATATGCAAGGCTGGACAATGGATATCTAGTCCGTTAACGAGGGGTTGAAGGACGCATATTGCCGAACCTCCAACTTTCCCAGAGCTTCCAGGGTTGCGTCGTGACAGTAGTGTTCATGCAGAGAGGTAAGGTATATAGTAGCCAATCTGGCAATCCCATTCTCAGCAGCTTCAGCCACAGAATTTCCTGATCAACTTGACCAAACGCTGCTTTCAAATCCACATACGTCACATATAACGGTGGTCTATTCTTCCCTGCAGCTCCCTTCCTGAATCTGTCGAGTAGCCTAATAGTATGGGTTGTTGATGAACCTGGGCGAAAGCCCGTCTGGTATTTATAGAGAACCCCCTTGGTCTTTACCCGTCCCTGTAGTTCCTTTAACAGAAAAAGACCCAAAAGGTTTGCCTGTGACGTCCATCAGGGACATCACTCTATAGTTGTCTGGGAAAACTGGGACACGTATAGACTGCTTACATGAGGGCGGCACTTGGTGATCGATACAGACCCGCCCAAACATCACCATAAAAAGGTTTATGATTCGTAGAACCTTGAGTGCACATGGTTTTATTTCCGAGCCATTGTACCTTGTAAGATGTTTTGGTTGCTACTGTTATTAGCTCAGTCTCCATCTGAAGAGCATAGCCTGCCAATGGCCCATTTTCCAGATTTGGCAGAAGGGAATACTCTTCAGGTATTTCTGTTTCACCTTTATGCTTGGGATCACTGCTGGTGGAGTAGTAGTGTGGGTCTGAGTAGGCAGTTTAGCCACTACTCGTTCCTGTACTCTTGCAGATCAGTCGTCATTTCATCATGGCTAGTCTCAAAGAGTCCACATCCCATTTGAGACAATCGCTGATGCAATAGGTGGCAGTGGATTTCCTGGGATTCAATGTTTTACAAACTAATTAAGTAAGTAATAACCCAAAATATTCACAGTTCACTGGAGGTTGTTCAGTTAAAACCACAAATGTCTGTCATAGGGCTTAATGCAACATTCCATCGGTGGTCTGACTGGACATAAAGGAATTTGGGCATAGCGGGCATGATGGAATCCAACTAGACATAATAGTGTCTGGCCTTACAAGTGGCCGCGATGCAAACCTGCACTCCTCTCCTAGCTGGCACGGCTATGCAACTTCGTGTATTAACTGGTCATAATGGAAGCTGGCGCTGCTTTTCTGTGTAGCCCCATCCTTGAGTACCCATGCCAAGGATCCGTGTATTTGTATTTGTATTTATTTATTTGTAGTGCGCACCTTGTCCGAGGGCTTCTGGGCGCATGTTTAAGAAGCAGTTACAAGTTTAGGAAGCAATTACAAGCTACAGCACAAAAGATGAAATATTCAAATTTACAATGTACCCATGTTTACATACAGTTTAGAACATTAAAAAGCGAGGGAAGGAATGAATCTGAGAATACAGTAGAAAGCAGTCTATGTACAAAGAGCAATCCGTGTGGGATAAACAGAAGTATCGATTATAGAGAGGAGGCAAGGACATCCTGATCATGTAACAACAATTTAGCTTCGGCTTTGATGGAAAGGATGTCAGGAATGTTTCTGAGAGCATTAGTGAGGGTGTTCCAGAGCTTAACCGTGAGGACTGTAGCCGTGAGGTCGTCTGTAGCTTGAAGCGAGGAATAGACAAGGTGTGAGCCTGTGAAGATCTTAGTGGTCTAGATGCTGTATGTTGTATGAATCGCGTGGAAAGGTAAGCCGGGGCTGCGTTGTTCTGGGCCTCGTGTGTTAGAACGAGTGCTTTGAGGGATATGAGGTGAGTGGGGGTAGCCAGTGCAGGTTGCGTCTTGTGGTGGATATGTGGGAACGCCTGGGGATGTTGAGAGCTGCCCTTATGGCGTTGTTCTGCGTGACCTGGAGTTTATCAATGTTTCTTTGACTAGTCCCTACGTAGAGGGCGTTGCAGTAATCGATTTTGGACTTGATTAGGGTTCTGGCGAGAATCAGACAGTTCTCCAAAGTCAGAAAGGGGCGACATGCTGTGATCAATTTGCAAGTATAGGATGAAGCTGAGACAACTGAGTTAGTTTGTCGATTGAGGGACAGAGTAGAGTCTAGATATATTCCTAGGGTTTTATTGACGTGAGAGACTTTGATATCATTCCCATCAATAATGAAGGAATTGAATTTAGGGTCAAGTTTGGTGAGTTTGTATTGAGAGCCAAGAATGATTAACTCAGTCTTTTCATCATTGAGGTAAAGCCCATGATGAGCCATCCAAGCCTGAATGACAGTGTAAACTGCATTGAGTGCTTCAGCATCTGTTACATAATCGCCAGTGATAGGGATAAGTATCTGGGTGTCATCCGCATAATTCCTGTAGGAGACACCCAGATAGTCCAGTATATCAAAGCGCGGTTTAGTAAATACATTGTAAAGTGTGGGAGATATACAAGATCCTTGTGGAACTCCGCACAGGACGTGGGCTGGATCAGCTGCGGCTAGGGCAGAGAAGACCCTCATGGTTCTGTTAGCCAAAAAAGAGCTGATCCAGGATGTGGCTGCGTCAGAAAAATTGGCCACAATTTTGAGGTGGTGGCAGAGGATTTGATGATCAACGAAATCGAAGGCTGCTGAAAGATCAAGGAGGAGCAGGAGCGCCAGTTTACCCTTGTCTTTCAGCTCCTCGATTTGGGTTTTCAAATCAATTAAGGCTGTCTCAGTACCGTGTCTGGGACGGAAGCCAGATTGTCTGAGCCCTAATAAATTGTTGGTTTCAAGATAGTCCTGGATTTGGAGATAGGCCGCTCGATCCAAGATTTTGAGACGGTATGGCACCGTGGTGATGGGCCTGTAGTTAGAGAGATTACTGGGATCGAGATTAGGTTTTCTGATTAAAGGGATGACCCAGGCATCCTTAAGGTTGTCAGGTACAGTGCCCGATATGAAGGAGGCATTAATGAAAGAGGTAATGAATGGGGCAAGATCATGTGCAGCTTCCTTTATGACCGGTGCAGGGCAGGCGTCACCTTAGCAATTGAAAGGCTTAAGCTTAGTTATGATATTTTCAACTTCCTTGATGGTGAGTGGTGATAAACTGAAAGGTTTGAAGGAATGTTTAGGAGAAGGGGTTTTACAAGACGGAGTTACCCGATGAGTCAGAGAGGTAGCTTTTTTCAGTATTGATTTTGGCTTGGAGCATGGCAATTTTGTCAAGCAATGCTTTTTGAATGTTAGAGCACCATTCAGTGTCAGGGGTGCACGTATTGAGTGTGGCGACAGGAGACTCAAGTTCCCTGAGGATCTTAAAGAGTTCTTTGGTATTTGATTGGGCTTGAATTATCCTATTGTTATATACTTCCTTTTTTGCAGCTAGGATGGCTACTTTGTAGGTGAGGGAGGCTGCTGTAAACTTATTTTTGTTGACTGGAAAAGGTGAGCTTTTCCAATGAACCTCAGCTTTTCTTTTTTCTTTGCGCAGATCACGTAAGTGCGGGGTGAACCAAGAATTAAGGTGGAGGCGCGGTTTTTGTTTGCGCAGTTTGAGGGGGGTAATGGTATTAAGGGCTTTTAGCATGGCCCGGTTGTAGGTATCTACTAGCACTGTGGGGTACAAACAGTTGACCGTGGACGCCGAATTCAAAAGAGGAAGGATAAGTGGGAGTAATTTCTCAACTGTAATATCCTTTTTGTTACGTGTGGAAATGGGTGGGGCAAGGTTGGGTTTATCTGTAGGTGGACTGGATTTGATGGAGAATGATATTTTGTGGTGATCAGACCATGCGCATGGAGACACAGAGTTGACATTAAGCGCATAGTTCATGTCAGAAACCCAGTCAAGGGTGCGACCCTTAATGTGGGTGAGCACATTGATATGTTGGGTGAGACCAAAGTCGGCTAAGACTCTTTCTACGTCAGAGGTCTTGGCATTCGTAACATGGTAGCCTAGATTGAAGTCTTCCAATATAATGATTTGAGAGTTGGGCTTAGTGCTGGTGGCTAGGATAGATGAAATGTCCTCGACAAATGAGGAGGTGGAGTCAGGGGGCCTATAGATGAGATGTACGGTGGCCGTATTATTGGGTGAGATTGGCAATTTAATAGACAATAATTCCGCTGATGGCAGCTGCAGACTGTTGGCAGCTCTGGGGTTAAGCGAGCTATTACATATGAAAGCTAATCCACCCTCCTTAGTTTGATTGGTGTCCCTGTCACACCTGAGAATGGAAAAGTTTTCAGGGATGGCCAGGGTCAGAGAAGGGCCGGCTGCTACATGCAGCCAAGTTTCCGTAATTGCGAGGAAGTCGATGTTTTCTGTGACAATATAATCAGCAATATCAAGGGCGTGCACAGGGACGGAGCGTACGTTGATGAGCGTGCCTTTGAGTTTCGGGCTAGTGACGACCGTATGAGTTGGAGTAGGGGAGTCAATTTTAGGAGCCGTGTGGGCCGGCGTTTTATTAACGCTAGAGTTTGAGATTTTGTCGATCGTAGGTTTGTTCAGGTGGTAGGACCAGTGATGACATCTGGAGGCTAATCTTTGGTTTCTTACTGATGAGGCACATGGATGACTGTAATGGATAAGAGAACTTGATATGGCATGGTGAGGCAATGATGGGCAATGATGGGTCCTTAAGTACCCACGCCTGGGATCCTTCAGTACCCTTGCAGGGATCCTTGAGTACCCATGCCAGGGATCCTTGAGTACCCACACCTGGGATCCTTGAGTACCTGCGCCAATACCCGCACCTGGGATCCTTCAGTACCCATGCCAGGGATCCTTGAGTTCCCATGCCTGGGATCCTTCAGTACCCACACCAGGGATCCTTGAGTGCCCCCACCAGGGATCCTTGAGTACCCACAGTTGGGATCCTTGGGTACCCGCGCCTGGGATCTTTCAGTAGCCACGCCTGGGATCCTTCAGTAGTCATGCCAGGGAACTTTGAGGGCCCACGCCAGCGATCCATGAGTACCCATGCCAGGGATCCTTGAGTACCCACACCAGGGATCCTTCAGTACCCACACCTGGGATCATTCAGTACCCACACCAGGGATCCTTGAGTGCCCACACCAGGGATCCTTCAGTACCCGCACCTGGGATCCTTCAGTACCCACGCCTGGGATCCATGAGTACCGGTGCCTGGGATCCTTGAGTACCGGTGCCTGGGATCCTTGAGTACCCACGCCAGGGATACCTGAGTACCCGCGCCAGGAATCCTTGAGTACCCGCACCTGGAATCCTTGAGTACCCACACCTGGGATCCTTGAGTGCCTGTGCATGAGATCCATGAAAACCCACGCCTGGGATCCTTCAGTACCCACGCCTGGGATCCTTCACTACTCATGCCAGGGATCCTTGCGTGACCACGCCAGGGATCCTTGAGTGCCCACACCAGGGATCCTTGAGTACCCGCGCCTGGGATCCTTGAGTACCCACGCCTGGGATCCTTCAGTACCCATGCCTGGGATCCTTGAGTACCCGCACCTGGGATCGTTGAGTACCCATGCCAGGGATCCTTGAGTACCCGCACCTGGGATCCTTGAGTACCCACACCTGGGATCCTTGAGTACCTACACCTGGGATCCTTGAGTACCCGCACCTGGGATCCTTGAGTGCCCACGCCTGGGATCCTTGATTACCTGCGCCTGGGATCCTTGAATACCCATGCCTGGGATCCTTCAGTACCCACACTAAGGATCCTTGAGTGCCCACACCAGAGATCCTTGAGTACCCACAGTTGGGATCCTTGGGTACCCGCGCCTGGGATCCTTCAGTACCCACGCCTGGGATCATTCAGTAGTCACGCCAGGGAACTTTGAGGGCCCACGCCAGGGATCCATGAGTACCCATGCCAGGAATCCTTAAGTACCCACGCCTGGGATCCTTCAGTACCCATGCAGGGATCCTTGAGTACCCATGCCAGGGATCCTTGAGTACCCACACCTGGGATCCTTGAGTACCTGCACCAATACCCGCACCTGGGATCCTTCAGTACCCATGCCAGGGATCCTTGAGTTCCCATGCCTGGGATCCTTCAGTACCCACACCAGGGATCCTTGAGTGCCCACACCAGGGATCCTTGAGTACCCACAGTTGGGATCCTTGGGTACCCGCGCCTGGGATCTTTCAGTAGCCACGCCTGGGATCCTTCAGTAGTCATGCCAGGGAACTTTGAGGGCCCATGCCAGCGATCCATGAGTACACATGCCAGGGATCCTTGAGTACCCACGCCAGGGATCCTTCAGTACCCGCACCTGGGATCCTTCAGTACCCACGCCTGGGATCCTTGAGTGCCCAGACCAGGGATCCTTCAGTACCCGCACCTGGGATCCTTCAGTACCCACGCCTGGGATCCATGAGTACCCACGCCTGGGATCCATGAGTACCGGTGCCTGGGATCCATGAGTACCCACGCCAGGGATCCCTGAATACCCGCGCCAGGAATCCTTGAGTACCCGCACCTGGAATCCTTGAGTACCCACACCTGGGATCCTTGAGTGCCTGTGCATGGGATCCATGAAAACCCACGCCTGGGATCCTTCAGTACCCACGCCTGGGATCCTTCAGTACCCACGCCTGGGATCCTTCACCACTCATGCCAGGGATCCTTGCGTGACCACGCCAGGGATCCTTGAGTGCCCACACCAGGGATCCTTGAGTACCCGCGCCTGGGATCCTTGAATACCCGTGCCTGGGATCGTTGAGTACCCATGCCAGGGATCCTTGAGTACCCACTCCTGGAATCCTTGAGTACCCATGCCTGGGATCCTTGAGTACCCGCACCTGGGATCCTTGAGTACCCATGCCAGGGATCCTTGAGTACCCGCACCTGGGATCCTTGAGTACCCACACCTGGGATCCTTGAGTACCCGCACCTGGGATCCTTGAGTACCCGCACCTGGGATTCTTGAGTGCCCACGCCTGGGATCCTTGATTACCTGCGCCTGGGATCCTTGAATATCCATGCCTGGGATCCTTCAGTACCCACACTAAGGATCCTTGAGTGCCCACACCAGAGATCCTTGAGTACCCACAGTTGGGATCCTTGGGTACCCGCGCCTGGGATCCTTCAGTACCCACGCCTGGGATCATTCAGTAGCCACGCCAGGGAACTTTGAGGGCCCACGCCAGGGAACTTTGAGGGCCCACGCCAGGGATCCATGCGTACCCATGCCAGGAATCCTTGAGTACCCACACCAGGGATCCTTGGGTACCCGCACCTGGGATCCTTGGGTACCCGCACCTGGGATCCTTCAGTACTAACACCAGGGATCCTTAAGTCCCCACGCCAGGGATCTTTAAGTACCCATGCCAGGGATCCTTGAGTACCCATGCCAGGGATAGGTGAGTGCCCACGCCAGGTATCCTTGAGTACCCGTGCCTGGGATCCTTCAGTACCCACACCAGGGATCCTTGAGTACCCACGCCTGGGATCCTTGAGTACCCACGCCTGGGGTCCATGAGTACCCACACCTGGGATCCTTGAGTACCCACGCCTGGGATCCTTGAGTACCCACGCCAGGGATCCTTGAGTACCCGCGCCAGGGATCCTTAAGTACCTGCACCTGGGATCCTTGAGTACCCACGCCTGGGATCCTTGAGTGCCTGCGCCTGGGATCCTTGAAAACCCACCCCTGGGATCCTTCGGTACCCACACCAGGGAACCTTGAGTGCCCACACCAGGGATCCTTGAGTACCCACACCTGGGATCCTTGGGTACCAGCACCTGGGATCCTTCAGTACCCACGCTTGAGACCCTTCGGTACTCATGCCAGGGATCCTTGAGGGCCCACGCCAGGGATCCTTGAGTACCCACGCCAGGGATCCTTGAGTACCCACGCCAGGGACCCTTCAGTACCCACGCCTGGGATCCTTCAGTACCCACACCAGGGATCCTTGAGTGCCCATGCCAAGGATCCTTCAGTACCCACCCCTGGGATCCTTCAGTACCCACACCAGGGATCCTTGAGTACCCACACCTAGGATCCTTGAGTACCCGCGCCAGGGATCCTTGAGTACCCATGCCAGGGATCCTTGAGTACCCATGCCAGGGATCCTTGAGTACCCGCACCAGGGATCCTTGAGTACCTGTGCCTGGGATCCTTGAATACCCACGCCTGGGATCCTTAAGTACCCATGCCAGGGATACTTGAGTGCCCACTCCAGGGATCCTTCAGTACCCACACCTGGGATCCTAGGGTACTTGTGCCTGGGATCCTTCAGTACCCCTGTCTGGGATCCTTCAGTACTCATGCCAGGGATCCTTGAGTGCCCACGTCAGGGATCCTTGAGTGCCCATGCCGATCATCCTTGTGTACCCACACTTGGGATCCTTCAGTACCCGTGCCAGGGATCCTTGAGTGCCCACACCAGGGATCCTTGAGTACCCGCAACTGGGATCATTCAGTACCCACACCAGGGATCCTTGAGTGCCCATACCAGGGATCCTTGAGTACCCGTGACTGGGATCCTTGAGTACCCACGCCAGGGATCCTTGAATACCCACACTTGGGATCCTTCAGTACCCATGCCAGGGATCCTTGAGTGCCCACACCAGGGATCCTTGAGTACCCGCAACTGGGATCATTCAGTACCCACACCAGGGATCCTTCAGTACCCACACCAGGGATCCTTGAGTGCCCACAGTTAGGATCCTTGGGTACCCGCGCCTGGGATCCTTGGGCACCCGCGCCTTGGATCCTTCTGTACCCGCGCCTTGGATCCTTCTGTACCCACGCCTGGGATCCTTCAGTATCCATGCCAGGGATCCTTGAGTGCCCACGCCAGGGATCCTTGAGTACCCATGCCAGGGATTCTTGAGTACCCACGCCAGGGATCTTTCAGTATCCACGCCTGGGATCCTTGAGTGCCCACACCAGGGATCCTTGAGTATCCGTGCCTGGGATCCTTGAGTGCCCACACCAGGGATCCTTGAGTACCCACGCCAGGGATCCTTGAATACCCACGCCTGGGATCCTTGAGTACCCACGCCTGGGATCCTTGAGTACCCGTGCCAGGGATCCTTGAGTACCCGTGCCAGGGATCCTTGAGTTCCCATGCCAGGGATCCTTGAGTACCCGCGCCTGGGATCCTTGAGTGCCCACACCAGGGATCCTTGAGTGCCCACTCCTGGGATCCTTGAGTACCTGCGCCTGGGATCCTTGAGTACCCTCGCTGGGATCCTTGAGTACCCATGCCAGGGATCCTTGAGTACCCACGCCTGGGATCCTTGAGTACCCGCGCTTGGGTTCCTTGAGTGCCCGCGCCTGGGATCCTTGAGTACTCGTGCCTGGGACCCTTGAGTACCCGTGCCTGGGATCCTTGAGTACCCACACCTGGGATCTTTGAGTACCCGTGCCAGGGATCCTTGGGTACCCGTGCCTTGGATCCTTCTGTACCCACGCCTGGGATCCTTCAGTATCCATGCCAGGGATCCTTGAGTGCCCACGCCAGGGATCCTTGAGTACCCGCAACTGGGATCATTCAGTACCCACACAAGGGATCCTTGAGTGCCCATACCAGGGATCCTTGAGTACCCAAGCCTTTGATCCTTGAGTACCTGTGTCTGGGATCCTTGAATACCCACACCTGGGATCCTTCAGTACCCACACCAGGGATCCTTGAGTGCCCACAGTTAGGATCCTTGGATACCCGCGCCTGGGATCCTTGGGTACCCGTGCCTTGGATCCTTCTGTACCCACGCCTGGGATCCTTCAGTATCCATGCCAGGGATCCTTGAGTGCCCACGCCAGTGATCCTTGAGTACCCATGCCAGGGATTCTTGAGTACCCACGCCAGGGATCTTTCAGTATCCACGCCTGGGTTCCTTCAGTACCCACGCCAGGGATCCTTGAATACTCACGCCTGGGATCCTTGAGTACCCACGCCTGGGATCCTTGAGTACCCACGCCTGGGATCCTTGAGTACCCACGCCTGGGATCCTTAAGTACCCACGCCTGGGATCCTTCAGTATCCACGACTGGGATCCTTCAGTACCCACACCAGGGATCCTTGAGTGCCCATGCCAGGGATCCTTCAGTACCCACACCTGGGATCCTTCAGTACCCACGCCTGGGATCCTTGAGTACCCGCGCTTGTGTTCCTTGAGTGCCCGCGCCTGGGTTCCTTGAGTACACTTGCCTGGGATCTGTGAGTACCCGTGCCTGGGATCCTTGAGTACCCGCACCTGGGATCTTTGAGTACCCGTGCCAGGGATCCTTGGGTACCCGTGCCTTGGATCCTTCTGTACCCACGCCTGGGATCCTTCAGTATCCACGCCAGGGATCCTTGAGTGCCCACGCCAGGGATCCTTGAGTACCCGCAACTGGGATCATTCAGTACCCACACAAGGGATCCTTGAGTGCCCATACCAGGGATCCTTGAGTACCCAAACCTTTGATCCTTGAGTACCTGTGTCTGGGATCCTTGAATACCCATACCTGGGATCCTTCAGTACCCACACCAGGGATCCTTGAGTGCCCACAGTTAGGATCCTTGGGTACCCGCGCCTGGGATCCTTGGGTACCCGCGCCTGGGATCCTTGGGTACCCGCGCCTGGGATCCTTGGGTACCCGCGCCTGGGATCCTTGGGTACCCGCGCCTGGGATCCTTGGGTACCCACGCCTGGGATCCTTCTGTACCCATGCCAGGGATCCTTGAGTGCCCACACCAGGAATCCTTGAGTACCCACGCCAGGGATTCTTGAGTACCCACACCAGGGATCTTTCAGTATCCACGCCTGGGTTCCTTCAGTACCCACGCCAGGGATCCTTGAATACCCACACCTGGGATCCTTGAGTACCCACGCCTGGGATCCTTGAGTACCCATGCCAGGGATCCTTGAGTACCCATGCCTGGGATCCTTAAGTACCCATGCCTGGGATCCTTGAGTACCCGTGCCTGGGATCCTTGAGTACCCGTGCCTGGGATCCTTGAGTGCCCACACCAGGGATCCTTGAGTGCCCACTCCTGGGATCCTTGAGTACCTGCGCCTGGGATCCTTGAGTACCCTCGCCTGGGATCCTTGAGTACCCGCGCCTGGGATCCTTGAGTACCCGCGCCTGGGATCCTTGAGTACCCGCGCCTGGGATCCTTGAGTACCCATGCCTGGGATCCTTGAGTACCCATGCCTGGGATCCTTGAGTACCCATGCCAGGGATCCTTGAGTACCCGCGCCTGGGATCCTTGAGTACCCGTGCTTGGGTTCCTTGAGTGCCCGCACCTGGGATCCCTGAGTACCCGTGCCTGGGATCCTTGAGTACCCGCGCCTGGGATCCTTGAGTACCCGCGCCCGGGATCTTTGAGTACCCGTGCCAGGGATCCTTGAGTACCCACACCTGGGATCCTTGAGTACCCACGTATGGGATCCTTGAGTACCCATGCCAGGGATCCTTGAGTACCCGTGCCTGGGATCCTTGAGTGCCCAAGCCAGGGATCCTTGAGTGCCCACGCCAGGGATCTTTGAGTACCCGCGCCTGGGATCCTTGAGTACCCGTGCCACGGATCCTTGAGTACCCGTGCCTGGGATCCTTGAGAACCCACGCCTGGGATCCTTGAGTGCCCACGCCTGGGATCCTTGAGTACCCATGCCTGAGATCCTTCAGTAACCGCGCCTGGGATCCTTGAGTACCTGTGCCTGGGATCCTTGAGTACCTGTGCCAGGGATCCTTGAGTACCCGCGCCTGGGATCCTTGAGTACCCGCACCCGGGATTCCTTGAGTGCCCACACCAGGGATCCTTGAGTGCCAACGCCTGGGATCCTTGAGTACCCGCGCCTGGGATCCTTGAGTACCTACGCCTGGGATCCTTGAGTACCCGTGCCAGGGATCCATGAGTGCCCGCGCTTGGGTTCCTTGAGTACCTGCGCCTGGGATCCTTGAGTGCACACACCAAGGATCCTTGAGTACCCGCGCCTAGGATCCTTGAGTGCCCACACCAGGGATCCTTGAGTACCCATGCCAGAGATCCTTGAGTACCCATACCAGGGATCCTTGAATACCCGCACCTGGGATCCTTGAGTACCCGCACCTGGGATCCTTGAGTGCCCACACCAGGTATCCTTGAGTACCCACACCAGGGATCCTTGAGTACCCGCGCCTGGGATCCTTGAGTACCCCCGCCTGGGATCCTTGAGTACCCGCGCCTGGGATCCTTGAGTACCCCCGCCTGGGAAACTTGAGTGCCCACACCAGGGATCTTTGATTACCCAAGCCTGGGATCCTTGAGTACCCGCGCCTGGGATCCTTGAGTACCCGTTCCAGGGAAGGCGAGCAGCTTCATTGTGTAACACCTGGAAACCCGGCCTTCCCTTCCTTCACTGAACGCCCAGCAGGCGAGTCTGACACCTATGGGGTAATAGTGTAGGCGGGAGCCGGTATTACACACTATGCCTTTCTTTCGCTGTCCTAGTGGGTGTACCCCCTGACCCCCCTCCCCTTCAGGCCTCGAGAATCGCCCTCTTCGGTGTTAAATCATGGCAGCTGCGGAGTGTATGGGCATTACCTTGGCATTACCTTGGCATGAAGGAGTGTCTGCACGGGAAGCTCCCTCGCCCCTTGATCCCCGTTTATCTGCTCAGAGTTTGGGGTTGGCATCTGGTAGGATGTGAGCACTGCCCCCTGGTGCCTTCTTGGTGCCATTGCAGCGGTGGCACTCGCTCTCTGCCCACATGGCTGATTCTGCTTAGTTGGCTCTGCGGCCGCTTGCGGTCAGTGCGTTAATTAATTCCTCGCGGTCGTTATTCACCAGCAGATTAAAGGCCGGCGGGGCTAATGTCGCTGAGGAGGCGTCAGCCTTTTAATGACAGTCTTGTTTGTTTGCTGTGTTTCTCCCCAAGTGCCTGTCAGATATGATCACACGGGCAGAGTGCCCCGATTATGCCCAGATCCCAGGAGACACCACCCGCTAGACAGGAAGGTCACACCGCACCCCTACCTACCTGCGGGGCAAATAGCGCTCCAGCAGCGTCGTAGCGCTAGCGAGGGGGGAGGCAGAGCTGCAGCAGCAGGAGGGGTGCCCAGCGGGGGTGGGGATGGCAGAAGTCATATGCATAGTGCCACTTCCTTGCACAGTGCTGCATTATATGCCCCTCTCTTCTCCTCCTGCGCCCCTTTATCATTCACATCTCCCCACCCCCCTTTCATGCTCCCCCATCATGCGCCCCCCCTCTTTCTCTGACATCCAGAGCGAGGCGCCCGGAAGTGCGGACTTTCAATGCCGATTGGATGGTGCGGCTCATGTCTCTGGCCACGGTCTGCCACCTCAGGAGGTCCTGGCAGGTGGTCCTAGTGGCTTGTGGGTCTGACTCCATGGGGGCGGCTGCTTCTTGTGAGCAATATTGCAAGGTGTGTTCGTGGCTCAGGAAGCATGCCTGCCCTCTGTGCCTGCCTGCATTGTACACGGAAGGATGGCACGGCACTTGCTTGCAGGGTAACCGCCTGTGCTGCCACTCCCAGGTAGGGCCTGGTGTCTCGGGGGCAGCAGTTGGCAGGATGATGTTTATTGGCAAATTCCGTGATCCCAGAGAGATGGATTGTCTGTGATGTGAAGCTCCTAGAGGAGGGGTGGCATGCGTTGGGCATGTGGTCTCCTTACCTGGCAGGAAGAGTATGCGCTGTGTTGGCGGCCAGGCTCTTTCTGTGTAGGAGTAGTGGGCGAGACAGCTCCTTTGCCATGCCTGTAACACAGTGCTTTATTTATAAGTGAGAATATTTTCTAGCACACCTGAAACACATTGGGGTGGGCAGCTCCCCGCCCACTGTTGACATTACCCACGGCTTTAAAGCTGCAACTGCCACCGCTTCATTGAGGGTGACTCAGGCTTGAGGGTGAGGGATCCACTGTGCGGTTCACAGATCTCAATCAATGCAACACATGAGTTGTGTCTTGAAATTAACTAACTAAATGTTTAACACATCATCGTTGACATTTTGCTCTGGTCCCGTCGATGGCAAATGGAACATGTTAACCATATATCCACAGAGAGAAAGAGCACGCCTGCTTCCCTCCTGTGGTAACCAAATGCTGGCAAAACTACATGTCCAACGCGGCAGCAAGCTTGCCTTACCTAGGCTGTCACTCATGACAGGAACCCCTTTTGGATATGATAGGTTATTTAGAAGGTGCTTGATAGGTTTCTAAGCGCAGACCTGGGGATCGAACCTGTGTTGCTCAGTGTTGTCGTGCTTTCAAGGGAGCTCGTTGGCCCCTGCGCTAACCTCCCGGACATTGAGCTTGCCCTGTGTTGCAGCTGCCGCCTGTCCTGTGGATGCCAGGCCACCCTGCTGGTTCTTACAGTATAGCATTTGCAGCAATGTCATGCGGGCTGAATGGAGCAGTGTACACGCCTGGCCAGGATCAGTGCCCAGCATTGTCACCGTCCAACTCATTGTTATTCCTGAACATTGATAGTAGCCCTGCCAGCCTGGGCCATGGGCTCATGAATCACAATGGGGCAGCTCATGCAGTGACCCTGGCCAGTGCACACTGCGGGGCTTGAAATGTAAACAGGAGCTAAGACCAGCTTCTGGGCATCAGGCATCACCCAGTAGGCAGGAGATATGGCTGGGTAACGAGGAGCGGGTACACAGCGCCCCGCAAATCTAACTTCCACGTGCGATGCACAGCATCTTTCTGGCTACTATGCATGATCCTTCATGTTTAAATGTGTCCTGCATGTGTCCTAGTTCTCCTTTATTAACATGTTCAAACACCCAAGGTTGTTGTCACATGTGCCTGTTTGTAAGGCACTACTTGGATAGGGGAGCCTAAAGTAGCTCCTGGTGGCTGTTGGTTTCAAGGTAGCCAGGCTCTCCTAGGGTAGCCGAGAGACCTAAACAGCTGCCAGCAATCGCACACCTTGCACTGTTGCTATATTACTCTGACTGGCTGCCAGTTAAAATAATAAAGTGGCCAAAACACCAAAAAATCATCCAGCTGGAATTAGCTAGAAGTGCCGGTGCTCAGAAATAAGTGCCAGGGCTGAGCCCTGGAAAGCCCCCACCCCACACACACACACACAAATGAAGCACTGCTGCTACTAGACAATGGTGTTACCACGGCGACAAGCACACTTTGAAAGCCTGAATAATGTCAAGTGATCTGAGAAGAGCCAGACCGGGAGGTTCCGAGGGGAGCATTGGGCTGATTCAGGGAATCACCCACCTGTTGACTTGTCACCCAAGGCTTTGCTAGAGAATGTGCCCACCTGCAGCATTAGAGCACACAGCAGCACACAGCAGCCATCAGAACAGCCGATCTAAGGCTCAGTCAGAAAGTGCAGGAAAGCCTGCACCGTAAATGTAACCAAGTAACATTGTGTTATGCCCTCAATGTGCCCGCCTGCAGCACTGCAGCACACAGCAGCCATCAGAACAGCCGATCTAAGGCTCAGTCAGAAAGCGCAGGAGAGCCTGCACCGTAAATGTAACCAAGTAACATTGTGTTATGCCCTCAATGTGCCCGCCTGCAGCACTGCAGCACACAGCAGCCTTCAGAACAGCCGATCTAAGGCTGTCAGAAAGCGCAGGAGAGCCCGCACCGTAAATGGAACCAAGTAACATTGTGTTATGCCCTCAATGTGCCCTTCTGCAGCACTGCAGCACACAGCAGCCATCAGAACAGCCGATCTAAGGCTCAGTCAGAAAGCACAGGAAAGCCCGCACCGTAAATGTAACCAAGTAACATTGTGTTCTGCCCTCAATGTGCCCGTCTGCAGCACACAGCAGCCATCAGAACAGCCGATCTAAGGCTCAGTCAGAAAGCGCAGGAGAGTCTGCACCGTAAATGTAACCAAGTAACATTGTGTTATGCCCTCAATGTGCCCGCCTGCAGCACTGCAGCACACAGCAGCCATCAGAACAGCCGATCTAAGGCTCAGTCAGAAAGTGCAGGAGAGCCTGCACCGTAAATGTAACCAAGTAACATTGTGTTATGCCCTCAATGTGCCCGCCTGCAGCACTGCAGCACACAGCAGCCATCAGAACAGCCGATCTAAGGCTCAGTCAGAAAGCACAGGAGAGCCGGCACCGCAAATGTAACCAAGTAACATTGTGTTATGCCCTCAATGTGCCAGCCTGCAGCACTGCAGCACACAGCAGCCATCAGAACAGCCGATCTAAGGCTCAGTCAGAAAGCACAGGAGAGCCTGCACCATAAATGTAAACAAGTAACATTGTGTTATGCCCTCAATGTGCCAGCCTGCAGCACTGCAGCACTGCAGCACACAGCAGCCATCAGAACAGCCGATCTAAGGCTCAGTCAGAAAGCACAGGAGAGCCTGCACCGTAAATGTAACCAAGTAACATTGTGTTATGCCCCCAATGTGCCCGCCTGCAGCACTGCAGCACACAGCAGCCATCAGAACAGCCGATCTAAGGCTCAGTCAGAAAGCGCATGAGAGCCTGCACCGTAAATGTAACCAAGTAACATTGTGTTATGCCCTCAATGTGCCCGCCTGCAGCACTGCAGCACACAGCAGCCATCAGAACAGCCGATCTAAGGCTCAGTCAGAAAGCACAGGAGAGCCTCCACCGTAAATGTAACCAAGTGTGTTATGCCCTCAAAAGGCTGACCGGCGACATTGTAACACACAGCAGCCATCAGAACAGCCGATCTAAGGCTCAGTCAGAAAGCACAGGAGAGCCCGCACCGTAAATGTAACCAAGTAACATTGTGTTATGCCCTCAATGTGCCCGCCTGCAGCACTGCAGCACACAGCAGCCATCAGAACAGCCGATCTAAGGCTCAGTCAGAAAGCACAGGAGAGCCTGCACCGTAAATGTAACCAAGTAACATTGTGTTATGCCCTCAATGTGCCCGCCTGCAGCACTGCAGCACACAGCAGCCATCAGAACAGCCGATCTAAGGCTCAGTCAGAAAGCACAGGAGAGCCTGCACCGTAAATGTAACCAAGTAACATTGTGTTATGCCCTCAATGTGCCCGCCTGCAGCACTGCAGCACACAGCAGCCATCAGAACAGCCGATCTAAGGCTCAGTCAGAAAGCACAGGAGAGCCTGCACCGTAAATGTAACCAAGTAACATTGTGTTATGCCCTCAATGTGCCCGCCTGCAGCACTGCAGCACACAGCAGCCATCAGAACAGCCGATCTAAGGCTCAGTCAGAAAGCGCAGGAGAGCCTGCACCGTAAATGTAACCAAGTAACATTGTGTTAAGCCCTCAATGTGCCTGCCTGCAGCACTGCAGCACACAGCAGCCATCAGAACAGCCGATCTAAGGCTCAGTCAGAAAGCACAGGAGAGCCTGCACCGTAAATGTAACCATTTAACATTGTGTTATGCCCGCAATGTGCCCGCCCGCAGCACTGCAGCACACAGCAGCCATCAGAACAGCCGATCTAAGGCTCAGTCAGAAAGCACAGGAGAGCCTGCACCGTAAATGTAACCATGTAACATTGTGTTATGCCCTCAATGTGCCCGCCTGCAGCACTGCAGCACACAGCAGCCATCAGACAGCCGATCTAAGGCTCAGTCAGAAAGCGCAGGAGAGCCTGCACCATAAATGTAACCATGTAACATTGTGTTATGCCCTCAATGTGCCCGCCTGCAACACTGCAGCACACAGCAGCCATCAGAACAGCCGATCTAAGGCTCAGTCAGAAAGCACAGGAGAGCCCGCACCATAAATGTAACCAAGTAACATTGTGTTATGCCCTCAATGTGCCCGCCTGCAGCACTGCAGCACACAGCAGCCATCAGAACAGCCGATCTAAGGCTCAGTCAGAAAGCGCAGGAGAGCCCGCACCGTAAATGTAACCAAGTAACATTGTGTTATGCCCACAATGTGCCCGCCTGCAGCACTGCAGCACACAGCAGCCATCAGAACAGCCGATCTAAGGCTCAGTCAGAAAGCACAGGAGAGCCTCCACCGTAAATGTAACCAAGCAACATTGTGTTATGCCCTCAAAAGGCTGACCAGCGACATTGTAACACACAGCAGCCATCAGAACAGCCGATCTAAGGCTCAGTCAGAAAGCACAGGAGAGCCCGCACCGTAAATGTAACCAAGTAACATTGTGTTATGCCCTCAAAGTGCCCGCCTGCAGCACTGCAGCACACAGCAGCCATCAGAACAGCCGATCTAAGGCTCAGTCAGAAAGCACAGGAGAGCCTGCACCGTAAATGTAACCAAGTAACATTGTGTTATGCCCTCAATGTGCCCGCCTGCAGCAATGCAGCACACAGCAGCCATCAGAACAGCCGATCTAAGGCTCAGTCAGAAAGTGCAGGAGAGCCTGCACCGTAAATGTAACCAAGTAACATTGTGTTATGCCCTCAATGTGCCCGCCTGCAGCATTGCAGCACACAGCAGCCATCAGAACAGCCGATCTAAGGCTCAGTCAGAAAGCACAGGAGAGCCTGCACCGCAAATGTAACCAAGTAACGTGTTATGCCCTCAATGTGCCAGCCTGCAGCACTGCAGCACACAGCAGCCATCAGAACAGCCGATCTAAGGCTCAGTCAGAAAGCGCAGGAGAGCCTGCACCGTAAATGTAACCAAGTAACATTGTGTTATGCCCTCAATGTGCCCGCCTGCAGCATTGCAGCACACAGCAGCCATCAGAACAGCCGATCTAAGGCTCAGTCAGAAAGCACAGGAGAGCCTGCACCGCAAATGTAACCAAGTAACATTGTGTTATGCCCTCAATGTGCCCGCCTGCAGCACTGCAGCACACAGCAGCCATCAGAACAGCCAATCTAAGGCTCAGTCAGAAAGCGCAGGAGAGCCTGCACCGTAAATGTAACCATGTAAAATTGTGTTATGCCCTCAATGTGCCCGCCTGCAGCACTGCAGCACACAGCAGCCATCAGAACAGCCGATCTAAGGCCCAGTCAGAAAGCGCAGGAGAGCCTGCACCGTAAATGTAACCAAGTAACATTGTGTTAAGCCCTCAATGTGCCTGCCTGCAGCACTGCAGCACACAGCAGCCATCAGAACAGCCGATTTAAGGCTCAGTCAGAAAGCACAGGAGAGCCTGCACCGTAAATGTAACCATGTAACATTGTGTTATGCCCTCAATGTGCCCACCTGCAGCACTGCAGCACACAGCAGCCATCAGAACAGCCGATCTAAGGCTCAGTCAGAAAGCACAGGAGAGACTGCACCGTAAATGTAACCATGTAACATTGTGTTATGCCCTCAATGTGCCCGCCTGCAGCACTGCAGCACACAGCAGCCATCAGACAGCCGATCTAAGGCTCAGTCAGAAAGCACAGGAGAGCCTGCACCATAAATGTAACCATGTAACATTGTGTTATGCCCTCAATGTGCCCGCCTGCAACATTGCAGCACACAGCAGCCATCAGAACAGCTGATCTAAGGCTCAGTCAGAAAGCACAGGAGAGCCTGCACCGTAAATGCAACCAAGTAACATTGTGTTATGCCCTCAATGTGCCCGCCTGCAGCACTGCAGCACACAGCAGCCATCAGAACAGCCGATCTAAGGCTCAGTCAGAAAGCACAGGAGAGCCTGCACCATAAATGTAAACAAGTAACATTGTGTTATGCCCTCAATGTGCCAGCCTGCAGCACTGCAGCACACAGCAGCCATCAGAACAGCCGATCTAAGGCTCAGTCAGAAAGCACAGGAGAGCCTGCACCGTAAATGTAACCAAGTAACATTGTGTTATGCCCTCAATGTGCCCGCCTGCAGCACTGCAGCACACAGCAGCCATCAGAACAGCCGATCTAAGGCTCAGTCAGAAAGCGCATGAGAGCCTGCACCGTAAATGTAACCAAGTAACATTGTGTTATGCCCTCAATGTGCCCGCCTGCAGCACTGCAGCACACAGCAGCCATCAGACAGCCGATCTAAGGCTCAGTCAGAAAGCGCATGAGAGCCTGCACCGTAAATGTAACCAAGTAACATTGTGTTATGCCCTCAATGTGCCCGCCTGCAGCACTGCAGCACACAGCAGCCATCAGAACAGCCGATCTAAGGCTCACTCAGAAAGCACAGGAGAGCCTCCACCGTAAATGTAACCAAGTAACATTGTGTTATGCCCTCAAAAGGCTGACCGGCGACATTGTAACACACAGCAGCCATCAGAACAGCCGATCTAAGGCTCAGTCAGAAAGCACAGGAGAGCCCGCACCGTAAATGTAACCAAGTAACATTGTGTTATGCCCTCAATGTGCCCGCCTGCAGCACTGCAGCACACAGCAGCCATCAGAACAGCCGATCTAAGGCTCAGTCAGAAAGCACAGGAGAGCCTGCACCGTAAATGTAACCAAGTAACATTGTGTTATGCCCTCAATGTGCCCGCCTGCAGCACTGCAGCACACAGCAGCCATCAGAACAGCCGATCTAAGGCTCAGTCAGAAAGCGCAGGGGAGCCTGCACCGTAAATGTAACCAAGTAACATTGTGTTAAGCCCTCAATGTGCCTGCCTGCAGCACTGCAGCACACAGCAGCCATCAGAACAGCCGATCTAAGGCTCAGTCAGAAAGCACAGGAGAGCCTGCACTGTAAAAGTAACCATGTAACATTGTGTTATGCCCTCAATGTGCCCGCCCGCAGCACTGCAGCACACAGCAGCCATCAGAACAGCCGATCTAAGGCTCAATCAGAAAGCACAGGAGAGCCTGCACCGTAAATGTAACCATGTAACATTGTGTTATGCCCTCAATG
Organism: Ambystoma mexicanum; assembly: GCF_040938575.1. Lineage (NCBI taxonomy): Eukaryota > Metazoa > Chordata > Amphibia > Caudata > Ambystomatidae > Ambystoma > Ambystoma mexicanum. The sequence continues at coordinate 1,633,204,791 of NC_090937.1, read as the reverse complement.
TGCCCGCCTGCAGCACTGCAGCACACAGCAGCCATCAGACAGCCGATCTAAGGCTCAGTCAGAAAGCGCAGGAGAGCCTGCACCATAAATGTAACCATGTAACATTGTGTTATGCCCTCAATGTGCCCGCCTGCAACACTGCAGCACACAGCAGCCATCAGAACAGCCGATCTAAGGCTCAGTCAGAAAGCACAGGAGAGCCCGCACCATAAATGTAACCAAGTAACATTGTGTTATGCCCTCAATGTGCCCGCCTGCAGCACTGCAGCACACAGCAGCCATCAGAACAGCCGATCTAAGGCTCAGTCAGAAAGCGCAGGAGAGCCCGCACCGTAAATGTAACCAAGTAACATTGTGTTATGCCCACAATGTGCCCGCCTGCAGCACTGCAGCACACAGCAGCCATCAGAACAGCCGATCTAAGGCTCAGTCAGAAAGCACAGGAGAGCCTCCACCGTAAATGTAACCAAGCAACATTGTGTTATGCCCTCAAAAGGCTGACCGGCGACATTGTAACACACAGCAGCCATCAGAACAGCCGATCTAAGGCTCAGTCAGAAAGCACAGGAGAGCCCGCACCGTAAATGTAACCAAGTAACATTGTGTTATGCCCTCAATGTGCCCGCCTGCAGCACTGCAGCACACAGCAGCCATCAGAACAGCCGATCTAAGGCTCAGTCAGAAAACACAGGAGAGCCTGCACCGTAAATGTAACCAAGTAACATTGTGTTATGCCCTCAATGTGCCCGCCTGCAGCACTGCAGCACACAGCAGCCATCAGAACAGCCGATCTAAGGCTCAGTCAGAAAGCACAGGAGAGCCTGCACCGTAAATGTAACCAAGTAACATTGTGTTATGCCCTCAATGTGCCCGCCTGCAGCACTGCAGCACACAGCAGAAATCAGAACAGCCAATCTAAGGCTCAGTCAGAAAGCACAGGAGAGCCTGCACCGTAAATGTAACCAAGTAACATTGTGTTATGCCCTCAATGTGCCCGCCTGCAGCACTGCAGCACACAGCAGCCATCAGAACAGCCGATCAAAGGCTCAGTCAGAAAGCGCAGGAGAGCCTGCACCGTAAATGTAACCAAGTAACATTGTGTTATGCCCTCAATGTGCCCGCCTGCAGCACTGCAGCACACAGCAGCCATCAGAACAGACGATCTAAGGCTCAGTCAGAAAGTGCAGGAGAGCCCGCACCGTAAATGTAACCAAGTAACATTGTGTTATGCCCTCAATGTGCCCGCCTGCAGCACTGCAGCACACAGCAGCCATCAGAACAGCCGATCTAAGGCTCAGTCAGAAAGCACAGGAGAGCCTGCACCGTAAATGTAACCATGTAACATTGTGTTATGCCCTCAATGTGCCCGCCTGCAGCACTGCAGCACACAGCAGCCATCAGAACAGCCGATCTAAGGCTCAGTCAGAAAGCGCAGGAGAGCCCGCACTGTAAATGTAACCAAGTAACATTGTGTCATGCCCTCAATGTACCCGCCTGCAGCATTGCAGCACACAACAGCCATCAGAACAGCCGATCTAAGGCTCAGTCAGAAAGCGTAGGAGTGCCCGCACCGTAAATGTAACCAAGTAACATTGTGTTATGCCCTCAATGTGCCCGCCTGCAGCATTGCAGCACACAGCAGCCATCAGAACAGCCCATCTAAGGCTCAGTCAGAAAGCGCAGGAGTGCCCGCACCGTAAATGTAACCAAGTAACATTGTGTTATGCCCTCAATGTGCCCGCCTGCAGCATTGCAGCACACAGCAGCCATCAGAACATCCGATCTAAGGCTCAGTCAGAAAGCACAGGAGAGCCTGCACCGTAAATGTAACCAAGTAACATTGTGTTATGCCCTCAATGTGCCCGCCTGCAGCACTGCAGCACACAGCAGCCATCAGAACAGCCGATCTAAGGCTCAGTCAGAAAGCACAGGAGAGCCTGCACCGTAAATGTAACCAAGTAACATTGTGTTATGCCCTCAAAGTGCCCGCCTGCAGCACTGCAGCACACAGCAGCCATCAGAACAGCCGATCTAAGGCTCAGTCAGAAAGCACAGGAGAGCCTGCACCGTAAATGTAACCAAGTAACATTGTGTTATGCCCTCAATGTGCCCGCCTGCAGCACTGCAGCACACAGCAGCCATCAGAACAGCCGATCTAAGGCTCAGTCAGAAAGCGCAGGAGAGCCTGCACCGTAAATGTAACCAAGTAACATTGTGTTAAGCCCTCAATGTGCCCGCCTGCAGCACTGCAGCACACAGCAGCCATCAGAACAGCCGATCTAAGGCTCAGTCAGAAAGCACAGGAGAGCATGCATCGTAAATGTAACCATGTAACATTGTGTTATGCCCTCAATGTGCCCGCCCGCAGCACTGCAGCACACAGCAGCCATCAGAACAGCCGATCTAAGGCTCAGTCAGAAAGCGCATGAGAGCCTGCACCGTAAATGTAACCAAGTAACATTGTGTTATGCCCTCAATGTGCCCGCCTGCAGCACTGCAGCACACAGCAGCCATCAGACAGCCGATCTAAGGCTCAGTCAGAAAGCGCATGAGAGCCTGCACCATAAATGTAACCATGTAACATTGTGTTATGCCCTCAATGTGCCCGCCTGCAACATTGCAGCACACAGCAGCCATCAGAACAGCCAATCTAAGGCTCAGTCAGAAAGCACAGGAGAGCCTGCACCGTAAATGCAACCAAGTAACATTGTGTTATGCCCTCAATGTGCCCGCCTGCAGCACTGCAGCACACAGCAGCCATCAGAACAGCCGATCTAAGGCTCAGTCAGAAAGCACAGGAGAGCCTGCACCATAAATGTAAACAAGTAACATTGTGTTATGCCCTCAATGTGCCAGCCTGCAGCACTGCAGCACACAGCAGCCATCAGAACAGCCGATCTAAGGCTCAGTCAGAAAGCACAGGAGAGCCTGCACCGTAAATGTAACCAAGTAACATTGTGTTATGCCCTCAATGTGCCCGCCTGCAGCACTGCAGCACACAGCAGCCATCAGAACAGCCGATCTAAGGCTCAGTCAGAAAGCGCATGAGAGCCTGCACCGTAAATGTAACCAAGTAACATTGTGTTATGCCCTCAATGTGCCCGCCTGCAGCACTGCAGCACACAGCAGCCATCAGAACAGCCGATCTAAGGCTCAGTCAGAAAGCACAGGAGAACCTCCACCGTAAATGTAACCAAGTAACATTGTGTTATGCCCTCAAAAGGCTGACCGGCGTCATTGTAACACACAGCAGCCATCAGAACAGCCGATCTAAGGCTCAGTCAGAAAGCACAGGAGAGCCCGCACCGTAAATGTAACCAAGTAACATTGTGTTATGCCCTCAATGTGCCCGCCTGCAGCACTGCAGCACACAGCAGCCATCAGAACAGCCGATCTAAGGCTCAGTCAGAAAGCACAGGAGAGTCTGCACCGTAAATGTAACCAAGTAACATTGTGTTATGCCCTAAATGTGCCCGCCTGCAGCACTGCAGCACACAGCAGCCATCAGAACAGCCGATCTAAGGCTCAGTCAGAAAGCACAGAAGAGCCTGCACCGTAAATGTAACCAAGTAACATTGTGTTATGCCCTCAATGTGCCCGCCTGCAGCACTGCAGCACACAGCAGCCATCAGAACAGCCGATCTAAGGCTCAGTCAGAAAGCACAGGAGAGCCTGCACCGTAAATGTAACCAAGTAACATTGTGTTATGCCCTCAATCTGCCCGCCTGCAGCACTGCAGCACACAGCAGCCATCAGAACAGCCGATCTAAGGCTCAGTCAGAAAGCGCAGGAGAGCCTGCACCGTAAATGTAACCAAGTAACATTGTGTTAAGCCCTCAATGTGCCTGCCTGCAGCACTGCAGCACACAGCAGCCATCAGAACAGCCGATCTAAGGCTCAGTCAGAAAGCACAGGAGAGCCTGCACTGTAAAAGTAACCATGTAACATTGTGTTATGCCCTCAATGTGCCCGCACGCAGCACTGCAGCACACAGCAGCCATCAGAACAGCCGATCTAAGGCTCAGTCAGAAAGCACAGGAGAGCCTGCACCGTAAATGTAACCATGTAACATTGTGTTATGCCCTCAATGTGCCCGCACGCAGCACTGCAGCACACAGCAGCCATCAGAACAGCCGATCTAAGGCTCAGTCAGAAAGCACAGGAGAGCCCGCACCATAAATGTAACCAAGTAACATTGTGTTATGCCCTCAATGTGCCCGCCTGCAGCACTGCAGCACACAGCAGCCATCAGAACAGCCGATCTAAGGCTCAGTCAGAAAGCGCAGGAGAGCCTGCACCGTAAATGTAACCAAGTAACATTGTGTTATGCCCACAATGTGCCCGCCTGCAGCACTGCAGCACACAGCAGCCATCAGAACAGCCGATCCAAGGCTCAGTCAGAAAGCACAGGAGAGCCTCCACCGTAAATGTAACCAAGCAACATTGTGTTATGCCCTCAAAAGGCTGACCGGCGACATTGTAACACACAGCAGCCATCAGAACAGCCGATCTAAGGCTCAGTCAGAAAGCACAGGAGAGCCCGCACCGTAAATGTAACCAAGTAACATTGTGTTATGCCCTCAATGTGCCCGCCTGCAGCACTGCAGCACACAGCAGCCATCAGAACAGCCGATCTAAGGCTCAGTCAGAAAGCACAGGAGAGCCTGCACCGTAAATGTAACCAAGTAACATTGTGTTATGCCCTCAATGTGCCCGCCTGCAGCACTGCAGCACACAGCAGCCATCAGAACAGCCGATCTAAGGCTCAGTCAGAAAGCACAGGAGAGCCTGCACCGTAAATGTAACCAAGTAACATTGTGTTATGCCCTCAATGTGCCCGCCTGCAGCACTGCAGCACACAGCAGAAATCAGAACAGCCAATCTAAGGCTCAGTCAGAAAGCACAGGAGAGCCTGCACCGCAAATGTAACCAAGTAACATTGTGTTATGCCCTCAATGTGCCCGCCTGCAGCACTGCAGCACACAGCAGCCATCAGAACAGCCGATCAAAGGCTCAGTCAGAAAGCGCAGGAGAGCCTGCACCGTAAATGTAACCAAGTAACATTGTGTTATGCCCTCAATGTGCCCGCCTGCAGCACTGCAGCACACAGCAGCCATCAGAACAGACGATCTAAGGCTCAGTCAGAAAGTGCAGGAGAGCCCGCACCGTAAATGTAACCAAGTAACATTGTGTTATGCCCTCAATGTGCCCGCCTGCAGCACTGCAGCACACAGCAGCCATCAGAACAGCCGATCTAAGGCTCAGTCAGAAAGCACAGGAGAGCCTGCACTGTAAATGTAACCATGTAACATTGTGTTATGCCCTCAATGTGCCCGCCTGCAGCACTGCAGCACACAGCAGCCATCAGAACAGCCGATCTAAGGCTCAGTCAGAAAGCGCAGGAGAGCCCGCACTGTAAATGTAACCAAGTAACATTGTGTCATGCCCTCAATGTACCCGCCTGCAGCATTGCAGCACACAACAGCCATCAGAACAGCCGATCTAAGGCTCAGTCAGAAAGCGTAGGAGAGCCCGCACCGTAAATGTAACCAAGTAACATTGTGTTATGCCCTCAATGTGCCCGCCTGCAGCATTGCAGCACACAACAGCCATCAGAACAGCCGATCTAAGGCTCAGTCAGAAAGCGCAGGAGTGCCCGCACCGTAAATGTAACCAAGTAACATTGTGTTATGCCCTCAATGTGCCCGCCTGCAGCATTGCAGCACACAGCAGCCATCAGAACAGCCGATCTAAGGCTCAGTCAGAAAGCACAGGAGAGCCCGCACCGTAAATGTAACCATGTAACATTGTGTTATGCCCTCAATGTGCCCGCCTGCAGCACTGCAGCACACAGCAGCCATCAGAACAGCCAATCTAAGGCTCAGTCAGAAAGCACAGGAGAGCCTCCACCGTAAATGTAACCAAGTAACATTGTGTCATGCCCTCAATGTGCCCGCCTGCAGCACTGCAGCACACAGCAGCCATCAGAACAGCCGATCTAAGGCTCAGTCAGAAAGCACAGGAGAGCCTGCACCGTAAATGTAACCATGTAACATTGTGTTATGCCCTCAATGTGCCCGCCTGCAGCACTGCAGCACACAGCAGCCATCAGAACAGCCGATCTAAGGCTCAGTCAGAAAGCACAGGAGAGCCTGCACCGTAAATGTAACCATGTAACATTGTGTTATGCCCTCAATGTGCCCGCCTGCAGCACTGCAGCACACAGCAGCCATCAGAACAGCCGATCTAAGGCTCAGTCAGAAAGCACAGGAGAGCCTGCACCGTAAATGTAACCAAGTAACATTGTGTTATGCCCTCAATGTGCCCGCCTGCAGCACTGCAGCACACAGCAGCCATCAGAACAGCCGATCTAAGGCTCAGTCAGAAAGCACAGGAGAGCCTCCACCGTAAATGTAACCAAGTAACATTGTGTTATGCCCTCAAAAGGCTGACCGGCGACATTGTAACACACAGCAGCCATCAGAACAGCCGATCTAAGGCTCAGTCAGAAAGCACAGGAGAGCCCGCACCGTAAATGTAACCAAGTAACATTGTGTTATGCCCTCAATGTGCCCGCCTGCAGCACTGCAGCACACAGCAGCCATCAGAACAGCCAATCTAAGGCTCAGTCAGAAAGCACAGGAGAGCCTGCACCGTAAATGTAACCAAGTAACATTGTGTTATGCCCTCAATGTGCCCGCCTGCAGCACTGCAGCACACAGCAGCCATCAGAACAGCCGATCTAAGGCTCAGTCAGAAAGCACAGGAGAGCCTGCACCGTAAATGTAACCAAGTAACATTGTGTTATGCCCTCAATGTGCCCGCCTGCAGCACTGCAGCACACAGCAGCCATCAGAACAGCCGATCTAAGGCTCAGTCAGAAAGCACAGGAGAGCCTGCACCGTAAATGTAACCAAGTAACATTGTGTTATGCCCTCAATGTGCCCGCCTGCAGCACTGCAGCACACAGCAGCCATCAGAACAGCCGATCTAAGGCTCAGTCAGAAAGCGCAGGAGAGCCTGCACCGTAAATGTAACCAAGTAACATTGTGTTAAGCCCTCAATGTGCCTGCCTGCAGCACTGCAGCACACAGCAGCCATCAGAACAGCCGATCTAAGGCTCAGTCAGAAAGCACAGGAGAGCCTGCACCGTAAATGTAACCATGTAACATTGTGTTATGCCCTCAATGTGCCCGCCCGCAGCACTGCAGCACACAGCAGCCATCAGAACAGCCGATCTAAGGCTCAGTCAGAAAGCACAGGAGAGCCTGCACCGTAAATGTAACCATGTAACATTGTGTTATGCCCTCAATGTGCCCGCCTGCAGCACTGCAGCACACAGCAGCCATCAGACAGCCGATCTAAGGCTCAGTCAGAAAGCGCAGGAGAGCCTGCACCATAAATGTAACCATGTAACATTGTGTTATGCCCTCAATGTGCCCGCCTGCAACACTGCAGCACACAGCAGCCATCAGAACAGCCGATCTAAGGCTCAGTCAGAAAGCACAGGAGAGCCCGCACCATAAATGTAACCAAGTAACATTGTGTTATGCCCTCAATGTGCCCGCCTGCAGCACTGCAGCACACAGCAGCCATCAGAACAGCCGATCTAAGGCTCAGTCAGAAAGCGCAGGAGAGCCCGCACCGTAAATGTAACCAAGTAACATTGTGTTATGCCCACAATGTGCCTGCCTGCAGCACTGCAGCACACAGCAGCCATCAGAACAGCCGATCTAAGGCTCAGTCAGAAAGCACAGGAGAGCCTCCACCGTAAATGTAACCAAGCAACATTGTGTTATGCCCTCAAAAGGCTGACCGGCGACATTGTAACACACAGCAGCCATCAGAACAGCCGATCTAAGGCTCAGTCAGAAAGCACAGGAGAGCCCGCACCGTAAATGTAACCAAGTAACATTGTGTTATGCCCTCAATGTGCCCGCCTGCAGCACTGCAGCACACAGCAGCCATCAGAACAGCCGATCTAAGGCTCAGTCAGAAAGCACAGGAGAGCCTGCACCGTAAATGTAACCAAGTAACATTGTGTTATGCCCTCAATGTGCCCGCCTGCAGCACTGCAGCACACAGCAGCCATCAGAACAGCCAATCTAAGGCTCAGTCAGAAAGCACAGGAGAGCCTGCACCGTAAATGTAACCAAGTAACATTGTGTTATGCCCTCAATGTGCCCGCCTGCAGCACTGCAGCACACAGCAGCCATCAGAACAGCCAATCTAAGGCTCAGTCAGAAAGCACAGGAGAGCCTGCACCGTAAATGTAACCAAGTAACATTGTGTTATGCCCTCAATGTGCCCGCCTGCAGCATTGCAGCACACAACAGCCATCAGAACAGCCGATCTAAGGCTCAGTCAGAAAGCGCAGGAGTGCCCGCACCGTAAATGTAACCAAGTAACATTGTGTTATGCCCTCAATGTGCCCGCCTGCAGCATTGCAGCACACAGCAGCCATCAGAACAGCCGATCTAAGGCTCAGTCAGAAAGCACAGGAGAGCCCGCACCGTAAATGTAACCATGTAACATTGTGTTATGCCCTCAATGTGCCCGCCTGCAGCACTGCAGCACACAGCAGCCATCAGAACAGCCAATCTAAGGCTCAGTCAGAAAGCACAGGAGAGCCTCCACCGTAAATGTAACCAAGTAACATTGTGTCATGCCCTCAATGTGCCCGCCTGCAGCACTGCAGCACACAGCAGCCATCAGAACAGCCGATCTAAGGCTCAGTCAGAAAGCACAGGAGAGCCTGCACCGTAAATGTAACCATGTAACATTGTGTTATGCCCTCAATGTGCCCGCCTGCAGCACTGCAGCACACAGCAGCCATCAGAACAGCCGATCTAAGGCTCAGTCAGAAAGCACAGGAGAGCCTGCACCATAAATGTAACCATGTAACATTGTGTTATGCCCTCAATGTGCCCGCCTGCAGCACTGCAGCACACAGCAGCCATCAGAACAGCCGATCTAAGGCTCAGTCAGAAAGCACAGGAGAGCCTGCACCGTAAATGTAACCATGTAACATTGTGTTATGCCCTCAATGTGCCCGCCTGCAGCACTGCAGCACACAGCAGCCATCAGAACAGCCGATCTAAGGCTCAGTCAGAAAGCACAGGAGAGCCTGCACCGTAAATGTAACCATGTAACATTGTGTTATGCCCTCAATGTGCCCGCCTGCAGCACTGCAGCACACAGCAGCCATCAGAACAGCTGATCTAAGGCTCAATCAGAAAGCACAGGAGAGCCTGCACCGTAAATGTAAACAAGTAACATTGTGTTATGCCCTCAATGTGCCCGCCTGCAGCACTGCAGCACACAGCAGCCATCAGAACAGCCGATCTAAGGCTCAGTCAGAAAGCACAGGAGAGCCTCCACCGTAAATGTAACCAAGTAACATTGTGTTATGCCCTCAAAAGGCTGACCGGCGACATTGTAACACACAGCAGCCATCAGAACAGCCGATCTAAGGCTCAGTCAGAAAGCACAGGAGAGCCCGCACCGTAAATGTAACCAAGTAACATTGTGTTATGCCCTCAATGTGCCCGCCTGCAGCACTGCAGCACACAGCAGCCATCAGAACAGCCAATCTAAGGCTCAGTCAGAAAGCACAGGAGAGCCTGCACCGTAAATGTAACCAAGTAACATTGTGTTATGCCCTCAATGTGCCCGCCTGCAGCACTGCAGCACACAGCAGCCATCAGAACAGCCGATCTAAGGCTCAGTCAGAAAGCACAGGAGAGCCTGCACCGTAAATGTAACCAAGTAACATTGTGTTATGCCCTCAATGTGCCCGCCTGCAGCACTGCAGCACACAGCAGCCATCAGAACAGCCGATCTAAGGCTCAGTCAGAAAGCACAGGAGAGCCTGCACCGTAAATGTAACCAAGTAACATTGTGTTATGCCCTCAATGTGCCCGCCTGCAGCACTGCAGCACACAGCAGCCATCAGAACAGCCGATCTAAGGCTCAGTCAGAAAGCGCAGGAGAGCCTGCACCGTAAATGTAACCAAGTAACATTGTGTTAAGCCCTCAATGTGCCTGCCTGCAGCACTGCAGCACACAGCAGCCATCTGAACAGCCGATCTAAGGCTCAGTCAGAAAGCACAGGAGAGCCTGCACCGTAAATGTAACCATGTAACATTGTGTTATGCCCTCAATGTGCCCGCCCGCAGCACTGCAGCACACAGCAGCCATCAGAACAGCCGATCTAAGGCTCAGTCAGAAAGCACAGGAGAGCCTGCACCGTAAATGTAACCATGTAACATTGTGTTATGCCCTCAATGTGCCCGCCTGCAGCACTGCAGCACACAGCAGCCATCAGACAGCCGATCTAAGGCTCAGTCAGAAAGCGCAGGAGAGCCTGCACCATAAATGTAACCATGTAACATTGTGTTATGCCCTCAATGTGCCCGCCTGCAACACTGCAGCACACAGCAGCCATCAGAACAGCCGATCTAAGGCTCAGTCAGAAAGCACAGGAGAGCCCGCACCATAAATGTAACCAAGTAACATTGTGTTATGCCCTCAATGTGCCCGCCTGCAGCACTGCAGCACACAGCAGCCATCAGAACAGCCGATCTAAGGCTCAGTCAGAAAGCGCAGGAGAGCCCGCACCGTAAATGTAACCAAGTAACATTGTGTTATGCCCACAATGTGCCTGCCTGCAGCACTGCAGCACACAGCAGCCATCAGAACAGCCGATCTAAGGCTCAGTCAGAAAGCACAGGAGAGCCTCCACCGTAAATGTCACCAAGCAACATTGTGTTATGCCCTCAAAAGGCTGACCGGCGACATTGTAACACACAGCAGCCATCAGAACAGCCGATCTAAGGCTCAGTCAGAAAGCACAGGAGAGCCCGCACCGTAAATGTAACCAAGTAACATTGTGTTATGCCCTCAATGTGCCCGCCTGCAGCACTGCAGCACACAGCAGCCATCAGAACAGCCGATCTAAGGCTCAGTCAGAAAGCACAGGAGAGCCTGCACCGTAAATGTAACCAAGTAACATTGTGTTATGCCCTCAATGTGCCCGCCTGCAGCACTGCAGCACACAGCAGCCATCAGAACAGCCGATCTAAGGCTCAGTCAGAAAGCACAGGAGAGCCTGCACCGTAAATGTAACCAAGTAACATTGTGTTATGCCCTCAATGTGCCCGCCTGCAGCACTGCAGCACACAGCAGCCATCAGAACAGCCAATCTAAGGCTCAGTCAGAAAGCACAGGAGAGCCTGCACCGTAAATGTAACCAAGTAACATTGTGTTATGCCCTCAATGTGCCCGCCTGCAGCACTGCAGCACACAGCAGCCATCAGAACAGCCGATCTAAGGCTCAGTCAGAAAGCGCCGGAGAGCCTGCACCGTAAATGTAACCAAGTAACATTGTGTTATGCCCTCAATGTGCCCACCTGCAGCACTGCAGCACACAGCAGCCATCAGAACAGACGATCTAAGGCTCAGTCAGAAAGTGCAGGAGAGCCTGCACCGTAAATGTAACCAAGTAACATTGTGTTATGCCCTCAATGTGCCCGCCTGCAGCACTGCAGCACACAGAAGCCATCAGAACAGCCGATCTAAGGCTCAGTCAGAAAGCACAGGAGAGCCTGCACCGTAAATGTAACCATGTAACATTGTGTTATGCCCTCAATGTGCCCGCCTGCAGCACTGCAGCACACAGCAGCCATCAGAACAGCCGATCTAAGGCTCAGTCAGAAAGCGCAGGAGAGCCCGCACTGTAAATGTAACCAAGTAACATTGTGTCATGCCCTCAATGTACCCGCCTGCAGCATTGCAGCACACAACAGCCATCAGAACAGCCGATCTAAGGCTCAGTCAGAAAGCGTAGGAGAGCCCGCACCGTAAATGTAACCAAGTAACATTGTGTTATGCCCTCAATGTGCCCGCCTGCAGCATTGCAGCACACAACAGCCATCAGAACAGCCGATCTAAGGCTCAGTCAGAAAGCGCAGGAGTGCCCGCACCGTAAATGTAACCAAGTAACATTGTGTTATGCCCTCAATGTGCCCGCCTGCAGCATTGCAGCACACAGCAGCCATCAGAACAGCCGATCTAAGGCTCAGTCAGAAAGCACAGGAGAGCCCGCACCGTAAATGTAACCATGTAACATTGTGTTATGCCCTCAATGTGCCCGCCTGCAGCACTGCAGCACACAGCAGCCATCAGAACAGCCAATCTAAGGCTCAGTCAGAAAGCACAGGAGAGCCTGCACCGTAAATGTAACCATGTAACATTGTGTTATGCCCTCAATGTGCCCGCCTGCAGCACTGCAGCACACAGCAGCCATCAGAACAGCCGATCTAAGGCTCAGTCAGAAAGCACAGGAGAGCCTGCACCATAAATGTAACCATGTAACATTGTGTTATGCCCTCAATGTGCCCGCCTGCAGCACTGCAGCACACAGCAGCCATCAGAACAGCCGATCTAAGGCTCAGTCAGAAAGCACAGGAGAGCCTGCACCGTAAATCTAACCATGTAACATTGTGTTATGCCCTCAATGTGCCCGCCTGCAGCACTGCAGCACACAGCAGCCATCAGAACAGCCGATCTAAGGCTCAGTCAGAAAGCACAGAAGAGCCTGCACCGTAAATGTAACCAAGTAACATTGTGTTATGCCCTCAAAAGGCTGACCGGCGACATTGTAACACACAGCTTTCACTGCAACTACTCCACTGCAGTGATACATTGTGAACCCTGATCAAAGGCATATTATGAAAGCACCAGAGAGCCTGAACCTTAAAGTAAACCAAGTAACAATTTGGTATGCCCTCAATATTATTATTATTATTATTATTATAATTCTTATGGTATTTATTGAGCACTTTACAGAGGTATACAACAGTACAAATGCATAACAGCGCACTTTACAGAGGTATACAACAGTACAGATGCCTAACGGAGCACTTTACAGAGGTATACAACAGTACAGATGCCCAACGGAGCACTTTACAGAGGTATACAACAGTACAGGTGCCTAACGGAGCACTTTACAGAAGTATACAACAGTACAGATGCCCAACGGAGCACTTTACAGAGATATACAACAGTACAGATGCATAACAGAGCACTTTACAGAAGTATACAACAGTACAGATGCATAACAGAGCGCTTTACAGAGGTATACAACAGTACAGATGCCCAACGGAGCACTTTACAGAGATATACAACAGTACAGATGCACAACAGAGCGCTTTACAGAAGTATAGAACAGTACAGATGCGTAACGGAGCACTTTGCAGAGATATACAACACTACAGATACATAACGGAGCGCTTTTCAGAGGTAACAACAGACCAGATATACAGTTGTAGGATACAGAGGGACACAGAGGAGGGGTACAGCTGTACAGGGTGGCGGGGAGGAGAGGTGCGGAGAGCGTCTAGTGAGTCAGGTGCTGCGGGGGGCAACGTGATATCCAAGGCCTTTCTGAAGGAACAAGACTTCCAGATATGTGGGTCCAGGTCTCCTGTCTGGGGGCTGCACAAGAGAAGCAGCAGCAGACCTTCTAGTCTGTGCTTAGAAGCTGGGACTCCCTGGGTCTGAGCCAGGCCACTAGAGGCCCCCAGCAGCGAGAGTCTGTTGGTCTCAGCACCAACCTCATTGGCTCCCCATTGTGGGTAGCGATCATTTTAGCGATTTTCTGGGGTATCTCTAGCCACTAGGAACTTTGGTGAACTGGCAAAGGCCGGCTGGTTTAGTCTACCCCAACTTTTCACTTACCAACTTTACCTTACACTTTGCTTTGTATTTTTACCAGACCCTCAGGTAAGCACTTCTCCCTACACCAGACACTGCAGCCGTGGGTGTTCCTCGTACGGTGCACGTTTTTCCAACTGACAGCTCATCTGGATTTTCTAGGACCAACCCACTTCACCCGCCCAAGATATGTTGCCAAAGACAAGAATATCGATACTCTTTTTTTTCCCATCTGGTTACCAGCTCTGTCTTGCTTTTAATATAATTTTACCCTGGACCACAAAGTGTATTACCTCTGGACTAGGCACCCTGGACTCTATGAAACATTGTGTTGCAGGCAGCATTTGCATGGGACATTGGGTGGGGAGGTAAAGTTGTGTTCTGGATCATTGGATGCCAGTGGCAATGTCAGCATGTGCATAGGTACCGGCCTGTGTTATTGGATATGGATTCTACATCAGATCCACAATCAATACAGTGATCGGTTTAAATGAACACCTTGAATCAGTATGATAACTTGAAATATTTTTCATAAAACACATATTGGTAATTCCTGTAAAGTGTTCCATGTCAGCCTAGCTACAGCCCCATGCAAGCCTTACACGCCCCGCATGTCTTGCCACTTTCACAACATGCACGTGTTACCCTGAGAGAAAGGGTTTGCAATTTGGAGTTACCCTCTGAGGCTGACTTTGTGCGAGTTCTCTCTGTGATGTACGATGGGAGATCATTGGTGTATATATTTGCAATTGTCATGGGTTTTGACACATGTTGAATCAATAGACAGGGTAGATGTGGGGATGAGCTGTCGCCGCCCATTATTCTATCCCAGACAAACTAAATCAATAAACTGGATGGATGTGGGGATGAGCTATCGCCGCCCACATTCACGCCAGAATAGGAGAACTGCGCAGTTAGCACGAGGCCACTCCAAAGATACAACCTTCTTGTGGGGAATTCATTTTCTTAATCCCAAAAATGGTTGCATTACCAGTACTCACCACTATCAGAAAGCCGGCGTTTTAAAACCACCAGACTTTTGTGTAAAACTGAACAAATGAAATAAAACCAGACCAAGGAAAGACTTGCTAAGAGGTGGATACAATGTAAAACTATATTCTGAAATGACTTGAAGGAAGTAATTATTTAATGTATATGTAAAAATTGTAAGTGATTTAAACTGGGAACGAAAAGTGACATTTAGCTGAAACCTGGCTTAATGAAACTGAATTCTGCCTGACATCTACCCCCACAGGAGTTAAAACCTGCTCAGCCACTCTTCCCCTTGCCAAAAGGAGTTGTCACCTCTCTGATTAGATTAGGGGTGGAGCAGCTGGGGACTACAGGGAGGTGAATAAAGGCCTGTCCTGGACTCAGGCAAATGTTATATTGGGGGCGTCGTAAAAGTGGCTTCCTCTTAGGGGAAACTGGGAGGGGCAGTGCCTCTGCTAGCAGCTGAGCTTGGGGGAAGTGGATAAACCAGTTATTCCACCCTGTGATGTGGGAAGCCACACCCCTTTTTGACCAGGGCATAATTTTAAAAAGATAGATAACTCAAAGTGCGGACTTGTCAGAATTATATAAGTAATATCATTATTTTTGTGATTTTTCTGTGAACATTTTGAGATGCGTTAGGACCCTGTGGTGTATTCTAGGGGGTTGCTAGCAGAAAATAGGGTCTCACTCCAAATGTCTGCATGTTAAAAATCTGACACTTCATCAATTAATGTCCATACTCCTTGCGCACATGTGTGTAAATTTGGGTAAATGTCCGATATTGCAAAACCAGTTAAAAAGCGCAAAATGTTGTCATTTTTGAATGCAAGCCCCCAGGAAGATCAGAGGCGGACAAGCATGGACCATAAGGAATATATAATGTGCACATGTAATTTCAACAAATTGTATATCTGGGAAGGATGTATTTGAATAAAATATAGATTTGTGGGCAAACTGACCAGGGGAGGATCCTCTGACCCATAAAACCTACAGCATCATTCTGATTCACATTTCCTTCCCCCAATCATGGGAGAGGGGAGAATTGGGCCAATGACAAGTAGAGAGGGGCAGGCTTAGCTAGGCCCAGGCACACACCCATTTTCAAAACACATAAAAAGAGACTGCTGGGACAGGTAGAGACATTCAAATCCAGTTGCTGCGGAGCGTTTTGCCGGACCACACAACATCCAGAAGATACCAGTTCCAGACTGACCCCAGCTACATACTCCAGAACCTAGAACTTATACTTTAGAACCTAAATCAGAGGCCTAAAACCACAAGCTGAGTTCTCTGCAGCAGGCCTCAAATCATTGCAAGCTACTCACAGCCGGGCGAGCTGCTTGAATCCCTTGCCAAGAACTTTTGCCAGGGCCAGCGCAGAGATACAGGAGCCGTGCAGAGACCGCTGTCGCCGGACTGACCAGACCAGACCAGAGATCCAGAGTGACCCAGACCGCTGTGAGCAGAACCCGAGAGCTGACCCAGATCACTGTGAAGTGCCGAGACCAGAACCGGAGTCCAGTCCAAAACCTGACCAGATCCGCGGCGAGGCCTATTTCAAATTTATATTGTGAGTAGCTAGCAGAACTGTGCAGAACCAGTCTCTTAGTTAAAATAATCTAATCAAAACTATTTTAACCTAAGTAGAACAGCCTCCTAGAAATCGTGTCATCTGTCATTTGTAAAGCTGCACAACTGTCACCTGTCAATTCTGAAGCTGCAAGCTGTCACCTGTCATTTTGAGTTTACTTTAAATCCGAAAAACTACCTTTATTTAATTGTCCTTATCTCTGGACCTAGAACCGACTTGCTACTCCTTATACTTTTGCCGTAATCACGATTCACGCACTCGCAAATTTTACCGCGATTTGCGATTTGGTTAAAAATCCAGCCTCGTGTAACCATCAGCAGTCATTTCTTTCCTGGCTAAAAATTTGTTTGCCTCTTAATCACCATCTCTGAATCATTGCTAAAGTGAGCCTGAACTTATCCCAAGTATCTCTCACTCACCCTGAACCTCCTGAAGGGAATTAAAAGCATTTTCAGCATATTTCTCACTTCATTGCCACCACATTCAAAGCACTTGGGCCTGTGTTTTAAAACTCATACCTGTTTCCTCTAAGCTTGCTGGGGTGGGAACTGAATTTCGTATTGTATTTGATTTCATTCCTGAGAACTGTGGGCTCCTCTTTCCATCTTCTTCCATTTCTTACATTGCATAGGGGAGAGGGGTGAATTGCCAGAGAAAAAGTGATTATTTTATCTTTTGCTAAAATCATATCAAGTATTTCTGTACTGCATTTTATTCCTCATTGCTTTTCCCCTTGAAATCATAAAAGTACTTTGCTACTTGATCCATCCTATACTAACTCCTCATTGATTGTAAAGAAGTGCGCTAGTGTCAGATTACCCATTGTTGATTAACATTATATTTATAAGGGCGATATCGATTATTAATTTATTATAAAAGCGTGGTATCTATATTTTGTCTTATTTCTCAAATAAACCTTTTAAACTTGCAAAACAGAACTACTTCTTGGCTCAGTGGGGTCAGGGGGATTCTAAGAGAGGGGTGTTATATAGGGGTAGTCATCCAGAACTCATGAACTGGACATAAAGATATATCAATAAGGGTTTCCATTCAGTATCCCAGACTAGGCATTGACTTAGCTGTAGTGTTGAATTGAATCTTCTTACACAATGTTACTGGAGAATTCAGTGCCTGCTCTTCTGAAACTGGATGCACTAAGTCCCCAGTTTGAATTCTACTGTCGTCAGTGTTAAATCTTATTTGCTTAAGAATCTCCCTGAACTCACATGCACCTTTTACTGCCAGATACATGTTATTTCAACAAAATATAGATTTTTCAAATGTATTATTATTTGTTTTAAACCGTCACATTAGAGCAGCCTGCTAAGGTTTACATTGGACATAAAACTTGCATGGCATGCCCTAGCATTATTTCCCTTGCTGCTAAATCTTCTTCTCGTTAGTGTGGAATACGGTGACAGAATCTTGCCGTCCGTGCTTCCCTTCTTCCAGAAGCTTATACACTGGTAGGTTTAGTAGATGTTTCATCCTAAGTGTAGGGTACAGATGAATACTACTTTTTTACAGGCTTGTTTATCACTCTTCTCTCCAAGCAACATATCATTGAGGGTATTGTTAAATCATTCAACCTGGCCACCCCAGTGAGGATGGTTTTGCGACGTCCTAGTCTTACAGATTCAATTGGAGCAAAATGTGTACAACCACAGAGTACAAAGTACTATTAACAGAGTGTGTTTGCAACAATCGAGGCCTTCTGATCGTTTATGGACTGAACATATCTGGAGAAGTTCTAATTGATGATTAGGATGTTCTGGGTGCTTCAGCAATCCACCTCCAAGCACAGAATGGCTATGTGTATCAATGGATTGGTGATATGCAGGGGATTCAGGTAAGCAGTTGTCTGTACTAATGTCTTACGTGTGATGCTTCACATAAAATTGCTGCAGTCGTCCCCTAAATCACGCACAAATGAGGCCAGCAAAACTGTTTAGGGACAAGTTTGTCTGTATAATCTGTTGGCCTCTAAGTGGTCTTTCTGTTAATGTAAAGTGTTCAGGACTGAGAGGCAGAGAAGGACCAGTCAGTGGAGCAGATCATCCCGAAGGTGACCCTGGGCATGATGGTCAGTGCTGTCTCTAATACAGGACTCCATGCTTTGCTCAGGCAGCTGTGTTTAACTGAAATTGGTTCTGGTTCATTTATGTTGCTCAGGAGTATGTAGACACGTGACATTGACGAATCTGAAGGGGACCCATTCGGGGTCACTCCAAGACAGTTTATGTTCCAGGCTTCATCAGATGGAATTTGCACTTGTCAGTGGGAGCCAAATCCAATCTGTTGGGCTATCATCAGGTGTTGTGTGTGTGGCTGTGTTAGGTAAGATTTTCATAGAAATGGTAAATCTTCCTGACCTGGGTCGACTCTAGAATGTTTTGTTTTCCTGTTGGGATACTTTTCCTTAATACCTCTGTGGGTGGGTACCTTTCTCCACACTTATATACTCTTTTACTCTTTTCCTGGGTTACAGTTTTTAGACTCTCCATAGTGTATTTTTAAAGTTATGCTCTTTAACAACTTGTTGGCCTGTTGTTGCTGAGTTGCCTTAAGGGGTCGCCTTTTAAACTTTCTCTGACTAAACTTGCGAGAACCACAGTTCCCAAGGATGGAAAGGATCTTTGGATCCCTTTTACATTTTATTTTGTGAAACCAGCACAACCACCTTATGTGGAGCGCTGGGGAGATGCAATGTATCCCCTTTCACACTAAAACTGTAACAATTATGTTACAGGGACAAGCTTACCTTCAATGGCTGGTGGCAGTGATACCTTGTATTAATTTGGTGCACCTTTACTGTGGGCTGTGTGCACAGCTGCAGTAAAGGTACGTAAGGGTGCTCATTTTACCAAAATGTCCCCTGTCTTCATTTTTCACCATTTTACTGTTTCTTGTTCCTTCCCCTGACATCCAGGGTGGGAAATAACTATGTGTGATTTTTGGACTCCACGCCCAGGCTCCAGTCTGTCTGTGAAGGGAGGAAGTGAGTGAGGAGTCCAAAACTCTGCAGCCTTTTGTCTTCCTCCTTGCCTGAATGGGGACAAATTCCAGTGGAGGGCTGGCTGTCCTGATTGGACAACCAGACCACCCCTTCTTGTAAAATGCAGAGAGAGAATGCAGAGGTTGTGCTGTAGTTCCTGATAAATACTGTAAACCTGGAAGCTAAAGACAAGTCAACCACTGGAACTGAAACTAAAGAGGATGATGAAGGAAAAGCGGCTGAAACGATTTTTAGCAACCGGAGAGCCTGCTTTGTAACCAGAGCCTGCTGTAGTCATTCCTTCCAATTGATCTAGGGACTCTGAAAATGACCAGCCTGGTGAGATGGACTAGACTCAAGAAAACCTGAATTCTGAGCCATCCCACGCATTGCTGCAACCTTGCGGGGGTGCGATACCCCAATACTGGCACCTTGAGCCATCATGCGGTGCACGGTCTTCTGAATCCCGCATCTCACTGAAACCTCTTGAGCATCCTGGTGTATCTCCAAAGATACAAATTAAGTCCAAAAAGTCCCCTCACCAGAGTGCTCGATCTTTGCAACAACGAGAATTCAACCACACATGTTTGTGTTCTTCTGTGCTCCTGTAAAAGGTGGGAAATCCACAGAGCTGAATTCGGCCACGAGGAATCCCTTGTCTAGACCCTTCTCCATTGATCCCTGCTGCAAAGTTCCTTCTAAGGTCTTCTTTTCAGTCACCACAACAAGGAATCCTTTGACTGGGTATTTGGCTGCAGATCCTGAGGTCCTCCTGCTGTAAAATCTTCTTCAATGCTGAGGTACTGTGTTGGCTTGGGTATGTACTAACCTTCAGTCTCTTAGGATTTCTGTGTCACTGTGGGGCATGTTCTGTGATGGGGATGCCTCTTATCCAGTGCTCCAAGTCCCACTGCTAGAATCCTGCTGGGGTGTCTTCTGTGAATCCCCTGGACCCTCTTCTAACTCTAGAAGTAAACCCCTAACCTGTTTGCCCAGTCTTCCTAAGGAATGACATTTGCTAATTAATAACCTATCCTGACACTGTCTGTTGGTCACTAGATCCTAGTGACCACCTTTCTGCCACTGAGAACACTCATGCTCAACGAATAACGGAAATACGTTTTAAGGATTGGGCCTTTTGCCTGGAATAGAAAATAAGAGTTTAAAAGTTGCTTACTTGTAAAGAGTTTGTTGATAACTCTAACTCTAAGAATGAACAGTTGCACAAGTTCTTACTTACCTTGGATGTGTGATGCACTATTCTCAAAAGCATGTTTAACGTCTTTCTTTCCTTATAAACCGTTTTGTCATTCTAATACAAAGTAGAAGTGAAGGGATATTGCTCACCCGTGATTAGGTTGTGCCTCTTCCCAAAAGTAATATGTTGGTTTCACCAGATTACGCCTGTTAGGATGATTTTATGAGTGCTGCTAGCCTGTCCAGAATAAGTCTGACTTAGGTTTTACCTACCTTGAATAACTTGTAGTCATTCAGTAGAGTGTAACATTGGGGTTTTGCTTTCCCTGTACTGTTGAAAACAGACACAAAAGAGTCTTTGCTTCTAACTGTCACTCATAAATCATACATAAGGCACTTGTATAGCTGGGAAAGATCTAAAAGGTCTAACCTGAACTTCATTGTGAGGCTAAAAAAGTGTGTGGGTTTTACTTGCTTTGAGTTAGCTGTCTGCCATCCAAAAATAAGTTACAAGAGTTACTGCTTATCTCAATCTGTGTTTCACTGATCTCAAAAGATACCTGTAATTGAATATTACATCCTTAGGTTGTACACCCCTAATGTAACTGTGTGTTATCACAAACGTATCTATAGGTTTTTACTGTACCTGAATAAGTGTTCCACTTTTCACAAAAAGTATATTGTCCAGTTGACTGATTACGTGATTCTTTTACTGAGAGTCAGTGTACAACTAGTAGGGTCGACTTCCCTTGCATTACTGAATGTAATTATGAAAGTAACCATTGGTTTTTACTCCCCAAGAATAGGTGTGACCTATACTGAATGTATATGCAAAGGTTGTGACTTCCCCCTAACTACTGTTAGGTGTACCAAATAAGGTTTATACTGGTCTGTGTACCTTCAAGTATAGTGTTGTGTTTTGATCATTGTGATTACATATAATGTGTGATCATACTTAGTTACCCCTAGTTTATCTGGGCCTACCTGAATTTAAATAAACCATTTATTTTTACATACATATTGTTTGTGTTTCTTTGGACCATTTGTATTACAATTTCATTTGTACTGATTCTACATCCCTCTTTCCCTCCTAAAATAAGCCTGGCTGCTCTGTTTATGCTACCATCAACTCAGATGGTACAGCCTTATACAAAGAGCTGAGTCTTGTACTGCCTCAGTTGAATGGTTTTCTAAACCCTTAGTTGGACTTCAGAAAAACATTCCTAACGGGCTGTCATGACACAGCATCAGATTAGATGTTGTTTTGGTGAGGTTGGTACTGAATGTCGAGGCAGAGAGGGCAGCCATCCCACAATGTCCAGGGGCATGGAGCTTGTCAGACATCAGGACCAGTGGACTTAGTTGTGAAAGCATTAGTATGAAGGCCCACATCATGCCCAGATGTGAGGAAGTAGACCATCTGCAGGGGGAGTGTGTGCTAGCATGGGCTTTTTTGAAGTTTTGTAATGAAATTAAATGATGAGAGATCGACCTCTGGAAATTATGTAGGGCTAATCCACACACATTTTCCTAGGCTCACCGAACAACAAATACATAGTCAAGTTTATTCTGGGAAAACAAAGCCTACAGGTGCAGTCCTCCTGTCATGTTCAGCTGGAATGTGACCGCCACGGGTACATCAAAGCATCTCAAGAAGAAGGCAAAACCTTCCGCCTGCCATGGCCAGCCTCATTAACTGACAAAGGCTCCATGATCTGCCCTATCCTTTGTCCGCCCTACTGTGGCAGAGCATACTGATGAGAAGTTAATTGAAGAAGGGCTGCGAGAGGCCTGGTTGCAGGACTGACAAAGGAAAGAATACCCAATACCATTTTGATCTGCATCTGTGTCAATCTGAAGTCAGCTCCTGCCTCTTAATTTTCAAAGGCTGAGAAATGTCATGTCTGGGACAACCGTTTACAGTGGTCATCCCCATTCAGGAAGGTATGAATATGTGGTTTGGCTGGGACCACAGGCCTGGTCTGACTGACGAATTCAAGGGAGACCTGCCGCTTTTAATCAGGAACCACAGAAAGCCCAATTAACCCAAGAGGCACTTTGATCTACAACAGAAAGGAATATGGTGGGACTTAGTAGTACATGTTGTCACCCCTTTATCTTTCCTGTTTCAAAGCACTCTGGTTATGACCTCATGCATACAGAAGATTGTTGTTGGGAACCCAGGATTGGTTCATTAAGGCAGGCTTAGCCTGCACCAATCTGGGGCCCATTTGGCTTTAAAAGAGGGCAGAGCCCCTCTTTTGGCAGATCAACTGAAGACCTTTCAAGAGTAACAAGAAGGACTCATTTGGATCCTGGCTGAAGGTACTGTCACAGTTTATTACACGGCACATGCCAGTCAGGGAACTCCTTCCCCTGCAATGATTGTGGCGCACAATAAACGCTTTTTTTATTTGTAATATACTGCAGATTCTTTTCGAGTAGACCTCCATCCGTCTCGCACCCAACCTCCACAAACACCCGTGGCACAATGGACTAGGAACAAGGCCGGTGTGTATCAATAAGATATTTATTAATGTATTATTCAATGAAAAAGGAAAATCAAGTTCACAGCCACCAATGATGTGGCAACACAAAATGTAATAATCTCTACAAAACAACCATGTTAAGATATACTATCATAGTTACTTCCTTTCTTTAATGACAGAACATTAAAAGAACAATGTACCACAAAGTGATAGCACCCACAGTTAAGCACTCCCGCCCTGCAACAATAGAAAAGTGGGTTTTCAATGATTCAATACTACTGATATGGGGCAGCACAGAAGGGTGCTTCAGGCTGCTTACACTAAAGGACAAACCAGGCTTCAAAACAGACTAGCTAGCACACATAGGAAACGTAGATTTTTAATACAGGCAATACATGAGAAATAAAATAAAATAAATAAAGGGAAAGCAAATCAGAATCTGTGATCAGGGTATAGTAGGGGAAGAGATAAACTATGGACAACAAG
Source organism: Ambystoma mexicanum (assembly GCF_040938575.1). NCBI lineage: Eukaryota > Metazoa > Chordata > Amphibia > Caudata > Ambystomatidae > Ambystoma > Ambystoma mexicanum. The sequence goes on along the minus strand of NC_090937.1, from coordinate 1,633,181,321 downwards.
TTGTTAAAGGTTAAAAGAAATCTTTAGAAAAACAATGAGGCAAATCACACTAATTTGGCTGGGGCTGTGAAGTGACAGGCAAGCGCTGAGCAATGAAAAATGAAGGCAATGCAAGTTGAAATGTGCGCTCAGAATATGATAGAGGGAGGGAAATACGCTAGGAAAAACGCTTTTTAAAACATGAAAAGACATTTTTGGAAAAACTAAATTGGGAATCACCTTAAATTTACTGGGACTTGAAAATGGCACACACGCTTTCAACAATGAGAAACGCACATAGGAAAATCAGTTTTTAGTGAAAATGGCAGGGGCACCTAACAGGTAGGCTTTGGGCAAAGGGATTACTCACAATGGGGACAACGGTTTGGGTTTAATAGGACAGATACAAATAGGAATGACACTGGCAAATGAAAATCCGCTTAGAAGGACATAATTTAGACACAGGTACAAATTCGGTTTTCAGCTCAAAAGGGGATTAATTCTCTTGGAGGCAATACCGTAATGACTATAGCAATTAAAGAAAAACACTAGACAAGGATGTTTGGTTTCGAATTTCAAAAATCCCGATCCATGCCATTCAAAGGGGGAATTAATTGATTTACTACAAAAATACTAAGGATTTGCACAAATAAATGAGGGGTTTTACAATGAGTATATGCCAACATATACAGGCAAACAAGAGATTCTACTATGGGGAGATGGCTGAACCACACTGGCAATTTGGGGTTTTCAATAAGGAAATATTGCATGGACTGCTACAAAAATTGAAGGGTTTATGCAATTTAGGGCTGGGGTTATTGCAACTTACATAACAAGCCTTTGTTTAAGATTCAGGAAAGCCAGCTGCATCTCAGGACACTCTGGAAAGAAAGTGCAGTGGTCTGGTCACTGCATTTTCAAAGATGGTAAGGTTCAGCAGCCTTCTCTCCGTCCTCCTTTTTCTGTCTTCCCTGGTTGTTGTGTGTCTTGAGTCCTAGTACAGTCCCCCTTATATAGCAGAAATGACATCACTAATTTTACAATCTAGGAGAATTACGCTTCAATGATCCCTACTGCCAGGATTGGACAGTTTCTTTCTCTCTCTCCACCCCCAGTCAGGATTGGATTAGAGATTTTGGAGCACCATCTGTCTTTTCCCCTTTATCATCATCCCTTGTTCTCATTTCAACTTTTTGTCAAAAACTAGTTATGTATCATAACGTCATAATTGTTCTAGCCACTGCCATATGAAACATATATTTGTTTTTAGCTGATCATGGGAAATTAGATAAACTGGCCACCAAATCCGTACGATGTAGCATGGCCATGTGTCACATTTGTGTCATGTTCATAGAATGTACAACAGTTATGAATATTTAAGTCATCAAGCATATTCCCAATTTCACTTTCCATCTTTTCACCCACCTTTACATTTGTCACATGTCCATATCAGCCAGAAACCTAGTCTAACTGGCCATTACAGTTCCCAGAGTCCCAGGTAAATGCAATTTATATCCCCAAAACCGCCTGGAAATGACATGAACAATCCTCAGTCTAATGGCTGCGCAAAATGCCTAAAATAAAAACAGTCTTTTACTATTAATTGTGAGTGTTTCTGTTCATCAAATGGGAGGCTGATTCATCCACCACAGCCACCTGTCTCCCTGGGCTCAGCCTGTGACCAGAGATTTTTATAAGTCTCTTTGAAGTGGTGTGGGCTCTTTTGAAGTGGGTGCAATAAGGGCTCTCACCTTTTTGTCATGCTTCAGCTAGGGATGATTTTTCTTGAGGTCCCTGCTTTAACCGCCTTCAGTGCCAGCCAGTCTGGGGAACAGTGGGCTTTCAATGCTTGCAGCAGCAGATTCTATTACAGGGCGTCATTAGATGCGAGTGGTAACATCCAGCTGGAAGTGGGCATTTCATTGTGAAGTTTAGAACTCAGTCAGAATAGGTTTTTCCTGAACTAAGTGTCTTTTCACATGTTTACAGGAGTTTTGTGGGTGAAACATACTATTCATTGGCTTTGGTAACCCCGCTCCATCAGGTTTTGCTTTCCTGACATTTTCCTGTGAGCAGTGATATCTTGTTTGTGGCTTTTTAAAGCTGTTTTTATTTGCAAACACCTGTGCAGGCTGTTTTTGCTTTTAATGTTTAAAAATCCTGTCTTGCAGGTCACATGATTCTTTGATTCCTCCTTCTTGGGTGAATTACCTGCTGCTTGTCTATTGATAATGACAGGTAGGCCCCTTTGCCCATGGTTCTTTAATTTTACAGAAACAAAAAGAAAAAGCCAGGCTGTTTTTTTTGCAATGTTTATATTCTTGCCACTCATGTGAAATAAAATCAAAGGCCAGACCGTTTTTGTTGCAGTGTTGAAATTCTTGCCACTCATGTGAAAATAAAAGCAAAAGCCAGGCCGTTTTTGGTTGCAGAGTTTAAATGGCTGCTTTTCATGTAAAAGGGACTTTGGTTTGGGGCCTTTAAATGCACCGCACAGTACAGTCTGCCTCACAGCTTCTGCCAGTGAACGAAGGCCAGTATTTCCAAGAGGGCAGCAAGCTCCCTCCCCTAAACATCTCCCAGGGAACAAAGGAAGAGATACTGAATCCAGAGGACCCTCCAAGCAGCTCCAGAACTGATACCCAGCCAGAACACAGCATGCCCTGCTAGGCTCTGCAAATAAGCTTCCTATGTTGGAATTGCAAGAGAGTCCCTGAGCCAAACCAAGGACAAGGGTAGTGCCTGCAACACTCTCCTCAGCGTTGGGACATCTATTGTAATGCAGGTTCAGGAGGTATCAGGGTATGTCCTTAAGTTACTTTAGTATGTTGCATGCTTACAGGATACATGTAGGGCATCAGTTACAGGAGAAGGTAGCATGATCTTAGGTATTACAGGGAGAGCCCCCTGGCTCCTACCACCCAGGCTTCTTCTCACTCCAACTGTCCCTGGGCAGAACCGACTCTCAAAGCATAACATTCTGGGCACCTGCATACGCTCAGCCTGAGCATTCCATGACATCACAACCACACAGTGGAGTATGGCAAAAACAAGCCACGGAGCAGGGAAGCCGGATACAACACACCTCAATCCGTTAGACAACCAACAAATGAGGCACTGCAAGCACCAAGCAAGCATATGAGCAAAGAGAGGAACACACACAGCAGACCTTCTCTCTTTAAAGTCACAATCTGCACAAGAAAACACACAGGAAGAACAGGAGAGGAAGAAACAGGCACAACACAACCTCCTGCTCCTTCCTGGAAATCACAAGGACATCAAAATGCTATGTGCACAGATTTGCAAAGGGTGGATGGAACACAGAAGAAGACATTCCAGGACGAAACAAGATACTGGTTCAAAACATGCTAGAGCAGAACATTCCTGTCAACACACAAGTGAAACAGAAATCTATGACTCTGTCACCATCACAGTGACCTGGTGGTGACAAACCCAACAAGAGTCCTCCAGACTGTCAACAGCCTGTGCTCAGAGTTGCTGGCCCGGCAATTAAGTACCACACTGCTATTAAACCGCACACTATTGAGGAGCAAGTGGGAAGGTGGAACCTATCACCGGCTGACCAACCATGAAGGGATGCATCGGGTTGAGCTGTTGTTCAGAACAAAATACTGAAAGAATATCAACACATGACGGGGTCGGTAAACTACATCCCTAACTCTGATCATGACCGTGTACCACATGTCTGATCCTCATCAAATCAAAGGTGCCAGGCTTCCCTTACCACCAGAGGCAACGGTGGACCACATGTCTAGACCATAACTCGAAATCACTGTGAGCACCTCAGCCAACAAATCAATTCCCATGTAAGACTCAACTCACTACAAAATGCATGGGTCCTCCTGACACTTTCCAAAACACCAACACTTCGCTGTGGGGCCTTACAGTGTCCACCTGACGAATGCCCTGTGGGGCCTTACAGCATTGTCCCTGACGCATACCTGCACCACAATGCAACGTGACCTGGTAGTGCCATATTTCATCCTACTGCCACACGCCTATGAGGCCTTTCACTGTATGCATGCCTACACTGTAATGCAACCGTTTCTTTGCAGTGTCCCTCGGACACTTTCCAAAAGACCAACACTTTCTCTGTGGAACCTTACAGCATCCACCCTGATGCTTGCTTCATGAGGCCTTACTGGACCCTCACTGATGCATGCCCACACAAATCCTAAACCAAAAGACTTAGGGCTTCATTACAAGTCCAGCGGTAACCTTGCCGGTGCTACCGGCGGGTTGCTGCCGGACTCATAATATTTGACCTGCCAGGCTATGATACTGAACAAAAAATACGGGAAGTTTTTTATTGAAGCCGGTGATAATGTTCTACCAGCACAAAGTGGTTCCAGCTTTAATATTCAGAGCGGAAAATGCCTTTGGATGTCCTGAAGATCAATGGTCGACTTTAGAAAACATATTTTGGGTAAAAGTCCTCCACTTACCCAACGGTACAGCCACAGTCTGCATATGATATGAGTTAAGCTTGATCTCCATTAAAGCTCATATCAGTTGGAACACCTTAGTACTGTTAAAAAAAAACACCTTGAAAGATGTAACTTCCCAGTTCAGAATCATACACAATCCTGGCGGTGGAAACCCTGAGTGCTTATTATCTCTATGGCATAAACAGTGTGAGGACCTTCTAGAAATATATGTTTTCTTCTAAATTCGATCAAGACCAAAGACAGAACAAGCAACTGGGTTTGCACGGGAGATGAACGCACATTGTAGGTTTTGCAGCACCAATGAAGAAACAAGAAAACACCTCACACTATTCTGCCCTGCACTCCAACTTCAAAGAATGAGATACAAAGGTTCACTGGTGGTAGGACATTCAATGGTGGATGCTGAAGAGTGGTGGCAACTGATGTTTTCTGGGGAGAACAAAAAACGGACCTTTGCGCAAACCCTGTTTTGGTGGAATTAGAAACCTCTAGAAACTGTAGACGTTGAAGGATCAAGAGGCTGAAATAGTTTGCCCCTCACTATTACAGAATTTATGGGAGTAAATCAACCCAATGGCTAGATTTAAGACCTGACCACGGTCGCAACAGACACAATCACGTGGATCTTAGGCTCTGACGCCAGGAGGAGTTTTGTAATTGATGTGCTGAATAGTTTTTTTCTCTTGTTTTTTTTAAAGGTTTGTATAAGCCAATAAAAATACAAAAATTATATTTTACGGATGACTGAATTCCCACTGCTACCGGGCTATTACAAGTCTGGCTGCCCGGGAAGTCAGGCTCCAGTAAAATGTAAGTCCCCATTCTCATAGAGTCCCATAGGACTTGCTAACAGTGCCAGTGCTTCCAAGAACAGATCTGATTGTGGAATCTGATAAAATGAGATGCCTGGAATTGTTATCGTTAGACTCATCATTAGAATCAATAGAGAATCATAAGAGAGAATCAGTACTCTTTGTTACAGAAGCACTACCCATTAGTACCCATTGGTAGAGAATCATTATTCATTGTTACCCAGTATTATCCCTTTACGCATGAGTGCATCATGGTTAGATGTCCATTATTGCATTCTGTTTAGTTCTGATTGAGTACATGAAGAAGTAGCATCATTATAAGTATCCACATATTAGACTGCCGCTTAGTTTGCATTAGCCATTTTGCACTTATGCATTTGAAGAGAGAAATGGGCCCTGCTGTATGAAGGGTTTGCTAAAATGTTATTGCATTATGCATTAGTTTGTAGCGCTTAGGCTGAGAGAGAAGTAGTGTTTGCTATGAGAGAGAACGAAGTAGGCCTGGGAATGACACACTGTCGTATTTGAAATGGCATGAAGAGCATTTAGTATGTACACACTGTTATGCTTTGTAGTTACACATTTAGAGGTATGTTTGACACGCATGCATGTATGATGAGTGTGCACTTAGAATTTGCATTATGCTTTGAGGATAGTGCTTGGTATTGTTTGAATGTGTTAGGCACTATATTCGTAAACGTTAGAAAGCTATTTGGCTGGCATTTGAATCCATTTCTGATGGAGACACACATAAGTTGTTTGCACTGGGCTCAGTGCGAAGAGTGTTTTGAGTTAACAGTGTACCAGAAATTTGTAAACAGTTTTGGTTGATAAGAGGTTGCGTTTGTCAGAGTGGAGATGGCCTGGCTAATCATTTTGTGCTTGTGTGCCGCGGAGACAAAGGTGGGAGGGAGCGCGACATAGAGTGGGTAGAGAGGAGAGAAGCCTTTTCACACAAGGAGTAGCTTTGAAAACGGGCACTAAGAGAGCATTTCGTAATGCAGAGAGAGCCAACAGTGGAGTGAATGGAATTAGATGGTATTTTACAGGGACCGCAGACAGATGACCATGAAAGAGATATGATGTCCAATGTCACTTTGACACTCTTTGACACAGAACCTGCAGTGAAAGTACAGGTAAACACAGACTGGCAGGCATTGTTAATGCTGATACAAAGGGAATAGACATTCTTAGTAGGGAATGTAAGTAACCATAGAAATGGGTGCGTCATTGGAAATTATAACCAGAGCTGGAGAGAAAGGAGAGTGGCTAGTTCGAGGGAGTTGCTGTGAAGGAGTTGCCCCTAGTCCTTGCTGGTTGCTGAGAGTCTCTTGGAGGATGGGGTTAGAAACTGATGGAGTTCGTTTGAGCTAGTTGCTGATGGAGTTTTGGATGGAATCCTGAGAATGAGGGAGAGATGTCTTGGTGCAGCAGAATCCGATGGCTTTGGGGCAGAGAGCTTGGCAGAGCTTGGCAGAAGCAGTGGTGTGACCAGATCCTAAGGGGCCTGCCACTGCTGACTGACTGATTGAAGAGAGTAGCGAGAAGAGGAGAGACCTGGCTTGACAAATACAGAGCTGGAGAGGAGAAAGAAGCAAATGGGAAGTATGGTTCATGGGTAGACAAACAGATTGATTACATTTAGTGGGGTAACTTTGTTGATGGGTTTGGGAAGGACATGGCATTTGAAGGGGAGGTGCCCGAGCCAAATGAGTGGGGACAGAATGGTGTGCCATGGAGGTTGGGGGACGGGCATCCCTATCCACCCCCCCCTAGAATTAGGGCCACAATTAGAATGTGACACCATCTAGTTGTTGGTCAGACACTCACAGGGAGTTTTGAGTTTGGGAAAGGGGAGATCAGACAGGGATTGTTTTAAGAGAGTGAGTGTGAAGCATGGCGTGGATTGGTGTGGATTGGATTGGAGAGGTTTGATTCTGCATAGAGGAGAGGATTGCTGGTTGTTTGATGCTTGCATTAGACTGCATTAGAAACACAGGCTTGCATTAGAATGCATTATAATCACAGACTTGCATCACAGGCTTGAATCACAGGCTTGCATTTCGACTGCATTAGAATTACAAGCTTGCAGGGGGGGCGCTGAAGAGTAGCCTGCAAGATGGCTGCCTAGCTTTTCTGCTCCGTGACCCGACGGCTGAATATCCGCCTGTATCAGCGGTTCCCTGCATCATCCAGCGCTGGGGACGAGCGCATCGTGTTGCTTAATTCCTGACCAACGCACAGATCCGTGTTTTGGTGAAAATCAGAATTTTGGTGCTGAAGGGGGCCCTTTCTCCTCCCGGGCCCGGTGCCTGACAATTGAGGCCTGCTGAGCCACGTGCTAGCGCTGCGGGCCCCGCCCCCCCGTGTGCTGCTGGGGCTGTGATCCGTCATCTCCCGCTGGTCGGCTGCCTGCTCCTGACAACCTGCCGTGCTGTGCGCTGCCATCGGGAGCAGCAGGTCTGATTTCTCCCTTGCCCGACCGCCTGCACGCCTGCCCCTTGCGCGTCTCTGAGGCGGCGCTTCTTCCCCAGGCCCCACTCTCCCTGTGGCGGGATGCGCCTGGGTTCGCAGTGGGCCCGGGCGGCCCCTCCTTGCTGGCTCGCCCCTGGAGGAGCGCGGGCGCGACTGCTGCGTTGTGCTGGAGACTGCTGGGTTGATAAGCTCTGCACCGCGGGGGCTGCCGGAGCGGCCCGCCGTGTTTGAGGTACCGAGCCGGATTCACCTTGCGGCCCCCCCGCCGAAGTGTTTGGCCCCGCGGGAGCTGCTGGAGCAGCCCCGCTGCCCTGTGCCTGGCCGCTGGCTGCCCCTCTCGAGTGGAGGCCGCGGTGTCAGCTGGCTGCCACCCCCCGCCTACATACATCCCGTTTGCTCGCTTGGTGGCCCGGCGGTGGCTGGGGGCCTCTGCAACGGCGGGAAGCCAGAGACTAGACATCAACAGGTGAGGAGCTGGGGGCCAGAGGCGGACACCTACTGTGCCCCTAAGCGTTTACTACGCGCGTATCTTGCCCACAGCGCACATTCTACATGCGCCAAAGCCCCTACATACATCAAACTGCCGCAGGCCCACAGGCCCTCAGACTTCATCGTGACAGTGCACCCCCCCTGGCCGGGGGTCTAGGGCGGCACTTCTCCTTCCCTGTGGGATCCTTCTACACTGCGGCCGGGGCTTCCCTCCTCCTGGGGTCCCACTGCCTTGGTGCTTCTGCGGCTTCCTCAGACTGGGGTGGGCAGCGCCAGCTGATTCCTGCCCTGTCCACATCCTGTCTGCTGCCTTGGCGGCCGCCTGGCCCGCATTCATCCACCTGCACCCCGCACCCGCTAAGTGGCCTCTGATTGCGCTGCCCATCCCCTCTGACACTGGAGGCCTGGGGCCCTCCTGGCCCTCCGGCGTGCCTCGTCTGACAAGATTCCCACCCTGGTTGCACCGCTGCAGTTGATCAGTGGACGCACTGAACATCTCCACGCGGAGGTGCCGGTGCCCTGGAACACTGTTGTCTATTGTACAACTTACCCATATCCCTTTATTGCACTTGGTCTCTTGCCTAATGGGAGATTGAGACCCCCCTCCTCTTCGTGATACTGTTATACTCAAGGGGCCCAAAGCTCACAGGCTAACAACTCGCAAAAACTACCCTGCGGGGCTCCAGTGTGTTCCCAAAATATGTCACGTAAGTCACGTGGGGCCAACAAGGCGGGTGCAATGGATAAATTTGTCACTTCCTAGACAGGAGCAAGGAGGGTCTGCCTCGACCCAAGACAATTTGGATGCGCCTTCGTGTCCCCCTCAGCCTGACCTCACAACTTTAATGGAAACCATGGCGAAGAACTTTGCGTCATTCCATGATAAGCTGGATGACATTAATGCTAGTGTGGCCTCTATGCATGCCAAATTGGATCAACATGGCGCCAGGCTGGTGGAGGCTGAGACCAGAATCGGGGCCAACGAGGATGAAGTGCACACTCCCCAAAACACAGTCTCTGACCTAGTGCGCGATATGAAACAAGTCAAGGCGAAGTGTGACGACTTAGAGTCCAGATCCCGCAGGAACAATATCTGCATTGTGGGGGTCCCGGAGTCTGCCCTCAAGGGCAAGATGGAACTGGCTGTTGAAAATCTCCTACGAGATTTCTTGGGCAATCCTCAACTTTCCCCGTTCTTCACGATCGAACGCGCTCATCGGGCGCTGACCCCTGCCCCAAGCCGGGCGATTTCCCCAGGCCGATCATCGCTAAGGTTCTAAGCTTTCTGGATAGAGATCACATATTACGCTTGGCTCGGGAGAAGGGGGAGCTGAAAGTTGAATCTCAAACTATCTGAATCTATCTGAATCTTCCCGGACTTCTCTGTCAATGTGCAGACGGAGCGCAGGCAGTTCAACGGTGTGAAAAAACTGCTTAGAAAGAGGAAAATTGAATATGCCATGTTGTTCCTGGTACGGCTGAAGCTCACCCACCGCAAGAAGTTGTATTTTTTCACGGTGCCGGAGGAAGCAGTGAAATTCATTGAGCCAAATGATGACGGTTGAGGGAATCCGTCCTGACACTTGCGGGTGGGCCTCCTTGAGTACCGCTAACATGCGTGTTGTCTGCATTCCCCTTGTTGAATTTATGGATTTCGCATCCTGTGTATCCTCTGCTAGTTGCAACTTGTTGTAATGCCTCCTAGAAATTGAATTACTAATTGATACCGCTGTACGATCCACAGTGCACTGCACCAATCTCGCATTTAAGTTGGGTTCACAGCAGCAGCGACCCCCGCTGCAGTTGCAATGCTGAGTGTGGCATGTTATGATCACTGGTTGCGCCCCAGTTGGGCATACAGGCAGGCCGCGCCTTGTTGGGTTTGGCATGCTTGCATCAGGTCTACAGGTGGGTCTTTATGGACTGCTGAGTTGGGGGGGCAGTGACGGTGGGGGGTAGAATTGTGGGATGTTACATCAAAAATGGCAAGGAAGTAGTGGCTTGGAGGGCAGAAGGGTGCGCCACTGCATTGATAATCGACACATGGTCAACAAACAACGCCACACAGTGCTGGGATGCCCCATAACACTATAACATGGCTATTAGGCTAATGTCATGGAACATCCGGGGGCTAAGCAACTTTACGAAAGCCCGCAGGATAACGGCGTACACCCAGAGGCACGGGGTCAAAATACTCCTCTTGCAAGAAACCCACGCTCTTGCGCAACTCTCTTCCTCTCTGGCACTGGCATGGGGCACCAATAAGTATTACACGGCATATTCCTCTCAGTCCAGGGGTGTCCTCACCTTAATTCATAAGTCAGTGGAATTCTCCCTACGCACTAGTCACAAAGATCGTAAGGGTAGGTAGGTGGTCCTCCATTGCCTGCTCGCTAACACGGAGTGCCTTTTGGTTAACACATACGCCCCGAGCATAGATGCTCCGGATTTCTTTTATGACATCAACACCCTGCTCCAGAGATATGTCGGGGTCCCGATCATCTGGGGGGAAGGACATGAACCTCATATTAGACTCTGAGCTGGATAGATCAGGCGCTGCACCCAGGACGATATCCAGAGCTGCTCGTCGGCTCCATGCCCACATGGGTCCTGCTGGCCTAGTCGACGCCTGGAGAGCACTTAACCCACAGGTTAGGGAGTATACATTTTATTCCTCTGCACATGATAGTCATTCCAGAATTGACCTCTTCCTCCAGTCAGCTGGGCTCATAGGGAAAATTCTCAGCATGCAGATACTTCTGCGCACACTTTCCGACCACTCCCCAGTGACACTGGACATAACTCTACAGCCTGCCCTCCCTCACCACTCCAACTGGCACTTCAAATCGGAGGCATTGCACGACATAGTCTTTAAGGCTGAAATCCTTGCAGATATTGCCGCGTTCTTTGAAAACAATAAACGGCACGACACAACCGATGGGGTCCGATGGGAGGCATTCAAGGTGTTCATCAGAGGGATGTGCATCTCCGGGGAAGCTGGGGTCCTGAAAGACATTAGGAACTCTTTACAGCGCTCCGAGGCCAAACTCAAGGAACTAGAGCATGGATACGCCTCCGCCCCCTCCCCACCCAAGTTGGCGCAGATACAAACAGAACTGGAAACCTTTGAGACCCACGCCCTTAGGGAGATACGATACTACGCCTGACCCATTGCGGCTCGGAAGTATGGCGAGGGGGAAAGACGTGGTTGAACCCTGGCCAGACTGGCCCGGATTGAGGGGGGCAGAACCCGGATTGATAGTATCATTGACGAGAACAGAGTGCGACATTGGTCGGACCAACCCATTCTTGAGACCTTTGCTGATTTCTATGCTGCCCTCTACGCCCCGCAGCGCGAACATAGCCCGCAGGACCTGGATCTTCTCCTTGACCGTATCCCCATGTCCTATATATCTCACGCCACTAAAAAGCAATTGGACGCCCCATCACCCTCGATGAGATAGCCGTAGCCATCTCGGCCCTCCCCAAGGGAAAGGCTCCCGTCCCGGATGGCCTAACCGCCGAATTTTATCAGGAGCATGTTGCGTTACTGGCCCTGCGCCTACATGAGGTGTGGGCCGTGTCCCTACGCCTTGCCATTCTCCCCCAATCCCTCCATGAGGCCACCATTACCGTGCGTCCTAAGCCGGGCAAGCCTCTGGAGGAGTGCGGCTCCTACAGACCTCTTTCCCTCATGAATACTGACACCAAAATATTCGCCAAGATCATTGCGAACAAGTTCCTCCCCATCATGACATACTTGATCCACCCGGATCAGAGTGGCTTTGTCCCCGCCCGCTGCACTGCTTTAAATATCTGGCGACTGTTCAATGTCATCTCTAGAATTGACCCTAAGGCTAACACGGTTGCTGTGACACTAGATGCCCAAAAGGCGTTTGATATGGTTTCATGGCAATACCTATGGGCGGTGCTTGAGAAGATGGGCATGCTCACCTACATCAAACTGCTTTATACCAACCCTGTGGCCAGAGTCCTGGTTAACTCTCATCTGTCAGCTCCGTTCACCCTTCATAGAGGGAAACGCCAGGGGTGCCCATTTCCCCCCCTACTGTTCGCGATGGCTATTGAGCCCATGGCAGACAGTGTGAGAGACAAGCATACTCGCAAGGGGATACGCCTGCGCAACACGCCCGAAATCATATCACTGCATGAGGACGACGTGCTTCTGTACATCAGGGACCCCTCGGTCCATCTTGACCCAATCATCCGCGAAATAATCAAAATAGGTACACTCTCGGGCTTCACCATAAATTACACCAAGTCAGACATCTTCCCCCTCACACCTGCAACTCCCCAACCGACATGCGAATTCCCGCTCAGGTGGGCCCCTGAGGTCATCAATAATCTCGGGATCCAGGTATCTCTGTCAAGACCCCTATTGGCCAACATCTATGTGGCTGCCGCACAATATGCAGAAGCCAGAATGAAGATGTGGTGTAACCTCCCCCAGTGCCTATCAGGGAGCCTGTCGCTAATCAAAATGATTATAGTTCTGAAGCTTCTATACATATTCGCTAATGTCCCACGCTGGCCCGGTAAGCACTATTTCACGGATTTGCATGCGGGGTGCGCCCGATTCCTGTGGCATCCTGGGGCCGTATGTAGGAAGTGGCAGCATATGACATTACCCTACGAGAGAGGGGGCTTCAATGCACCGGATCTAACCCAATACTGGATTGCTGCACAATCCCAACATGCAACACACTGGTATAAACACCAAGACCCTCCTCTGCATGTTAAACTCGAGATTCTGGCGACCGAGAAGGTGAATGTCATGTCCCTGATCCTCTACCACTCGTATCATTCTGACGCCCCGGCTGATCCAGTGGCCACCACAATCAAGGCGTGGAAACAGATTTTGCAATTCCACTCCGAACTTTAAATGGTTGCCCTTATGGTCATTCCCGGGCCTCGCCCCCACACAGGATAAACTCCTCATGCAACACTGGCTGGACCTGGGATATCGTGCGCTCTCCGACCTGTTCCCTGAGGGGAAATTTATCACCCCGCAGACATGGAAGCCAGGACACCAAGTCATCACTGGAGTTACTGCAATACTTCAGACTTAGAGTGGCAGTGCAAGACATGTGACCTTCGTACCCCGATGAACCCCTTGAGTCCCCTGAGATCTGCTACATTGCTAATTCCTCAGGAGGTAGGGGCATAGTGTCAGCCCTGTATAAAATGCTCATATCACAAGTTGCAGAATCGTCCCACAAGGTCTGGGACACTTGGAGCCATGATTTGGGGTTGGACATTACTGACGATATGTGGGCCAAAATGTGTACACATACACGTAAGGTCTCCCTCAACTCTAGATTTAGATATGTACAATATGAGCTACTTAATCACCTGTATTACACTCCTCATGTTGTTGGGAAATTTGCACACGATCAGCCTCACGCCTGTCAGAGATGCAGATCCAACGAAGCGGATCACGCCCATATGTTCTGGTCCTGTGGGATGCTGGCTCCATTCAGGGAGGCTGTGCTTGAGGCCCTCTCAGAGATGTTGGGGTTCCGGATTGACCCTGATCCCCTGGCTGTGTTGTTCGGGCTGTGGGAGGGGACTAGGGCAAAGCGTGTTGCTAAATTTTTGAATGTGGGGGCTATTGTGGCTAAAAGATGCATTCTGCAGTGCTGGAAGCGGCGACCCCCCCTCGCTAGAAATGTGGTTAAAGGCTCTTACCTAGACACAGGTGTGTGAGGAGGACTATATCAACACACTGCCTGCTAAAGCTCACCCCAAAAACGTGTGCTCAGAGTTTTGTAGCTATTTGAACAGCAAGGCTGACTTGGAGCTCTTATCTTCTCCCCAATCACCAGACAAGGCAATTGTGCAATCTGAACTATGAGCAGCCTTATTGGACTCGATGCGCTTTTGCGAATGTATTTGGTTTACTGCTAATGCTCTGCTTGTTTGTCCATGTTTTAAATCATGTAACACAGTTTGTTGAGGTAATGTGTAATGCACCAGCTACTGTTCCTTGCCAATAAAGAAAAGTTAAAAAAAAAAGAATTACAAGCTTGCATTACAGGCTTGCATTAGGAACCTGAAAGGTTTATAGTTATAGCATGGTAGATTTGCACCAGAAGCATAAAAGGTGCAAATTCGATATAGGCTTCTAGAGTTTTAGCATTGTTTTAATTATGCTTTGGTGTACCTAAATAAATGTATTCCATTGTTATAATTGAATCGATTCATGTGTTTTCTTTGTGTCTTGTGATTTGTGTCCACAGTAGTAAGATAGGAGTATGTTGGTATTGTGTTGGTATTATTTGTTCTGTATAGCATTGGTATGTTGTTAGAAGTAAGTTAGGAGTAACACAGTGCACATAGGGCCTGATATATAAAGGTGAGGGGGGTATAGGCCACCCCCCCCCAGGGGATTATCAAAGAGTGTCTGAGACCGGAGCATGCTTGCCCAGGTGGGCAAGACGATGATAGGTCTGTATTTTGCAGACTAACAGCTGCGTCCGGCAGGGTCAGACCAGTCGGCACAGCAGCCAAGGCAGGAAAACACATAGTTTTCCGGTCCGAAAACAAGGGCACCAGCAAACTAATAATGAGACCCATAGTGTCCTCAGAGTGTCTCTTCAGACCATGCCAATACTACTTCAACATTGTGTAACAACATGTGTCTCCACATGTCAGCTGTAGTGGTATCCTACTTCTGACACCACCAGCATTTCTTTTCCACCATGACCATATATCTACTCTCATTCAACTTGAGCACAAACAGTGCGACACTCGACACACTTCCACTCAAGCAGTTCAATGTTAATCATTAAACACATCCTAAACACATTAGGGATTGCATTGATTTTGTTAAAAGTCCATTACTGCATAGGTGTGCAGCATAACACTGAAATTCCTCAAAATGTTTTGGTTCTCAGCTTTTGCATCCAGCCACCAATACACAATGTTCTGTCCGTTGGACATGAGACCTGTCACATTGCTAAATGCTTGAAGTCTAAAAGTCCTTGCTGCATTGCAGTGTGAAGCTGAACATCCTTTAAGATCGTTTTTAACTACAAAATGTCTAACATCAACTTTAAGCATCTTGCATGGTTCCCTAGCAGTGGATCGATGACATTCCACCATCACTGCGGATGATGGCCCTTATGGAACAATGCACAGTATACGTATTTCAAGTGTCGGATCGGTGTCTTCAAACAAGCTCTGCTTCCAGCATTGCAGCGTAAGTAAGACGAATCCCTTCAACCCTTCGGTCAGTGATGTGATGTCATCATGCAGGGCAGCAAAAAAGTCCTTTATTCAGAACCTCCACATTGTTCCTAGCACACCGTCAATGCCAAGAGTTCATCTAGATAGGCACGTTGCTGTTTCTACTCCGTGCGACACATTACGAATTACATGCAGCGGTGGAAGCGAATGAGAACAGTTAGAGGTTCTACGTTCATCTCTCCACCATCACGGACACAACACTGTGATGTCACCATTCTACTCTCAAACACAGAAGAGACCGGAGCTCCATTATGCAAATGGCCGTAACGGATGATGGTGCCTCACCGAGGCACTGACTTCAGACAACACCCAACCTCGGGATCTGCCAAATCATCCAGTAAGTGAGAATGTCACTACTCCAAATTTCATGTCATAAGTGCATAAGGTGGGAGGCACAAGTGGCTCCATGGCAGTGCTGCATATAAGTTCTCAGATCAGGGGGATGTGGCCAGCTGCAAGAGCATGACCATGTAGTTCTCCAGAGCTCCCCGGCCACCCGAGAAATCCTGGTGAAATCTTTCCATAAAGAGGAAAACAGAACACAACCGCAGTAACCCCATGACCTGGGGACCTGGAAGAGTATGTATAAATGAGATCCCGTGGGGTACATTGCCCCTGAGAGCAACAAAGGAAGGATCGGACAACGCAGAGGTCCTGAAGCAAAGACAGACGCCGGGGCAGGGCAGAGCTGATCCATATACCAACTGCTCTGCTGAAGCGGGGGAGCTGCTGGCTGATACCAGCGAAGAAAGCCCCCAACGAGGTCAGGAGTGCAGGCGGGACCAACGGAGAGGGACGCACTGACACCCCTGAGACACACAGAATCATCAGTCTTGGTGAGGGACAGTGAAGACCGGGGAGCTGTGCTGAGAGGCACACAGCGGCCCCGGGGGACATACTGAAGCACTGCATCCAGGAAGGAACATAAAGTAGCAGCAGAGCTGCGATGTATGCAACGGCCCCTGTGAGGCACACAACACCACCAGACACAGTGAGAAATACAGCACAGCAGGAGTGGAGCCAGCAAAGGCAAGGGCAGCCGGCTGATAGTGGCACACCAGCCTGGAGACACGCTCAGCAAAGTGGATGAAGTGGATATCATAACTCAAAGCATGTGATTTGAGAGCTGTGGGACATTGATGCTCCCCAAGGGAAGGCGGAAGTTTTGGTGGAGGAACGGGGCCCAAGGCAACCTCAGAGCATACTTGTAGGAAGGTGAAGAGGCCAATCATGGTACCACCTTGGCTGGAACCGTTTGCAAAGGGCCATGTGGGCTGCTGGACTTGTGTGGGCCTAGTGGGAATCTGGGGTGTGGTGAGGTATGCACTTTGAAGTTGGAGAGAGGGAAGACTGGGTGTTTGAGCAAGGCCCAACCCCAGGGAGAGACACGGAAGCAGGGAAGTAGGGAGCCGTGACTGACACAGTGAAGACACGACGGTGGTGAGCCCTGGAGTGAGGGTAAGCCAGGTGGAGAGAGAAGAAGGCAAAAGTCCTGGTCTGGTGGCAGATACAACAGAGGCTGCCAAGATGGTGACAGGCCTGCAGAAGATCAACCCGTTTTCCGACCCCAAAAGCAGGCAGCAAAAGCAGGAAGGTGGGGATCCGGTGCCTGAAGCGGCGCCTACAGCAGGAAATGGAGGAGTGACTCTAGAGGCCCTAATGGAGGCCATACAGCCCACCAAGACCTCCCTGGAGGGGAGCATCAAGGAAGTAGGGTTGGATGTGGCCCTGGTGAAAGTGGACCTACAGAAGGTGTGTGAGAGAGTCACGGAGGTAGAGCAGAGGGTGAGCACTTTGGAGGATGACCTACAACAACTTAAAAACTAGGTGTTGGGCCTGGTGGGAGCAACAAGAACACTAGAAACGAGAGCAGAGGACCCGGAAGGACAGTCCAGATGCTCTAACATCTGGCTGGTGGGGATTTCTGAAAGAGAGGAAGTACCGAGCATGGAACTTTTTGTGGAAGATCTCATCCTGAACACACTGGGGGTGAAGGGACTCTCGAAGCTCTTCACGGTAGAACGGGCACACAGGGTGCCAGGGAGAACCCCACCACCAGGAGGGCAGCCGAGAGTGATAGTTGCTAAGATCCTAAACCTCCGGGACAGGGGTGCAATTTTACAGGCATCCCAGAGGGTGGGCTATTATGTAATAGGTAATACTGAGCTCTGAATCTTCCCTGATTTTACACTGGAGGTACAGAGACAACGAAGAACTTATGATGCAGTGCAACACCGACTTCAAGAGCTTAGTATCAGATACATGATGTTCTTTCCAGCTAAACTCAAGATTGTGGTGGAGGGAATATCCATTTTTTTAGCATCAACACAGGAGGTATGGTACTGGCTGCAGTCTAGGCCACAACGCCCGATGCACAGGGAGCAAGGAGCAGAGGGAGAGACTTGATTTGGAGGCTGTACTCATTCAGGAGGAGTAGAGGTATGAATTAGCGATGCAAACTGGAGTTTACAGGGCAGCAATTGCTTTAGGATGGGTAGGGGGAAAGAACGGCAAGGAAGATGGAGATATTCATTCCCGATTGTGTTTTTCTCTATTTGGGACATGTGGAAGGGGCGATAGGGGGACACCCCCATTGGTCCTGGCTGTTCATCCAAAGGGGAGGAAGGGAACATGGACAACGCAACTGGGGGTTGAGAATAGGGGAGGGGTGAAGGGGAGGTTGGAGATGCTGGGAAGGGAAGGGGGTCGAGAGTGAGATGGGGAAGAGGGAGTTGCGGGGAGGGTAAGGGAGGGTTGTGGGAATATGTAGGGGAAGTGGGAAGATATGGAAGCGAGACTGAGAGGAGGACCCGGAGATAGGAAAGTCACCCACAAAAGGGAAAGGGAAATAGCAGAGGATGAAAGGAGGGGGAGTTAGGTAGGATACTGGTAGTCCAGGGAGCCGCAAATTATACCTAGAGAGCTCAATGGGGAACATACACTTGAAGATCGGGACATGGAATGTTCGGGGGCTGGGAACCATCCATAAAAAAAAAGATTGGAGGGCTTTCTAAAAAGACAGGGAATACAGGTAGCCCTGATACAGGAGACACATTTAACTAGGGCCGACCTGGTGGCACTAGGGAGACAAGGAGGAGGGAAAGTGGTTGGTACCTCATACTCATCGCAGGCAAGGGGGGTGTTCACTTGGGTCACAGTGGGGGTGCCGCTACAGGTGGAAAAGTTCTTGATTGAAGTGGTGGGGAGAACAATAGTGCTTTGGGGGAAATTACAGGGGTGAACGATATGTGTGGCAAATTCATATGCACCGAATATCGATGACCGGAATATTTTCCATTGGTATTAAAAAATAATAGGAGCACATAGAGAAGGCCTGCAGTATGGGGAGGGGATTTTAACTTCCAACTGGATGTGAATGTGGATGGGGTGCGGGGATCAGGCCCCCATAGGAGACAAATGGTGGCGCCACTACACAGGCTAATGGAAGAGCTGGGCCTTTTAGAGCCATGGAGAGAGGAACATGGCGAGGAGAGGGGGTTCTTATACCACTCGGGTGTGCATAGGTCCTACTGTCATTTGGATTATTTGTTGGCAGGTATGGAGAGCTTTCATCTATTTGAAGGGATGGAATATCTAGGACGCACCCTATCGGACCATTCCCCCTTAGTGCAGGAAACTGCGGGGGACGGGAAAGGGACTCCAAGTTTGACTCTATTTTCATCCTTGCCTCATGTGACAGGAGACTACAATTTGGTCCATTTTGCAGGTATCAAATGCTCTAAATGAATAGAACTTGGCACTCTTGGTGTTCTGTTTCATCCTTCACACGTTCACTCCTTTCCAGAATAAATAGCCAACCTTGGCAGCTTCAGTCTTGGCTCCAGTCCAGACAACCTCGCCATGCAGCTCCACGATTTCAGCTTATTTTTGCTGTGACAATTCTCCCTTTCTTATTCATGGGTCCTGGCTTACTAAAATTCATGATACCAATGTCCAGCTCCTGTACAATGGTGGCTCTGCCTGCATTTTATTCTCTACATATAGCCAGCTTATTTCATGTCTTTTCAGCGTCTGTACAATTATTGAACGGTTGATTCTCTTCAGGACTTCGTGCACGTGTAATCTTATTTGTCATATTAAAAAGTTCACTTGATTCTTTACTTCGTCATGAGTTTCTGTAGGATCCTTACATCCTCTTCAGGCAATATACTGAGACGTCGTTCATACTCTCTTATGATGTCACAGACTTCTTTCTGTGCTCTTTTTCATATTCCTTCAGGGAGTTCCTCCCTCAGATCATCTTTCCTTCGGGTATACATTCGATAGAGTAGTCTCAATTGGTACCTTCTTTCGAATATACGCTGCGTATTGACACATCAGCTGGTGTCAAACCAGGTAGGATCTCAGGCTTTCAACTTATAGGAGGGAGGGGGCAGGGTTTCCTGCAGAGGCATGTAGCTGCTCCTCTACATTCCCCCCTCTGGTCGAGTCCTCAACCACCTCCTCAATTGTTTCTACATCCTGACATTTTCTCTTGAAGAAGTCTTTCTTTGGTGTCCATATCTTCATCACCCCTCTAGGGGAGCCTGCTGATTTGACATGTTCATCTACGGTCCAGGTCATGTAGTTACATTGCCCATTCGGGGTACAATAGACCAATCGTTCCACATACTTCTAATGATTCTTTGGATACAGCAACTTTGTTCCCTCTGATGCTACAATGCTAGCCTCTATATATTTTCAGACAGCTTCATCAGTCAATTCCTTGGCGTTATGTACAGGTTTGACATCGATCATGATCTTCATTCCTACCACCTTTTTTGCTGTTTTCTTGCATTGGGCAGTCGCTATCCTGATTACACAGAATCCGAACATCACCAACACTAATATTACTCCAAGATTTTTGAATATATTTACCAACCACTGCAGAATGCACGAGAACAGGGAGGCAAACCAACTTTCATCTTCAATGTCCTCGGTCTCATATTCCATCATTTTGGCGCAAACTCTTCCTTCCATTGCTGTGATCATATCAAGGGCATTGCGGTTCTGGAGGGTCATCAATCATATGGCCCTCAGCTCTTCCTTAATAGCGTTAAATCCCTTTACGGTAGCATTTATTGTCTGCAGAAGCTCCCATCTGGTGATCTGTAGCCACTTGGCATTTGCCACTGTTTATATCCCAGGCATAATATAGTCATCAATATTGTGGCAGTCTTGCTGAACAACCGGTGCTCCTCAGGAATTGAGTCATATGCGGTTATTGATTTGGCTAAGAAATAATTCTCTCTTTTTGTCAGACGGAGAAGTTCAAGTGATCTTCTTTTTCTCAAATGGGCATCCATTTTTGGAAATTCACCAATGTTCAGGTCACTTTGAGGAATCACTAATGCTGGAACATGGATGAGCACTAAAGAACATACTCCACCCCAATCCTTGGGGCAACTTCATTTAAGCTCTAGATTCACAAGCCCAATATCGGTCTATAAGGACGGCTGTCGCTTCTCCCATCCTAGGAACGTCAATTGTGGCTTTGCATCCTTTGTTATGCCCACGTGGTTCTTTCCATGACTTTGGAAGACTATTGTCACATTGACCAATGGAATGACAACTACTGGGCCGGATTAGTCTTCTACCGATGTCAGTAACTTGGAGTGCTTGGCCCATGATTATAAGCATCCATCATTCACTCTCTGCACTTCTTGTAAGTATTCTGTTTTCAGCAGATGAGCTGCACAGGACATCATTCCTTCTTCCCATCCCTTCTTGGTATTCACTCATCCATAGATCAATGATTGAGTTTGTTCCCAGCATTTAGGTGATCAGGCTATTTCTGTCACATCAGGGCAATTCATGCTTATAATTTCATCAATGATTACTTCATCCTGTCCTGCAGCAGTATACACAAGCATCTCTCTCTTTCATCCAGGCTCATTTTCCATTTGTAGCGTTTAGATGTAGTCATCATTGTATGGAAACGACCATTTCGATCTGCATCACAAGGACGCCCAGCTTCCTTGGAATTGTCCTCGAGTTGTACATGTTGCAAGATGACTCAGACACTTTGCATCATGCTCTGGAACCTCTCTGGCAATAAAAGCTTGTAATGTATTCATAGCATAGGGGATGAGAGAACAGATGTGCTTATATGCTTTCTGCCCCACTTTTATCATGTGTTGGTACCACATGTTATTCCCCAGGTGAGCTGTATTATCTAGATAGGTATTTATCCTTTCACTACCTTCCTCTGCATCTCTTTTGTGTTTCCCAAAATCTGTATAGAAATCATAGAGTAGGTCAAAAGTCATGTTCACAGTAGGGAGAACCATAGGAACATCTCCTTCAGCGGAAGTACTAAGATGGTAGAGACTGTTAAAGATGAGGAACAGAACAACAACAAGAACAATCATGCAAGAATCTACGATCCCCTGACCAACTCCACCATCCATACCCGATCCACCTCCAACACCCCTAACAGCAAAGACAATCAAGGCCATCATCCCCTACAACTTAATTGCCGTCTCTTTAGAGAGTCCACCACCTACACCACCTCCCCTAACAGCCAACAACTGGATCAGTCGCCCCCCACCCCACTTACACACTTTGGCATAAAAGGTGCCTTAATAAATGCCCGCTCTATGGTAGCCCACGCCACAGACATAGCCGACTTAATCCAAAATGAAAACTTAGATCTCCTAGCAATCACTGAATCCTGGCTCCACCCTGCAACAGGTCCAGCCATTATGCTAGCCACCCCAGACAATTACTCCTTTATACGACTAGATCGCACCACTTCTAGAGGTGGCGGCCTTGCTATAATTGTAAAAACTCATTTAACGTTAAGACTATCTGCACCAACTAACTCTAATTCCTGTGAATCCCTAACACCCAAACTTACAATAGCCAATAACCAAACTATCACCATCCATTTGATTTACCGACCACCAGGACCCCTAGGTTCCTTCGAGGAAAACCTCACGAACCTACTCTCCAATAACCTAAAAAACTCCACTCAATGCCTCATCCTAGGAGACTTCAACCTTGGATTCAATGACATTCAAGACACTAATGCTATACAGATTAATAATGCCCTCGAGGAACTAGGCTTCTCCCAAAAGATTACGGAAACCCACGCACATCAAAGGTAGGACTCTTTATTGGATTGCGGAACATAATTGCCCTACCTCCATCACGTCTATACTACCTCAACATTGGTCCGACTACCACCTAATATCATTCTCCCTAAAAGCCACACACCCATTGAACAAAAGTACCATAGCTCCCACTGCACCTACCAGAAATAAAAAAAACATTACTCCTGAAAATCTCATCCCTCTCATGCTACCTACCTTAAATTCCATCTCAGATCAGACTGACCCAGCCACCATGGTAGATATCTACAACGCAGCGATGCTGGCCTCTCTAGACGCCATTGCACCCTTGAAAATCAGAAAAAGCAAACCCTGCCAACGCCTAAATAAATGGTTCACGCCCCTCCTGAAAGACATTAGACAAAAGAAACGACTGAGTGAAAAAATCTGGAGATCAGACCCCTCAGTCGTCAATAAAAACAACCTGAACAAAATAGCCACCCTCTATAAAAAAGAGATTATCCTAGCTAAACAAACATCCTATAACTCCCGAATCTCTCAAGCTAAATCTAACACTAAAGAATTGTTTTCTATCCTGAAAGAAGTAGAATCTCCTATCCAAATACCTGATTTGTGCCTCAAAGGTAAGAACTGGTGCACGAGTATACAAGAGGCCCTGGCAAATAAGATTAAAATGCTCCAGGAAAAACATTAAAAACAAAAAAAGTACCATCACTGCTCCCAATGCCGCTATCATAGACACCTTCCCTAAGACTGCCACGAACACCCCACCCACCCGGCAACCCACCCCAACACCACACAGTCCTGACACTACCAGCTTCCATTTCCGCACAGTCTCTATTAAAGAAGTTGAGAAAGTCATCCTCACCCTCAAAACATCTAATTGTCAGGGTGACCCGTGCCCAGCCCAACTCATAGAAGATGCTGCCCGTGAACTCTCACCCTTCATCACTAAACTTATAAATGCCTCATTCTCATCTGGCACCATACCTAGCAACTTGAAACACTCATGGGTCCTGCCCCTCCTTAAAAAACAAACCTTGGACCCAGCCATCCCAACCAATTATCGACCTATAACCACTGTGCCCTTTTTACTTAAAATCTTGGATAAAGTAGCATACTTAAAAATTCAGCATCATCTGGAACTTAACCAACTCTTGGGAGTTTGTCAGTCTGGCTTCAGACCACAACATGGTACTGAGACTGCACTCCTAGATCTCAAGGCACAAATTGACACGCTCAGAGACAAAGGCAAGACGTTACTACTGCTGCTCCTCGACCTCTCTGCCGCTTTCGATCTGGTAGACCACTCAACACTCTGTAACCACTTGGTCACCGCAGCCCACTTCTCCCAAGAGGCAGTCAACTGGATCCAACCCGTCCTCAATAATAGGACCATGAGGGTCTTATCTCCCCTAGCAGCTGCAGACCCCACACCCATCACATGTGCCGTACCCCAAGGCTCATGTGTATCTCCCACTCTGTACAACATCTTCACAAAGCCCCTTTTCGATGATCTAGATGGTCTAGGCATCACCTACACGAACTACGCAGATGATACATAGATCCTCATCCCGTTGACGGGCGATTATGACAAGGATTTGGCCTTTGTGAACAGAGTGTACCTCATCATCCAGGCATGGATGGCCTCACTTGGACTATGCCTGAATGATGACAAAACAGAACTCCTCATCTTGGGCTCATCCTCCAATATAAAAAAACTTGATCCCAATTATGCCTCCTTCATAATTGACACCAACAACATAACGGTGACCAAAGTAGTCAAAACCCTTGGCTTCCACCTAGAATCTACGCTCACCTTTGGCAAACAAGTAAATGCTATGCCCTCAGCCACCTCCTATACATGCAAGCTAATTAGAGCAGCCAAACCATTCCTCTCCTCTAACAATTGCGTTACCCTAGCTAGAGCACTAATTCTGTCTAAATTAGACTACTGTAATGCTCTATTTATAGGCAGCAACAATTACATCACCACCAAAATCCAGACTGCAAAATAATGCACTTAGAGCTGCCCTCAGTCTTCCTAAAAACGCCCATATATCAGACCTCAGGAGATCCGTCAACTGGCTATCCACTAAAGACAAAATACTCCTTAAAACTGCATCTCTGACACATAAATGCCTCAACCACGCAGCCCCCCATTACCTAGTAAAGAGATTCACCACACAAACAGCTGTACGCCCCCTAAGAAAAGCTAATTCCAACCTCCTACTGGTTCCCAGATTTAGGCTCACCAAATCTGGTGGGAGTAGCCTCCCGGTTAAAGCAGCTCAACATTGGAATTCACTTCCCCCTGCCTTAAGGGAAGACCTCCCACACTTACAATTCTGATCCAACCTCCTTCAATGGTTAAAGGAACACGACGTCTGACATTACCACACTAGCCGCTCTTTGACCTGCTGTATATATGTATATTTATGTATATTGTATATTGGTATATATGTCCTGCCAATTTTTATGCATCCCCCTACAAACTGTACATACCTTGTCCTTGTTTCTTCGCTCCATGTTTATGCCTGTATACAGCATTGTAACCTGGCTGTATTGTATATAACTCCTATGATTCTGTAAACCTAAGTTGAACAACCTGTCACCCGCAGGCGTTCCGCTTGGCGGCTTCTCCCGCGTTGGAAATTAGGACACAGGTATGCAGGGCACTAGTCCCTCCTTTGTGTCCATCACGCTTCCTCCTCACGACGCGGGGCCGCTGGGAGTATAATTACCTTCCCGGCCCAGCGGTCCCTGCGTTGCAACTGTCCAGTGGAAGCCCTCGTTGCTTCCTGGTTCTTCGCTCCTACCCCGTTTCAGCTTCCGTCTACTCTGCTCTGCTCTGCTCTGCTCTCGCGCCCCTTCACGGCGTACGTTTTTTCTCTTTTCTCTCTCTCCTCCAGTTTTCCCTGTAGTCACCGTGCCTCGGCGACTTTTGTTTCAGTTCTCTGCGGTTCCGTCCTCGCGGATAGGCTCCGCCCCTTTTTTCCTTCGTTCCTCTGCTTTCTCTCTGGACTGCCTTGCCGGTGCCTTGCCGGTGTTTTTTTCCTGACCTCCTCCCATTCCTGGTCCTCGCCCCGCTAGTTGCTTGGCTGGCAGGGGTTTCGGGGATTCTTCCACTCAGTAGGACCCCCCTGCTGCTTTGCTGTTCCTGCAACCAACACGGATCCTGCTTATTACTTTCTCCTGCTCACCTGCACGGCCACGTACAATACTACCTTGCTGACAACCTGAGGAGTCCCAGGGTTTTTTCCCCATCAGGGGTTTTTTCCCCTATTTTCGGCTTAGTCCCGGAAGGGAGGTCCCCGGCCAGCTGTTCCCAGCAGCAGTCAAGGTGGCCTCCCTCCGTGACAAGCAGGCACTTCGAAAAAAGGAGAAGGACTATCTTACTCGACGGCGGCTACAGGATCCCAGCAGTAATTCCGGCAGTTCAGGTGAGGAGAGCTGGACAGAAGGGGGAGAAAAGGGAAATCAGGCACCTAAACCATCACAGATTGCAACGCCAAGTAAAGACACGATGTCCGCTGAGGGACAAGTGCAAGAGCTTTGGAAGGCGATCCAAGCTATGTCTCAAGAACTCCAGGGAGTCAAGGCAGAGAACGCCCTCCTTAGACAAATGGTTTCCGCCAGGGAACCCCCTCCTCCAGAACTACCACCTACGATACTATCCTCGGGAAAGTTTGACGGTGCCCCCAAGAAGGTGAAGGAATTCCTAGAGGCATGTACTGTCTACTTTACTTTCCGACCCCGCACTTTCTCTACGGATCAAGCTAAAGTCGGCTTCCTAATCTCGAATATGACCGGCAATGCTTTGACTTGGGCTACTCCCCTAGTCATAAGCAACAATGCCATACTTCAAGACTACTCAGCATTTCAGAATTCTCTGAGACAGACATTCGAACGCCCAGAATTATCATTCACTGCTTCTGAAGAATTGTTGGACGTCAAGCAGGGTTCCTTGGATGTCCTGTCATACATTTCGGCCTTTAAGACAGTAGCTTCTGGCGCTGGCTGGCCAGAACCTGCACAGTATGCCATTTTCAGGAGGGGTCTCAAAGAGGAAATTAAGGACGAGTTAGCCAGGTCTACTCGCTCGCCTACTTTTTCGGACCTACTAACGGCTGCACTGCATATCGAGTATCGTCTACAAGAAAGGAAGACAGAAAGACGCAGACAACGTGGCTCAGGATTCCCCCTGGATGTTCGGGCATGCTCTCCCCCTCGTCGCTCTTCCACTGCCGCGTCAGAAGAACCCATGCAGATAGGCGCCACAAGAGCACCTTTGACTGCTGCCGAAAGACGGCGAAGAAGGGAAAAGGGACTTTGTGCCTATTGTGGGTCAGACCAACACCTTCTTAAGGATTGTTCTGAATTGCCTAGCAAGAGGCAGGGAAACGAGCACCCTCGGCATCAATAGGGACTAGTGTCCGGGGGTTTCCAGTTCTCTCTACTCGTCCCTATGTTTCGCTTACAGTTTCTTCTTCTGAACCCAAGGAAGATACCAGACTCATGGTAGTTACTGCCACTCTTACGGTAAAAGGCGAGAAGGTGGAGACTCTCGCGTTACTGGACTGCGGAGCAGCCGGCAACTTTGTTGATACCCTGTGGGCAGACCAGGTCGGTCTACGCAGGATACCCCGGAAGGAAGGACAGAAGATAGAAGGAGTCGAAGGCTCTCCCTTATCATCCGGACTCATCACCCATACCACTGAAGATCTGTCCTTAACAGTTTTTCATCATTCAGAAGTGGTAAGATTCGACATTATCCGGGCTGCACATTTCCCAATCATACTGGGAATCACATGGCTTCGCAAACACAATCCCCAGATCGATTGGACTAAGAACCAGCTGAGCTTTGGTTCTTCATACTGCACCGAACATTGTCTTTCTCCGAAGAGCCAGAAGGGCCCTGAATCCGTTACGGCCTATACCTCGGACTGTGTGAGAGTGTTTGCATTGCCCAACTATTGTTCAGAATACTCTGAGGTGTTCCGGGAGAACCTTCACTCCATACTGCCACCTCACCGGCCCGAAGACTGTACTATAGATCTGGTACCCAATGCCCTAGTTCCCTTTGGCAGAATGTTCTCCCTTACTCTGGCCGAGAAACTTGTGTTACGACACTATCTGGACACTAATATGAAGAACGGGTTGATTCAGCCTTCAAAATCCCCAGCAGGGGCTCCTCTGTTTTTCATAAAAAAAAGAGACTCTACTGATCTGAGACCCTGTATCGATTACAGAGGTCTCAACAAGGTGACGATCCGTGATCGTTATCCTATGCCACTTATCTCCGACATCATCGAGGCGGTACAAGGGGCCAGAATATTTACAAAACTTGACCTCAGAAACGCTTATCATCTGCTCAGAATCTCCCAGGGTGACGAATGGAAGACGGCATTCCGCACTCCATTCGGTCTATATGAGTATAAGGTGATGCCATTCGGGCTAGTTAACGCCCCGGCTGTGTTCCAAAGATTTATGGACAGAATGTTTTCTGACATGCTCTCTACTTCCGTCATCATCTATTTGGATGATATCCTTATCTACTCCTCCAACCTACAAGAACATATCGGGCATGTCACTCAAGTCCTGGAACGTCTACAAAAGAACGAGCTGTTAGTGAAGGCTGAGAAGTGTAAATTCGCGGTCCCTTCCGTGCAGTATCTGGGCTATCAGCTGTCCGAAGAGGGTATAGATATGGATCAGAGGAAGGTTCAGGCCATCCTCGAATGGCCCGCACCCACATCTGTCCGGGAGGTGCAAAGGTTTCTGGGACTTTCCAATTATTACAGAAGATTCATCCCCAACTTCTCTGAAGTAGTATATCCCATCACTCGCCTACTCAAGAAAGAGGCCTCTCCGTTCTACTGGTCGCCCGATACCGAAAACAGTTTCAGACTACTCAAACATCTTTTCTGCTCGGCTCCGATCCTCCACCACCCAGATCAGACTTTGCCCTTCATCCTGGAGACTGACGCTTCTGCAATCGCGATTGGAGCGGTTCTACTTCAGACTGTCAACGGTGTGGAGCATCCAGTAGCCTACTTATCCAAGACTCTCTCACCTAGCCAATTGAATTATTCGGTCCTAGAAAAGGAGTTGTTGGCTATGAAATTGGCTTGTGACGAATGGCGCCATTTACTCATGGGGGCCAGGCATCCATTCCTCATCAGGACTGACCACAAAAACCTGAAAGCCCTCCAAGAAATGGAGTGCTCAAATTCCAGGCAAGCTCGTTGGGCCTATCTTTTCTCACAATATGATTTTCAGATCTCTTACATTCCCGGTTCGCTTAACCGTCTGGCAGACGCTCTATCTCGCAAGGACTCCAGCAAGGAAAGGGCTTCACTAGACACTGAACCCATGTTTCATCACAATCGGATATTGGCCCAGGTCAGTACTTTCCTACAAGGGGTTAAGACCGCCGTGAGTCAAGAGCTTCCTCGAATTGCGTTGCACCCCACTTCTCCTTATCAAGAGAAAGACGGCTGGCTGTTCTTCAAGAAACGTCTATACATTCCGGAAGGCCCGCTGCGGAAGAAGATTCTGGATTGGTGTCACACATCCCGCCTTGCGGGTCATCGCGGGGGAATCAACACTCTGGAGCTCATCTCGAGAACCTTTTCCTGGCCCACCGTGAGGAGAGACACCCTAGACTTTGTGAAGACCTGTCCTATTTGTGCCCGATCAAAATATCCGACGGGGAAACCGTTGGGATTACTTACCCAAGTTGAAATGCCTACTCGCCCTTGGGGGTTGGTTTCTACGGATTTCATTGTAGACCTCCCGGAATCTGGATCATGTACCTGCATCATGGTCACGGTAGATGCATTCTCCAAGATGGCACACTTCTCCCCTCTTTCTGGGGTTCCCACAGCCACCAAGATGGCTGAAGTGTTTGCACGAGACATTTTCAAGCTACACGGTCTACCCGACAAGATCATCTCGGACCGGGGAAGCCAGTACACTTCGAGATTCTGGACAGCCCTGTGTACCCGTTTAGGAATTGAGAGAGCACTCTCTTCGGGTTTTCATCCCCAGTCCAACGGGATGACGGAACGACTTAATGCCACTCTCGAACTATATCTGAGATGTTACGTCACTCAACACCTGGAGAATTGGGTTTCCCTACTCCCTACTGCAGAATTCTCGTATAACAATGCCAAACACTCTGCCATAGGTCTTTCACCTTTCTTTTGTACCTATGGGGTTCACCCTAAGTCCTTTCTCCCTGAAATTCCCAGTTTCACCAATTCCCCGACGGCCGAAGAGGTGTTAGATCAGATCAAGGATGCCCATGACACAGCATTACAGAGTTTGGAGAACAGCAGGAGACGATCTAAGATGGGAGTGGATAAACATCGCAAAGAATGTCCGGACTGGAAGCCAGGCGACAAGGTGTGGCTGTCCACCCGGTTTCTACCCAAATGGACAAGACCCTCTAAACTGTCCCCTCGTTATCTGGGTCCTTTTCCCATTCTTCTCAAAATCAATCCTGTGGCTTACCGTCTTCGGCTGCCGCCTTCTCTAAGTCGCATTCACCCAGTCTTTCATTCCTCTCTCCTTAAAGACTTCTATTTCGATTCCCATCACAGACCAGTGCCCAGACTCGCTCCATCACAGACCCCCACTCAAGCAGAATATGAAGTCTCCAACATTAGGGACTCTAGGTTCTATCGAGGCAGGTTGGAATACCTTTTGTCCTGGAAGGGTTATCCGGAGTCGGAGGACTCTTGGGAACCGGCTTCTCAGGTGCATGCGCCTCGTTTGCTCGCTAGATTTCACCGCCTGCACCCAGGGAAGCCGGGGGTGATACGGTCTGGAAGGGGGCATACTGTCACCCGCAGGCGTTCCGCTTGGCGGCTTCTCCCGCGTTGGAAATTAGGACACAGGTATGCAGGGCACTAGTCCCTCCTTTGTGTCCATCACGCTTCCTCCTCACGACGCGGGGCCGCTGGGAGTATAATTACCTTCCCGGCCCAGCGGTCCCTGCGTTGCAACTGTCCAGTGGAAGCCCTCGTTGCTTCCTGGTTCTTCGCTCCTACCCCGTTTCAGCTTCCGTCTACTCTGCTCTGCTCTGCTCTGCTCTCGCGCCCCTTCACGGCGTACGTTTTTTCTCTTTTCTCTCTCTCCTCCAGTTTTCCCTGTAGTCACCGTGCCTCGGCGACTTTTGTTTCAGTTCTCTGCGGTTCCGTCCTCGCGGATAGGCTCCGCCCCTTTTTTCCTTCGTTCCTCTGCTTTCTCTCTGGACTGCCTTGCCGGTGCCTTGCCGGTGTTTTTTTCCTGACCTCCTCCCATTCCTGGTCCTCGCCCCGCTAGTTGCTTGGCTGGCAGGGGTTTCGGGGATTCTTCCACTCAGTAGGACCCCCCTGCTGCTTTGCTGTTCCTGCAACCAACACGGATCCTGCTTATTACTTTCTCCTGCTCACCTGCACGGCCACGTACAATACTACCTTGCTGACAACCTGAGGAGTCCCAGGGTTTTTTCCCCATCAGGGGTTTTTTCCCCTATTTTCGGCTTAGTCCCGGAAGGGAGGTCCCCGGCCAGCTGTTCCCAGCAGCAGTCAAGGTGGCCTCCCTCCGTGACAAGCAGGCACTTCGAAAAAAGGAGAAGGACTATCTTACTCGACGGCGGCTACAGGATCCCAGCAGTAATTCCGGCAGTTCAGGTGAGGAGAGCTGGACAGAAGGGGGAGAAAAGGGAAATCAGGCACCTAAACCATCACACAACCCTCTTCTTGCCTTCGCGCCTGAATACCCCTGGGTCTGGTGCGCTATATAAATAATAAAACAAACAAACAAACAAGCAAGCGTGTATTATACTTAAGAATCTGGGCATCCATCTCTTACGCCACCCTACTACTTGTTGAACTTGTTCATTCTCTATCTCCATGCCACTCTCTTCATTATTCATTTTTAATACAATCATCAATTTTCTTTATATTTGCAACTGTAAAATATGTTCAATTATAGCAACAATGATTCTTCTTATCACTGGACCATTTTTAGGATCCTGCAAGAAAGTGTGAATATTAAAATTTCTTCTACCAAGAGCAGGGTACAACTGAAGTATACACACAAAGACAGCAAGCACAAGACAATGAACGACACTATCAGCAGGTCCCATATGTTTGATCACTTAAAACAGATATTCGCCACGAAAGTAACCTGGATTCAGATCTCTTTTCCAATTTCAGATGAAGACCTGAAATTTAGGCATAACTCCGATGTATTATTTTCTGCTTCAATATGTATTTCTAAAAGTTCATTTCAAAATTCCTAGAATTCTCTGCAAGTCTTTTCACTCTCTGCTAGAATATCTATAAGGAGTTTCTTATTGAATTCCAGTTCAAATAAAGTATGTATTAATCACTCATTGTTTTATCGTCCTTCTTCTTGGTCATCGATTGGGTCTGCACACGCTGAAATTCTTCTTCTTGTCTTGCTTTTGGATCAGCAATGGTGGGAGGAAAGGTCTCACCTTTTATAAATCTTCTCAGGTGCAGCCAAGCACTTCCTCTGTGTGCCTTGGCAGCAGAAGGGGACACTTCTGTGATAATAAAAGGGCCATGAAAACGGGGCTCATGCCACTTCCTGACAAAAATTAACACTAGGTCCTCAACATATAACTACGATGATGGTAATAGTTTGCTTGGATCGGTTGCCAATTTATCTTCTGTGTTCTCAGACCTACCCCCCCCTCTGGTGCTTGACTTGATCTGAAATGATATAAATACTAGAAGTCATACATGAAGTTTTAGCTATGCTATGGGCGTTCTCATTTGGTGTCCTGTAACTAGATTTAGCAGGGTGAGGTGGTGGTCTGATCCTGGCTGATTCTGAAGGGCATATAAAGCTAGGGGTAGGCAATACAGGCATCCCTTTATCAAAGTCAATTTGATCTTGCCAATCCTGTTCTTCAGGAGACCGTTGATTCTCCCACATATATCTAGCTTGCTGGTGATAAGCAGAATACAACCTGTGCTTTATGTTTATTAGAAGCACTATTGGCTCAAATAGCTCATTGACAGAATGCGGCCCATTATCAGATCTTAGTACCTCACAAACACGCCACCTCGAAAACACCTTGCACACTAAAACCTTTGCTTGTATTACTCCTCTAATCATTCTCAGTGTGTGTCCAGCAGCAAACATTTGACACACGATGCAGTTCACCATAAATAGTGCAACGTGTTCCAACAAATTAGGCATGGACCAGTCTTCAGCAATACTGGCAGCAAGTCTTTCTCTAGTTACATGCGCAGGGAAATGAAGCTGTTCAAGTGCAACCTTTAATAAAGTTACTGGCATCACTGGCTTTCCAGTGCTGTCCTGTCACCATAATGCTTCTGTGGGGGATAAAGAACACCCCCATCATTTCCATGATTCTTGCTCTTCCTGTGGCGCGCTTCCTTTAATCTCTATTAATTGGATTATCGACAACTTATTAAACCCCTCTTGCAGTAGCATTGTTGTAACAAAATTTTCTTTAATACTCTGTGTCAAAACTCTGAATTTCTGTGGAATATGCAACCCCTGCAAGGGAACAATTCTGGTTGCTTAGTACGCGCTGTGCATTTAACGTCCGCTGTGGCCACTGGGAGTTGTAGTACCTTAATGAGCCTATCCAATAAGGATGCATGCTGCACTGGAGTGCCATCTGTGTGGAGGTAGCTCCTCCTTTGACAATCCTGCGTGTACAGTTGACTTCATGTAGACGGAGTCACTGTACACCATCACTTCCTGCCCTTCATGTTTCTCAAGTGCGACAACAATCGCTACTAGTTCTGCTGCTTGCACTGAAAAGTGAGACGGTAGCCTTGCACTCACCACTACTTCAAATTCTCCATTTAACCTGTGTCTTATCCCTGCGGTGCTTGACTGCCTTTCCCCACTAGTCTGGTCAATTCTCAAAGAACCATCAATGTAGAGAATCTCCCCTCCCGCCGAAGCATTCTTCTTCACTCGGGGTATATCATCACAAAATTCAACATAATTAGCACAGTCATGCACATGATCGCCTTCTTCTACATGTTCAGCTATAAAAGTGGCAGGGTTCCCTATTTTACATCTTATGATTTTAATCACTAGGCTAGAAATCATTACCTCGTAAAGTGGAGCTTTTTGGGATGTCAATGTGCACTTGGGCTTCTCTAAAATGGAAAATAGAGCATGGTCCACAAAGAGGGTCATAGACCAGCCCATGACAATACTTGAAGACTTCTCGACCGCGGCCGCATCAGCTGCCAAACATTGTTTGCAAGGGAAGTGTCCTCTCATAACTGGGTCTAAAATTCTACTGCACTGTGCAAAAGGTTTGTACCCCAATGTGGTCCTCCGTGTAAGTACTGCTGTCATGACTGTCCCATTTGTGTTCGAAAACAAATCAAATTCCTCAGCATAATTGGGAATTCCTAAAATAGGGGCTATACAAATTGCTTTTTTCAACTCTTCAAATCCTTCCTCCATTTCTTTAGTCCATTCTAGTTTTGTTTTACCATCTTTGCACTTTCTTTAATTGCTTCATATTTGGGCTGCAATTAAACACCTAGGCTCTAACACAGATGCAAAAAACCTAAAAACTGTTGCATCTGTCTCACTGTGTTTGGTTTTGAGGTTTTCATAATTGCCTCAGCTCTCTCAGGTGTCACTGTCTTTCCCTGATGTGAAATCAACTGCCCTATATATAACACCTCTACGTGGCAATGTTGCAGCTTCTCCTTGTCTACTTTATATCCCTTGCCTGCTAGAATAGTCATCAACTGAACAGAATCCAGTCTGCACTCATCTTTGATGGTGCTGCAAATCAAGATGTCATCTACATATTGTATCACCCCACTTTTGAGGTCAATATTACCTAGATCCATCTATAGGACTCTGCTAAAGATCTATGGGGACTCACAGTACCCTTGAGATAGCCTAGTATGTTTCAGTCTGTTTTGGTGAAACGTAAATGAAGTCAGGTCTTGTGAGTCCTTGTGCAACGGGATTGAGAAAAAACGCATTTTCAAATCGATCACCATGAAATATCGGGCTTCCATTGGGATACTGCATAATATTGCCACCGGATTAGGAACTAAAGGAACCTCTGGTTAAGAGGTCTCATATCCTGGATAGATCTCCATGACCCACCCTTTAGATTTCTTGATCGGATACACCGCAGTATTACACAATGATTCTGATGGCACCAGAATCCCATGATTTATCAGCCCTGAAATAGTCTGAAATATACCCTCATCAGCTTCTCGAGACATGGGGTACTTCTTTTGCTTGAGGTAAAATCGCTCCTGGTTTAAGCTTTATTTTAACCTTAACTATCCCCTTCAATAAACCTACATCATAGGGGCCTGTGGTCGAAAGGGCACTTGGTACCTTTCCAAGAGCCTCCTGAAAAAATGCTGGTCTTTGCTGCAATATCGCCATTCGCTGTGGGACTTCCCTTTTCCCTATCCTTATCCAGTATATAATGCCCATGAAGAACAGCACTTCATCATCACTTCGGTCTTCCCCGAACATATCATCATCAGTTATGCCAGTCAATTTGTACCCTTCCTCAAGAGCTATCACTGTTCTCCAGGGTCGACCCTCATCGTTTATTCATTTGAGGCTTCCCAAATTCACAGAACTGTTGTCAGCATGCTGTGCTTGTTGTTATGCATATGGGGCATTTCTACAATAAATCCACAGACATGCAGGGTTATTCCAACAATTTTAAACCCATTTTGTGAGACGCTCAACAACGTTTATTCTTTTTAGACAATTACCATAGAGTTCACTTACTTAAGTTTGTACTTCTTTAGTTGCATTCAAACCTGCAGTTATTTCCACTGAAAGACGGCGTTTATCAAGTGATTTATAGGTACTGTGGCAGCTACTGCGTTATGCTGCTAATCAGCGTTGCCAATTTGCTGACATTGTGCGCCATGTTAGATGTCCTACTCTCATATCTCACGCTCATGCAGAGAGGTCTCAAGGGGCATCTCTGTTCGCCCCCAACCAGTCTTATTACCTGTTTATCTTCACAGGACTTCTACCAGAATTAGGTGCCATTACTGACACATAGGTTTAGTCCATATTGTTGTCGCTGATCTGATTTATTTTCATATCATTCTGCCCTTCTATAACTAATCACGGCTCCCTTTCTTTATGCTTGTTCTTGTCATTCAACTTATTTATATCATCACATTCTGAATTTATATAGCAAAATAAAGGCTGCCTTTCCTGGTGCTCGTTTTTAATCATATATGCATATATGTTGTTGGAGGCATAGCTGTGTCATAAGATTGGTATATTCACATAGATGGTACAGAATAGCTGCTGCATTTATATTTTGAGCATACATTATATTAGTGGATGAACAATTTCCACTCAATGGAAACATTTAGCCCTGGCAATTCCCCAGGCTGGTACCAAGGATTGAGGTTCTGTGTGGACTACAGAGGAGTCAATGCAGTCACCAACACTGATGCACAACAATTGGCCAGGGCTAATGAGCTTGTGGACAAGATAGGTGCTTCCATGTTTGTGAGCACCTTTGACCTCATAGCAGGTCATTGGCAAATTGCTCTGACTGACCAGACCAAGGAGACAATGGCTTTCTGAACACCAGAAGGGCTCTACCAATTTAGGGTTATGCCTTTTGGGGTGAAGGATTCCCCTGCCACCTTCCAAAGATTCAACACTGAGAAGTTTCCAGTTAGTGAGCTTCCATCCCCTGCACAATTTCAATATCTCATTAGATGAGCCAAACAGTTTGGAATCGATCTTTAGTCTTTTGAACCAAAGCCAACTTATTTTCATAGAACTAAACTGATTTGAATTTCTAACATTAAATTGACTAATTTTGTTAGAGTAGTAATCATCAAAATTTGCTTTCAATTCACATAACATTTTAAAATTCATGTTGTCCAACGAGTTTCGAGAACATTCTCTTCTTCAGGGGTGTGTTATACTTTCAAATTTTGATCTGCAGGAGAAAATTCAAACATATATATCAGTATTCAATTCTATAATAATCACAAAATATTTTTTTCATCTGATTTTCATCAGTGAAATAGAAACATAGCATTATTACATACAATAATGTACTCAACCTTAACTATTTATTGTTAGAACAGTGAGGTTTTCGAAATCTGAGAAACCACTGATAATTTTTATACTTATTAGTCATATCACCAGATTGATTTGGACACGACATCTTAGTCTATTCATAATATCTTATTTAAGAGATGCCTGATTTGATCATATTTGTTTGTGGTGACACGCACAATAAGTTTGAAGGCGCCATCAAAGCACCTATCACAGCCGGCAGGCGTAAGCCGGCCCGCGTAAGCCGGGCCACCGGAACGAAGGTTCTAGGGAACAAGGTTTCGCCTGTCCCAAGCCTGTGTTCTGCACTTCGTGGCTCCACTGGAGGAGCAGGAGCACCAGGACTGCTGCTGGAGCAGTGGGCCCTACCCCAGGAGATGGCCCGAGGCCCAGAGAGGCTCCCTTACACAGATGGTGAGCTAATATCCATATTAGGCAGCGTGATTCGTATTGCGCTCGACTGCCTAATTTCCGCATTCTCATCATCAATAATTGAAGGATAAATCATTTGCATCATTTTCGCTGCATTTGGCTGCCCGTGTAGGTGCGGAGACATGCACTACATAGTAAGCAACATTGTCCTCCACGAGGTTGGCGCCATGTCCAAGATGGTCGCCCCGATTCCGGCATCCTTCCCTTCTGCCTAAATGTGCCTCAGCTGTGTCTGGATTGACTGTAAGGTGCATTTGAAGCACTTATCACAGCCGGCAGGCGTAAGCCGGACCACCGGAAAGAAGGCCCTAGGAAACAAGGTTTTGGCCTGTACCAAGCCTGTCGCCAGCCGTCTACACCATTAGCCAGAACTCCTTCACAAGTTGGACCAGTATTCGTAACATAATACCAAGGTACCCTCTTTTAGACATGTGCCTAGCCGCTGACATTTGCTTCTAACCCGAACAGCCTGAAATTACTAGCCTGATTGTGCACCCGTCACTCAATGTATTACCAGCGCGAGTTTGTCACTGTGTCCCGACTGATCCGCTCACGTACTCCGATCCGTGCTATTCGCGAGTCCGTTCGAGCCGTTACTAATTTACACGGAACGGATTCTATATTCCAAACTGCGCTCACCTTACCCCATAACCTGTGCTCTGCGCATTGCTTAATCCACTATTTGTCTGTATTTTATCAACCACTCGACTTGTCATGTTATCCGCCCAACTACCAGATTGCATCTCTACCTTTACCATGCTCTAATCTACTGTGATCTGATCATGCACACCTGTATGTATTTTGCCTCATGTACACATGCCATGTGTATTGTTGTCAGCTCACCAACCAAATGAGCATATTTCACCCACACTGTACCGCACTAACCTACCTGACCTTGTCTAATCTACTTTGGTAATATGTACCTTGCACAATATTCTACACGATCAGTTGACTGCGTATATATACTAGGTTAACTCTTAGCCAGTTCCCCTCCTATCTCCCGTTTACTACCATTGAGCATTGCTTTATGACCAACTGAACATGCGCACATTGTACTCATGTACCTGCGCCTTGTGTAATCATCATATGCTCACTGCCTGCATGTGCGTGCTGATGTTGTACCTTCTACATGTATGCATCAGTGCCTAATTGACTGCTTAACCTATTGCTCCTACCTTTGATTTGTATTGTTCCTATCTTTGATTTGCTCCCTTGTGCCCTACCCGCATTGGCTACAATCTCCTCTCTCTGAGCCCTGGAAACACCTGCCTCTGCATTGCCCCCCTCTCATCACACCCACAGCCTAGCTGCGAAAGATGTAAGCCTAATTAGTATTTACTGTATAATGGCTACCACCACACTCCTTGATACTTGTAGTCAGGAATGGTATATCGGGCTCCCCCCACCAGGGTTAGAACCAATCTTACCTAGCCTGCCAAATACAGTTATGAATAACTTTGGCACCATCTGCCCGAAATACCCTGGTGCTACAGAGCTAGCAGCACATGCCTCTCTTCCATGTACCACGACTGAGAGCAATTCCCAACTCTGTGGCAGACTTACTAAACTGCATGAGCCACTCAGAAGATCCCTACCACCAACAAACTTGAAATCAAACCGCCAGTATAGTATGAAACTTAACCATACTAACCGGCCCTCATCACCTTCAGCCTCCAACACGAATGCCTTCCAAACTTTAAGATATAAGTCCAAGCCCACTGCCACAAACATATCCACGCCTGTCCAGGTTAAAGCTGAAACGGAGGTACATTCCTTTAAAGGAGCACTCCTTAACGTGAGATCGCTCGTTGCCCATGCCCTAGACATAGCTGACCTAATTACAGAAGGTAATCTGGATTTCCTTGCGATAACAGAGACTTGGCTACATAATTCCGCAGGACCATCGCTTATGTTAGCTATCCCAGACGGATACACAATATCCAGACAAGACCGAGATGGCACCCGAGGCGGTGGAATCGCCATTATATCCAGAGTGAGCCTATCTCCAAGACTACCTCCTACTCAAACTTTGCAATCATGTGAAATACTTACTGCTAAGTTCCAGATAAATAACTCCCAATCACTACCATTCATCTAATATACTGACCACCTGGTCCTCTTGGGACCTTTGAGGAGGACCTGCACAGTATACTAACTAGTAACGTCAAATCGACCTCACAATTACTGCTACTAGGTGACT
Source organism: Ambystoma mexicanum (assembly GCF_040938575.1). Classification (NCBI taxonomy): domain Eukaryota; kingdom Metazoa; phylum Chordata; class Amphibia; order Caudata; family Ambystomatidae; genus Ambystoma; species Ambystoma mexicanum. Next base: position 1,633,142,023 of record NC_090937.1, on the reverse strand, counting down.
TCAATCTAGGTTTTAATAATCCAGCGGATAAGCACACTTCGGACATAGCTAATACCATTAACAGGCAAGGATTGTCTCAAAAAGTTAACAATCCTACCCATATGAAGGGGAGAATATTAGACTGGGTAGCCGATTATAACTGCACAGCTACTATCTCCTCCATCTCACCTCAAACCTGGACAGACCATTCACTTGTGTCCTTTAATCTATTAACCACCAGACCTCTTCCTATGGCCCCGCTAATGGCACCACCATGTTTAACCAGAAACAAAAAGAGCATTATAGCGGACAAAGTAATCCCTGCTATCCTCCCAACTCTAAATGCATTGCCAGATAACCCAGACCCTAGTACACCAGTCCATGGAAATAATCAAATTATGCTTGCTACAATGGATAAAATTGCCCACTTAAGCTTAAAATAAGTAAACCTAAAGCCCATCTAAATAAATGGTTTACGCCACAATTAAAGGACCTACGCCTTATGAAAAGAAAATGTGAAACCACCAGGAGACTATGGCCATCTAATGAGAACAAAGTAAACTTAACCTCTATCTCTCTGCATTACAAAAATGAAGTCTGCCTGGCAAAACAGAACTCCTATGACAAACGCATTGCCAAATCTAATTCTAGCATGAAGGAACTTTTCTCCATACTGAAAGAACTGGAGTTACCAATAGCCACACCTGATCTATGCACCAAGGATATGACCTGGTGTGCAGACATCCAACATGCGCTAGCAAATAAAATAAATACACCCCAAAATAAAATACAGCAAAAGAAAGACACTCTGAACCTACAGCACCTGTCCAATATCCCGCCGCCCAGTGATACACTCACTGCCCAAACCAACAAATTTCATTTCACCAAACTTCTACCGTAGAGGTAGAGAAAATCACCCTATCGCTTAAACCTTCAAACTGAAAAGGTGATATCTACCCAGCACAGATAATAAAAGACGCTGCTAGAGACCTATCACCATTCATTTCCAAATTGATCAATGCCTCCTTCTCCTCAGGTATTATTCCTGCCAATTTAAAACAATCCTGGGTACTCCCACTCCTCAAGAAGCAAACATTAGATCCTCTCATCCCCACTAACTACCACCCCATTACCAGGGTACCATTCTTACTTAAAATACTGAACAAAGTCGCATACAACCAGATTAAAAAATACCTTTAACGGCATAAGCTCCTAGGAGCTAGGCAATCTGGCTACCATCCACTACATGGGACGGAAACTGCCTTAATTGATTTAAAAACCCAAATTGAGGAGTTGAGAGATAAAGGGAAGGCAGCACTTCTCTTACTTGATCTCTCAGCTGCATTTGATCTCGTGGACCATAAAGTCCTTTGCAAACACTTGGACTCTGCAGCTCATTTTTCCACCAAGGCTATCAGATGGATAGAATCATTACTGAGTGAGAGAACCGTGAGAGTGGCAGCGGCGGACCCCACACCTATCCTGTGCAGTGTTGCTCGGGGTTCATGTGACTCCCCGACGCTCTGCAACATTTTCACCAAACCTTTGTTCGATGATTTGGACCTTCTTGGTATCACCTACACTAACTATCCGGATGATACACAGATTCTCCTCCCGCTTTCTGGGGATCATAGTAAGGACCTGGAGTTGGTGAATAGGGTATATCTCATCATCCAGGCATGGATGGCTATCCATGGTCTATGCCTGAATGATAAGACAGAGTTGATAATCCTGGGCACGCACTCTAACATTAACAAACTAGGCCAGGAATATTCCTCTTTCAGTATCAACGGAAACATCATCAAGGTATCCAAGGAAGTAAAAACCTTTGGTTTTTACCCTGATTCCACTATGTCCTTTGATAAACAAGTAAAATCCCTGGCTTCAACCACTGCCTACACTTGTAAGCTGATAAGAGCTGGTAAGCCTTTCCTTTCTAATGACAACCGTATGATCTTGGCTAGAGCTCTAATACTCTCCATGCTTGATTTCTGCAATGGTCTTTACAGTGGTGCTAACAGAGCTACCATCCAGAGGCTACAAACTTTACAAAATAATGCCTTAAGAGCTGCGCTTGACATAAACAAAAGGGTACATATCTCTTCCATTAGACGCCAACACAAATGGCTCTCCACCGACACCAACGACATCCGGAAGCTGCAAATATTACAGAATAATGCCTTAAGAGCACCCCTAGGCACTAATAAAAGAAATCATATTTCATTACTCAGGCGCCAACATAAATGGCTATTTACAGGTAACAAAATTCAGCTTAAGACGCTGTCTCTGACTCACAAAGCCCTTAACAATGCTGCCCCTAGTTACCTTTCAGATAAATTCCATGGAAGAATCTCTACTAGACTAACTAGAGCTGGCAATACCAATTGTCTGACTATACCTAGATACAGGCTCACCACTATTGGTGGCAACAGTTTCCCTGTAAAGGTATCGTAATGTATATTACGTGTTATGAATGACATGCATGTGAAGGTGTTGCTGGGCTTGTAGAATCAGAACGTGCAGTGTATGAGACGGCGCTACGTTCTGTGTTTGGCAGTTGGAGCTAACTGTTTATGCCAGGTGGGATGTTGCCGGTGTTGCTCTTACCATCTTGGATTATACTGCAAGCAACCAATAATAAAAGATACTAATACTATTTTACTGTCTGGCGAGCTTATGTTGACACACCAGCTTGCATCACTGCCGACGAGGATGGTGCTGCTGCGGAGGGGGCAGTTGACGGAGTGTGACCTCGCCCTCCAGTGCTGACATCCCAACCAGCGGGGCGCTGACTGGAGAGGAGGACTGCCTGTGGTGGTGGTTGGCAGTCCAGAGCGGAGCTCCCCAGCTCGTGGGTTGTGTCCACGCTGCTCCCTGTCCTCTACAGCTGGTGTTTTGGTGGTGGAGGCGGAAAGTGTGAGCCGCCATAGGAGGTCTCCGGTGTCCGTGGCGGGGTGGCCACTGCCCCTGGTCCAGAGAGGGTGAGCGCTGGGCTAGCGTTGCGCACAGAGTGTCCGGTGCCTTGTGCCCTTGTGGGCAGTCTTGGGCAGCGGCACCCGGGGTGTTCAGGACTGGAGCAGAGAGCGGGAAGCGCCCCTCCTGTTAGGGTGGAGGTGTCGGGGGGCGGTTTGGCTGGTGTCCGGCATGCCAGTGGCTTCGATGTGCCGTTGGTGGAGGCGGTGACCGACGGCGTTCATTTACTGCAAGGTTGCCTGCACCTGCATCCACTAGGAGGACCTGTCGTGCGCGAACGTTTGGAGGAGGAAGGAGAAGGCGTCACGTACATTGGAGTGCGTTTGGAGAGGAGGCGTCACATGTACGTTGGACTGTATTTGGGCCCCTTATGCCGAGCGAAATGGTGAATGCGCGGAATGTGGGGTCATCCTCTACAAGGGCTGGTGACATCATTCCTCTGTCTTCCTCCGGCTTGTCCACGCATTGCGAGGAACATTCGTCTCCAGTGTTCTTGGGAGGTTTACACAGCAATAATAGACAGAACACTCCTGAGATGCGAATGGTGGTGGAGAGGGATGAGGCTTCCTGCCACTCCTTGCGGAAGAGGTGTTTGGAGTTGGACAGTGGACTGAGGTACTGTGTACATCCTAAGAGGACGTGTGGGCGTGGATGTCTGTCATGTGGATCTGAGGTTTGCAGCAAGGAGGAATTTTGCGACGGTTGTAGTTCCGTGCTGAACAACCTCAAGGGCTTTGATCCGGATTTGTATGACTTTTACATGGGTCTAAAAAGTCTCACTTTGAGTGAGGATTGAAGTTTTACGGGTTGTTGAGGCCAGTGTGAGTGCGTGTGAGTGGGTAGCGTCCGTGGCCTCTGCTCCGTCTTTGGGTGGGCCGTGTGGTGCGATTGGTGTGGATGATAGGTTTGTGATGGTTTGTGTAGTGGCCCTGTCATGTGTGAATTTCCGTAATGCAATGTAATTCTGCAATGTAATGATTAATAACATGGTGATTTTCCCTTGCAGGGTGGGGTTCATCTAATGTCGTTTGCAACGGATGGTTTTCCTGGTACTTTGACGTCATGGGTTGTAGTACATGTTTAGTGAGGCATGTGTTCTGGATTGTTAGGAGTTTTTAATAGTTTTACAGGATGGACTCTATTGTGAAATGTGTTTAACATTTTTCCTTTGCAACATGGACGTTGCTGAATGTTTTCGGAACTTGTTTTACTTTTTACAGGTTGGACTTTGGGGGTGGGTTCAACTGTTTGATGGGCATTCTATTCATAATGGCATATTTCGTTGTTACTTTGGGCATGACAAACGTCTTGTGTTCAGTGGGAACTTTTCCTTCCCATGTTGCTGGGTTTTCCCAATCATTGGGGAGTTTTTACAGTTGGGGGTGTTGTGGGTGATGCTCAATACATGTTCAAGGGTATGTGTTCATGGATTGGTGATTAATGTGCGCATGCTTGTGTAATAGTGGTGAGTGTTACGCCTGTTGTAGCACCTTTATGGTGGTAGGTGTAAGAATTAATGTCCTAACGGTTAGGAGTAGGTGACTCTGATTCGGGGGCCAAGGGATTTGGGTCCTTGTTTTTTTTTGTTAGAGTTTGCTCAGGTTGCCTTTGAGACTGGCTGAGGATGCCATTGGTGGTATGCTCCTCCTTTTAGCATCGGTTTGGAGGCCATGTATTGTTCATGCAATATTTGGCTTTGGCTCGGGCCAGGGAGTTATTAGGTGTTTGGCAATGGCTTGGGGCCAAGGGAGTTGTTAGGTGTTTGGCAATGGCTTGGGGCCAAGGGAGTTGTTAGGTGTTTTGGCAATGGCTTGGGGCCAAGGGTCTTATTGGGAGTTGGTGGTTGGTAGGCATATGGTTATTTCTGATGTTGAACTTCTGGGAGTTGTTCTGGTTTGGAGCTGGGTAGGAATTTAGTGTGAGGGTGGCCGGGCTCTTTAGAAGGTAGCGGGTAGTGGCTCTAGGTTGAGCGGGAGTGTACTCGGACGTGGCAGGTCTGTTGTCCTGAGGGGCAGCTCGGGACGGAAGGTGTTGGCACTTGAGGAGTTAGAATGTTAGTTTGTTAATTTTAGCTCTCGTGGGTTGGGCTTCCGGGGCATGTAAGGTGTTGGTTATGGGTATTCAGGGTGAGGAGTTATTTTAGGTTGCTTTGGGGTTGAATCTTACATGTGAGGTTTCATCTAATGTATAAAATTTTTTTAGTTGGTGGCATGTATTCTGGGGCCTGCATATTTCAGTGATGTGAGGTGAGCACTTGGTTGGGGGTAAGATGTTTGGTGTTTTGTGGAAATGGGTACATTCCATGCTGGCCACACGTTATGTAAGGTTGATGCATTATAATGAAAGTTTTCTTGTAATAGTGAACGGGGGAGGATGTGTCGTGATGTATATTACGTGTTATGAATGACGCGTACGTGAAGGTGTTGCTGGGCTTGTAGAATCAGAACGTGCAGTGTATGAGTGCGGTGCTACGTTCTGTGTTTGGCAGTTGGAGCTAACTGTTTATGCCGGGTGGGATGTTGCCGGTGTTGTGAATGACGTGCACGTGAAGGTGTTGCTGGGCTTGTAGAATCAGAACGTACAGTGTATGAGTGCGGAGCTACGTTCTGTGTTTGGCAGTTGGAGCTAACTGTTTATGCCGGGTGGGATGTTGCCGGTGTTGTGAATGACATGCACGTGAAGGTGTTGCTGGGCTTGTAGAATCAGAACGTACAGTGTATGAGACGGCGCTACGTTCTGTGTTTGGCAGTTGGAGCTAACTGTTTATGCCGGGTGGGATGTTGCCGGTGTTGCTCTTACCATCTTGGATTATACTGCAAGCAACCAACAATAAAAGATACTAATACTATCTTACTGTCTGGCGAGCTTATTTTGACACCCCAGCTTGCTTCAAAAGGCAGCAAAACTATGGAACACAATTCCTCAAGACCTGCGTAGGGACCAACCTTTCCCATGCTTCAGGAAAAATGTCAAACCTATTATCTTAACTGACCCATAGTCTCCCACCCCTTCAGTCCTTTTACCTACTATCCTTACCTAATGGTATGATACTTTTGAATTACATGTGGAATCTGTTCTACTGGTGAGTCCAACTGCTTTATGGTAGTGGATCATATTGCAATTTGTATATTTGAACTCTGTTTACTGCTTGAACTCATATGTCTCTATTCTACCCTTAGTCTGAGGGCTCCACAGAGTGATTCATCTATAACCTGTATATATTATTGTAACTATATAGTCTCCATACCTGCACCCTGAACTGTGTGCTGTATCTACTGTAATTACTATTTTATTTGCATATCTGTGTATATTGTATAACTCGGTAAGCTGTGCATCTTCATGTTGCGGCACCCTATTACTTCCGGGTCTGGAGCGTGTAATAAGTGAATAAACAAACAAACAATCAAACAAAACAAAATACAGCTAAAATGATCTCATTGTATGTATGTATGTATTAAATTTTTGTATAGCGCCGGTAGCCCGAGGGCATCAGGGCGCTTAAACGAACGGAAACACAACATAGAACACAGAAAGAGGCCAGCCCAAGGCTAAACCATGAAATTGTCCTTAAACCATCCTATCCTAGTTCATCATCTGAAGAGATATGTTTTTAAACCCTTCCTGAAAACAAGAAGGTTTGTTTCGGACCTGAGTATTTCGGGAACACTATTCCACAAGCTAGGCGCCTGAACCAAGAAGGAGCTGCCCAACCCTGATTTCAGCTTGAACTTGGGAATGATCAACAGGCATTTGCCCCCGGAACGGAGACTTCTACTGGGGGTGTGAGGCACTAGTCTCTTTTTCAGATACTCTGGAGCAGAGCCATAAAGGCATTTGTGCACCCGGCAGAGGGCTTTAAATTTTATACGATCCTCTACTCTAAGCCAGTGTAACGCTATTCTATCTGCAGTGACATGGTCTCTTTTCTTCAGATTTTTGACCAGCCTAACCGCGTTATTCTGAATCACCTGACAGATGGAAACATCCCTAGAGGAAGCCCCTAACAACAGGGCATTGCCGTAATCAAGCCTTGATAATATAATGGCTCTGGCTATAGTAGCCATGTTACCCTCAATAAGGTACGGCTTAATGGCTTTCATGAGCCTTAAATAATATGCCGTGTTTTTTTGTAGATAGCTAGTCTGGGCATGAGAGCCTACCACTGCATTAACCATCGTTCCCAGGGTCTTCACTTTCTGGACTACCTGGATAGTGGCATTCTTAATATTAAATGACTTATACTCTGCCCCCAAGTTGGCAAGCTGACGACTAGATCCAAACAGCATCAGCTCAGTTTTAGAGTCATTCAGACACATCCAATTTGTCTGCATCCAGACATTTATTATCTCATAAATCCTAGCTATTACTTCACTGTCTGCGTCATGATGGCTGCCATCCAGTTCTAATATGAGTTGGGTGTCATCTGCGTAATTTGTAAACGACACCCCCTCCTTCACCAGTAAGCTGCACAGAGTGCGCATATATATATTGAACAGCATAGGGGACAGGCTGGCCCCTTGTGGAACTCCAAATAAGATATCACAGGGATCGGAGAAGCAACTGCCCCAATGGACTCTGACTTGACGGTCCGAAAGGAAGGACAGAAGCCAATCTATGGCTCCTTCTGAACAGCCCACATTCTCTCTGAGTGCCTTGATGAGAAGATGGTGATCCACCAGGTCAAAGGCGGCACTTAGATCTAAAAGCATTAACACTCCTAGCTTGCCTTTATCTATTAAGCTAAGCATCTGGTTCTGCAGATCCAGCATGACTGTTTCCGTACTATGGGAGGCTCTAAATCCCGATTGTTGCTGATGCAGGATCTCCTCTTTTTCGACAAATTGTTGCAGTTGTTGTGTAGCGACCTTGTCCATTAACTTGAGAACAAAGTTTGCATTGGTTATTGGGCGAAGATTCGCAGGATCTTTAGGATCATTGACCCATAAAGCCTTAAACAATGCTGCCCCTAGCTATCTTATGGATAAACTAAATAGAAGAACATCCATCAGGCCGACCAGAGCCGGCAACGCCAATTGCCTTGTAGTACCAAGATTCAGAAGGACCATGATTGGTGGCAACAGCTTTCCTGTGAAGGCTGCCAAACTCTGGAACTCCTTGCCCCATAATTTGAGAATTGACCAACCTTACCTAGACCTTAGAAAGAACTTTATTAAATACATCAACTCTAATGACCCCTAGTCACCCTGTCACCCTATTATCAACGTTGCCTTTGCCCACTTGCCTTTGCCCACCAGTCCCATCTATTCCAACTGTATATAACTTGCATTATTAGAAATTGTAGTTGAACAATTTTACATTGCCTTGTAATGTTATTTGTAACTTATTCTGTGTCTCTGTGCACTATTCTGTAACTTGCACAAATTCGTAACTTTGTAAGCTTTGCACCCTCTTACTGCTGCGCCCTGTTACCTCAGGGTTTGGTGCGCATTAGAAATAAATAAACAAACACACAAACAAACAATGGGTTTTTAATGTTTCTAATGTAACCATCTATTCACAATTCAGTTAACTTATTTCTGAAATAGGTACATTTTTTGTGAAAAGAATACTAACCTTCATCGAATTCCTGTTCAACCCAAAGTTGGTTCCTGTTCAACCCAAAGGTGATTAGATTTCAAGGTGACTAGGTAATCCTATATTCACTGAAACTGGTTAGGAGTTCCTAATCTGAAAAAAACATACTATGAAGATTAACAAGGGGGCTATGGTTATAACGTTGTCCTAAGTGTCTAAAAAGCTGTAGTGCTCAAATTAAAAAAAGAAAGAGATCATTCTTAACCCTAAAGCAATGGGACATTTTTAAAGGATTCAATGAAGCCTGGTCTGCAGTAAGTAAAAGAGTAGGTGTCTTCAGGTACTCACTAGGTGCTGGAAATCAATAGAGTATTCCCTGAAGAATATTAACAAAAGTTGCCCCTTCCGTCGTAATTTAGAGAGAGAACCAGATTTGACTCTATTAGCAAACCGGTTTTTAGGGATAGAAGGCTGAGCACCCTGTTTAGATACTTACTCGAGTACCGGCTGTAAAATTTCAAACTTCTATTCCCCCAGGCGAGTTCGTAAGAATGGAAACAAAATGGCTGCATGAATAGCGGCGTTAGGTAATGATGTCATCAGATGTGATTAAATATAGACATTGTAAAAACAGGAAAGGTCAGTATGTCACAACTAACATGTTGTTAGAAGTAAAACAAAATGTTTTTACATTTTGCATATTGTTTATATACTTGACCCGCCTTTTATAGAGACGCGGGTATATACGTTTTGAAATCTTCCTTTATGAGCAACAGATAAGGCTCAACTATGACCCATATCTTGCTGTACAGATTCTAAAACAAGAAGCCAACGCTCATATAAAGTATGTTCTTTCTAAAGAGAAAACGATCGCTACAGAGGGGATCACCTATTCAATACGTTGTTGATATACTTCATGCCAATGAGTAAATGGAACCTAAGAATAGGGCTCACACTGATCGAGTTTCACAGCTAATACATTGAGATTATTCTATGTCTATATTCGTAGTGGCATTAGATGACTCAGCCTTTGACGTTTGGATCCTAAAGAACCAATACTTGCTTTTTACATGATGAATAATGACAGTGACTGGTATAAAGATATGCAATTTTTCGATAAAGCCCAAATTAGAAAAAATGGTTTCCTAAATATATTCTAGCACACTGGGCCTCATCACGAGCAGGTCGGTAACGCCGGTGCTATTAGCGCCAGCGTTAATAGCCCTACCGCTAAACCCCCCCGGCGCTAATAGCACCGGATCACGGATTTGGCGGAACGGGAAATCCCCACTCCCAATTGAGCCCATTTGGGAATGCCCCATTCCCCATTGGGCTCAATGGGGAATTTCTGCGCTCATACCGCCGGTGGATTTACCGTAAGAGCATGCATTTTTGGGGGAATTCCCCCCAGCTAAGAGCTGGGGGAAATCAGCCGAAGCTGTGATTTGGCTGACCCTTAAATGCAGCAGTAATAGCGCTACCGCCGCATTTAAGGGTTAACGCCAAACTCGTGATGAGGCCCACTGTGTTCTATTAAATACCTAGAACATAGGATATTGAAAGAACTATATGTTATAGGTTCAACGCTTGGTTGTTCAGTTTGTTTATCTTCTTTTGTCATAAAGGAAATCCTGGCTCCCAAACTCGAGTTCACATTCTGCATGTTTCTACAATCCAAATACCTCATGTTATAGTACAGGGGAGCCTATATTAGATGGGTGGTGACCACCTTATATTAGTTACACGTGACTGAAATAGAATGTTGAGAACTCTTAGATCTGTCCCTCCTCATTTTTTGTAATTTCTTGTTCATTTTATGTTGTGAACAATATCCTGACTCCAAAAGGCAGAGCTCACATTCTACATATTTGTACAATTTAACCACACCATCTAAATTGAAGGGGATGCCCCTTGCGAATGGATAGTAACCACTGAATGTTTTTATTAGGTGAGGTACAATAATCAAGTAATGAAAACATCTCTATGATCTGTCTCCTTATTGGAGTTCACATTCTAATTGAGGATATATACATTATTTACTAGCATAACATCCAAATTAGTTGTAGTTATAACTTTACTCAAGTTGGTCTAAGGCTATGCATGTCTTTCTTTGGTCTTGTACTGTCAAGGATGTTCTATATTGTTGTTTTGTGATCTTGTCTTAGCAAGGGTGTTTTCTAGAGAAAGGGACCAAGGTAGTATTCCTTATTGAATCCCAACGGTGTCATAGCATCCAATATGCATATCCAATACAACTCGCTCTGAGCCAATCTTTTCGCCAGATCCCCACCTCTTGGTAGAAGATACTTTCTTTTTTAATATAACGCATCACAATTGTGATATGTTATGTATGTGTTCTTGAAAGTGTCTGAACACTGGTGATTTTGTATTACCAGTCCTAATGTTTGACTTATGTTCAGTCCACCAGTCTTTAGTTCTACAGCTTGTCTTCTCGACGTAGTATTTACCACATAGTCATCGCAGTGCGTACATCACATTTTTACTTTCGCAAGTCGCGTAATCCGTTAACTCTATTTTATGCCTGCTGTTGGGGTGTCTGATGTGATCGCCCTTTATGAGATTGGAACAATGTTGTCAGTTGAAGCATGCATACATTCCTTGTTTCTGTTTTTTGGTCATAGTTGAGCCTTATTTGTTGCTCATTAAGGAATATTTCAAAACATATATACCTGCGTCTCTATAAAAGGCGGGTTAAGTATATAAACATTATACGAAATGTAAAAACATTTTTTTATTTCTAACAGTATGTTAGTTGTGATACACTGACCTTACCAGGTTTTACAATGTATATATATATTCACATCTGAAAAGTTTACTCTAGACATTCTTTTCGCATCTTAGATGACACAGGTCTTTTGTTTATAAACATGACATCATTCACGTTTTACGTGTTGATGTCATTACCTAACACCGCTATTTCAAGCGGCCATTTTGTTTCCATTCTTACGAACTCACCTCAGGGAACAGAAGTTTCACATTTTACAGCCGCTACCCGAGTAAGTATCTAAACAGGGCGTTCAGCCTTCTATCCCTGCAAACTGTTTTGCTTATGGAGTCAAATCTGGTTCTCTCTATATATTACGACTGAAGGGGCAATTTTTCCTAGGTACTTGTCTTATTTTTGACATATAGATAGGATACACGCTGTACCCATCAGGGATACATGCTTAAGCCATCAGGAATCCCCTAATAGGCTGCGTTATCTTCAAGCCTTCCACTATTTTGGCTTAGGCAAACCATTTGATATGGTAAGAATTCTATGGAAATCGCATATGGCTTAGACAGTTGAATATAATGAAGGTTAAATAACAACAATTATACATTTTTTTTATATACTTCAGGGAATCCTCTATTGATTTCCAGCCTCTAGTGAGTACCTGAAGACACCTACCCTTTTACCTACTGCCGACCATGCTTCATTGAATCCTTTAAAAAAATGTCCTATCACTTTAGGGGTAAGAATGATCTCTTTCTTTTTTTAATTTGAGCACTACAGCTTTTTAGACACCTAGGACAACTTTGTCACCATAGCCCCCCTGTTAATCGCCACAATATGTTTTTTTTCAGATTAGGAACTCCCTAAAGTTTCAGTGAACATAGGATTACCTAGTCACCTAGAAATCTAACCAACCTTGGGTTGTATTGGAAACTTGATGAAGGTTAGTATTCCTTTCACAAAATATGTAACTATTTCAGAATTAAGTGGTAACTGAATTGTGAATAGATGTGTGAATTAGAAACATTCAAAACCCATTGATGGCACTTCAAACATATTGTGCCTGTCACCACAAACAAATCTGATCAAATCAAGACATCTCTTAAATAAGATATTATGAATAGACTAAGATTTTGTGTCCAAAACAATTTGGTGATATGACCAATAAGTATAAACAATTATCAGTAGTTTCTTAGATTTAGAAAACCTCACTGTTCTAACAATAAATAGTTAAGTTTGAGAAGATTATGGAATGTAATAATGCTATTTTTTTTCGACTTGACTGATGTGAATCAGATGAACAAATTATTTTGTGATTATTATAGAATTGAATACTGATATATATGTTAAAATGTTCTTCTGTAGATACAAATGTGAAAGTATAACACGCCCCTGAAGAAGAACATTTTCTCGAAACGCGTTGGGCAAGATGAACATTCAAATTTTATGTGAATTGAAAACCAAATTGTGATGATTACTTACTGTAACAAAATTAGGCAATCTAATATTAGAAATTAAAATGAGTTTAGTTCTATAAAAATAAGTTGGCTTTGGTTCAAAAGACTAAAGATCTATCCCAAACTGATTGGCTCATCTAATGAGCTATTGAAAGTGTGCAGGGGGCGGGCCTGGGAACTTTTTCTGTTTTTCTTCATTTCACAACCCATATGCCATGGTTGATTCTCATCTCCTCTGCACCTGAAGTTAAAAGAAAACTGACACAATTCTTATGTTAACAAGAGACATAACTGTCAATATACATTGGAGTGCTAGGCGCAACACATTGGACCTTCCAAAGTTTAGTCAATCATGCTCTCAGTGGACTAGAGGCCTTCTGTGTGGCCAACCTAGATGACATTGCTGTCTACAGTTACACCTGGCAAGAGCATTTGACACACTTGTATAAGGTGTTGCAGGCCATGAAAAGGGCCAACCTCACTATCAAAGCAGCCAAGTGCCAGATAGCACAGGGGGAGGTTACCTACCTTGGTCATGAAGTAGGAGGGGGTCAAATCCAACCGCTCCATGAAAAGTAAAAGTTGTACAGGAGACTCATCTACTCAAACACAGGTGAGAGCTTTTTTGGGCCTCACGGGGTAAAACAGAAACTTCATGGCCGAGTATGGCACCATAGCTGCCCCTCTGACACCATCCAAACAGCATTAGAAGGTTCATTGGAGTGAAGACTGTCAGAGGGCCTTAGATGGCTTGAAGGAAAGTCTGTGCAGGGCACCCATCTTATGTGCCCCTGACTACAGCAAATTCTTTATTGTGTAAACTGATGCTTGTCCTCCATGCTTGTGACACTGGAATTGGATCTGTCTTGTCTCAGACGACAAAAGGAGAGAACAACCAATTATTTTCACCAGTAGGCAACTCAAGGGTAGGGAACCTAGGTGGCAGCTGTTGAAAAGGGGGTTTCTGCATTTAAGGTCCAGACTGACCACAAGCCCTTAAAGTGGCTTATTTAGATGAAGGGTGAAAACCAGAAACTGCTCTGGTGGTCCATTAGCCTGCAAGGGCTGGACTTCACCAAAGAGCATAGACCAGTGAAGCATCATGACAATGCAGATGGCCGTTCCACAAGGTATGTTGACCGTCTGGATGAGGGTAACAATCTCGTAGGAGATCAGATGCCATAGCCTCATTCTGGGAAGGGGGTGCATGTAATGCTGAAAATGTCTTGTGGAGATACATGGCCTCCCAGTCCTTGTCCTACCATTTCTCTGTGTGTATTCACTCTATGTTTTCAGCCACTGAGGTCCAGACTTCAAAAATAAATTATTTCATTTTGACACTGGAGGCCATCCCCCACAATAGATCATGTGAGCCTGTGGCTCCTTTGCTCTGCGCATGACATTGTGCGTGCAGAGCATTGGAGCTAGAGAGGCCTGCCTGGTCTGCAGGGGAGTTCCTCGACCAATGGATTTGGAAAAAGAGCTGTGAAGATGTATTTTTTGTAAATGTGTTTGCATGAGTGCGTGTGTGCGTGCATGCAAGGGTGTGTATGTATGTATGTATGTTTATTTTTTAGTGTGTGTGAATGAGTGAGTGCATGATGTATGGGTGCTGGGTGTGCATGTGTGAGTGAAGGGTGAAGGGTACACTGAGCATGTGAATAGTGTGTGAGTGTGTGTGCCTTGATTGCATTCTTCATTACTTACAGTCCTCCTAGTCCTGCTCTTCAACATCTCAGTACGTTCCTGTAAATCCCATTACCTCATATGAAAGCACTAAGCCGAGGAAGAGGGACATGGGGGTGGGGGCTGTGCTAAAACATAATGGGCGTTGTGATGCTGGAAATGCATCGGAGGGACAGGGCCTCTGTATCCTTGTCCTTTACTGCTTTTTATCGTGTGTTCTGTCGTGTTTTCCGCACAGGAGTTCATGTGGGACTCCTGGCGGTGCAGCTCTCTCTCTTTTGGTTTGGTGAACAGACCCATGGGATACCCTTATGGCACCCATGGGTGGGAGTACAACCCTACGGCCCTAGTGTATGTTTTTGGGCACCTGTGGGTGACCCACAGAGCAGGGTACGGGCTGGTGGCAGCTCTGTGCTGAAATACCCGTGCCCTGAGAGTCCTCCATTTTGGGATGCCCAGGCCCTGTCATTGGAATCGGTACATTCCGGAAGGAGATAAAATGGGCCCCATGGCCTCTTGCCTTCCATCACCTGTTACCTTGATCTTCCCGAAGTCCCGGGAAGCCCTGCCTCTGTCCCTTCCCCCTGACTGGCTGTTGGGTGGAAGTTCCATATATGGTAGTGTGGGTAAGTGCCAACCAGACGGGCTGGAGCATTCTCAACAACCGTATGTTGTGGGTACACCTGTGGGTGGGACCTGGGTGAATGGAGTGTGTGACGAATATGTATTCTATGTTGTGGCTGTCTAGTATCTGGTGGTTGACACAATGGTTGAGACAGCCCTGCCCGGAACCGGTATGAATGCATCTTGGAGTGTTGAATGGCTCGGTACTTGTTCCAATACACATAACTTGTTGTGAGTGGGCCTCATTAGGACCCTGGCGGAAAGGGGTTTACGCCGGCGTTAAAAACGCCGACCCTTTCCGCCTGACTACGAGTTCCCTCAGCGCCATGGTGACTTTAACGCCTGCTTTTTGCAGGCGTTAAAATCCATGGCGCTAAGGGACCTTGATGTTAATTACGCCACCGTAATTTACGGTGGCGTAATTAACGCCTTCCCCACTCCCATTATGCCCTATGGGGCCGAAATGGGAATGGGGAAGGGTAAATGGGTCAATGGGGACTTACCGCCCCGCCAACCTCGGAATGGGGCGGTAAGTCCGCCAACCACCATGGCGTAAACGGACTTTACGCCATGGTGGTAAAGTCACGGCCCTGGCGGAAAATATCCGCCAGGGTCGTAATGAGGCCCAGTGTCTGGAGAGAAGTGAATGGCGTGAATGCCCCATGTGCCTGATTGGCTGCCTGCCTGCATGAATGACCGTAGTTGTAATTGGATGCTTGAGTGTGACCCAGCGGAATGAATGGGAGATCAACAGTATTTCTGGGGACCTCTCACTGCTAGGAATCGTGTTCAGAAGCTGAAGTCCACTACGACGAGTAATTGGAGTAAATGAAGCTTGATCTTGAAACCCTGCTGGACGAGAAGAATTGCTGTTGCTCTCCTTCACAATCTGAAAGCTGGTGTGCTTCAAGAACTGACCCAGAGAGGACCTGGTAAGGCACCCTCTTCCCGAGCTACGAGGGACCATCATGCACAGCGGATCTTTCCCTAAACTCCCTGGTAGAAAGACCTTCGAAAGGCTGCCGACCCGATACGGGGATTGCTGCGGAACTCCAAGGAGAAGCGCCCGGACTGTTGTCCGCCACTGACGACGACCGCCGTTGCCGACTGGATTCGCTGTGCTCCTGTTGCCTAAGAACTTAATTGATCCAAGGACGCTCTTGTCCGCATCGTCGCTGCCATATCCTGCTGGAGAAGGCCTGACGGTCGACGCGCCGAGGTGTATCCACCGGTGGGTTTCCCGCCACCCAAAGACCACAGAGACGCCGACGACTCGACGCCCTTGCTGGGCCACAGTTCTTCAACTCTTTGCGGTCCAGAACTATTGACACCAATGTGCCCCGCACGCCTCTTCCGGGCAGGACGTTTACGCTTGCCGGTCAACGAGCACCGCTAGGAACGACGTGGCCACTTCACAGTCGTAGCTCGACCTGTTCTCCGTCAGACATTCAACAACCCATGACTCCTGCCTGAAAGGGAGTACACTCAAGAAGGGCCATCGATTTCCTGACGCGGAATGCTACAACGCCAAGATACTTTGGGGTTGCAGAACTATTGGTGAACAATAATGGACTGGGCTTGTATCTTTCTTCCACAGGTTGCCCAGGTGGGGGGATCTCCACACAGAACAGCGTCTAGGTAACATGGGCCAGTATTCTGCCAATTGCTCAACCATCTTGCTTTCCTTCCTCTCTCTACTGCTGGTTTCCTCGTTATTTTGATCTGTGTGTCTTTCTGACCGTATGCACTTTAATGAGATCTGATAACGTTAGTGGTACCACTTTAGAACTGTATATATTTACCATTGTTGATTTTCGGAGTACAAAGTGAGTTATCGTGATCGTGTATATGACCTTGAATATTAATTATATAAAGACTGTGTTTTAACCGATACAGTGTGTGGACATCCCTTTGTGGGTGCTTGGGGACTACACTGTACTTAATAACCAGCTCGCATCACCTCCTGAGAAGCTAGGCCTTGATTGCTCAACCATGTACCAATAATAGAGAATCTTGGCAGTGGTCTCTGTGCCTCCCCTCTACCATATAGTGAACGGAAGTGCAGACCCCCCTCTGGTCTTTACAACTGGTGGCAGCAGTGGGATGCTTATGTTTTTAAGATTCAGTTTTTAACCGTGCCACTTACGAAGGATATCTGCACTTTGTTAAATTAAGGTTTAGTCGAGTACAAGATAACTGCATTACAAGCAAAGGAATCTATTGCGAATGATAAATTGACTCAGATGAGCTTAGAGGTCCTCCAGAGTGCTTGTGAAGCCAGGGAGTTAGACTTTGTGGATAAGTCTAGGGCTGAGCTGATAGCTGCGCTGGTGGACTACCAGATCGATTGTGAAACTCTTGAAGGGGGGGATGCAACCAATGAGGACTCTACCCCGAGGGTTGTCACCGAATCTGATTCTGGGAATGCCACCATTCCTGTTGCCTCTGTTCCAAACCCCAGCAGTTCCTTGGAACTTGAGTTATTAAGGATGAAGTTGGCCTTTGAATATCACAAGTTAGAAATTGATGCTGAGTTTACGAAAGAGGAGTTGGCACAGCAAGAGGAGCTCAAGAATCGAGATCTTGAACTCAAGAATAGGGATCTTGAACTGAAAAACAAGGACACTGAATGTCAGCAAATCCAGTTAGAGAAAGCTTGAGTGGAGACTTCAGTGAAACCAGTTGAGAGTGTCAGGTCCCCAGCAACCAAGTTGATGAAAGATTTGGTTGGTGTGTATGCGGAGGGTTCTAATGTCCTCCAATGGATTGAAGCGTTTGAAATGGCTTGTGCAATTCACGATGTTGATAAGAGAGATTGGGCTAAGTGTTTGTTAAGCAGAGTGCCTCAAACTGGATATGACTGTATTCTGAAACTGAGTGTGGAAGAAAGGGGTCAGTATTAGTGCATGAAGTCTGCCTTAATCGCCAAGTTTAGCAAAACGCCTACCCCGTATCTTAAACGGTTCCGGTATTTTAAGAAACGAGAGAATGTGTCTTGGGTTGACTGGGTGAGTGCTGCGCACATGAACATGATGGGGTGGATTGATGGTTACAAAGTGAAAATGTTTGTTGAATTGTCCCACCTCTTGTTTTTTGAGCATTTTTCAGAAGCCTGTTCACCAGAGCTGCATCAGTATGTTGCTAACCAGAACGTTTTGGACCCCTTTCAGCTGGCTAGGTTGGCTGACTAGTGGATCTCCCACCGGGTGTCCCCTAAGGACTCCAGTGGGAAGGACAAGGACAAAGAAAAGGGGGCCTCTCAGAAAGCTGAGGAGTCCCAAAAGCAGTCACAGTTGGGTAAACCAAAACCTTCCTCTCCGAAGACCCAAAAAACTAGGGGGGATAAGACTGTTGTGGGTGGGAGTAAGAGTAGTGGTCCACCTGCTGCAAAGCAGGGTCCCAGTGGGTCCAATACTGTACCCTGCACTCCTGGCACTTGTTGGGATTGTGGGGCTCTGGACCACCGAAGGGGTGACCCCAATTGTAAGGGTAAGGCACTTGGAGTCCAGGCTGCCAGCCTGACCTACCCCTACTCTGTACCTGAGGTGGAGGCCACTGTCCTCCCCTCCTCTACTGGGATCACCTTTGGTGCTCCCGTAAAAATTTCCTTAGTGTCCCTTGGGACCTGGGACCAGTACGCAGAAGTACTGGCGACTATCCCACAAAACACTCGTAGGTTTTTGAGAAGTGTCCTCTTGAATGGCCAGCCTTCTACTGGTTTGAGAGACACTGGGGCAAGCATGACAGTGGTGGACAGGACCCTGCTCAAGCCAGAGGACTATGTAGGTGCTCCTCTGAGAACCACCAGGTTAGCTGGTGGGCCTCCCAAATTATCGCCTGTAGCCTTAGTCAACATCACGATTGTGGACAAGACAGCAAAGCTTCCGGTCCTGGTTCAGGACAACGTGCCAGCGAAAATTTTGTTGGGAAACGATTTGGTCGAATTGGGGATGATCACGGATGGTCTACCCATGGCTGCTGTGGCCATCACCCGATCGCAGGTCACACAGGGTCCGACTGCGAGCCGGTACCCTTGCCAACTGGGAAACCCAAGGCACGAAAGAAAAAGAGGAGTAAGAAGGCGGCCCCTGTGGAGGGAGCCCCTGCTCGTCCCGCTGTTCCGACAGCACGCATTGGGATCCATGCTCCGGACGGGCTGGGTCCAGTGGTAATTCCCGTCTTGACTCCTGTGGGAGAGGAGCCAGAAGACTTTCCTGTGGGAGAGGCTCTTAACCTGGAGGGTTATCCCGACCTTCAATGCTTGTTGGCTGAAAGGGGACCCTCACGGGCGGCCTTCTGTAAGAGACAGAGAGAGTGCCACTCTCTCAAGGGTCTGATGACACATGCCCTGTCCTAGGCACAAGGAGAAGTGCCTAGGACATTTCGGATTTATTGGGAGGTGAGCTCCTTGTTAGTGAGCCCACCAAGCCTGAACCTGGTGCCCTTAAGAGGTTGGTGGTACCCCAGGTTTACAGGCCCTTCCTGCTGCAGTTGGCGCATGAGGTGCCCTTAGCTGGTCATCTTGGGACCAAGAAGACGAAGCAGAGGCTCTCGGCCCATTTCTACTGGCCACGGATGGGAGTAGAAGTGGAGTCCCACTGCGGGACCTGCCCAACTTGTCAGTTGTCTGGCAAGACTGGAGGCAGAGTCATCGCCCCACTGCAACCATTGCCAGTGGTTGGCACACTGTTTGAGAGGGTGGGCATCGACATCATCCGTCCCCTTGACCCTCCCACATCGGGTGGACATCGGTTCATCCTAGTCTTGGTAGATCATGCCACCAGGTACCCTGAGGCTATACCCCTTCGGACTGTTATGGCCAAAGTGGTTGCCAGGGCTCTCCTGGGCATTTTCACCCGTGTTGGATTCCCTAAGTAGGTTGTCTCTGATAGAGGATCCAACTTGATGTCAAGTTACATGAAAACCATGTGGAAAGAATACAGAGTAACTTACAAATTCTCCACCTCTTACTACCCTCAGACCAACGGTTTGGTTGGGAGATTTAAGAAAACTCTCAAGGGCATGTTAGGCGCTTTGGAAGAGCCCCTCAGGAAGAAGTGGGATCTTCTTCTGCCATGCCTGATGTTTGCTTACAGAGAGGTAACTCAAGAGGGTGTTGGTTTCAGCCCCTTTGAGTTACTCTTTGGACATCCCGTGAGGTGCCCCCTCGCCTTGATCCGAGAAGGTTGGGAGGCCACCCCTCCAGGTCCCACCAAGCAAGTGTGGGACTATGTGTTAGGCCTCAGACGGAGGATGACACAGATGATGGGTCAAGCAACAGCGAATCTTAAGGCCAGCCAGGAATTGAATAAGTACTGGTACGACCTTAAAGCATCGCAAGTGGATTGGACTCTGGGACAGGAGGTCCTCGTGATGGAGCCTACCAAGCCTCAGGCTTTGGCAGATAAATGGACTGGACCCTTAAGGATCATCTACAAGATGGGTGAAGTCAATTATCTGGTTGACATGGGAGCCTCTGGGGTAGCCCCTCAGGTATTCCATGTTAACAGGCTCAAGCCTTTCCACAGGCGGGCCGAAGTCTTATGCCTCTTGCTAGCTTCAGGGCAAGAAGAGGATGAGAGTGAGCCCCTTCCTGATTTGCTACATAGCAACCCTCAGGATGGCTCCGTGGAGGGAGTACATCTCTCTCCCGATCTGACAACAGAGCAGCAGAGGGCCTGCAGGTCTCTGCTCCGGCAGTACGTCTCTCTGTTTTCACTGACACCAGGCCTTACACCGTGGTGTAGGCATGAGATTGACACTGGTGACAGTGTGCCTGTCAAAAGCAGGTGCTACTGTATGTCAGATACCGTCAAGAACCACATCCAGGCTGAGGTCGCCAAGATGTTGGATCTGGGTGTTATTGAACCCTCAACCAGTTCCTGGTCCAGTCCTGTGGTCCTTGTCCTCAAGGCAAGTTCCCAGGCAGGTACCAAGGATTGGAGGTTCTGTGTGGACTACCGAGAAGTCAATGCCGTCACCAAAACTGACACGCACCCACTTCCCCAGGCTGATGAGCTCGTGGACACGATAGGTGCTGCCAAATTTGTGAGCACCTTCGACCTTACCTCAGGCTATTGGCAAGTAGCTCTGTTGGGCCATGCCAAGGAAAAGACTGTGTTCTCAACACCATAGGGACTCTACCAGTTTAGAGTCATGCCTTTCGGGTTGAAGAACGCCCCTGCCACTTTCCAGAGATTAGTCAATCATGCGCTCAGTGGTCTGGAGGCCTTTTGTGTGGTCAACTTAGATGACATTGCCGTCTACAGTTCCACCTGGGAAGAGCATTTGACTCATCTGGATAAAGTGTTGCAGGCGTTAAATTGGGCTAACCTCACTATCAAGGCCACCAAGTGCCAAATAGCTCAGGGGAAAGTCACGTATCTTGGTCATGAGGTAGGAGGGGGTCAGATCCAACCTCTCCCCAGTAAAGTACAGGATGTACGTGACTGGGAGACTCCCACTACTCAAGCCCAGGTGAGAGCCTTTCTGGGCCTCACTGGGTATTATCGCAATTTCATGGCAGGCTATGGAACCATAGCTGCACCCTGACAGCGTTGACGCCACCCACACAACCTAGGAAGGTTAATTGGACTGAAGACTGTCAGAGGGCCTTTGATGGCTTGAAAGGAAGTCTGTGTTGGGCACCTGTACTGTGTGCGCCTGATTACAGCAAACCCTTTATTGTTCAAACTGACGCCTGCGACACCGGAATTGGAGCTGTCTTGTCCCAGTTAGATGACAAAGGAAGAGAACATCCGATCATATTCCTCAGTAGACAACTCAAGGGTAGGGAACTTATGTGGGCTACTGTTGAAAAGGAATGTTTTAGTATAGTTTGGAGCCTTAGGCATTTTAGACCCTACCTTACCGGGTCTACCTTCAAGGTCCAAACAGATCATAAGCCCCTTAAGTGGTTTATGCAGATGAAGGGTGAAAACCCGAAACTGCTCAGGTGGTCCATTAGTCTGCAAGGACTAGACTTTACCATTGAGCACAGACCAGGAAAGGGTCATGATAACGCAGATGGCCTTTCCAGAAGGTATGTTGACCGTCTGGATGAGGGTGCCTATCCCGTGGGAGATTGGGCACCCTAACCTCAGTCTGGGGGGGGGCGATTGTGATGCTGGAAATGCATCGGAGGGACAGGGCCTCCGTATCCTTGTCCTTTACTGCTTTTTATTGTGTGTTCTGTTGTGTTTTCCGCGCAGGAGTTCATGTGGGACTCCTGGCGGTGCAGCTCTCTCTCTTATGGTTTGGTGAACAGACCCATGGGATACCCTTATGGGACCCATGGGTAAGGGTGCAACCCTGCGCCCCTAGTGTATGTTTTTGGGACACTGTGGGTCACCCACAGAGCAGGGTACGGGCTGGTGGCAGCTCTGTGCTGAAATACCTGGTGCCCTGGGAGTCCTCCTTTTTGGGATGCCCAGGCCCTGACATTGGAATCGGCAGATTCCGGATGGAGATAAAATGGCCCCCATGGCCTCTTGCCTTCCATCACCTGTTACCTTGATCTTCCCGAAGTCCCGGGAAGCCCTGCCTCTGTCCATTCCCCCTGACTGGCTGTTGGGTGGAAGTTCCATATATGGTAGTGTGGGGAAGTGCTGACCAGACTGGCTGGAGCCTTCTCAACGACCGTATGTTGTGGGTACACCTGTGGGTGGGACCTGGGTGAATGGAGTGTGTGACGAATATACATTCTATGTTGTGGCTGTCTAGTATCTGGTGGTTGACACAATGGTTGAGACAGCCCTGCCCGAAACCGGTATGAATGCAGCTTGGAGTGTTGAATGGCTCGGTAATTGTTCCAATACACATAACTTGTTGTGAGTGTCTGTAGAGAAATGAATGGCCTGAATGCCCCGTGTGCCTGATTGGCTGCCTGCCTGCATGAATGACCGTAGTCGTGATTGGATGCTTGAGTGTGACCCAGCGGAATGAATGGGAGATCAACAGTATATCTGGGGACCTTTCACTGCTAGGAATCATGTTCAGAAGCTCAAGTCCACTAAGACAAGTAACTGGAGTAACTGAAGCTTGATCTTGAAACCCTGCTGGGCGAGAAGAATTGCTGTTGCTCTCCTTCGAAATCTGAAAACTGCTGTGCTTCAAGAACTGACCCAGAGAGGACCTGTTAAGGCGTCCTCTTCCCGAGCTACGAGGGACCATCGTGCACAGTGAATCTTTGCCTAAGTTCCCTGGTAGGCAGACCTTCGACAGGCTGCCGACCCGATACGGGGATTGCTGCGGTACTCCAAGTAGAAGCGCCCGGACTGTTGTCCGCTACTGTCGATGACCGCCGTCGCCAACTGGAGCCGCGGTGCTCCCGTTGCCTAAGAACTTCATTGATCCAAGGACGCTCTCATCTGCATCGTCGCTGCCGTATCCTGCTGGAGAAGGCCTGACCATCGACGCGCCGAGGAGTATCCACCGGTGGGTTTCCCGCCACCCAAAGACCACAGAGACACCGACGACTCAACGCCCTTGCTGGGCCACAGTTCTTCAACTCTTTGCGGTCCAGAACTATCGACACCGAGGTGCCCCGCATGCCTCTTCCTGGCAGGACGTTTACGCTTCCCGTCAACGAGCACCGCTAGGAATGGCGCGGCCACTTCACCGTCGTAGCTCGACCTGTTCTCCGCCGGACGTTCGACGACCCGTGACTCCTGCCTGAAAGCGAGGACACTCAAGAAGGGCTGCCGATTCCCTTACGCGGAACGCTACAACGCCAAGGTACTTTGGGGTTGCAGAACTATTGGAAAGTCTAGTGTGAACAATATATGGACTGGGCTTGCATCTTTCTTCTTGCCCAGGTGGGGGGATCTCCACACAGAACTGCGTCTAGATAACGGGGCCAGTATTCTGCCAATTGCTCAACCATCTTGCTTTCCTTCCTCTCTCTAATGCTGGTTTCCTCTTTATTTTGATCTGTGTGTCATTCTGACCTTATGCACTTTAATGAGATCTGATAACGTTAGTGGTACCACTTTAGTACTGTATATATTTACCATTGTTGATTTTCGGAGTACAACGTGAGTTATCGTGATCGTGTATATGACCTTGAATATTAATTATATAAAGACTGTGTTTTAACCGATACAGTGTGTGGACATTCCTTTGTGGGTGCTTGGGGACTACACTGTACTTAAGAACCAGCTCGCTGTAAGCTGAGAAGCTAGGCCTTGATTGCTCGACCATGTACCAATAATAGAGAATCTTGGCAGGGGTCTCTGTGCCTCCCCTCTACCATATAGAGAGCGGAAGTGCAGACCCCACCTCTGGTCTTTTCAGGCGTCCATGATAAAGCAGGCATGATAAGTGTTATTTGTCGCTAGACTGGTTTTGGTACAGCCAGTCTAGTAATTTCTTACTGTGGCATGATATTTTTACTTGCCATATTTAATAAAGTAAGGATGATAAGTGTTATTGGCTGTCTAGATTGGCTTGTGGGTGCAGCCAGTCTAGTCATTATTTACTGTGGCATATTTTTCTGGGCATCTATGATAAAGTAAGCATGATAAGTGTTATTACGGGGTTAGATTGGCATTTTGGTGCAGCCAGTCTAAGTATGTTTTACTATGGCATGGCACTTTTTACGGTGCATCATCCAGGCTACAGCAAACATGATAAGTGTTATTACGTGCCTAGCCCACAACGCGCATCCAGTTTTGACATGTTTTTTATTGTGGCTTTGCATTTTTAACAAAGCGGTAAGATAGCTCAGTGGGTGGAACGCTCACTGCTGTGATCAATGTGTGATCTGCAGGTCGCTGGTTCGAATCCTGCCAAGGCCAATGCAGCCTTTCAATCTTCTAAGATTGGCAAATAAGTTCCAACTTTGGTTGGGATGATAATTGTATGTAAATATATGCTGTTTACAGCACTTTGGCAGAAACGCTAAATAACACATCATTCATTAATGGTGTTGTGCACTGTTGGTGACATGCAGCTATTGTATTTTCGAATACTCTTATCGCAGCAACTGACAATACCTGACGTACAGCTATAACTGGCATGATATGGAAGTAACTGGCCATACAAGACGGAAATGGCATATCTATGGCGGTGCCTCGGCCTATGTTGATTCTGTTGCGTCTTGCACTCTCATATCATGACCTATGCATGGCATATGAAGCCAGCATCCTTGCTGACATATGCTTGGTATCTAAGGTATTCTTGTCTGCTTCAGTACCTATTTGGTAGTATAAACATTGTTTATTTAAGTACTTATTTTTACGTCCCCAAGCCACTTCTGATGATGCCACTTCCGTTGAGGTCACCAGGATTAGAGAGGAAGTGACGCCATGTGGGTGAAAGGTCATGTGGCATCACATCCCGTGATGTTATGAGGTGTGTGGTGTCACTTCCGCTACCCCAGGCATTTTGGTGAATCCACGTCCCTGAGCGTGAGACGGAGGGGGCTGTGGGGCTATTAGTGGTCATCTCTGGCAGTGGTGCGCATCCCACGTGTTGGAAGATTAGAGCATTTTCTATTGATAAAAATGGACGAGGGGTTAGTGTGCAGCCCTTTTAATGGTAATGCCTGGTACACCGGGCATATATGATGGGAACCAGAGCAAGGTGTGGCAATTACTGACAAGTGGCCACTTTAAGTGTGTTATTATTTTGAACACTGAAAACATCATTGTCTCTTGGCTCAGTGATAAAGACTAGTAGTAAGTACTCCCTGAGCGGCCCATGATGACACCGCTGAGGTACGACGTCATTTCATCGACAGTAGTTTTTACGACTGGTATTTTTACGAATACACTTTGCCCAAAGAATTAATCGACAATTTGGGGGCGGGTGGTTACAGATACGGCGCTGTTGGGGTCTGGAACAGGTACAAATAGATAGGGGAAGGGGTGCTTGGGGGGCCCAAAAAAATAAAACTTTCAATTACTTTTTTTGGAAACAAGTATTCGTAAAAACAGTTGTAAAAATGATTGTCGATTATATGAATTGGACCTCATCGCTGAAGATGGTATGAATACCTGGGCATAGGGTAGAAATGCCTGGCAAGTGCCACTGCAATGCCTACACACCAGCTTTAACTATTGGCGTTGTTGATGATCATGTCCTGGTTTTATGCGCTTCACAAGTTAGTAAAGCTGTGAGTTAGTAAAGGAGTGATGAGTGCTTCTCCCGCCCAATGTCCAGCGAAGAAGTCTCACCTTGACAGTCTGAGTGGCTCTTGGTCATCTACCGGGCAATAACGCAGGCTGTGCTGGGGCACCTGTGACACGGCATTGTGCATTACACCACCCTTCCCTGACCAGAAAATCGCCCTCTTCGGTGTTTAATCAAGGCAGCTGTGGAATGTATGGGTATTACTTTGAAATGAAGGCGTGTTTGCACCAGATGTTCCGGCATCTGTCCCTCCTTGAGCCCCAGCCGCGTTTATCTGCTCACAGTTTGTGATTGGTATTCTGGTAGAATGAGAAGCACTGCCACCTGGTGTCTATTTATTGGCATTGCACAGGTGACACTCAGTGTCTGCCCACGTGACTGATTCTACCTTAATGGCGGCTGCTCGTTATCAGTGCACATTAATTCATTTCTGAGGGTCGTTATTCACAGGGCTGATAACGTTGATTAATGTCCCTGGGGGAGCGTTAGCCTTTTAATTAAAGCATCTGTTTTCTCTGCTTTTCCCTAAGCGCCTGTCAGTTCTGATCACACTGGCGGACTGCCCTGCTCTGGGCGAGCCTCTCTATCGTGAGTGAGGGGTTTAGATTCTATTAAAGACACAGGAGCAAGTTAGGTGTTTCCTTCTCAACTCGTCCAACAGCAAAACATGTACAATACAAACTTTTATGCACATCATTAACAGTATAACAATATGTAAACATGCCGAATCTAACCGATAAATGACTACATCTGTGGGGCACTGACACAGCAAAATATAACATATTAAAGAAAAAGATACGGTCCACACTGTCAACAACACAGTTTGCTGTCATTATTCATTTGTATTCATCCAAAAGAAAGTTATTTGTGCTCAATGAGTCACAGGTAAAAAAACATGGAGAAGTGTCGAAGTTATCAACATTTTGAATAATATTTTTCCGGAAGAGTAAAAGAACTGTAGTCAAAATTACATAGAGTATAAAATACAAATTGTGAATAGAAAACAAACAAAACAAGAAAATATTTGAAGTATCAGAAACACATGAATGTAAATCAAAACAAGAAAAAATGCTTCTGTACATTAGGCTTATTACTATTCAGACAAAAGAAACTAGGGTTCCGCGGTGTCCGGACATTTCATCGAAACAAATTCGTCGACAGGACATTTGGTCGACATAATTTCGTCGAAAACCAAATGGTCGAATTTTTATTTTATTCATATTTATATTTTTTAAGGTTGTAGTTTAGGGGAAAAAAAGGTTTTTTTAGAAAAAAAGGGGGTTGGGGGGGACCCCCCCCCCAAAAAAAAGGGGTAAAAATAAAAAATTCAACCATTTGGTTTTCGACCAAATTGGTTCGACCATTTGTCCAGTCGACCAATTTTTTTCGATCAAATGTCTGGTAACCGGGTTCCGCTTAGTATACTCCTGATAAATTGTATCTTTTGTGTGTGTTGTACATCGACGATCAATGTATCATCGTGTTTGAAGTCTGCCGAAAAACAAAATATAACAACAGGTTGGTGGAAAGGATTAATGTCCAGGCCGCTTACTGACGTGTGGTTGCAAACGCCAATCGAGAGGACCAACACAACTGCAAAAAGTCTATAATGCAGAGTCACCTGAAGGGGAACAGTACCACTGGAAGCTTTGTTCCCCGGGAACGGTAGGTGTCCCTCCGGGACTTCTATGCAGATAAAGCATTAGCTGGCTCTTTACTTCAGTCGGCATAGGTTATCATCCCTGGTTGTGGACTTCTACCAGACCCCGGCCAGCAATTGAGCGAAAGGCACCTTCCCGAGGTTGCCGCCTATGTCTGTTTTAAGGGACTCACAATCCCTAGGGCAGAGATTCCATCGCCCCTTGAAATTCAAAGGGTCAGGCTGCGTATAGTAAACCAGGCGTCTTGAATGAGAACCACCCGAAAGGATTTAAGAGCGCTGTGAAGGACAATGACATGGGTTTTACAGAGATCCGCAACCAGTGGCTCTCCAGATGTTTTCAACTACCACTCCCATGATCCCCCACCGTTGGATATTGTGGCCAGGTTGATGGGTGTTGTATGGTATGATATGGCATTTATAACGCGCCTATACACAAGTGTTGCAAAACATGGGAGAGCCAAAGGTTGCTGACCTGTGGTACAATAAATGAACATCCTTCCTTTGCCCACCAAGCGGGACCTAGGGCGATGAAGAGGAAAATACTGTACGTAATGAACCCAGACCAAACTAACGTTATAAGAGGGGTCTCTAGAGATGGCGAGACCTTTCCTTTCTGTTACGTGCTGTGGAAGAAATGAAACCCTCGGTTGAGATAGTAATCACCATGGATGGAACCCCGGCATGGGCGTAGGACATGGGAGGAACTTGGGGGAAAATCCCCCCACAATTTTATGTGGGGGAATAGAATGGCACTTATCCCCCCCAGAACAAAGTGTATGTTGGCTTCTCTCTGAAGCCAAACTAAATACACAGGATAATCTTTTGAATAATCTATTTAAGATATACATTGGGAGAGGGCGCACAGGGAAAGTGAGCTCCTGAGTAGGGACTAGGACTACCCATCCTCCTCCCTGGACAAAATCCCCACTTTTCACAGAGAGTGCTGTTGCTGAGGCATTCCAACTGACCCAAGTGGTATCCCTCGCCTCACCTTCGGCAGCATGGAAGAAAGGCAAGGCACACTCAAGAGGGACATGATACACACGCAGAAAAAGAAAAGACAACACAAGATAAAGGGGAAGATTAGATGGAAAAGCTGCACAATTGCAGCCCATGAAAAAGAGCCTCCACCGTCCCAGTGACAGCAACGCAACTGCAGTTTACCTGGTTCCTAGGAGGACTGAGTCAAAAACAGGGAAATACGACCAGCTGCAACAGAAGTCTAACCAGAAGGTCAAGTCCACAGGTTGGGTACACTCAGGGCCCCACAAGGAGCTTCTTCCACCATGACAGACTCACATGGACCCCATCCGTTGGCATCTGGTCCATACTCTACATTAGTGGGCAGGCATTGGGGCAGTGGTCTTCAAGAGTGGGCAGGCACTGGGGCAGTGTTCTTCATTAGTGGGCAGGCATTGAGCAGTGTTCTTCATTAGTGGGCAGGCATTGGGGCAGTGGTCTTCAAGAGTGGGCAGGCATTGAGCAGTGTTCTTCATTAGTGGGCAGGCATTGGGGCAGTGTTCTTCATTAGTGGGCAGGCACTGGGGCAGTGGTATTCATTAGTGGGCAGGCATTTGGGCAGCGTTCTTCATTAATGGGCAGGCATTGGGGCAGTGGTCTTCATTAGTGGGCAGGCATTGGGGCAGCGTTCTTCATTAATGGGCAGGCATTGGGGCAGTGTTCTTCATTAGTGGGCAGGCATTGGGGCAGTGTTCTTCAAGAGTGGGCAGGCACTGGGGCAGTGTTCTTCATTAGCGGGCAGGCATTGGGGCAGTGGTCTTCAAGAGTGTGCAGGCACTGGGGCAGTGTTCATTATTAGTGGGCAGGCATTGGGGCAGTGGTCTTCAAGAGTGGGCAGGCATTGAGCAGTGTTCTTCAAGAGTGGGCAGGCACTGGGGCAGTGTTCTTCATTAGCGGGCAGGCATTGGGGCAGTGGTCTTCATTAGTGGGCAGGCATTGGGGCAGTGGTCTTCATTAGTGGGCAGGCATTGAGCAATGTTCTTCATTAATGGGCAGGCATTGGGGCAGTGTTCTTCATTAGTGGGCAGGCACTGGGGCAGTGTTCTTCATTAGTGGGCAGGCATTGGGGCAGTGGTCTTCAAGAGTGGGCAGGAACTGGGGGAGTGTTCTTCATCAGTGGGCAGGCATTGGGGCAGTGGTCTTCATTAGTGGGCAGGCATTGAGCAGTGTTCTTCATTAATGGGCAGGCACTGGGGCAGTGTTCATTATTAGTGGGCAGGCATTGGGGCAGTGGTCTTCAAGAGTGGGCAGGCACTGGGGCAGTGTTCTTCATTAGTGGGCAGGCATTGGGGCAGTGGTCTTCATTAGTGGGCAGGCACTGGGGCAGTGTTCTTCATTAGTGGGCAGGCATTGGGGCAGTGGTCTTCAAGAGTGGGCAGGCACTGGGGCAGTGTTCATCATTAGTGGGCAGGCATTGGGGCAGTGGTCTTCATTAGTGGGCAGGAATTGAGCCGTGTTCTTCATTAATGGGCAGGGATTGGGGCAGTGGTCTTCATTAGTGGGCAGGCATTGAGCAGTGTTCTTCATTAATGGGCAGGCATTGGGGCAGTGTTCTTCATTAGTGGGCAGGCACTGGGGCAGTGTTCTTCATTAGTGGGCAGGCATTGGGCCAGTGTTCTTCATTTACCTCCCCCCCAGAATAAAAGTGTTTGTTGGGTCGGGTTGTGCACAAACCTAGTTCAGTGACCTGCACTGTCTGCAGTTGCAAACGTCTGCATGCTGCTGCAGCCATCACTGCGTGCAAAAGTTCTTCTGCAGACTGTCTGCAGGCTAAAGTTACATTTATTTGCTCGCGCCTGCACTTTTGGAACAAATGCACATGCCCCTGCACAGCCTCCGCCTGCATTTTTTTCCAGAATGAAGATAGCATCCTGAGCCAGGCAGTGACACATGGGGCCACATTTCAAATCGCCCGGTATGGAAACAACGCTGGCGGTAAACCCGCCGCCACCGTTGTTTCCACGCCGGGCGATCACAACTCCTGCAGGCGGGAGGTGATGTTCCCGCCAGGTCTGACCTGGCGGGTTTAACACTGCCCGCCTGCAGGCGAGGTGTTTCCATGATCCCCATCGTGTCCCATAGGACTCAATGGGAATGGGGATTAACACCATTCTGCCTCTGTGATTCCCAGAAAACCGGGGTTGTAATGCCCCGGTAATTCCGGGAATCACGGAGGCGGAATGGTAATACGAGTCCGGCGGTAACCAGGCGGTTTTACCACCGCGGTTACCGCCAGACTCGTAATGAGGCCATGGTCTTGTTGTGCTGACTGAGAACTTGAAGGCTGGGCCGGCCTCTCCTGACAGCGTTATCGAGGAGGGAGAGAGTGACAGAGACTTGACTCAACAGTTACGAGCTACCTAAGGTAAGTCAAGAGCCCCCTTTGCCCATTGCTCCTCCAGTGCCGGTTGCATTGTTATGGAAACGCCATGTGCCCTCCAATGCCCCATCAGCTTTGCCAGTGCCCCAGGGTTCTTTGGTGCCCCAGTGCTCCTTCCACGCTCTTTGGTTCCCCAGTGGTCTGTATTCTCCCAAGTGCTTCTTGACTCCTTCCATTCTACAGTGCTCCTTTAGCTCACTCAAACTGTTTCTTCTGTCAGGAAGTATTCAGCACCCGTAACCCCTGTGCTCCTTCCATGCCTATATATCACTGTGAATCCCCAACATATACATTTAGAAGTCAGACCAACTGGCTTTGCTAAAGCTTGTTTCATCACTCGCTAGCTCCTCTGCATCTTCAAAGAGAATGTCCAATGAAAGTAAGCAGCCCTTCACTTGTGGCAGGTCTTGGCTGCTGGAGCTGCCAGAGAGCACTGTGGCAGATGCTGGCTGCTGGATCTGCCGGGGGCACTCTGGCAGGTCTTGGCTACTGGTGCTGCCACAGGGCACTGTGGCAGATGCTGGCTGCTGGATCTGCCGGGGGCACTGTGGCAGGTCTTGGATACTGGTACTGCCACAGGGCACTGTGGCAGATGCTGGCTGCTGGATCTGCCGGGGGCACTGTGGCAGGTCTTGGCTGCTGGAGCTATGAGAGAGCACTGTGGCAGGTGCAGGCTACTGCTGCTGTCACGGGGCACTGTGGCAGCTCTTAGCTGCTGGATCTGCCGGTGGCTCTGTGACAGGTCTTGGCTTCTGAGCCAACAAGGGGCACTGTGGCAGGTGCTGGATGCTGTTGCTGCCACGGGGCGATGTGGCAGATGGTGGCTGCTATTGATGCCATGGGGCAATGTGGCAGATGGTGGCTGCTATTGCTGCCATCAGGCAATGTGGCAGATGATGGCTGCTAATGCTGCCATGGAGCACTGCGGCAGATCTTGGCTTCTGAGCCAACAAGGGACACTGTGGCAGGTGCTGGATGCTGTTGCTGCCATGGGGCAATGTGGCTGATGATGGCTGCTATTGCTGCCACGGGGCACTGTGGCAGGTCTTGACAGCTGAAGCTCCTGGGGGCACTGTGGTAGGTGCTATTGCCGCTGCTGCCGCCAGGGGCACTGTGATGGTTGCTGACTGCTGTTGCTGCCAGGGGCACTGTAGCAGGTGCTCTCTCCAGTAGCTGCCAGGGGGAAGTTTGCCATTTGTGCCCATCTACCGTCCTCATCAGATTTCTTGTTAAAACATCCCCGGATCAGTCATGGATAGGAATGTAACCAGTCAGTGCCTTGTATGCACATTGGTTCCACAGGCTTTTTAGTGCTTTGTTGGTGATAACATGACATTTTCCACATATGTTTTAACAAAACACCAACACAGCACTAAAAAGCCCGTCGAACCAATGTGTATACAGGGCACGGACCGGTTACATTCCTATCCATGGCTGATCCGGGGATCTACAAGGCCTGTACGGCAAAGTAAACACAAACCTCCTAATTTAGATATTGGCATCACAGAAAAGGATACTTCAAGGAGTGTCTCCAGTCTTTCATACTTAGGAGGACCACGGGAAGTGACATAACAAGTAGTTGTCATGAGGAAGCAAAGAAACAATGTTTGTGGTGTGAGATATAAGAATGATCACTATTATTACATGTGGTGCAACTCCATGGTTAAGTAAACCATGAGCAGGGCTTTATGACAAGATAAACAATAGCATACGTTGTGACATGAATCCATTCAAGGGACTGTAGATAAAGCAAACATTAGGTAATGTGCCTAAAATCACACACGTTGATTAAGTGGTGAAAACTTGCCCAAGATCACACATGTTGGTTAAGTGGTGAAACTGATTTGTTGGTGCTTTAAGCAAAGCTTTAAATATTTGTTTAGGATCCATGTGTTTAAATAATATTTTGTATTGTCATGCTTTGAAAAGTACACAAATTGCATAGTACAGCATTAAAAATAAGTATGGTTTTAACGTTATTTTCCCCGTCCCAATAGACAGTCACAGTGGATATGCCTAAATAAATCTCCCTTGGGTTTAAAAATTGGTGTGATTATTTAACACAGCATGCAGCATTACACGGCCCTCCCATTTCTTATCACTCGCCATTCGCACCTACTATTGTGATCCCACAGTTTCACTCATCTCGTAACCCGTTTGGCTTACGCCTTTGGTAACCTTTGTATTTTTTCTCCTATATGTAGACCCCCTATCGTTATCTCCATCTATGCCTTGCATGCACCCCCAGTCTATCCAGAACAATCCCAGTGTTATGTTCCTACTTTACATTAGTGCTTCATAACAGATATAGCTATGTTATGTGCACTGTCCTTTGCCCAATCCAGATGTGAGTTATCTGACTATATATCTATTTGCTTCATCTTACCTTTTTTTCAGACACAATAGACCAGCGAGACATACTTACCCTGTAAATCGGAATTTGCTTTTGCTGAATTTTAGCTCTGTCTTTCACGCTGCCTTACCAGGATGAACACCACCTCTTATTTAGGGAATTGTCCCTTACCACATAGCTTTACCTATTCATTAATCGGGTAATGTACTGCTTCACATTTAATGAGCGTTGAACTTTATTTAAGCATAAGGTTGTCCCTAATATTTGTGAGGCGCTTTCACATATGTTTGGACATTGCCCTTTTACTATTCCTGAAACTTATTGGTGAATGGACTTCATTGTTTCTCCATTGTATACGAATACCAATCATATGAGACACTCTACCCTCTAGCTTAACGGTGACTGTTGAACCCAATTCTCTCCCTTATCTGTAAAATTTAGATAAGAACTGTTTGGATTATTATAAATGGATTAAAAAATGTTGTACTAATGTATAGACAATTGAGTATACTAGAAGCATTGTATCACAGAACTTTGCTTATGTTCGATTTTATCTCTTTATCAGTCCGTCTAGGCC
Organism: Ambystoma mexicanum; assembly: GCF_040938575.1. Taxonomy (NCBI): domain Eukaryota; kingdom Metazoa; phylum Chordata; class Amphibia; order Caudata; family Ambystomatidae; genus Ambystoma; species Ambystoma mexicanum. The sequence continues at coordinate 1,633,107,906 of NC_090937.1, read as the reverse complement.
TTTGAAGAAGAGGACTTTCTCCTCGAAACGCATCGCCACTAAGAACGGACAACTACCAACACTAAAATACTTTTTTCTCAAAATCTGTCTTTTTTTCCGTGTTATTGTATTTTGTAAAAATATACCTATATACCTTTGTTTTACAAGACTTTTGTGTGGAAATTATTATTACTTTCTAAATCTTGTTAAATCTAATTAGATTTATTTCTGAATTTATAGTAGTTGGTTTTACCAACACTAGATAGTGTGCAGGGGACGGGAGCTTTCAAATGTTTAAACCTCTCTTTTTGTCATGTTTTGTTTAGGGGCCTGGTGCCAAGACCTCAGTTCCTCCCCGCACCTCAAATAGTTCCTATACTTATTACTATTCTAATCTCCAAAGAATTATACTTGAAACCCTCTAATTTAGGAGTGCACCACCACTGTAATCTCCTAAACTGTAAACCGACAGATCCTCTCAAAGAGGCCTAAACACCAAAGCGCAGACATTGTGAGGAATTCGACCATCCACACGGGGAGTGTGCGCTTGGCTGGGCTTTTTGATTTTTTGATAAGGAAAATGAATGATGGCAGATCAGCCTCCAAAAAATGTGTGAGGCCATTCCTCACACATTTGATCTGCTTGCTGCATGACTTGCATAGTCACGTGTACTCCAGGAAGAAACAGCCTACAGGAGCCGTCTTCCCACATCATATTCAGCAGGAATGTGACAGCCACTGGTACATCAAAGAATCTCAAGAAGGAGGAAGGCACAGCTTCCTCCAGCCACGGGCAGCCTAATTTAAATATCAATGGCTCCATGAATCTCCTTTCCCTTTGTCTAATCTGTCCGGTGGCAGTGCATACTAATAACAGATAATTGAAGCAAGCCTGCTGAGGGGGCTTGGTTGCCGGAACAGACAACAGGAAGGTGGGGCAAACCCGCCTTTGGTATGCAATGTGTCAACTTGAAGCTAGTTCCCACCCCTCTGAATGAAAGGCAGTGAATGACCTGTCTGTGTCCAGAAGTTACTGCCGGTTTCCCTGCAGAGCAGACCCTTTACAGAGGGATGAAGGATGTGATTAAGGGGAGACAGGAAGTATGCTCCCATCACAAACTTTAAGGGACACCAGCGCTTTCATCAAGAGTCACAGAGGGCTTAGTTACACAGAGAGACACATTGATCTACAACAGATGGTAAAATGGGTGGGACTTAGGTATATGTTATCACCCCTCACCCTTTTCTCTTGCAGAGCACACTGGCCCTGACCTCATGCACAACAGAAGATTGTTGGTGAGGACCCAGAATTGGTTCATTACGGTAGGCTTTGCCCACACCAATCACTGGGGCCCATTTGGCTTTAAAAGAGGGCTGAACCCCTCACTTATGAGATCATCCTATGACTTCAAAAGGAGTAATAAGAAGGACTCATTTGGAACCGGGCTGAAGGTGCAGTCTACCTTACATCTTCCTCCTGTGAAGGAAGGCCAGGCGTTCCAAGAGGAAAGCAAGATCCCTCCTCTAAACATCTGCCAGGGAACAGAGGGGGATACCAGACTCAGAGGACCCATCCAGCAGCTCCAGAACTGGGACCCAGCCAGCACACAGCATGCCCTGCTAGGTTCTGCCAGCAAGCTTCCTAGGTGGGAAGTGCCAAAGAGTATCTGAACAAAGGACAAGGCAGTTGCCTGCAATCACTCTCCTAAACTTTGGGCTGTCTGTCTTGAACGGACATGAGCCCTGCGAAGAAGCTAGGAGGAGTGTCACACAAGCATCAACCAGTGTCCATCTTTTAAGGAAATTTTCGAGACAATCAAGTCCTCGAACCGCATCCGTCTGCACCGCTGACTGTTGTCACGCAGCAGTCACCAGAGCCATCCAAGACGCCTCGACCAGCACTCCAGATCCACCAACCAGTATAGAGGCAACATTTCTTGGCCCCGAGCCACCCCGCCGGCCAGCCTGCAGACGTCCGCTTGCCAAACTGCCTACCGCCTGATGCCCGCAGCTGTCTCCCACCACTAAATCTGTCTCAGGAGCTGTGAAGTGCCCTGGAACTGCCTCAATGCTGTCAAGCACCAAAAGCCTCTTCAGCACCAGGTACATTGTGGTTCTGCCCAGCTGGTCCTTCTCCAAAGGCCCCTAGAAACAGTTACAACCCTTTTCCCCCTTGGTTCTGGAACTGAATAGCCTTGAACAGTAAGACTGATTACTTTACCAACTACCCTACAGTCAGTATCCAGAGTGCATCCCTTTCCTTTGTGAAACGGTCTGTCCTATGTGTTCCTGTACAGGGTGGGTTGTATTTGTAGTGTGCTAGAACCGTCTGTTGTAGTAATAATAAAGTAGATATTTTTATACAACCTGGACTGGACAGCCCCTTTTATCATTGGGTAAGAATTGTATTTATGCTGTGTTGCAATTAACCAACGATCCATAGCCTTGCAGACATAAGCCTGACGTTCCATCCATGTTACCAAAAACTGGACAAGGAGGTTTATAATTGACTGGTATTCCAATCTGGTCGGATCACTTCTGGTGTACTAGATGTGTGGGGCTGACTAATGGTTTAGAAACCGATATTCATCCCTGGACCAGTGGTGCACCGGACGTTGATTCGTCACAGACATCCAGTGCCTGCCAAGTGTCTGGACACAGACTGTAAACAGCAACTGGCCAACACAGGTTCATCCAGAAAAATGAGGTTCTGGAGGGTTGCCCTAGAACCGTGCCAGTGTTTATGAATGATTTAAAACCTTCCAGCTATCAACTTTCTGTTTGCTTATTGGGTGAGTAACCCACAGTCATTTTGGTTAGATGAGAGATAGAGGAGACGTGTTGGAGGATGTGTCACAGGTCACAGTACGTGCAGGGCTTTTTATTTTAAAATGTAAGCAGCAGCTCCACGACATCACCCCTAGATAAGCCTGCTGGGCCTGGAGACCTGGGCTTCTCCTCACTCATGACACCCAATGAGGCTGGAACGTGTCTGGGGATGCTTGTGGTCTTGTGTAAAAAGTATGTGACCTAGCAGTTTGGGCTGGACTGCCCCTTTTTGGGTGGGCCCAAGCATGATTTGCATATGGTCTTTCCCCTGATGTAGTGGCTTTACAGCCTTATTAATAAACAATGGTCTGGAGGGTTGCCCAGAGCTGTGTCAGTGGTTATGAATGATTTGAAACAGTCCAGCCATCACCTTTCTGTTTTGCTTGTTTAGTAAGCAAGCTACTCTTTATTTTTTGTTGTTGTTAGACCGTTGATAGAGGGGAAGGATGTGTTGCCAGTCACAGAGATTGCAGGGTTATTTTTTAACTACCATGGGATCCCCCACCCCGCAGTGCAAAGGCCTTTTTTGGTGATTTTGGTATTTTGCCATTCAATGACTTCTAACGTTTTCTGTTTCATTAACCCCCTAAGTGCCAAGGACGAGGTATCTCATCCTTGGCAACAGGGAGGGAATCCCAAGGACGAGATACCTCGCTCTTGGCACTTAAAGGGTAAAAAAGAAAAATGGCAGCAACAGCTGCATGACATCACCCATAGAAAAGGCCAATTTTATTATTGGTCTTTTATATGTTGCTTAATGCCCGCCTTCTCCAGCTTCTAAGCACTGGAACAGGAACTGAACCCATGTTGCACTGCACCCTCTTGTTCCCAAAGCAAGTGCATTGCCGCTGAGCAATGCTTCCAAATACATATTTTTTTTTTGCTTGAGGAAGCAACAGATTGTTTACTTCAAAGGCGGAGGGCAACTTCTTGTAAATTAGCTATCTCTTATTGTGTCTATCTACAATGTGCCTATGATGCAGGTCTGTCAGATCTGGGTTAGGTCACACAGGGCCCAGGCAGGATTGGTGGCAGAAGCCACTGGGGCACCCCCCTCTCATCACAGGCCCAGTGGCTCACTGGATGTGCAAAGCAGATAAGGAGAAACACTGATGAGATGTGCGTTCATGCTGTGCTGTCACTGAGTACTTCAGGCTGCTCTTACCCATTCCCAGCTAGCTATACCTAGGCCCCATACCCGTCCTGTTGCTACAGCACTGGGTATGAAATGAACAGACAGCCCCATCTCTGAACCCAACCCTTCAGGCATTCTTCACTAATGCACTGCCAACTTGTTAGTGATGGTGGCTTCATTTTATTTCCTGCACCCCTGTTATTTCTCCATCTTACGATGCAGGTTCAGTTTATGATCAGACAAGGTCTAGATTCCAGATGGAAAAGGCTGTGGCACATTCAACTGCTTTTTCAGGTGAAACACAGATATCTGTTCTTGGCACTGCCTCTTTTTACAGTGGCCCAAGGGGTATCAAGGATAGGTCTAAGGGTAGCAGAGGGAGAGCCAGGGGTAACAGCTACTACTCCTGGCAACCCCCAAATGGCAATTATATCCAAGTGCAAGAGAATTTAGCAGAGAGAGTTTACTCACCTTGGATGCAAACATGTATCCTGCAGGGTGAAACTCATTTCCTATCTCTTTAAAAGGCGCACTGAAAGGATTTGACACCTCTCTCCGGAGAGACATGCCAGGGCCTTTAGAGTGACCAAGGAAAGGCTTTCTACACCCCCAATGATGGGAACATGGGGGGACATGGTTCATGGGCTTGCAGCAGGAGGGTGGGGTGGTTGAAAAGTGCTTGTTGGGTCCTTATTTCCTTTGGATTTTGGGAATTGTAGTCCTGGATTTATAATGGGCAATTCAAAACTTCCAGAACTCCCAGAATGGAAAGAAAACAAAAGAACGGACAAGCCCAAAGAAAAGCAGCGGACCATGTTGACATGTTTCGCACACAAGAAGTCTTGTGAAATACCAATGGTGGCATGTGGGACTCTTTGTGGAGGTTGAGGCTTCAAGGAGAGCTTACAAGATAAACTAAATAGTACTTACAAGAGAAAGTGTGCCTGCCTGCTTACTTCACTGGCAATGTGGTAACAGGCACCCAGTGCCTTAGGTGGCACTAGTAAATGAGGGGGATCATCAAGGGGGTGTGGATTAACGGTGGGGGTTGCCTGGCAGCCATTTGTAGAGATCAGCACCCTCTCCCCTCTAGGGGAGAGGGTGATCTCTGCATTTATTTACTAACAGCTGCCTGGCAGGGGACAGCACCCCACCTTAATGGTAACACAGCCCCTCCCAGGCATCCTGTCTGGGAGGGACAGCAGCACCATTAAGGCTGAAAGGTGAGACTGCTGGAAGCTGAGGACTTTTTTCCTAAAGCCTGAAACTCCTGCGAATGAGTGGGAGCTTCAGGATTTAGGGGAAAAAAGGCCCCTGCTTCCAGCGGCCTCACATTTCTTCCACGATGTGGGTGCCGGTCCATGGGCATCTCTTGATTGAAGGGATGACTTGCAGGTGCGGTGCCACTATTATGAATTAAAGGCATTTGTTTCTGAAGCCTGAAGCTCTTGCATATGAGCAAGAGTTTCAGGCTTTAGAAAAAAAAGCCTTGTCCTCCAGCGGCTGGGGCTGCCAGGGGACATTAGTGAGCCCTGGCAGGGCCCGCCTCAGAACCATATTTCTGAACCCGCATGGGCTCGACCCGAGCTAGCCTCAGACCACTTAAAGCCCTGAAGGCACCCTACAGAAGTGTCCTAACATAATTGGTTACCATTTTGGCCAACAATGGTAATGCAGCACAGGACTGCAAGAGTGTGGTACAGTATGTGGGAGGAAATGTGGCCGAGTGGGGATTATGTCCACTAGAAGTCCAGAGCAGTGCAGGTACGGACGCCACGTGCTGTTTGCTAGGCAATGTAGTGGCAGGTCTGTCAGTAGCATCAGTTGTGCATCGTGCTCTGCACCATGGAGCTTTCCTGGTTGTGCCAGTACAGTGTAGCTTGGCTAGCAGGTGGCTGGCATCAGCTCATCACTTTATTCAGCAATAAGGTGGTCTGACACCTTCACTAGCAGTGGAACACAAGGCAGTCGGAATGCTTTCCAGGGCAACACACACCAAGCTAGGGTGCACGGCGCGTGTGCTAGAGGGCCCCACCAATTAATCACTCCAATGATTGGGCGCCAAATGATCTAGCTTTGGTCCCACCTGGCAGCGTTGCTGGATCATGGGGAGGAAATATTCCAGGCACATGTTAACCAGGGTGCTGTCCACATGTTTCCCATGCATGTCCTTATCAAGCGACTGCATTCGAATGCACTGACGATGATCTGTTATTTGGGCATCGATTGATCGCTGAAGAACATTACTCCACCACCTGTTTGCTGCCCCTTCCCGGTACTGCCTATACAATGGGGAGAGCGGCCGGAAATGGCCCCGGTGCGTTTGACTTCTTCCGGAGATGGCAGGTTCAGTGATGCTCAGAAGTAGGTCACGTTCTGAGGGACTTTTCCTGTGCTTGCGTATATTTCAGAAACATGTTACAAAAAAGAAACCAACAGTGGCACACATTTTAATCCCGGGCCAATCTCAGCATGTGTATTTTAATTTTTCTATTTTATTTGAATTTATAAAGCGCTTTACACCAAAGTGCTGTCCTTAGAGTCAAAAACAATAAAGAATAGAATGAAATGGAAGAGAGGGAAAGAGGGGAAGCAGCAAAGAGAAAGAACGCAGGGTCCCTGGGGACAATTGCACAACTGTCTTATGAGCTCAGATGGCAAAATATGGTTTCATGTGGAATGCAAAATAATGCACCAGTGATCAACTTCTGGAGAGGACAAAAAACGGAATCATTCAAGCAGAGCTATGGAGAGCTATGCCTGACATAACACACTCAATAGAGCGGGCAGGTGAATGGGAAAACGAGTGGAGTGCATTAAATGTGGGGATAGAGTTGGTTGGAGACAGGTTTGGTGGAACAAGGGAGCGATAAAAAACTATGGGCCTTATTACACAGAATGCGGTAAGGGTTTACCGTTACCGGTAAGGGCACCGGTACCGGTAAACCCTTACCGCCTTACTACGAGGTCCCTTTGCGGGACCTGACCTCAACGGCTGGTTTTGCCAGCCGTTAAGGAACAGGCCCGCAAAGGGACCTTGGTGCTAATTACGGTACCGCAATTTGCGGTACCGTAATTAGCTCCTTCCCCATTCCCATTGAGCCCTATGGGGCAAAAATGGGAATAGGGAAGTGCCTCGGTGAATGGGGAATTACCACCCCCGCTCACCTTGGAGTAGGGTGGTAAATCCGCCATCCACCAAGGCGGACACGATAAAATACCGGCGGCAACCATGGCGCTAATAGCGCCATGGTTACCGCATAGCGTGTAATGAGGTAAAGGTGATGGTGTGAAGGAGGATAATGTTGAACTGGAGAGGGAATTACAGTAGTTATAGGGGAACCCTTTTTTCAATGTTAAATGTTTGACAAATGGGAACGTCTCCTGGATGTCCTTATCCCCCCCTGTTTTTGATATGGGTTTGATTTCTTTTTGATATGGACTTTGATATAAATTATTTTTTATTTCAAAATGTTAAGATATCAAATTGTATATTTCGATTTGATATCTGTTTTATATAAACAGATATATAAAGTGTGTTTGTGTACTTTGATATGGTTTGATATAAAGTTAATATCAAAATGATATAAACTTTATATCAAAAAGATTTTGATATGGGAGAACACGTGTGCGCTGTTTGGTCGAGGACAAAGTGAGTTGTGAGGAGTTAGACAGCGAGTGTTAGGGTTTGGTGATGCAGCGATGACGCGGGAGTGAGTTGGACTTTACTGATGGCATCATTTTATATAGATTTGATATATTTGTACAACAGATTTTATATAAACTTTATATTAACTTTATATTATTTTATATATCAAAAATATCAACAACAAAAAAGTCTGATATTAAAATATCGGACATTTTTATATCAATAATTTTTTATATCCAATTTATTTTTATATCAAAACATTTTTTGATAATTTTTTTTTGACATCATCATCATATTGGTCATTTTTTATATGGCTAAAACTTTTGGGGGATATCAACATTTTTTGATATCAAAATCATTTTGATGTCAAAATGATATCGTATATTTTTATGTCAATTTTTTTTATATCAAATTTGTTTTTATATCAGAATTTGATGTCAAAAAATCTTTTTGGTAGCAAAATTTTAAAAAAGATATAACATTTTTTGAAAATGTTATATCAAATTTTGTTTTCTTTGATATCAAAATAATATTGATTTGTATATCAAAATATAAAAAAAATGTGATATCAAAAAATATCTGCGTTTTTATTTGTATTTGTATTTGTTTTATTTGTAGTGCGCCCCTTGACCCGGGGCATCTGGGCGCATGTTTAAGAGGCAGTTACAAGTTACAGCAAATAGATACAATATACATTTTACACATATTTACATAAAGTTCAGAGCATCGAATAGAGAGGAAAGGAACGAATCTAAGTATACAGTATAAACAGTCTATGTACAATGAGCAATCGGTAATGGGATTAACAGATGTAAGGATTATAGAGAGGAGGCTAGGGCATCCCGTTCATGTAACCACAATTTGGTTTAAGCTTTGAAGCAATGGATGTGCGGAACGTTTCTGAGAGCATTAGGTAGGATGTTCCAAAGCTTAGCCGCAAGGACTGGGAAGCTCGAGCCTCCCGGCTGTCTGTAGCTTGAAACTAGGAATGTGAGCCTAAGAAGATCTTAGTGGTCTAGTTGCTGTGTGTTGTATGAAGCGTGTGGATAGGTAAGCCGGAGCTGCATTGTTCTGGGCCTTGTGTTTTAGAACAAGTGCTTTGAGGGATATGCGGTGAGTGATGGGTAGCCAGTGCAAGTTGCGTCTAGTGTTAGATATGTGGGAACGCCTGGGAACGTTGAGAGCTGCCCTTATGGCATTGTTCTGCATGACCTGGAGTTTATCAATGTTTCTTTGACTAGTCCCTAGGTAGAGGGCATTGCAGTAATCAATTTTGGAAATGATGAGGGTTCTGGCAAGAATCAGACAGTTCTCCGTTGTCAAAAAGGGGTGACATGCTGTGATCAATTTATAAGTATAGGATGACGCTGAGACAACTGAGTTGGATTGTCGATTGAGGGACAGAGTAGAGTCTAGATATATTCCAAGTGTTTGGTGATGTTGGAGACTTTGATATTGTTCCCGTCAATGATGAAGGAATTGTATTTGGGGTCAAGTTTAGTGAGTTTGTATTGAGAGCCAAGAATGATTAATTCCGTCTTTTCATCATTAAGGCAAAGCCCATGATGAGCCATCCAAGCCTGGATGACAGTGTAGACTGCATTGAGCGCTTTAGCATCTGTTACATAATCGTCAGTCATAGGGATGAGTATCTGGGTGTCATCCGCATAATTAGTGTAGGAGACACCCAGATAGTCAAGTATATCAAAGAGCGGTTTAGTAAACACGTTATAAAGTGTGGGAGATACACATGATCCTTGTGGAACACCGCACGGGACGTGGGCTGGATCAGCTGCGGCTAGGGGAGAGAAGACCCTCATGGTTCTGTTTGCCAGAAAAGAGCTGATCCAAGATGTTGCTGCATCAGAGAAGTGGGCCGCAATTTTGAGGTGGTGGCAGAGGATTTGGTGATCGACCAAATCAAAGGCTGCTGAACGATCAAGGAGGAGCAAGAGCGCCAGTTTGCCCTTGTCTTTCAGCTCCTCGATTTGGGTTTTCAAAATCTGTACCGTGTCTGGGACGAAAGCCAGATTGTCTAAGCCCTAATAGATTATTGGTTTCAAGATAGTCCTGGATTTGGAGATAGGCTGCGCGATCCAGATTTTTAAGAAGGTAAGGCACCGTGGTGATAGACCTGTAGTTAGAGGGATTACTGGGATCGAGATTAGGTTTTTTGATTAAAGGGATGACCCAAACATCCTTAGGGATGTCAGGTACAATGCCCGATTTGAAGGAGGCATTAATGAATGAGGCAATGAATGGGCCGAGATCATGCGCGGCTTCCTTTATGACCGGTGCAGGGCAGGCGTCACCTTGGCAATTGGAGGGCTTGAGATTCGTTATGATATTCGTGACCTCCTTGATGGTGAGGAGTGAGAAGCTGAAAGGTTTGAAGGAATGTTTAGGAGTAGGGGTTTTGTAAGACGGGGGGTAACCCGTTGAGTCAGAGAGGTAGCTTTTTTTAGTATTAATTTTGGCTTGGAGCATGGCAATTTTGTCAAGCACTGCCTTTTGAATATTGGAGCACCATTCAGTGTCTGGGGTGCACGTATCAAGCGGGGCGACAGGAATCTCCAGTTCCTTGAGGATCTTAAAGAGTTCCTTGGTATTTGATTGGGCTTGAATGATCCTTTTGTTATAAACTTTCTTTTTAGCAGCTAGTATGGCTTCCTTGTAGGTGAGGGAGGCTGCGGTAAGGTTGTTTTTGTTGACTAGAGAAGGTGAGCTTTTCCAATGAGCCTCAGCTTTTCTTTTTTTTTTACGCAGATCGCGTAGGTGCGGGGTAAACCAGGAATTAAGGTGGAGCCGCCGTTTTTGTTTGCGCAATTTAAGGGGGGCAAAGGTGTTGAGGGCTTTTAGCATGGTACGGTTGTAGGTGTCTACTAGCACTGTGGGGTCCAAGCACGTGGTGGACGCCGAGTTCAAAATAGGAAGGATAAGTGGGAGTAGTTTCTCAACCGTAATATCCTTTTTGTTGCGCATGGAAGAGGGAGGGGCAAATTTGGGTTTATCTGTGGATGGACTAGAATGAATGGAGAATGATATTTTGCGGTGATCAGACCATGCGCATGGCATAAGCGCACAGTTCATGTCAGAAACCCAGTCAAGAGTGCGACTCTTGGTGTGGGTGGGCTCAGTGACGTGTTGAGTGAGACCGAAGTCGGCCTGGAGTCTTTCTAGGTCAATGGCTTTGGCGTCATCCGTATCTTGGTAACCTAGATTGAAGTCTCCCAATATAATGATTTGCAAGTTGGGCTTAGTGCTGGTAGCTAGGATAGATGAAATGGCCTCTGCGAGTGAAGAGGTAGGGCCAGGGGGCCTGTAAATGAGATGTACGGTGGCCGTGTGATTAGGTGAGATCGGCAATTTAATAGACAGTAATTCCACTGATGGCAGCCGCAGGCTGTTGACAGCTCTGAGGTTAAGCAAGCTCTTAAATATGAAGGCTAGTCCACCCCCCTTAGTTTGATTGGTGTCCCTGTCACACCTGATAATGGAATAGTTGTCAGGGATGGCCAGGGTCAGAAAAGGGCTGCATGTAGTCAAGTTTCTGTCATTGCGAGAAAGTCGAGGTTTTCTGTGACAATGAAATCTGCAATATCTAGGGCGTGCGCTGGGACGGAGCGTGCGTTTATGAGCGCACCTTTTAGTTTAGAGCATGGCTGCACAACATACGGCCCGCGGGCCAGTTGCGGCCCGCCATGCTGTCTTGTCCGGCCCACGAGGCACAAAGACTTTCCTAATGGAGGGCGGCCCGCAAGCAGCATCGGCCGTCCTCCATTAGGAAAGTCTTTGTTGTCTTACGGGCCGGACAAAACACTGGCCCTCATTGGTTCAGTGCACACGAACCACGCAGCTCCTACGAGCGACGTAGTGCGTGTGTGCTGCACCAATGGAGTGCCAGCACTACGGCTGCGTGGCCAGTAAGGCTTGATGCGGGAAGGCATTTCAGCCTTGCTTGCCACGCCAGCCGTAGTGCCAGAAGCCTCGCCAGCGTTCCAGCACGTCTGGGTAAGTACAGGGGGGGGGGGTGTATGTTTGGGGGGGGCTGTATGATTGTGCGTGTGTGTCTGTCTCAGGTCCGTCCTGAATGTGTTTTTTGTTTTTGTATGTATGTTGAGATGCAGAGGTGGGGGGTGTGTGTCGGGTGTGTATGGGTGTGTTTGTATTTGTATATCTGCAGTGTATGTTGAGATGCGGGGGTGGGGGGTGTGTCGGGTCTGCTTGAATGTGTTTGTGTGCAAGTGCAGTGTGTGTTGAGATGCGGAGGGGGTGTGTTTGTTGGGTCTGCCTGAATGTGTTTGTGTGCAAGTTCAGTGTATGTTGAGATGCGGGGGTGGGGTGTGTGTCGGGTCTGCTTGAATGTGTTTGTGTGCAAGTGCAGTGTGTGTTGAGATGCGGAGGGGGTGTGGGGGTCGGGGTGTGCATGAATGTGATTGTGTGCAAGTTCAGTGTATGTTGAGATGCGAGGGTGGGGTGTGTGTCGGGTCTGCCTGAATGTGTTTGTGTGCAAGTTCAGTGTATGTTGAGATGCGGGGGTGGAGTGTGTGTCGGGTCTGCTTGAATGTGTTTGTGTGCAAGTGCAGTGTGTGTTGAGATGCGGAGGTGGTGTGGGGGTTGGGTCTGCCTGAATGTGTTTGTGTGCAAGTTCAGTGTATGTTGAGATGCGGGGGTGGGGTGTGTGTCGGGTCTGCTTGAATGTGTTTGTGTGCAGGTGCAGTGTGTCTTGAGATGCAGGGGTGAGGTGTGTGTCGGGTCTGCCTGAATGTGTTTGTGTGCAAGTTCAGTGTATGTTGAGATGCGGGGGTGGGGTGTGTGTCGGGTCTGCTTGAATGTGTTTGTGTGCAAGTGCAGTGTGTGTTGAGATGCGGAGGGGGTGTGGGGTTCGGGTCTGCCTGAATGTGTTTGTGTGCAAGTGCAGTGTGTGTTGAGATGCGGGGGTGGGGTGTGTGTCGGGTCTGCCTGAATGTGTTTGTGTGCAAGTTCAGTGTATGTTGAGATGCGGGGGTGGGGTGTGTGTCGGGTCTGCTTGAATGTGTTTGTGTGCAAGTGCAGTGTGTGTTGAGATGCGGAGGGGGTGTGGGGGTCGGGGTGTGCATGAATGTGATTGTGTGCAAGTTCAGTGTATGTTGAGATGCGAGGGTGGGGTGTGTGTCGGGTCTGCCTGAATGTGTTTGTGTGCAAGTTCAGTGTATGTTGAGATGCGGGGGTGGAGTGTGTGTCGGGTCTGCTTGAATGTGTTTGTGTGCAAGTGCAGTGTGTGTTGAGATGCGGAGGTGGTGTGGGGGTTGGGTCTGCCTGAATGTGTTTGTGTGCAAGTTCAGTGTATGTTGAGATGCGGGGGTGGGGTGTGTGTCGGGTCTGCTTGAATGTGTTTGTGTGCAGGTGCAGTGTGTCTTGAGATGCAGGGGTGAGGTGTGTGTCGGGTCTGCCTGAATGTGTTTGTGTGCAAGTTCAGTGTATGTTGAGATGCGGGGGTGGGGTGTGTGTCGGGTCTGCTTGAATGTGTTTGTGTGCAAGTGCAGTGTGTGTTGAGATGCGGAGGGGGTGTGGGGTTCGGGTCTGCCTGAATGTGTTTGTGTGCAAGTGCAGTGTGTGTTGAGATGCGGGGGTGGGGTGTGTGTCGGGTCTGCCTGAATGTGTTTGTGTGCAAGTGCAGTGTGTGTTGAGATGCGGGGGTGGGGTGTGTGTCGGGTCTGCCTGAATGTGTTTGTGTGCAAGTGAAGTGCATGTTGAGATGCTGGGGGGGAGGGGGCTGGAGGGGTCGGGTCTGCCTGAATGTTTGTTGTTGTTGTGTGCACGTTCAGTGTATGTTGAGATGTGGGGGTGGGGGGTCCGGGTCTGTATGCGTGCATGCTTGTGAGTTTGTTTGGTGAGTTGGGGGTGGGTTTGAGTCTGTATGGGTGCATGGTGTATGCTTGTGGGTTTGTGTGCTGAGTTGGGATGGGGGGTTCGGGTCTGTATGGGTGCATGGTGTATGCTTGTGGGTTTGTGTGCTGAGTTGGGGGTGGGGGGTTCGGGTCTGTATGGTGCATGGTGTATGCTAGTGGGTTTGTGTGCTGAGTTGGGGGTGGGGGGTTCGGGTATGTATGGGTGCATGGTGTATGCTTGTGGGTTTGTGTGCTGAGCTGGGGGTGGGGGGTTCGGGTCTGTATGGGTGCATGGTGTATGCTTGTGACTTTGTGTGCTGAGTTGGGGGTTCGGGTCTATATGGGTGCATGGTGTATACTTGTGAGTTTGTATGGTGAGTTGGGGGTGGGGGGGTTCGGGTCTGTATGGGTTCATGGTGTATGCTTGTGGGTTTGTGTGCTGAGTTGGGGGTGGGGGGGTTGTGTCTGTATGGGTGCATGGTGTATGCTTGTGGGTTTGTGTGCTGAGTTGGGGGTGGGGGGTTCGGGTCTGTATGGGTGCATGGTGTATGCTTGTAGGTTTGTGTGCTGAGTTGGGGGTGGGGTCTGTATGGGTGCATGGTGTATGCTTGTGAGTTTGTGTGCTGAGTTGGAGGTGGGGGGGTTGGGTCTGTATGGGTGCATGGTGTATGCTTTTGGGTTTGTGTGCTGAGTTGGGGGTGTGGGGTTCGAGTCTGTATGGGTGCATGGTATATGCTTGTGGGTTTGTGTGCTGAGTTGGGGGTGTGGGGTTCGGGTCTGTATGGGTGCATGGTGTATGCTTGTGGGTTTGTGTGCTGAGTTGGGGTGGGGGGGTTCGGGTCTGTATGGGTGCATGGTGTATGCTTGTTAGTTTGTATGCAGGGGTGGGGGGGTTGGGTTCTGTATGAGTATGTCTGCATGGTGCATGCTTGGTGGCATGGGGCATAGTGTTTGCTTGAGGGGTGGGTGTCTTGGGGCATAGTGTTTGCATGAGGGGTGGGTGTCTTGGGGCATATTGTTTGCATGAGGGGTGGGTGTTATGGGGCATAGTGTTTGCATGAGGGGTGGGTGTCTTGGGGCATAGTGTTTGCATGAGGGGTGGGTGTCATGGGGCATAGTGTTTGGTCGGGGAGTGGGGGCTATGGGGCATAGTGTTTGCATGAGGGGTGGGTGTCATGGGGAATAGTGTTTGCATGAGGGGTGGGGTCATAGGGCATAGTGTTTGGTTGGGGAGTGGGGGCCATGAGGCATAGTGTTTGCATGAGGGGTGGGTGTCATTGGGCATAGTGTTTGCTTGAGGGGGGGTGTCATGGGGCGTAGTGTTTGCTTGAGGAGGTGTGTCTTGGGGCATAGTGTTTGCATGAGGGGTGGGGGCCATGGGGCATAGCGTTTGGTTGGGGAGTGGGGGCCATGGGGCATAGTGTTTGCTTGAGGGGTGGGGGCCTTGGGGCATAGTGTTTTCATGAGGGGTGGGAGCCATGGGGCATAGTGTTTGCTTGAGGGGTGGGGGCTATGGGGCATAGTGTTTAATAAAATTAGGGGTTGAAAAAGCCTCCCGCCACACCACGCCACGCCTACCGCCCCACCCACATTTACTTTTCGGCCCACTATAGCCATCATGTAGGGTACTTTCGGCCCACTGTCAAAATCAGTTGTGCACCCCTGGTTTAGAGGCAGTGATGGCATTGTGAACATGAGGAGGAGAGTCAATTTTAGGAGCTGAGTGGGCCGAAGATTTGTTATCGCTAGAGTTTGAAATTTTGTCGAGCGTGGGATTGTTCAAGTGGTAGGACCAGTGATGACATCTGGAGGCTAATCTTTGGTTTCTAACTGATGAGGCACATGGTTGACTGGAATGGTTAGGTGAGGTCGATATGGCGTGGTGAGGCAATGGTGGACAATTGGCAGCGGTGTGTGTCTGAGATAGAGAGGAACTCACAACCGGATTCAATGTGCCTATGTCAGGCATCATGTGGTTTTACATTTTTTATATCAAAATGACATTTTATGATTAAAAAATGTTGATATCAAAATTCTTAAATGTGATATCAAAAATAAAATCTGAGGGCATGCCCAGACATGTCCTAACACGCAATTGTTGTGAAAATATTATGGCAAAAGCTGCGCTATTTTTCTTTATTTGTAAAATTTGTGAATATATAGTTTTATATTGTATAACAAAATGAAATGTAATGATCTAATTCCAGGGCTACAAAAAAAACATATGCATACCCATGCAACATGCTGGGACACTGGATTCTAACACTCTCCCAGTTGTGCAGAAAGCAATGTTCCAGCAACACAACCGCAGGGTGGCTTTATGAAGCTGCATAAGACACCAGTCAGAGAATTCACAGATGGCGACACACACACACACAAGGCCTGGAGGTCTGACTCAACTATTTTGGTCTCTCTGTTTATTACAAATGATATGAAGCCACATCAAAATGATCCAACCTTGCAATGAAACACCAAAGCTATTGTAATCACGTGCCGCCATGTGCCTAGTGTGACTACATTGTATTTGCATGCCACCATTCAATGTAAAGTCACAGGACCCCAAGGCTATTGTAATCAAGAACAAGCTATCATGCGGGTAGTGTGTCTAAACGGCAACCATTCAGGCCATTCATGGTAAACTATATGCAACTAATGGGCCTTTCAAATGGCCTATCGGCCTGCAGATAGAATATTGTCATAGGCAGGATGGGGGCTGTTCTGCTGAGGGGGAGGTTGGATGTCTTTAAAACCCATGCTCTGGAAGCCTGCCAGAACATCACTGCCTGCAGATTTTGGGACAATTGCAAGCCACAGCTGGAACTGAAGACCGCAGGACATTTAAAGTCCGGTGACGAAAGAGGCATTCTACTTTTAAAAAGTGAGTTGCTTCAATTTAAAAATGGGGGCAAACATACATTTTAAAACAAAATGATCTTAGTCTTTATGTAAAGGCTTGTAACTAAATAATTGTTTTTCTGACCAGGCGGGCTATGTTTAAAAGCATAAAATATTTGAAGTTAAGATTTCTAGCGCTATGAAGATTCTCAAGGCGCAGATGTGTGTTTGTGAAGCAGCAGTTCCAAGTGTTTTTAGATCAGCTATTTAATATGCTGGATAAGCCAAGTGATTTAACCTGCTATTTATTATACAGGATACGCAAAATACAGGTGTTATTCTATGAGCAGGGCAATATGTAAGTCAGTTTATATAAAGTTTGTTCTAGAATTTAGCCTGTGTATTTTTATAATGATGCAAACAGATATTTTAAAACAAAACATGCTTATTCTCAATATTAAGTGCCAGCCTGTATTTTTGCAATATGCATTTTATGTTTGTTGCATTCCAAGTGTTTTTAAACCAGCAATTTAATATGCATGATAAACTAAGTGTTTTTACCAGCTATTTAATATACAGGATAAGCAAAATACAGGTGTTTTTCTATGGGCAGGGCAATATGTAAGTCAGTTTATTTAAAGTTTGTTCTAGAATCTAGCACTATGTATTTTTATTCAAAGGCAGCAAACAGTTATTTTAAAACAAAACATGCTTATTCTTTAGCTGTAGGCAGGATTAACTTCCAGCCTGTATTTTTGCAATATGCCTTTTATTTTTGTTGTAGGATAGTGTTTGAAAGTTTGCTTACTAAGGGTCCCCCAGTGGATGTTTTCTGTGTGTGTGTAAATGAAAGCCTTGGGGCTAGCTACATGAGACATTGTGAAATGGCAAACAACGTGTGTTTGTTAATTACCAACCACTAACCAAATACCTGGAATGTTTAAATATCTGCATTGTAGTTTACAGCGCTCTATTTCAGTTAAGCGATGCAGTCTTTGAAAGCACGGCATTTGAGAGTTTCAGCAAATTCTGTTATGGGGTGTTTGCATTGTTCACCAAATTTAAAGAGCACACAGCTGGATAGTTTACAGCTCGCCGCTGCAGCTCTAACCCTATCGCACGGCTGTTGTTGTCAATTACGCGATGATCAAACTATCCCTATGTACATTTCTGCGGGGCTGTATTGAACATTTACAATAGTCAAAGTTGAAACACATTTTGATAAACTTAGGTGCAGTGATGGTTCAGAAGATAGCTCAGCATGTTAAGCACATCCTGCATTGAACATTTACATTAGTCAAAGTTGAAATACATTTCAATAAACTTAGGTGCAGTGATGGGTCAGAAGATAGCTCAGGGTGTTAAGCACATACTGCCTTGAACATTTACACACACCAATTCCACCAAAGTGTGTGTGTGTGTTTGTGTGTGTGTCAGTTTTTAAAATATAAATGTTCTTTAGATACATAATATTGTATGTCAAATATTTATTTTAAATGCAGAAGCGCTTTCAAATTTGCTGGAGAGCACAGTTCACCATCAAGGACAGTGCAGCCATTTGGTCCAGTAGGGACAGTCGTGACAATGCAGCTGCGATCCAGCGGCTGTCTCTAATGGTTCAAAGGGCCGCACTGCGCCTGATGGTTACATAGTCGTTATTGTGTTTTCTTAACTGCGTGTCATGATTTAAAAATATAACGTTGCCTTTTATAAAAGAATGCCCAGTTTGCAAATTTGTCACAGCTCACACAAGCGGTTGACATTTTTAAAGCCGCCAAGACTCATGATCATATATTCTGGTGCGGATTCTATCTTTCTCTGTTTTTATAGAAATGGCCTACAGCCCCCAGATGGGACAGGTGTCGCAATCTCTAGATGTGAATTGTAGAGCGAGTGATACAGCAAATAATGGATGGCAGGATGGAGCGGGAAAGGTGCTTTTGGCAGCCGGTTCAACAAATCTTGCATGCCCCGAGGTGAATGGAATGATGCAACCTGGGTCTACTGGGCTTTTGATGGTGCTGAGACGGGTCTGTTCCGCACGGATCAACACACTTGGAATGTTTCAATGACCAATGGATGGGATCCGACAGTGCTGTTACAGGAGTAAAACCCAATGGATCTGGGGGGCATATGCCACAAAGTTCTTTTGTAAATTCAACACTAGGACTGGCGTGTTTGCACGCCCTTTGGTATGCCTGGGGGGCAGACACTGTAGAGTTCTTTTGTAAATTCAACACCGGGCTCGCTTGTGTCTGACGTGTTTGCTACGGCCGATGGAGTGTCTGTAGGGCAGATACCGCAGAGTTCTTTTGTAAATTCAACACCGGCCCCACCTGGGTCTGGTGTGTTTGCTATGCCCGATGGAGTGTCGGTAGGACTATTGAGCGGTAAAGATTCTAATGCCCCGACAGTTGTTTATGACTATTGCCCTGTTTCAGTACTGAACCGTATGAATTAAGAGGGCCCTGTTGGATATTACCTGCCATTTAAACATTCAAACACCTGGTTGCTGTGTGCCAGTGGGCGTTTATACCATTTTCAGACAGATCAGGTGCTGGCCCTGGGCTACAACCCTCCTTTAAAAGTGCACAATCACAAGACAGTACCGGTGTGAAACAGGTTCATGGGGTCGATGGTGTAAATTGTGCACCACTGATGCACCTGGGCCGGATGGTGCACGTTATAAATAAACAAAAATTCTGCATGTTTTAAGCTGCAAAATGAAAAAGCATAATGTTGAGAACGATCTGGATGGGGTGAGACAACTACAGGGGGTGGAGCGGCGGTAAATGGCGACTAAAGGAAAATAATGTCAAGAGGGTGGGGTGTGTAAACAGATCTGCACCGCTGGGGGTTGACACAAGTGATATGAGTATGATGGCCACCAACAAGACAAATGTTTCAGAATATGCGCTGCAGAATGTAGATGTTGTTAAAGAGGTAAATAACGCAACCAGCATGACCGGCGTTCAACATGTAGATGCCCAATCTAATGCAGCTGTAGGCCCCAATGAGATTTCAGTTTAAGAGATTTCACCCGATGAGCTGATAGTGGTTCTAAGGTTTATACATAAAAAAATAGTTCTGTTGGTGAGTAACGTAATATGGCTTACATGCCGCATGGTGCTACATTCGCTATTTTGGATGCCACGATATCTGAATTGGCAGCGTGAATATTCGATATGCAAAGGAATCCAGAGTTTACTAATGACCCTATATTTCTGGAGGCGCTTCTAGCTGTTGCAAGCATTGTTAATACGGCGGATGAAGTAGGTATACATACCACTGTGACTATGAGTCAAAATATTGGGGGTATTAACACACCTCCCCTTGACAGTCAAGATGCCTGTGTATACTGGGATGGAAGTGAATACAGTATTGGCCCTGATAATATTTCTGTTGATGTTCATGTGATAACACACAATGTTAATATTTCCAGTAGTGTCCCTGATGATGTTCAGGGCATGGGTGTTTGTAATATTCTTGTTGACGCTCAAGCGGGGTGTGTGCACCGGGTGTGTGATGGAACTTCTGTGGGTGTTCAGGAGGGAGGTGTGAATAATGATGGGGCCATTGTTAATATTTCTGATGATGATCAAGTGGGTGGTGTGCACAATGATGAAGGGGTCTACAATGCAGCTGTTAATATTTCAAATTTTCAGGTGCAGAGTGTTCAAACACAGCTTGCTACTACCCAACGCGTCCATCAACATCATACACTAACAGCAATACATCAGTTGAAACATCGAGCAACGAGCCCATTCTAATTCTGGATAGTGATACAAACACTCAAGATGTGGTTGGTCAGTGTATATACAGAGCTGTATCTGTCTTCTTTTTAGGGGCTGTGTGGGTGAGGACTCCAAAGTTAAGTGTACAAAGGGAAAATCCCACAAAAACGGCTTCTTACCTTTAAATATAACCCCGGCGTTGTATTGTCTGCCAAAAATGCACAAAGATGCAAACTGTCCGCCTGGACATCCAATTGTGGCAGCTATTGGGCCCATTTTGGAACCACTGTCAATTTACACTGACTTCTTCTTGAGACCTTTTGATGTAAAAATGCGCTCTTTTATCCAGGATACCACACATATGATCCACATTTTGGAAAATGTAACTATAACATTAGAGGATCTCTTAGTTACACTTAATGTGAAGGCCCTCTACACTAGCATCCCTAAAATGAAATGCATTAACTTCATGCATGGTTTCTTGGCAAGGATAGAAGACAAAACTGTCCCCTCCAACTTCATTAACGAGTGCATTAAACTTGCATTGACTAATCATTTAATTATTGTCGATGATAACAACACGGCACAAGTATGGGCTCGACTTTTGCCCCAGACCTGGCAAATCTTTTTATGGACGACTTGGAAGGTCGTTCAGTATATGCAGATGATAATCCATTCAAACATCTGATGAAAACCTGGCATAGGTATATTGACGATGCCTTCATGTTATGGACTGGGAACACACAAGATCTAGATCTGTTCCTAGTATGGCTGAACCAACAAGAACCTTGCATTAACTTCACAATGACTTGTAGTGTCACCAAGATCTCTTTTTTAGATCTAGAGATCTATAAAGGCGTTAACTACACTATAGGTACGACGCTTTTCAGGAAACCGACTGACAAGAATTCACTGTTGCTGTTTAATAGTTACCATCTGGCAATCTTACGTGAGAATTACCCTTTGGCCAATTCTTGCGTGTAAAAAGGAATTGCAGCCTGAAAGAGGATTTCGATATTAATAGCAAAGACCTATCTGTAAGACTCAAATAACGGGGCTATCCACCTCATGTGATATGTAGATCCTTTAAGAGAGCCAGGATTACCAATAGGCAAGATTGCCTTCAGAAACAACTTAGGGCAAAAGAAGATAAAATCACATGTGTATCAACATTCTCGCCCATTAGCAATGCCCTACGGGGAAGCATACTGAAAAATTGGAATATGGTCAACAGAGAAAAATTTTCGATCAAAAAAACGCATTTTGCGTTCAAGCGCATGTCAAACATACGCGGCAAATTGGTTCACACATACAAAGAAGTGAACCCTGTGAATGACCAGACCACCTTGTGGAATATGCAACCAGTTGTAGGCCACTTTAAATGTGGCAAATGTTCAGTATGTAATCTGACATCAAATACAAAAGAAATAGATCTGAAAGGCCGAAAATGGACATTGAAACATTTCTCTAATTGTAACACAAAATGGGCAATATATGTGATTAGTTGCCCATGTGGGTTACTGTATGTTGGCAAGACAAAGAGACCGGTAAGACAAAGGATCTGTGAACACAAATCCTGTGTCAAAAATAATGTGCCAGATAAACCATTAGTGGCTAATTTTATACTAGCAAAACACACCCACGAGGATATTCATTGGTGTATCATCGAAACACTTGGGCCTCACCCGAGAGGAGGAGATAGGGAATTAAAACTGAGGAAACTGGAAAAAAAATGGATCTTTGACCTTAACACAGTGAGAGATGGCCTTAACATTGCCATAGCGTGGGGCCTCTTTATCAACTAAGGAAAAGCCTCCTTGAAACAAACCTTAATAGGAAATATCCACCCAGACGATGATGGTGGAGAGACACGCTGTTTGGTGTTCCTGACAACATATACCAGTTCTGAACACTCCTTTGGTACAGGAGCAGCGTCCGCTATTTTCTTGAAGGGTGCTAGTTAGTGATGAATTGTGTAAGTACAATGCCCGTGTAGCATAATTGAAACAATTTTATCTCACAAATCCGGTTTGGTCTGGATTACTGCCACAGTTATGTAGACATTGACCATGTTTCTAGCATGTATTGCATTTTCCAAGATGGCGTCCCGCTGTCACTTGCCATATACAAGTTAGAAATATCACATCAGCGAGTACGCTGTAGCTAAAAGATCCACTTGCGGCCAATCAGTGAAAAGAGGACGATGTAAAAACGACTTCATCGCGCACACACGATGTGCATCGATCACGTGACCCGCGTTTATCACAGCAGTCTAGGATTAGGCGTTTGAAGATCCAACGCGAGCCAAAGAACACGGGCGACATCCTAGATGAACCCAGGTAATTTCTGAGAGAAGAGGGACTTGATGATTGTCGAAAAGTTGGAGCATTGATTTACTCCCGATATCCTGTCTTTGCAGGTCAGTAGGCATGTCCATTTGCCCTTACACAGTCGCACTGACAGGAAATAGAACTGACACACGCTGCTTCGATTTTTTTAAGAAGTAGACATGGTTCCTTTTTGGTAAGCACCCTTCAACCGCCATGAAAATGGGTGGGTCAATGTTGTAACAACGAATGTGATGGAATTGAATTGAGCTATTCTGGGCTAACACCGGGAATGTCATTGTTCAAAATAGGTCCAATGAACCGTGGCAGGAAATGAAATTGGGCAGTTATATTTCCCCATACGACACTGAGGAAATAACAGGTAACATGATCATATTCACAAATTGCATCAAGTGTAAAGTTAGCAGATGCAGAACAATTATGGCAAAATGTGGTAGCTTGCAATAAACAATGTGGTAGTTACAAACAATGGTATTTTCACCACAACCACAGAAAAACGAAAGAAAGGGCTTTTCTCTAGAATTGTAGAGAAGTGACCATAGTAGGTATTGATGTTTGTTTTGGTGGACTTGCCCTGATTCAGCCTCGAATATACTAAAGATAGCCCGTAAGATTCAAAGAAATGTTAGGATATGGGTCCTGGTATATCCATAGTTCCTGACACAACACACACAATTACACATGGCACTAATTAAGTTTTATGTCTGTTTTTATCTATAGATTGTATGGTACACATCATGGACCTAGTATGCAACACGTTGAATGGTACTACGTGAAGAGAATAACAAAGTGTCCTGAAGACAGATCCAATGAGAAATGCAAAAGAATATTTGTTTGTATGTATTTCTTAAACAGATATGGGTTCTAGAAACACATGTTAAGTGTTGACACATCTATCCTCCCCTGAAAAGGAGTTGTTTAATAGACACAAGAATTACTGTTGGCATATTTGTTTCAACATTTTTTTGCAATCTGTGTCTTGATGCATATACACCAATAATGAAATTGTGTTTTGAGAAAAATGATTTGGTTGTGTGAACCATTATGGCCAATTGTTTTAACAAACACTGGTTTTACCATAAGTATGTTTTATAAATGTATAAACATTAAAATATGTATGTTATTTTTGATAATCATGTGTTTTCACTTGAATTATGTTGAATATATTATGTGTGTATGTGCCAGCTGGATATTAGGAACAACCTTCTAGCTTAAAGGGAGGAAGCCGTTTTTGTGGGATTTTTCCTTTGTACACTGAACTTGGGTGTTGGTACTCTACGGAGCCACATGAGGTTGGAAGGTGACTGTGACACTGTGGCCTCACGTGATCCTTGTACATGGAAGCCTCACATGGATTTCCTTTCAAAGCCGACAGGCAGCTGACATTTTTCTGCTCTCCTCCAGTCCGATACACACTCACACAGAGGGTCTCTGACCACAAACAGAGACACTGAAAAATCCATGTGAAACCATTTCTTTCAAATACAAATATTTGTCAGTGGTCAAGGACTATTTTGAGGAATTTTAGCCAATTTTAAGGCGTGAATCGGCAACCATAAAAATGGCTGCAATTTGTCTACAATTCCTCAAAAATAGCCCTGACCACATATGAATACATTTATTTTTACAAAGAAAGCAATGTAACATTGAATGTACAGTGTTTTTTTAATAAGGTCAGGAGACAGCAGGGGAAGCAATCGGAGAAAGCAAACAAGCAGACAAGGGCCCTTTAGCTATTGACTGCCAAGCCCTCTCTCCAGCCACCCCTTTAACTCCAAACTTCATCCCATCCCTGCTCATACTAAGGCACCGCTGGGAAAGGGGAAACAGTATTTTTCAGTTTAAACCGAGGAGGCACTTTTTCTTCCAGGGGTGTTTTTCCAGTGTTTATCGGATTTCACTGAAAACAGGAAAGACTAAGTAGGGGTTGGTAGACTTATAACATGGGCTGTTAGAGGTACATTACGAGTATGGGCTGGTAGAGGTACAGAATGGCCTGTTAGAGGTACATTATGATCTGGTAGAGGTCCTGTATGAGTATTGTAGAGGTACAGTTTGGGCTAGTAGAGGTACAGTATGAGCTGGTAGAGGTACAGAATGAGCATTGGCTGGTAGAGTATAAGAATGGTAGAGGTAGAGTATGGGACTGGTAGAGGTAGAGAATGGGTGGGAAGAGGTGCAGCATGGGTAGGTAGAGGCAGAGCATGGGTTGGGAGAGGTAGAGCATGGGCTGGTAGAGGTGCAACATGGGTTGTTAGAGGTAGGACATGGGCTGGTAGAGGTGGAGCATGGGATGGTATAGGCAGAGCATGGGATGGTAGAGGTACAGTATGGGTTAGTAGAGGTGCATTATGGGCAGGTAGAGCATGGGCTGTTAGAGGTATGGCATGGGCTGGTAGAGGTAGAGCATGGATGGTAGAGTATGGGCTGGTATGGGCTTATAGAGGAAGGTAGAGTATGGGCTGTAGAGGTAGAGTATGGGCTGGTAGAGGTACAGCAGGGGTGGGTAGAGTTACAGCATGGATGGGTAGAGGTAGACCATGGGCTGGTAGAGGCACAGCATGGGCAGGTAGAGGCGTAGCATGGGGAGGTAGAGCACGCTCTGGTAGAGGTAGTGCATGGGCTAGTAGATGCAGTGTATGAGCTGGTAGAGTATGGGCCGCTAGAGGTAGAACATGGGTTGGCAGAGGTATAGCACGGGCTGGCAGAGGTAGAGAATGGGCTGGCAGAGGTACAGCCTGCGCTGATAGTGGTAGAGCATGGGCGGGTAGAGGTTTGGCATGGGCTGGTAGTGGTACAGCATGGGCTGGTAGGGGTGGAGCATGGGCTAAAAGAGGTAGAGCATGGGCTGGTAGAGGCAGTGTATGGTCTGGTAGAGGCAGTGTAGGAGCTGGCAGAGTATGGGCTGGTAGAGGTAGAGCATGGGTTGGAAGATATAGAATGGACTGGCAGAGGTAGAGCATGGGCTGGCAGAGGTAGAGCATCGGCTAGCAAAGGTACAGTATGGGCAGGTAAAGGTACGGTATGGGCTGGTAGACATAGAGAATGGGCTGATGGATGTAGAGTGTTAGCTGGTAGAGGTACAGTATGAGTATGGTAGAGGTACAGTATGAGTATGTGCTGGTACTGGTAGAAGTATAACATGGGCTGCTAGATGTACAGTATGGGCTGGTAGAGGTAAAGTATGGGCTGGTAGAGCTAACGTATGGGCTGTTAGAGGTACAGTATGTGTTGGTAGAGGTCCAGTATGAGTATTTTAGAGGTACAGTAGGTTCAGTATGAGCTGGTAGAGGTACAGTATGAGTATGGACTGGTACAGTTACAGCAGAAGAATAGTAGAGGTAGGGTTTGGCCTGGTAGAGGTAAAGCATGGGCATGTAGAGGTGCATTATGGGCTGGTAGAGGTAGAACATGGGATGGTAGAGGTACAGTGTTAGCTGGTAGAGGTACAGAATGTGCTTATAGAGGTAGGTAGAGTATAGGTTGGTAGAGGTAGAGCATGGGCTGGAAGATTTATAGCATGGGCTGGTAGAGGTAGAGCATGGGCTGGTAGAGGTAGAGTATGGGTAGGTAGAGGTGCAGCATGGGTAGGTAGAGGCAGAGGATGGGCTGGTAGAGGCACAGCATGGGCTAGCAGAGGCATTGCATGGGCTGGTAGAGGTAGATCATGGGATGGTAGAGGTAGAGCATGGGCATGTAGAGGTGAATTATGGACTGGTAGAGGTAGAGCATGGGATGGTAGAGGTACAGTGTTAGCTGCCAGAGGTACAGAATGGGCTTATATAGGTAGGTAGAGTATAGGTTGGTAGAGGTAGAGCATGGGTTGGAAGATATAGCATGGGCTGGCAGAGGTAGAGCATGGGCTGGCAGAGGTAGAGCATGGGCTGGTAGAGGTAGAGTATGGGTGGGTAGAGGTGCAGCATGGGTAGGTAGAGGCAGAGGATGGGCTGGTAGAGGCACAGCATGGGCTAGCAGAGGCATTGCATGGGCTGGTAGAGGTAGATCATGGGATGGTAGAGGTAGAGCATGGGCATGTAGAGGTGAATTATGGACTGGTAGAGGTAGAGCATGGGATGGTAGAGGTACAGTGTTAGCTGCCAGAGGTACAGAATGGGCTTATATAGGTAGGTAGAGTATAGGTTGGTAGAGGTAGAGCATGGGTTGGAAGATATAGCATGGGCTGGCAGAGGTAGAGCATGGGCTGGCAGAGGTAGAGCATGGGCTGGCAAAGGTACAGTATGGGCAGGTAAAGGTACAGTATGGGCTGGTAGACATAGAGAATGGGCTGATGGATGTAGAGTGTTAGCTGGTAGAGGTACAGTATGAGTATGGTAGAGGTACAGTATGAGTATGTGCTGGTACTGGTAGACGTATAACATGGGCTGCTAGATGTACAGTATGGGCTGGTAGAGGTAATGTATGGGCTGGTAGAGGTACAGTATGTGTTGGTAGAGGTCCGGTATGAGTATTGTAGAGGTACAGTAGGTTCAGTATGAGCTGGTAGAGGTACAGTATGAGTATGGACTGGTACAGTTACAGCATAAGAATAGTAGAGGTAGAGTTTGGGCTGGTAGAGGTAAAGCATGGGTAGGTAGAGGCAGAGGATGGGCTGGTAGAGGCACAGCATGGGCTAGCAGAGGCATCGCATGGGCTGGTAGAGGTAGAGCATGGGATGGTAGAGGTAGAGCATGGGAATGTAGAGGTGAATTACGGGCTGGTAGAGCTAGAGCATGGGATGGTAGAGGTACAGTGTTAGCTGGTAGAGGTACAGAATGGGCTTATATAGGTAGGTAGAGTATAGGTTGGTAGAGGTAGAGCATGGGCTGGAAGATTTTTAGCATGGGCTGGTAGAGGTAGAGCATGGGCTGGTAGAGGTACAGTATGGGCTTGGTACAGGTACAGTATGGGCTGGTAGAGGTAGAGCATGGGCTGGCAGAGCTATAGCATGGGCTGGTAGAGGTAGAGCCAGGGCTGGCAGTGGTAGAGCATGGGCTGGCAGTGGTAGAGCATGGGCTGATAGAGGTACAGTATGAGTATGGTAGAGGTACAGTATGAGTATGCAATGGTAATGGTAGCAGTATAGTATGGGCTGGAAGAGGTAAAGTATGGGCTGGTAGAGCATGGGCTGGTAGAGGTACAGCATGGGCGGTAGAGGTACAGCATGGATGGGTAGAGGTAGACCATGGGCTGGTAGAGGCACAGCATGGGCAGGTAGAGGCGTAGCATGGGGAGGTAGAGCTAGCTCTGGTAGAGGTAGTGCATGGGCTGGTAGATGCAGTGTATGGGCTGGTAGAGTATGGGCCGCTAGAGGTAGAACATGGGTTGGCAGAGGTATAGCACAGGCTGGCAGAGGTAGAGAATGGGCTGGCAGAGGTACAGCCTATGCTGATAGTGGTACAGCCTGCGCTGATAGTGGTAGAGCATGGGCTGGTAGAGGTAGAGCATGGGCTGGCAGAGGTTTGGCATGGGCTGGTAGTGGTACAGCATGGGCTGGTAGGGGTGGAGAATGGGCTAATAGAGGTAGAGCATGGGCTGGTAGAGGCAGTGTATGGTCTGGTAGAGGCAGTGTAGGAGCTGGCAGAGTATGGGCTGGTAGAGGTAGAGCATGGGTTGGAAGATATAGCATGGCCCGGCAGAGGTAGAGCATGGGCTGGCAGAGGTAGAGCATCGGCTAGCAAAGGTACAGTATGGGCAGGTAAAGGTACAGTATGGGCTGGTAGACATAGAGAATGGGCTGATGGATGTAGAGTGTTAGCTGGTAGAGGTACAGTATGAATACGGTAGAGGTACAGTATGAGTATGTGCTGGTACTGGTAGAAGTATAACATGGGCTGCTAGATGTACAGTATGGGCTGGTAGAGGTACAGTATGTGTTGGTAGAGGTCCGGTATGAGTATTGAAGAGGTACAGTAGGTTCAGTATGAGCTGGTAGAGGTACAATATGAGTATGGACTGGTACAGTTGCAGCATAAGAACGGTAGAGGTCGAGTATGGGCTGGTAGATGTAGAGTATGGGTGGGTAGAGGTGCAGCATGGGTAGGTAGAGGCAGAGGATGGGCTGATAGAGGCACAGCATGGGCTAGCAGAGGCATCGCATTGGGCTGGTAGAGGTAGAGCATGGGATGGTAGAGGTAGAGCATGGGCATGTAGAGGTGCATTATGGGCTGGTAGAGGTAGAGCATGGGATGGTAGAGGTACAGTGTTAGCTGGTAGAGGTACAGAATGGGCTTATAGAGGTAGGTAGAGTATAGGTTGGTAGAGGTAGAGCATGGGCTGGAAGATTTAAAGCATGGGCTGGTAGAGGTAGAGCATGGGCTGTTAGAGGTAGAGTATGGGTGGGTAGAGGTGCAGCATGGGTAGGTAGAGGCAGAGGATGGGCTGGTAGAGGCACAGCATGAGCTAGCAGATGCATCTGAGCATGGGATGGTAGAGGTAGAGCATGGGCATGTTGAGGTGAATTATGGGCTGGTGGAGGTAGAGCATGGGATGGTAGAGGTACAGTGTTAGCTGGTAGAGGTACAGAATGGGTTTATAGAGGTAGGTAGAGTATAGGTTGGTAGAGGTAGAGCATGGGCTGGATGATTTATAGCATGGGCTGGTAGAGGTAGAGCATGGGCTGGTAGAGGTACAGTATGGGCTGGTACAGGTACAGTATGGTCTGGTAGAGATAGAGCACGGGCTGGTAGAGGTTAGTGGGGTATGGGTTGGTAGAGGTAGAGCATGGGCTGGCAGAGCTATAGCATGGGCTGATAGAGGTAGAGCCTGGGCTGGCAGTGGTAGAGCATGGGCTGATAGAGGTACAGTATGAGTATGGTAGAGGTACAGTATGAGTATGGTAGAGGTACAGTATGAGTATGCAATGGTAATGGTAGAAGTATAGTATGGGATGGTAGAGGTAAAGTATGGGCTGGTAGAGGTACAGTATGTGTTGGTGGAGGTCCAGTAGGGGTATTGTAGAGGTACAGTTTGGCTAGTAAAGGTTCAATATGAGCTGGTAGAGGTACAGTATGAGTATGGACTGGTAGAGTTACAGTATAAGAACGGTAGAGGTCGAGTATGTGCTGGTAGAGGTAGAGTATGGGTGGGTAGAGGTGCAGAATGGGTAGGTAGAGGCAGAGCATGGGCTGGTAGAGCATGGGCTGGTACAGGTAGAGCATGGGTGGCTAGAGGTGCAGCATGGATGGTTAGTGGTAGAGGATGGGCGGGTAGAGGTAGAGCATGGGCTGTTAGAGCATGGGCTGGTAGAGGTACAGTTTGGGCATGTAGATGTGCATTAAGGGCTGGTAGAGGTAGAGCATGGGATGGTAGAGGTACAGTGTTAGCTGGTAGAGGTACAGTATGGGCTTATAGAGGTAGGTAGAGTATGGGTTGGTAGAGCTAGAGCATGGGATGGTAGAGGTACAGTGTTAGCTGGTAGAGGTACAGTATGGGCTTATAGAGGTAGGTAGCGTATCGGTTGGTAGAGGTAGAGCATGGGCTGGAAGAGGTACAGTATGGCTGGTAGAGGCGTTGCATGAGCAGGTAGAGGTAGAACACGGGCTGATAGAGGCAGTGCATGGGCTAGTAGAGGCAGTGTATGGGCTGCTAGAGGTAGAACATGGGTTGGCAGAGAAATAGCATAGGCTGGCAGAGGTAGAGCATGAGCTGGTAGAGGTACAGTATGAGGCGAGTTACAGTATGAGTATGGACTGGTAGAGGTACAGTATAAGAATGGCAGAGGTAGTATGGGCTGGTAGAGGTACAGTATGGGCAGGTAGAGGTGCAGCATGAGTGTGGTAGTGGTAGAGTATGGGCAAATGTAGGCAGCTATGGTGGGGGTTTGTCTGCGGATGGCTCCTTACTTAGGATGTCCCTTTGACATGAGATGCTCTGCTGTATGTGCTCGACTCTTAGTCGCTGCGGCACAAGCACTGAATGAGTGTGGATGGGATGTTCAAGGTGGGCGGTTCAAACCCGTCCTCAGATGAACAAATCGTGAACAGATTATGAAATCTTATTTAGTTTATAAAAGTCACCCTCCCTTTCCGGAAAACCGGTACTGTCAACGTCCTTTTCCCCAAAACATTTTTTTAAAAACCTCTAGGGACGGACAGGGGGGAGTGGGGCGGGGGACAGGGCCCAGTTCCGGCAAAACCAGGTCCTCTGTCACCCTAGCAAAGGAGTGATGCCAACTCCAGCTCAATAATGGATTAATCATTTAAAAAAGGACAGCAATTTCTATCCTTTGGCTCCACCTGCTGGTGAAATAACTGTATATATGCTTCCCCTGTAAAGGAGAAATAGGAGCATTTTCTCCTGTATGTGGCAACTGCATAAACGTGTCAACTCAGCAGCGCGTGACTGAAATACTGAAGTAAGACACTGTTACCACACCATGTCACAACAAAACGCTCCGGGACTGCATTTCTTTCAGCCCATTGCAGGACAGCCACAGGCAAAATGGTCAGATTGGAAAGAAGACTTTCACCAGTGCATGTTATGGTCCAGCATTCACTGCTGAGCGGATGCCCCCAGACAGTGCTGTCCCCAGACAATTAAATCACTTGTATTTCATTGTATGGGGGCTGGTGGGTAACAAGAGCAAAAAGACCTCATGATGACCCCTTAAGGCAAGACGACGAAAGACAGGATGTAGCGATCCTGAACATCTTGGGATGTGTTTATAAAAAGCCAGACCTCCATTACAATCGCAAACTCAGCAGAGCGTTGGAAAGATATTGATTTGGGGAGAGCAGTGAAGAGGACGGAGAGTCCACAGAACAGTGTGCTGCTGCTCCGAGAGCTCTTGCAGCAACGATCGGATTCCACAAAGAATAACACAATGAAAGGATTCCACCAATTACTGATTAATTGTAAAAAAAGACAGCATCAGAGTGCAGATTTGGTTCAATGACAGTCCCTCCCTGCAGGAGGTGCTCAAGAAGACCAAAAACAATCGAACATGCACAGAAGTGCAGTGAAGCCCTGAAGGAGGGTCAGGCTGCGAAGAAAGACGGTGGAAAGGCTGTATGGGTTGAAGAGGTACAGTATGAGCTGGTAGAGGTAGAGTATGGGCTGGTAGAGGTAGAGCATGGGCTGGTAGAGGTACAGTATGCATGTGGTAGAGGTACAGTATATGTACTGGTAGAGGTACGATATGAGCATGGTAGAGGTACAGCATGGGCTGGTAGAGGAACATTGCATGTGTGCTGGTGAGGTACAGTATGGACTGGTAGAGGTACAATATGGACTAGTAGAGGTATTTGTATTTAGTTGTATTTGTGTTTATTTGTTATTTATATAGTACCTTAATCCAAGGCGCTTTAAAAAGCAAGTTTATAAAAACAGTAAAAAATTAAGCAAATTAAATTGACAATAGATGCACAGAATCAGCCTTGAGAGGCCAGATGTAATTTCAGTGCTTTTCGTAATAAAGAATAAGAGGTGATAGAACGTATAGAAAGAGGAAGGAGATTCCAGTGCAAGGGAGGAGCATTAGGAGAGGGTGCACATCCATGATTTAATGGCCATTAAACATGAGGAAAGCTGAGTGTGGATATCTGAGGAAAAAGGAGAAAGGCAGAAAAAGCTGCGTGTCATCAGCATAGAAATGGTGAGATAGGCCAAAAGAAGAAATGACTTTAACAAGAAGAGAAGTATAAGGAGAAAAAAGAAAGGCCCTAAGACCGATCCTTGTGGGACACCGTGAGCAAGAGGATAGGAATCAGAAGTTGTTCCACCCCAAGAGATAGAAAACGTCTGTTGTGATAGATAAGATTTAACCAGGAGAGAACAGAACCAGAGAAGCCAAAATAGGATAAGGAGGATAGCAAAAGTTGGTGATCGACAGTATCAAAAGCAGCGGAACGATCTAATCAGATACGTATAGAAGAGTGTTTAGAGTACGGATTTGTGAGTAGCGAATTTAGAACTGAGAGAAGAGCAGTTTTAGTAGAGTGCATGGGTCGAAACCAGATTAAAAGCAGCAAAGTATGGAATTATTATAAACAAATGAAGAGACTTGAAGATAGACAAGGCGTTCAAGCAATTTAGAAAAGTTGGGAAGAAGAGAAATAGGACAACATTTGGAGACAAGGGAGGGATGAGCCGAAGGTTTCTTTACAATAGGAATGATGGAGGCATGTTTAAAAGAATGAGGAAAGGTTGAGGTTGAAAGACAAATATTAAAGAAAGAAGTGAGATACAATTGAAGAGAAGGGTATAGTTTAGAGATGAGAGCTGATGGAATAGGATCCGTGGGTGCAGCAGTAGGATAGGCACGTGCCATCAAAAGAGAGACATCTGTATCTGTGATGGCAGAAAAATGAGAGATAGAAGCAGTCGGCGTAGAGATAGGTGGAAAGAATAGACTAGGAGAAGAGGATGGAGAAGTGTTAATAGCAATGCGAAGAGACGTCCCCTTGGAAGAGAAAACAGAGGCACTATCAGAAGCAGATAGCGATTAGTTAAGCTAAAGATCCAGAGCTGGAGGAGAAAGAAGACGAGAAAGAGTTTGAAACAGACGTTATGGATGAGTTGACTGAGCATGAAGAATATCTGAGGAATAAGAGCGCTTAGAAGCTAGAAGACAGTCATCATATAAGATATGGTATGATGAATGAGATTTAAAGTCATTGTACTGCTTGTGGTGAAGCCATTGCCTTTCCAGCCGACGCAGAGCACGCAGCATTGACTGGAGATGAGTGGTAAGCCATGGTTGAGAAGATTTATGGGATGGAATGAAAGGCGGAGCTGGATATAGGGTGTCAAGGGATGAAGAAAGTGAAGTAAAGAGAGTAGAAGCTGCATCGACAGCAGTTACAATCGAGAAAGTAGAATAAGATGGCAGAACAGCAATACAAGTAGAAACACATAATGAGGTACTGAAGGTACGTAAATCTCGTTGAGAGAGTGTATGACGAGACGTAGATACAGCATGAGTGTGCGCTGGTGGAGGTACTGCATGGGCTGGTAGAGGTACTGCATGTGCTGGTGGAGGTACTGCATGGGCTGGTACATGTACTGCATGGGCTGGTAGAGGTACTGCATGGGCTGGTAGAGGTACTGCATGGGCTGGTAGAGGTACAGTATGAGTATGCGCTGGTAGAGGTACTGCATGGGCTGGTAGAGGTACTGCATGGGCTGGTAGAGGTACAGTATGGGCTGGTAGAGGTACAGTATGAGTATGCGCTGGTAGAGGTACTGCATGGGCTGGTAGAGGTACTGCATGGGCTGGTAGAGGTACAGTATGGGCTGGTAGAGGTACTGCATGGGCTGGTAGAGGTACAGTATGGGCTGGTAGAGGTACAGTATGGACTGGTAGAGGTACTGCATGGGCTGGTAGAGGTACAGTATGGGCTGGTAGAGGTACAGTATGGGCTGGTAGAGGTACTGCATGGGCTGGTAGAGGTACAGTATGAGTATGGGCTGTTAGAGGTACAGTATAAGAATGGTAGAGGTAGAGTATGGGATGGTAGAGATAGAGTATGGGTGGGTAGAGATGCAGCAAGGGCAGGTAGAGGTAGAGTATGGGCTGGTAGAGGGACAATAAGGGTTGGTAGAGGTAGAGTATGGGCTGGTAGAGGTACAGTATGGGCTGGTAGAGGTACTGCATGGGCTGGTAGAGGTACAGTATGGGCTGGTAGAGGTACAGTATGGGCTGGTAGAGGTACAGTATGGGCTGGTAGAGGTACTGCATGGGCTGGTAGAGGTACAGTATGGGCTGGTAGAGGTACAGTATGGGCTGGTAGAGGTACAGTATGAGTATGCGCTGGTAGAAGAATAACATGGGCAGGTAGAGGTACAGTATTACCTGATAAAGGTCCGGTATGAGTATAGTAGTGGTACAGTTTGGGCTAGTAGAGGTAAAGTTTGAGCTGGCAGAGGTACATTATGCGTATGGGCTGTTAGAGGTACAGTATAAGAATGGTAGAGGTAGAGTATGGGATGGTAGAGATAGAGTATGGGTGGGTAGAGATGCAGCAAGGGTAGGTAAAGGCAGAGCATGGGCTGGTAGAGGCACAGCATGGGTTGGTAGAGAATAATATGGGCAGGTAGAGGTAGAGTATGGGCTGGTAGAGGGACAATAAGGGTTGGTAGAGGTAGAGTATGGAAGAGGTACATCATGGGCTGGTAGAGGTACAGTGTGAGTATGCACTGGTAGATGTATAACATGGGCTGGTAGAGGTAAAGTATGGGCTATAAGATGTCAGCATTGGCTGGTAGAGGTACAGTATGAGCTGGTAGAGGTACAGTTTGAGTATGATAGACGTACAGTATGGGCTGTGTTAGGGAGAATTCTCATGTATGGCTAATTTCCCTTCTTACCTACTGAGTCCCTCAGCAGCTTTGCAGGATTTCTAGGATTTAATTTTTTTTCCACCTGGTAAGAGTGTGAGCCTTTTTCCCACTCTTACATGTGTTTTGCTGTGTGTGTTGTTACCATTTTGTGTGTTCTCGGGCTCTGGAGCCTCACCTACTCCATGAGCACCACATTTCATGTGTGTTACACAGCACCTTCAGTGCAGTAACACAGGGTTGTCTTTTAGACTTCCCACTGACTCCATTTTTCTGGGGCTGACTACTGTACCCCAGAAACATGTAAAGTTGCCATTAACTTTATGTAGTCTCTTTTAAACCACGGACCCAGTAGACGCCATCTTACATGGAGTATTGGAAAGGGTTAATTCTTATCCCTTTAGTCTATGCCTCTTGGAGCCTTCCTTCGCACCCTTAACATTAAGACTTGGCTGGCGGCAGTGGTAACTCCCCTAACCTTTCTACCGCAGTTATATTATATAACCATGGTATTTTTTTAGGCTATTATATTAGCCTCAAACATAAACCCGCTTGTCCAAATACATTTTATTTTGGCTCCGGCTGGGTTTATTCGCCATTTTTTTTTGTTAAAGTCTTTCTCGTGTTCTTCTCTGCGCGCCAAACCGGGGATGACTCCATTGTTCGCTGTCTTTTCATGGGCTTCTGCACAGAACCCCTCCTTAAGGCGCCTGAAAGTCTGGGTAGGCAGAATGTGAGGGAGGGGACATCGGACCCCTGCCATGGGTTCCCTTGGTAACCCAAGTCACACTCTTGTCTGATTGGCTAAGGGGACTGGCCTTGCCAGGCCAGCCATCCTGCTGTGTGATTGACAGCCAGGCTGTATGAATGGGGGAAAACTGCATAAAAAGCAGGTCTCTGGGACTGGAAAGACAGAGTTGCCACTGGAATGCAAGATCCAACAAGGAACTGGAAGAGGACCCCAAAGACTGAACCACACGGTGAAGCCCTGCTGCAGGTCCGAATCTTCAGAATCCAATGACAGAGACGATCCTCCAGGAAACTTCTTCCCTTGAGATGGGGGGACCAACCAGTTCACCCAAACTGCAAGCCAGGACCCCTCCTCTGTTCGAATTTGCTGTACAGAGCTACAGTGGGCCGGATAGCCAGGAACGTCGGACCCTGCTTGGGTTTTAAGGAGCGCACCTTTTATTTGTTGCTTTGTTCTGCTGCTGGCTTCTCCCCTGGGTGGCGCAGGACCCTCCAGTCTTCCTACTTCTTGTCAGTCCGACAGTCGCTTCAGGAACCGTGAGCCTGCAGGAACCACCAGGAACATCCGCCTCAGCTACAGCTCCCTCTCCGTTTTAAGGTACTGTGCAAACCCGGTTGCTCGTTTCGTTCAGCCGCGGTGAAAGTGTTTGAAGTCTTTCTCCAATCCAAGGGCTTGTCCTTCTCTTCTCTTTGAACTAACTTTTCTACCAACCAACCTCGTCCGGAATCTGTGTCACGAACATTACCGCAAACTACCTTGAACTGTGTGATCTTGAGCCAAATACTTTTGACCCATTGACTTTGGCCCTAAGCCTTTTCTAGCTGATCTCCTCACTGTAGCTTCTCTTAATAATAATAATTAATAATAATAATTAATAATAAATCATAAATAATTGTTCAATTGCCCTGAGTACTTACCTGGTGGTTTGATCTAATTTCCAATAACTTTGTCTTTCCTTCCCTTTTTAAATTGCTGGAGTGCCATTTTGCTCCCACTTCATTCTGTGAGCTTAACTTGTCTGGAATTTAAGGGAAGTGATGTGGTGTATTTATGATTGTGATTTTTAACTTGCTTCGAATAGTGAAATGTTATACAACTGTTGAGTAAATAAATATATATTCTTTTACTTAGACACCTTGAGTCAGTGTTTGCCTGAATCATAGTGATTACTGTCCTTTGTGTAACTATTTGAAACTGCTCACTTACTCTTGACATCTGTCTGGCTGCTCTTCTACTGCTACCACTTTACGGTGTAGTATAGGCTTCTGCCAAAGGTGAATGTGTACTGTCACCAATTGTGTGTGGCGTTCCCAAAGGATACTGCATATAATTCTGCCTAACAGGCTGATAGAGGTACATTATGAGTATGGGCTGGTAGAGGTACAGAATGGCCTGGTTGGGGTACAGTATGTGCTGGTAGAGTTAAGTATGTGCTGGTAGAGGTACAGTATGCACTAGTAGAAGTACAGTTTGGGCTAGTAGAGGTAAAGTATGAGCTGGTAGAGGTACAGTATAAGAATGGTAGAGGTAGAGTATGAGCTGGTAGAGGCAGAGCATGGGCTGGTAGAGGCACAGCATGGGTTGGTAGAGGGCTAACATGGGCGGGTAGAGGTAGAGTATGGACTGGTAGTGGAGCAATATGGTTTGGTAGAGGTACAGTATGTGCTGGTAGAGGTAGAGCATGGGCTGGTAGAGGCACAGCATAGGTTAGTAGAGTGCTAACATGGGCGGGTAGAGGTAGAGTATGGGCTGGTAGTGGGACAGTATGGGTTGGTAGAGGTACAGTATGTGCTGGTAGAGGTAGAGCATGGGCTGGTAGAGGTGCAGTATGGGCTGTAAAACATAGAGCATGGGTGGTTAGAGGTACAGTATCGGCTAGTAGAGGTACAGTTTGCACTGGTAGAAGTAGAGTATGGGTTGGTAGAGGTACAGTACGAGCGTGGGCTGGTAGAGGTACACAATGGCCTGGTAGAGGTACATTATGAGCATGGTATAGGTAGAGTTTGGGCTGTTAGAGGTACAGTATGAGCTGGTAGAGGTACCATATGCACTGGTAGAGGTACAGTATGCGCTGGTAGAGGTACAGTATGAGCATAGGCTGGTAAAGGTACAGTATA
Organism: Ambystoma mexicanum; assembly: GCF_040938575.1. NCBI lineage: Eukaryota > Metazoa > Chordata > Amphibia > Caudata > Ambystomatidae > Ambystoma > Ambystoma mexicanum. The sequence continues at coordinate 1,633,070,383 of NC_090937.1, read as the reverse complement.
AAAATGATAGAGGTAGAGTATGGACTGGTAGAGGTAGATCATGGGCTGATAGAGGTACAGTATGGGCTGGTAGAGGTACAGAATGGCCCAGTAGAGGTATATTATGAGCATAGTAGAGGTACAGTATGGGCTGATAGGGTAGAGTATGGGCTGGTAGAGGTAGATCATGGGCTGACAGAGGTACAGTATGGGCTAATAGAGGTAGTATATGGGCTGGTGGAGGTAGAGTATGGACTGGCAGAGTTATGGCATGGGCTGGTAGAGGTAGAGCATGGGCTGGTACAGGTAGAGCATGAGCTGGTACAGGTACAGTGTGGGCTGCTAGAGGTACAGCATGGGCTGATAGAGGTAGTGTCTGTGCTGGTAAAGTATGGGCTGGTAGAGGTAGAGCATGGGCTGGCACAGGTATGGCATGGGTTGTCAGAGGTAGAGTATTGGCTGGTAGAGGTAGGGCTTGGATTGGTTGAGGTAGGGTTTGGATTGGTAGAGGTAGAGCATGGGATGGTAGAGCATGGGCAGGTAGGGGTACAGCATTGGCTGCTAGCGGTAGATCACGGGCTGGTAGAGGTACAGCATGAGCTGGCAGAGGTAGAGCCTGGGCTGGTAGAGGTAGAGCCTGGGCTGGTAGAGGTACAGTATGGGATGGTAGAGGTAGAACCTGGGCAGGTAGAGGTAGAATATGGTCTGGTAGAGGTAGAGCATGGCCTGGTAGTGGTACAGTATGGGCTGGCAGAGGTAGAGCATGGGCTGGTAGAGGTACAGTATGGGTTGATAGAGGAAGAGTATGGGTTAACAGAGCTATAGCATGGGCTGGTAGAGGTAGTGTATTTGCTGGTAGAGGTAGAGCATGGGCGGACAGAGCTAGAGCATAGGCTGGCAGAGGTAGTTCATGGGCTGGTAGAGGTACAGCATGGGCTGGTAGAGGTAGAGCATTGGCTTGTAGGTAGGGCATGAGCAGGAAGAGCGTGGGCTGGTAGAGGTAGAGTATGGGCTAACAGAGGTAGTGTATGGGCTGGTGGAGGTAGTGTATGGGCTGGTGGAGGTAGAGTATGTGCTGGTAGAGGTAGAGCATGGGCTGGCAGAGGTATGCCATTGGCTGGCAGAGCTATAGCATGAGCTGGTAGAGGTAGTTTATGGGCTGGTAGAAGTAGTGTATGGGCTGGTAGAGGTAGAGCATGGGCTGACACAGGTATGGCATGGACTGGCATAGTTACAGTATGGGCTGGTAGAGGTATAGTATGGGTTGGTAGAGGGAGAGCCTGGGATGGCACAGGTAGAGTACGGGCTGGTAGAGGTAGAGCATGGGCTGGCACAGGTATGGCATGGGCTGGCATAGTTACAGTTTGGGCTGGTAGAGGTACAGTATGGGTTAGTAGAGGTAGAGCATATGGGCTGGTAGAGGTAGAGCGTGGGCTGATAGAGGTAGAGTATGGGCTAGTAGAGGTAGATCCTGGGCTGATAAAGGTAGAGCATGGGCTGAGAGAGGTAGAGCCTGGGCTGGTAGACATACAGTATTGGCTGGTAGAGGGAGAGCATGGGCTGGTAGAGGTAGAGCCTGGGCTTACATAGTTACAGTATGGGCTGGTAGAGGTAGAGTATACGCTAGTAGAGGTGGAGCCTAGGATGGTAGAGGTACAGTATGGGCTGGTAGAGGTAGAGAGTGGGCTGGTAGAGGTAGAGCCTGGGCTGATAGAGGTACGGTATGAGCTGGTAGAGGTAGAGCATGGGCTGATAGAGTTAGAGTGTGGGCTGATATAGGTTCAGTATGAGTATGGTAGAGGTACAGTATGGGCTGGTAGTGGTGCATATGAGTAGGGTAGAGGTACAGCATGGGCTGGTAGAGGTACATTATGAGTATGTGCTGGTGAGGCACAGTATGGAATCGTAGAGGTACATCGGTGGGCTGGTAGAGGTAAATTATGAGTATGTGCTGGTGAGGTAGAGTATGGGCTGGTAGAGGTACAGCATGGGCTGGTAGAGGTATTTGTATTTATTTGTTATTTTTATAGCGCCTTAATCCAAGGCGCTTTAAAAAGCAATTTTATAAAAACAGGAAAAAATGAAGCAAATTAAATTGACAATAGATGCACGGAATCAGCCATGAAAGACCAGATGTAATGTCATTGCTTTGTGTTTTAAAGAATAAGAGGTGATAGAATGTATAGAAGGAGGAAGGAGATTCCAGTGCAAGGGAGGAGGATTAGGAGAGGGTGCACATCCATGATTTAATGGCCGTTAAACATGAGGAAAGCTGAGTGTGGATATCTGATGAAAAAGGAGAAAGACAGAAAAAGCTGGGTGTTGTCAGCATAGAAATGGTGAGATAGGCCAAAAGAAGAAATGACTTTAACAAGAAGAGAAGTATAAAGAGAACAAATTAAAGGCCCCAAGACCGATCCTTGTGGGACACCGTGAGCAAGAGGATAGGAATCAGAAGTTGTTCCACCATAAGAGACAGAAAACGTCAGTTGTGATAAATAAGATTTAACCAGGAGAGAACAGAACCAGAGAAGCCAAAAGTGGATAAGGAGGATAGCAAAAGTTGGTGATCGACAGTATCAAAAGCAGCGTAACGATCTAATCAGATACGTATAGAAGAGTGTTTAGAGTACGGATTTGTGAGTAGTGAATTTAGAACTGAGAGAAGAGCAGTTTTAGTAGAGTGCATAGGTCGAAACCAGATTGAAAGCGGCGAAGTATGGAATTATTATAAACAAATGAAGAGACTTGAAGATAGACAAGGTGTTCAAGCAATTTAGATAAGTTGGGAAGAAGAGAAATAGGACAAATTTGGAGACAAGGGAGGGATGAGCCGAAGGTTTCTTCAGAATAGGAATGATGGAGGCATGTTTAAAAGAAGGAGGAAAGGTTGAGGTTGAAAGACAAATATTAAAGAAAGCAGTGAGATACAACTGAAGAGAAGGGTAGACTTAAGAGATGAGAGCTGATGGAATAGGATCCGTGGGTGCAGAGGTATGGCATGGACTGGCAGAGGTAGAGTATGGGCTGGTAGAGCTAGCGTATGCGCTGGTAAAGTTACACTATGCGCTGTGTGTGTAGTTTTCTTTGTGTGTCTACCCACACTCCCACCTCCCTTCACCCTCACTTGCCTTATGTCTTTCTGTGCCACCTTCCTCTCCTTTAGGTTCTAGATTCTATATAATAGCAGGTGGGCTGGTGATCTGTGATGTCCTGGCAGCTTAGATGATAATCACTGCCATGACAACACACAGTGTTTGGTGCCCATCTGGAAGGGCATGACGGTGCAGTGGGACCTTTGTTTGATTTACCTGCCGGTCTCTGCAACTTATTTTACCAGACTGGCCACGCTTTACCACCCAGAAATCCATCCTATGGTGGCTCCCTGTGTAGAATAAGCGGTGCTGTGAAGCCACTGGGCATTGAAGTGGCGCCGATCCCTGGGTTTGAAGAGGGCTCGCGATGCTCAAAGACCACTGAACTAAGCAGGGTGTGTGGCATCGCACGCAGTCATCAGTTGTGACGCAGTAGTTGCTGGACACCAGGTCAGCTGACCCAATGAAAAATAGGCGCGCTCGGCGCACCAATAAAGCAGATACAGTTGAACTCCCAAGGTGTGTGGTTGCATTATTGCTGGCGGCCCGTGCAGTGTTCCTGCGCATCCCTCCTCATTTCAGAGGACAGTACAGGCTGGTAGAGCCAGAGGATGGTGGCCGAACCAATCACCCATGGCTACCAGGAACAGAGGGAAAGGGTGGAACCAACAGAACACTGCCCCAAAATACAACCCTTAATACCTGAGAAAAAATCCTTGGTGGTTAATTTATCCACCTTTACTCCCTCTAATACGCAATTAAGTGTATTACAGAAAGGCCTCTCTTTTGTTCCTACATCTCTCCATGATCCTTTCCAAACAAGAATTGAAATTACTCAATTGATGAGAAAGATTCGGCTCAAACAATTTTTTACTGAAGACAAACATAGTATACCCACAGATGTGACTGGACTACACAATAAATCAACATATTATCCTCCACCGCAGAGCATAAGTGTAGAATCACAGACCTTCGAAAAGTTGATCCTTAAAAAACTCGATGAAATTGAGGCAGAAGGCAATTCTGGAATATTTCATAACCTGACCAGAATGGAAAACCTGGCTCTGAAAGAACTGAAAACAAATGCAGATATAATCATAAAACCTGCCGACAAAGGGGGAGCTATTGTCATCATGGACAAGATAGATTACAATAGAATGGTCAACGCTCTCATAGATGATCGGACTACATACAGAAATCTTGGAAGCGATCCAACAGAGCGGCTTAGAAATCTCATCAATCCAATAATTGAAGAAGCGGAAGCAGAGGGCCACATTAGTACTAAAGAAGCTGCTTTCTTGACTCCAAAACATCCTAGGTGCCCCGCTTTCTACGCACTACCTAAAATACATAAAGGCATCCTCCCAACACCTGGACACCCCATTGTATCTGGAATTGGATCCATTCTCAAACCCCTTTCGCAGTTCACTGACTTCTTTTTGAGAGCAGAAGTTAGCAAAATGCGCTCTTATGTCAAAGATACCACAGCGACCTTGGTATATCTAGACAACCTTGTCCTTGAGAGCGAAGATATCTACATAGTTACTATGGACATAGAGTCTCTATACTCTAAAATACCCCAAGGAGAAACATTGAGGGTTATCGAAAGTGTGCTACGAACTATGACACTGGACATGCCTGTGACACTGATTATGCAATTGGCAGAAATAGCCCTTACAAAAAATTACTTCATGAATGAAGAGAGCTATTACGAACAGATAGCAGGAACAGCTATGGGCGCAACATTCGCACCGACGTTAGCGAATCTATATGTTGCCAATTTTGAAGATAATCACATATACCCGGAGACCAATTCTTTCACAACCAATTTAGTAAGTTGGCGTCGATACATTGACAACGTCTTTCTGCTTTTCGATGGAGACAACGCTACTTTGAACAACTTTATGGAGTGGATCAATGGACTCAACCCTTTCCTCAAATTTACGTATGAGGCAAGTAAAACTGCAGCGACGTTCCTTGATCTAAAGATCACTAAGACAGGCCATATTTTTGAGACCACGGTTTTTCAAAAACCCACTGACAGAAATTCCCTCTTGGATTACAACAGCTTCCATCAGAGGTCTCTGAAGGAGAACTTACCCTTCGGACAGTTCCTCCGATTTAGGAGAAACTGCACCACGAGAGTTGAATATGACATACAAGCAACAAGGCTTTCCAACAACCTTCTAGAGAGAAATTACCCGCACAAAATTATCAAACAAGCAAAAAAGAGGGCAAGAAATATACCTAGAGAACTAACTCTCAACCAACACGGAAGAAGAAAGAGAGATGACAACACCATTACAGCAGTATTTAGTCATTCGCCCATAATCAATCGCTTGAAAAAAGAAATTCGGAAGGCTTGGCCTATACTCAAAATTGAAGAAAAACCACTGCCGGAACCTCTCTTTGCATAAGGAGAAGGAAGAACCTCAGAGATACACTCGTGCATACATATAAAGAAACATCTACCATCGCTGGTACCAACACTCTCTGGAATACACCTAGACCCCAGGGCCATACACCATGTGGAGCATGTACAGTATGTAAATACACACAACACACTACAGCCATAGATATAGGCTGGAAGTATCCTTGGGAACAGAGGAGTTTAACTAACTGTAATAGTACCAATGTAGTATACCTTATACAATGCCCGTGCCACAAAAAATACATCGGCATGACAACGAGGGCCATCAAGATACGTATAGGGGAACACCGTTCTAACATCAGGACACAAAAAAGAACGGCCCCCATGGTGTTACATTACATTGACAAACATCATACTGAAGATGACCTCACATGGACCATAATAGAGAAAGTAAAAGTACCTAAAAGAGGGGGTAACATTACAGCCCTCCTTCTAAAAAGAGAACAACAGTGGATATATAGGACTCGTAGCCACCTGGTAGGCCTCAATGAGGAGATTTGCTGGCAAACTTTAGCAGTTATTTAATCTGTAACTTTGTAACTTTATAATTCTTTAATGTAGATATGCGGAAATAACGCTACAATACCATCTGTGGTTTATCCTCTCTCTTATACATATATGGTCCCACTCTTTGAACCTCCCTGGCCCCGAGATGAAAACCGAACTACAACTCCCAAGCACCCTCTTGGCCGGCTCTGAATTGCATTGATACACAGACGCAGCCAGAACGTTGGCAGTTGGTATTCATGCATCCTGCCCTATAGAGGCATAGATTCGTTGGAATCATAAGTCGTTGATTTACTCGAACGAGCCATGGCGGTTTGTTTACCAAGACGCGATCGCATAATCACGTGACATGGCGTTCATGTACTACATCACCCACAGTCCTTTGGCCTTCGCTCTCCGGCACACTACTGCACAAGCGCAGATATGGCCACAGGCCCTACACAGTCTAGGAGCCCGAAGTAGAGTGACTTCAGCCGGTAAATTAAAAGCGATAGCAATCATGTGACACGGCACCCATGATCACGTGCCTGTTACGTACACAATATAACAAACCTCGGGAACAAGATGGCGCGGTACCGGAACAGATGATCGCAGGCAGATTGAATCAACCCATAGAGGTAAGCACTAACTTCCATGCTCGGTCCGGAGATATGGTATATGGCTTATGTTATAGACCTACCCACAGAGGAGCTTCGCTCAGAGGGGAGCTATACATCACTGCCCACATAAATACCCAGTTTTACATGGATCTAAAAACGGAACACAGTTTGCCCCCATTGGGGGCAAATGCCATACCTTATGAAATGCCATAGACAAGAAAAATGAGAATACCACACATTTAGATGTGGTCAATTTATATATAAAAAATCCTGCTTAATGAAAAACCCAATGTATACGAACAAGCTTGATGTGGACATGTAGACAACACATACCTTTGGGTACACATATGTCCCTTTTTTGAATTACAGGGTCTTAAAGCAAGGAGAGAAAACAAGACGCAATTAGGACCTCTAGACGCAGTGAGAACCACCATACTTTTGAGCATACAGAGCTTTCTCTATCCCTAGGACTCTTCCACAGAGGTAAGGAGAGTCTCTTCATCAATTCGAGACAGAATTACTAGTGAAATATGTGTTTCTAACAAGCTTTTTATGTTAGTACTTGGGACTGACAGTAGTCCCCATTGTCTCTCTTGTCTTTGTCCATATAGGATCAGGAATCGCTTCTTGCTATCAAATTGTGGACCCTAGAAGACAACCTCTAATTCTTCACAGTGTTGAAGATATTGTTGAGAACATAAGAATACAAGAATTTACAAATAGTATTCGTCCTGAAGAAAGCGGCTAATTGAGAATCCCGCTGAAACCGGTTGACTGTTTAATTTGTCTGGTTGATAACCCAGACTCCAATACCCTTGTAAAAGAAAATAGAGGGCTTGTGTGCAAAAGAAATGGAAAGTGTTATCCACACGTAGTTATCCACACGTATCCTTTCTCACCATTGTTGGATGGAAGAATTTCCTTTTTTTGTTTTTAAAAAAATCTTTTCTATTGACTATTGGACATAGAAACAGTTATTTTGTTTTTAATGATAAGACACACACCATGGCGGCGACAGATTAAAATATAATATATCGACCTCTACTTCTGTGTGCACCTACTAGACACCAGGAAAGTGTTTTAGAGAGTACAGGGACAGGATCTCGACACCATTTGTAGTCGGCCCAGCAGCTCCAACTAGGGCCCACATCCATTTGGTATGAGATCACTCACAGTTAGGGTATTTTAAGTGTTTGGCTAGGGACTCAGCCATAGGAATATCTTTATAATTACCTAGCCTTCTGTTTTCCAAGTGTTACAACGACAGTACAGGGTGACCAGATATTACTGACAAACAACGGGGAAGGCCAATAACACAAAAGAAGGACTGCCACACTCCACCCCCTCCCATTTAACCCAGGCCACACCACCCTTCCCGCCATTCCAAAGAGGCTGCATATACATTGCCGGGGTTTGTCTGTGGATCGCACGTTAACAACAACGGAGCTTTTGGTCCCATTGACATGACATGCCCGCGCTCTGCGCTCGTTTGTTAGTCGCTGTAAATGACTGTGAGTGGTATGTAAAAGATTGGCGGTTCAAGAACCGTCCTCAGATGCAAACATTGTGAACATATTATGAAAGCTTATTTAGTTTATAATTATTGAATACAGTTGTCTCCTCCCTTTCTGCAAAACCGGGACTTTTCCCCAAAAGAGGGACCTGTTCTTTTTAATTTAAAAAAAAAAACTTTTGGTAAGGACAGGGGTCACGGGGACAGAGGGCCCAATCCCGGCAAAACCGGATGTCCGGTCACCCTAGCAAAGGAGTGATGCCAACTCCTGTCCAATATGGGAGTCATAATTTCAAAAGGAAAGCAATTTCTATCCTTTGGCTCCACCTGCTGGTGAAATAACTGCATATATGCTTTCCCTGTAAAGGAGAAATAGGAGCATTTTCTTCTGTATGTGGCAACTTCATAAACGTGTCGGCTCAGCAGCGTGTGACTGAAATACTGTAGTAAGACACTGTTACCACACCATGTCGCAACAAAACCCTCCGGGACTGCATTTCTTTCAGCCCATTGCAGGACAGCCACAGGCAAAATGGTCAGACTGGAAAGAAGACTTTCACCAGTGCATGTTTGCGGTCTATGGCCCAGCATTCACTGCTGAGCGGATGCCCCCAGACAGTGCTGTCCCCAGACAATTAAATCACTTGTATTTCATTGTATGGGGCTGGTGGGCAACAAGAGAAAAAAGACCTCATGATGACCCCTTAAGGCGAGACGACGAAGGAGAGGATGTAGCGATCCTGAACCCTGGCCATGAAGGTAGTGTAACCCCAGAGGGCAAGGAGCTGGCAATCCTCACTCTCTGCGCATGTGTCCTTATGATGTTGTATAATAAACATTGGGGGTCATTATGAGTTTTCCTGTATCCCGCCGGCAATTCTGGCGGGATACCGGCAAATTGACCCAACTGTTTCTGCCGCCTGATATTCCAGGTGGCGTAAACGCCGATAAATCTCCATTCCATGATGTCCCAAAGGACTCCATGGAGGGGATTGCCACAATTACCAGCACTGGTAATACCAGTACCGGTAATTGCAGTTTTTTGTGCTGGTGGGGGCTCAATTTACTGGCATCTCACGGTTGGAGGTAAATCAGTGCCCTGATCGTCCAACTTGTTTTTTTGCCAATTTGGTTAAATTGCTGCTGCTGGAATTACTGGCAATTTTACAGGCAATTCTTCCAGGCCGGCAGAACTGTATTGGCCCCCAATGATGTTAGTCCCCACCCACCCAAACCACAATGTCTCTAACCCTCATCACCCTCCCCAATTCTCTCTACCCCTACCCACCCTCCTCTACTCCCTACTCACCCTCCACCCACTTTACCCCCACTCTTCCTACCCTGACTTTCTTGAACCCAACTCTCCCTACAGCTGACCATAGATCATCACTGTCAGCTATTGCAGGAGAAAAATAAAAAGATGGAAGAAGCTAGAAAACTTGAGGAAGCCAAGTAAGTTCAGAAATAATTGTCAAAATATACCATAGAAGGGGTGGTATTGACAAGCAGAGAAGAGCTGGGAATGCAGCAGCAAGTAGCATGTACATCAAAGGCAAATAATCGACGCCAAATGGACCAAGGAGGGAATGGGTTAATGCAAGGAGGCAGAGGAATGGGCTTCAGAGGAAGGGGTGGGTTTCAAAATAACCAAGGAGGCTTTCAGAATATGCAGAATGATAATCAGAATATGCAAGGAGGATTTAACCAAGAAGGGCAAGTTAGAAGAACACCTCCTATATGTTGGACGTGTGGCATGACAGGGCACACTGCGTGCATATGTGGAAACCAATGGTATGTACAGAATGGACAATTTGCAAGAGGAGGGAGAGCTTACCCTCCAGCATATAACCCACAGTTTATGCATGGATCTGCCCAACATCAGATGGTGTATCAAGCACAAGCACCGCAAATGCAACATGCACAACTGTCACAGCAGCCACAGCAAGCACCATTGAATCCACTGCAAGTGTGTAGTTGGCATTTTTTTAACCCTTACGGCAACTGCTGTTTCGCGGCCTTTGTAGGCTTGCACTATATGTACCCCATGGTCAACGCCAAAATTTACATCTTGCTACATATTGCCCTACTGTGCATGCCATGGTTTCCAGATACCAAGTGACAGCTTCTTTCCAGAGAGATTCATTACAATTGCTAAGTGGTGAGTAAGTTATTTTTTACCTCCACCACTATGAATTATTAGCAGCAACAATTATTTTAGCTTGCTCCTCTCCAGCCCCTCCCTATTACGATTTGATCCAGACCCCTTGCTAATACTTTTATCATTTGAACAATATGTTTGTTGGTACTAATTAGCCCAGAAAGTCTAGAAAGGAAAAGGTTCCTATCAAGAAGAATTCTATCCTCATAATTTTTTTTCTCTTCTCTGTTCTTTTTCTCCTGGTGTTCTAGGATACAGGGGCCGCTTCTTCGCCCCGATGAAGGTGGCTACCGGATATTAACACACATCCCTCTGATGTATTCTCAAGATGGATGACATTGCCGCAAAAACGTATACTGAATGCAAGGGGGACGCATGAAACCCAACTCTTGAGGGTTTTGTTGTTATATATTGTTAATATAATTTTGAAAACCCTGTTGGTTGAAAGCAAACCCTATTTACCCCCTGCTACGTTGGCACCAGATACTTCATAAATCTGGACTCTTGCTTTAGGCACTTGAAATACATGATGCTTTTGATATACCAGATATTTTACAAATCTACACACTTGCTGTAGGACTTAGGCTGCTACAGGTCCATAATAGCGCTGAGTCATTGAAGTTTATGATTTCCATATGTTTCCCTCACGGGTTATGTGATGCATTTGAAGAATATTATGCATGGAAGACCATTTTAAGTTTTTGATTTCACTACATGTCTTTATTTATAATGTTGAATTTTGCTATGAATGATTTTCTGTTTTTTTCCTAATACAAATAATGTATATTCACAGCCCCTGATGTGTGTGAGTTTCTTTTTCCTTTCTAGATTATTTTCATGGGCTAATTACTTAGGGATTCAGTCCATTAGTATCATTGTGAATGGTTCCCCAATATAATTTATGTGTTGTTTCATTCAATGACAACAATTGGTGTGAACTTTCAGAGAAGCAGTTCTACCCTTTTTTTGAGTTTACGGCTTCTTTCCACGTCAGATGCAACTGCTTGTGACTGGCTGCCTGTCCATTATAATGTTATGGGATGACAGGCCTGGCCCCTCTGTCCCTACGCTGAACTAGTTGTTAGGAGTGACGTAACATCATTTATGATGGTGTAAGGAAACGGTCATGGCGCTGTATTGCAAATACCTGTGCAAACAAAACGGTTGCTTTAACAGAAATGCAAACTTTGTGTATGCAAAAAGAACAGCCTGTGTCTCACCATAAACATTGTCAATGTTGCCCTTAGAACCATTGTTACAATGTATTTGGAAATGGGATTAGTCCGTTGGTCTCTGACAGTTGTTTGTTAAATAAAAGTACTTTAGAAATTCTTAAATGTTAACCTTTTCTTTTAAAATCCCGTTTATTATTTCGAAATGTAAGGTACCACATTATACGTCGCTGTATGTTTATTTACAGGTTCTGCGTCATGGCACGTACTGTTGCTTTTTGGAGGTTGTCATGGAAAGCGAAGAGGGGCAATGTATATAACAACTGGTTTCCCTTTCTATGGTGGCCATCTTGAAAAAGGATTTTGTTTTGTAATTGCTGTATGTTTATGTACAGGTTCTGCGTCTAGCCACGTACTTTTGCTTTTAGCTTGCTGCCATGGAAAATGAAGACGGGCCATGTATGCAACAATCGCCTTTCCTTTCGATGATGGCAATCTTGAAAAAGGATTTTGTTTTGTGATCCGGCCCGCCTCTGGTGGGCCGGATTATAACCATAAATCCTATTTTTCCGTAGTATATGTTACTTCTTTGCGCATCTATACTATTACTGATAAATCTTGTAGCATCTATATCCTTTGCTGAGAAATTTAAAGTACATGGAGTGAATGCAATTTCTTTTTAAATACATTTACATTGCGAAAGGTATTTATTAACGCAACATTTACTTTGCTAACGGATGGGTTTGTTTTTTGGTATGACAGCTAATAAGGCCTTTTGCGAACGGAAATGAGGAAAGACGCATCAAACAGTGATATGGGGGGTTGGGTAGCCGGTGCTACAATATTGTGCGTTTGTTCTTTATAAGGTTGGGGCAATGTTTGTCATGCTCCTTCATTACAGTAGTGCTGCTGTTTCTTGGGGAGGAAGGATGGCCTTAGCTGATGTCATTTTTACAAAACTAAAACTTTTGCTAAAAGTATGTAATGTGTACTACATTGTTCATGGCGGACTACCAATACGTGTTGGCGCTGTGCAAGGCAAATGTTGCAGGTGGCCGTTCCTACATCAATATAAAATCTGTTTCCACATTGTCCACGAGACAAACATCTTACTGTTAAGTGTTTATGGATTCTGGGACATGTTACTGTGCTGTACACCAGCATATTGTCAGGTGGTATTCTCTGCAAGGTGTTTAAATAAGTCAGAAGTTGCATTACATTATGGTTATGGGGCACTACTATAAACCGATCATCTTTAGCAAAAAAACTTTGCGAAAGAGACGCTATGGTTAAGTTGTTGTACTGAAAACCTGTCCAAATGAGTAAAGAACAATTTGTTAAAGGGACGTTATGGTTAAGTTGTTGTACTGAAAACCTGTAAAAATCACTAAAAAAACTTTGTTAAGGGGACGTTATGGTTGAGTTGCGCTACTAAAAACCTGTCGAATTCACTAAATAAACTTTGGAAACGTCACATTATGGTTCAAAGTAAAACCGAAAAACCCCTGAAATTCGCCAGTTATGGTAGGCTAAGCAACCATGCCTGCCTGCACCACTGTGCACTGCTAACACCCAGGACATGAAAGATGGCATCATAAATGTCATTGATGACATCACTGATGATATCACATGTGTAGCCCCTTTGTTTTTGTTCACTGCCATATATATATATAATTCAGTAAAAAAACTTTGTCAAAGTAAAACCGATAAAACCCTTGACATTCGCTAGTTATGGTAAGCTAAGCAACCATAACTCGCACCACCTACGTGCATTGCTAAGACTAACACCCAGGACATCAAAGATGACATCGCAAATGTTATTGATGACATCACATGTGTGGCTCTCTCTTTTTTCCTTTAGTGATATATCTTAGCCAGTAATACTTAGGAACAAAACAATTGAAAAGTACTATATTTATAGACTTATACTTCAAATATGTTCTTACAGTAATTCATTTGGGGTTCACTCTTAGCATATGAGACATATACATAGGGAGAAGACGCACTTGAAAGGTACCAATGCTTTCTGTGTATGAAGACAATCAGTAAGGTTATCAACACTTTCTTAGTGGTCTGCTGTTTTCTTTATTACTGTACTTTCTCTGGATGTGCTCATATTTGTATTCACGTTACTTTCTTTAGGGTCTAGTCACATGTGATAGTTATTCATAGGGAAGTAGTAGGTTTGAAGCAGAACAATCATTTCTGTGCATAAAGATAATCAGGTAGGTTATGAACAATTTCTGGTTCTACTGCTGCTTTTTTGAGTACTTCACTTTTCCCTGTATATACTCATAGTTGTATGTGTTGTTATGTTTGTGTGTTTTGTATGTAATAATTAAATTATATAGGAAGTGGGTTTCATTACCTACTTATAACATGTTGCACAGTACACAAAACTCTAATAAGAAAGCATTTACCATTTCACAAATGGGAAGATTATGAATATTGCACCTCCATCCCGTATGCTGCACACAATGCCTATGTTTATACATGAGTAGATTATTAGACTGTAAAGAACTTCATAATAGAATGCTATTTATGTCAATGCATTGCTTAATGCACCCCATAGCTCATGTCATCTATTCCAATGAGCCTTCACAGTTTTTTTTATCAACATTATAATAAGACTCCCTTGTGCAGACTTTTCATGAAAAGTACATGCTCATGTGATGTCATCAGTGATGTCATCAATGACATTTGTGATTTCATCTTTCATGTCCTGGTTGTTAGTTTTAGCAATGCACGTAGGTGGTACGAGTTGTGGTTGCTTAGCTTCTATATGGTCTCTTCACCTTCTCTTTTGTCATCTCTTTTGTCATCTCTTCTTGGTGCGTCACTTTTCGTCATGTGACGTCACCAGTCTCTTCTTTCATTTATCTTCTCTCGTTCTTCAGGGATCTTTTCCAAGAGACTATCAGCTTTTTGTAGATACATAAAGAATGGTTTTCTCAATGAATACTTTGCTTCAAAGGCTGCTCTTGTTATGGGCATCATTGCAGGTGTCATGCTTGTCACTATTTCTGGTTCCCAACATATAGGCAAGTTAGGGGCGGGACTAGTGGTAGAGGCTTTTGGCGATGGAGATGGCAGCCTCCAGCCGTGTGGAGACTTGAAGCGGGGCCATCCCCGCTCCACGCCTCACACGGCTGGAGGCTTCCATCGTCCCCCGCCAGGTACGTTTTTATTTTTTTTATTTATTTTTTTTCTCCCTCCCTTCCACCCTCCGAACCCCACTTACCTTCTTCGGTCTTCTTTCGGGAACAAACGTGCTAGGTCCCCAGCACATCCGCTCCCAATGGCCGCTATGGAAAGGGAAAACGGACTCCATTTTCCCTTTCCCATCGGCCATTTTCATGGTCGTTTACTTTTTTTCTGTCCTGAAATGCTGCAGCGTTTCGGGACAGAAATAAATAACTTTTCCATTGCCTCTACTCTATTATGTGGTGTTCGTCAGGGGTCGTGTTTATCACCCCTGCTCTTTAATATCTATTCACATCTTCTCTGTGCTCTTCTGTCGGCCATGGGCATATATTTTGCCAATTATGCCGACGATATGCACATTGTCATCAAACCTACTGGTGAGTATCAAAAAGATCTAAAGCACATCAATTATATCTTTGCGGACATTCAGAACTGGATGGCCTTGAATTCTTTGGCCCTTAATAATGCCTAAACTGAGTTGCTAATTTTAGGCACTCAGCAGCGGCTAAAGAAGCTGGATGTGAAATATGACAACTTTACGATTGGTCAGCATGTTATTTACGTATCAAAAAATGTAAAAACTCTTGGGGTCTTTTTTGACCCTCAGCTGTCTTTCACTCGGCAGACTAATTATCTTAAGTCTTCATGCTATTTTTACATTCAGCTCCTATAGCAGATCCGGCCCTATCTGTCAGGAAAAAATCTTTCATTGATAGTGGCCGCAATTGTGAACTGCAAGCTGGATTACTGCAATAGTCTTCTGATAGGTACATCCCAGGCCAATCTTAGAACACTACAGGTGATCGGGAACAGCGCAGTGCGAGCTGTGCTTGGACTTGGGCATAATATGCATGTCTCTGAAGCTAGGCACAGTCTGCACTGGCTGCCTGTGCAACAACGGTTGCAGCATAAGGGACTATCCATTGTGCATAAATGTCTGCATGGCAAGGCACCGTCATACCTTATGACCAGGTTAAAAAAGAAACCTGTTGGTCGTTTATTATGATCAAATGGCAATATCTCTCTGATCCAACCTATGTTTATTTTGAAGGGGTTTGGAGGAGCCAGTTTTCATTCCTGGGCTCCTACCCTATGGAATTCCATGCCAAAACATCTGGCCGATATCAGTTCAACAACCGTTTTTAAGAAACAACTGAAAACTCTCCTGTTTGATATAGGCCATGGGTAATGCTTCCTCTCCATTTGCTACTGATACTATCCCCCACAGTGTCATATCTGCATAACATCTTATGACTCCTCTTCTCCCTTGTAGAGAGAGCTCTGTCCCCTACTACCTTGTCCTCCTCTAATTCCATGTTTCTTGTTGTCTGTCTTTTCTTTTCCCTCTCCTGTGTTCGCCTTGAGGCCTTAGGGTTAGTGGCGCAATATAAGAACATAGATAGATAGATAGATAGATAGATAGATAGATAGATAGATAGATAGATAGATAGATAGATAATGGGCTAATTGGGTGGGGACACGTTCCCTGTAAGGTGCGCACCTGTGCGGCCGCGCACCTTTGATTTGGGAGCCGCGCATATTGCATATTTTACCGCGCACATGCTCATTTTGCTGCAAATAATTTTAATTTTTTTTTTTTTTTTTTTTTTTTAATAAAACAAATTTCTTTTTTGGGGACCCGTTGGCTGGGCTGGTAATGTGCTGAACTAGGAGGATGGCCCTTGCCGAACTAGGAGGATGGCCCTGTCAGCACAGCAGCACTCAGCACTTGGCATGAGTCTGCTTCGGTATCTAGGGCTTCAGGAAGGGGCCTGCTGGGTGGAGGAGGTGGAGTTTGCCAGGGCCTAGGAGGTGGAGTTTGCCTGGGCCCCGCATGGGCTGGGCTGCTTCACCATGCTTGGAGGAGGTGGGGTTTGCAGCTTGAGGAGGTGGAGTTTGCCCGGGCTCACTGGAACATTCCAGAATTCGCGAAGGCACGTGAAACCACCTCACTGACAGTGTCAGAGACAGTTGAGCAGCACTCCATTCGGGACGGGCACCATTAAAAATCCTGTTGCCAGTAAGTGCCAAGGATTTTAAAAGGTGAGTGAGCACTGAGCAGCCCCCCCCCACTCAGGACCGCTATATTGTTTTTCTTCTTCCCTTCCGTTCTTTCTTTCCCCCTGTCCGCCTCCGTTCTGTCCTGCAGGCCGCTTCCCCCTTTGGGTACTTACTGTCTGTGACGTGACCCTGTTCTTTCTTTGCCTCTGTCCGGTCCGCCTCCGTTCTGTCCTGCAGGCCGCTTCCCCCTTCGGGTACTTACTGTGACGTGACCCCGTTCTTTCTTTCCCTCTGTTCGGTCCGCATCCATTCTGTCCTGCAGGCCGCTTCCCCCTTCGGGTACTTACTGTGACGCACGTGACCCCGTTCTTTCTTTCCCTCTGTCCGGTCCGCATCCGTTCTGTCCCACGGCCACGGGCTGCTTATTTCCCCTTTTTCTGCGAGAGTAAGGAAGTAACAGGGCGAGAGCATCTCTGCACCATAAAGGGACGTGCACCAGAATTAAGAGAAAGATAGGCCCATGCTTCAGCAAAGAAGGCACAGGGTTTGCCCAAAGAAGGCACAGGAGTGTCCCCAAAGAAGGCATGGGAGTGTCACCAAAGAAGGTGCAGGCATGTCACCAAAGAAGGCGCAGGCATGTCACCAAAGAATGCAAAGTGCATAAAGCAATATTAACTGTGGCAGCTGGCATCTTACTCCATGTCATCCAGGGAGTCATCCAGTCCTGTTTTTTTCTTGAAATTTTGATTCTTGAATTTTTTTTCTTATCCATTTTAAACTAGAAGTCAAAGCGAGTAAAAACATGCATGGCTGGCGTTCTCTTTCACGGCAGGGAGAAACTTGCGAGCTCTGTGAACTTTCACAAAAAAACGCTGTACACCGTGACCTGACCTGACCAATGTGATCACTGCTGGAGAACATGTCATATTTTATGTTCCTGCGTGCTTACATTTGGCACTGCAGTATTTGTCTAATTTTGCCTAGCAAAGAAAGGTGTGATTGTGTGCGCGCGCCGAGTCTTGCATGTATGTGCAGGTGTGGGCACAGGAGTAACGTGGTCTCTGGGTGCAGGTCAGGATACCCGAGGTCCGACTCCCAGTCCCGAGCGCCCAGACTGAATGAACAATTGCTCAACGCATAAACGTAGACGTAGTTTTAATATGGCACATGTTCCCCTCTTGCCCTGTCCATTTCAGGGCAAGTTTTAAGATTGGTATATAAAACACAGCGGGTGGAGAGGGACGGAATGGACGAAAAGTCTCCAGTCTGCACAGCTGGATTTGTGTTTACATTATAGTGGCACTTCAGCATCAGATAGTTTTCATGTTGTTGAAAAAAGAAAGATACGATTCTCGGACACATGAATGGAGGTAGTTTTTCTTTTTCGTTAGTGCTTGCCTTGCCAGGCGAGTGCCATGCAAAATGGTGTAGGCTGGATGTTGCACTATTATGCCATTATACGAGTGGTGCAACAAGATAAACGTGTCTATGTCAAGTTGTGGGAAAGGCATGGGACTTACACCAATGCACAGCCATGTTAGTCTTAGTCCCTGACTGTCCCTGGGCCCAACAGGGCCATCACAGAGGACATTAAGAACAGAGCAAGAATAATGCCTTCATTCCCCTAAAATCCGGCAATAATAGACTCCCATAATCTGGTAATGGGTAGACTACTTCTTCTGGCCGTATCTTTTTCAATGAAATGTAAATCGATCTATAGTCCATGGGAGGCGCTCTCCTCCATTGTACAAGGATATGTTTTCCTACACCTAACATTTTAAGTTTACATGAATGTTGAGACACTGTGTAATAGGTCGAATGTACACGGAAACAAAATAGGGAAGGGAATACACGATTATACTGCTCTAAATCTTAATCCTGTGATGACTGGTAAAAACAAAATTTGACAAAGTAATCGCTACTGCGTGATTGGAGGAGATTCTTCGCAGCCGTCACCCTTAGTGAACCACTGTTGTGTGTTTCTATACAGAGGAATAATGGCTGCCCACACCTTTATGCTTTGCTGATTATTATCTCAACATGACTTGTTGTGTCTATTCGATTGTGTATATCCTCTTCATTGCATATAGCGATCTACAAGGAGGCATGGGTGTACCTAAGTCAAAATGTTAGGGGGAGGAGGTCTAACCCTTTAAATGTGGGAGAGGTGCCAACTTCATAGATTGTGGGGTCAGAGCAAACTTACTTGTGTGGGGTCCTCTAACTTCTTCACACATTATAATGAGACTATTCTAGTGCAGCTTCAATGTTACTAGCAGTTAACTCTCTCCTTCACATCTGAAACCACACAGTAAAGGAGTGCTGTGAGAATGAGCTGTCTCCTGCCCCTTAGTACCCTTCTAATCACTCCCACCCAGACCCTGCCCTGACACTAACCCCATCAATTGCCTAAAAACGCATGCATATGAATGGGGTTGCTAACAATGAAACCCTTTACATTAGTAATTGCAGAGCCTTTGTTAACTGTGCAGCTGCGGAGAGCACGGTTTTTCGTCTGTGCCCTGCCTGCCAAAGGATCTGTAGTGTACGTCAGAAAGGTAATGTCAACAGACTCTGACTCACCATAACCCAACATTTCAGGGGGTGAGGGAGGGGGAGGGCTGAATCTCAACCTGGCCACTTGACATGGGTGTGGTGGTGGACTGATGGTGGTCTGGGAGGACAACCAACATTAGACATTTTCAAGCGCAACAGGCAGTGGTACTGCAGTTCTAGCCAGCCTTGTCCACAGTGCTTCCCTAGACCAGCTTGTTATGGGCAGTCAGTCAAGTCCAACTGAGAGGTGTAAGGTGCTCATTTAGTCATCAAGTGTTCTGTAGCTCATATTAGATAAGCATTTTGCTACTTGTACTTGTGTGGCTGCCTGTGGGTAAACAATTCAAGATGCAAGCAAATAGCCAGGCATAAAAGCATCTGCCCTTGGCCTGGGGTGTGATGAATACAAGTTCTCCACTTGCACATAGACAGCAGAAGCACAGTACTTTGTTTCAGTGCAAATAAATGCTATTTCTTTTTTAACCAGATAATGGATAAACTCTTCAACTTCAGAAGATCCAAGTCTTCTTCATCAAAGGAAGGGGAAGGGAACGCTGCAGCAACTGCTGCACCAGCACCACCTAAGAAGAAATGTTGCGCTGCTTTCAAAGAAGATTGGTTAAAGGAAATAGTCGAAACAGAGTCCCAGAAATCACAAGATAAGGTACATGTGCGACTTGGAGAGATTTTTCAGTACAATGCTGATGTGGGCCTGATTTGCATAGTATGTGCGGAAGCTAAAGTTACTGGAGAATGTTCTACAGGAAAGAAATGGGCCGATGGTTGGAAATTGGACTACATGAAACGCCATTTAGTTGGAAAAGTTCATGGCTCTGCTGTACAGGCTCTCAGGTGCAAGAATTCAGCAGAGAAACTGGGGTTTGGATTGCGTAGTATGCTGGCACAAACGTCAACTGAGAGAGGTAATAGATTGGCCATGGTTGAGCGACAACGGTCCAAGCCTGAAGAGGTGAAAGTTCTACTGCACAATGTTTTGCTAGCTGTAAAATTAAACACTTCCATGCTATCTGTGCAAGAAATCCACAATCACATAGCGCAGTACACCAAAATACCAGATAGCTGGAGAAGTAAAAATTATGCGTTTGAATTCCCGGAGTCCATGAGCAGCGTAATAAAATCAGAAATCTTGGCAGAGGTTCGCAATGCTCCATTTCACACTCTGATTGTTGATGAAAGCACTGACATTTCAGTCAGCAAAATGCTAGTTATTTACTTTAAAATCAGATCTCTTGCACCAACAACACCACATTCAATGTACAAAACTGTGTTCGGTGGGATTGTCAAGTTAACATCTTGCAATGCAGAAGCTGTCACTTCAGAAATTACTGAATTTTACTCTGCCAATGGTCTGAGTCTGCAGAACATGGTGATGTTCACATCAGATGGTGCATCCGTTATGCTTGGCAAAAACAACGGTGTTGTTACAAGGCTTAAACAATCTGTTCCACATTTAATTGAGCAACACTGTGTAGCTCACCGTGAAGAATTGGGCATCGGGGATGCCTGGAAGAAGGTGCCAATGATTAGGGAAGTAGAAACCTTGCTAAGGACTGTTTATTCTGTGTTTTGCAGATCTCCATTGAGAAAATCTAAATTTGAAGAAATGGCATCCGTCATTGAATGTGATGCTTTGTCATTTCAACCCCTCAATGAAGTGAGGTGGTTATCAAGGCATTTTGCAGTGAATGCATTAATGCGCAATTATGAGGTGTTGCTAAAATACTTTGATCAGGAAATGAAGGAGGAAAATGATCCTATAGCGAAATACTGTTTCAAGAAACTGTCTGACCCCACTTATCACATTTCTTTGGCAGTGTTAAATGATATTCTTCGTGATCTAGCGGACTTGTCCAAGTTACTCCAAAAAAGCAGTCTTACCCCAATTGAAGC
Source organism: Ambystoma mexicanum (assembly GCF_040938575.1). NCBI lineage: Eukaryota > Metazoa > Chordata > Amphibia > Caudata > Ambystomatidae > Ambystoma > Ambystoma mexicanum. The sequence continues at coordinate 1,633,049,257 of NC_090937.1, read as the reverse complement.
CATGCAGTTTGCACGCGGCAAGATCAACCAGATCAGGGGACAGTACCTTGGTCAGGAAGTGTTCTGGAGCAGCACAGTTAGAGATCTGATCTCAACATACTCTGACAATGAGAAGGACTTTGGTACTGCATCTATTCTGAGTTTTATTGGCTTAGTGTGTGAGCATATGGAGAAAAGGTTTCCAGAAAACAAACTGAAGGGCTGGGCCAGTTTTGATTTTGATTCACTAGCCACTCAACAATGCAGCTTTGACTTTGGAATAGAAAATGTTAAGCATCTTGTTGAAAAATACAAAGACATTTTAGATTGTAAGGAGGTGGACTGTTTAGAATCAGACCCTACCATGCTTGCGGTGGATTCCATCGTTACGCAGTATAATGCTTTAAAGTACGTGGTAGGAGAGAGGAACAAGTGTGGTTCTTTAAAATGTTTTCAAGACATGGTGAATTTCATGCCATGGAGTACAATGTAGTGGCACAGCTCATGGACATCTGCGCCACATTTCAAGCCTCAAGCGCAGAGTGTGAGCGAGGGTTCAGTCTCATGAACAGCATTAAGACCAAATCAAGGAATCGACTGGAAGAAAGTCACCTTGAATTGCTCATGCGAACAAAGGTGTACCTATTACACAATGAAGTAAATCTTGATGATGTGGATCAGCACTGGAAGAGCGGCAAAGACAGGCGAGAGAAGCATGTGAATCAGGGGGAGTCTGACAGGAGCTCAAAAGACTCAAGTTTCAGTAGTGCTGCTACGGCGGGCAGTGCACTGCCATTGGCGAGTGGTAACACCACTGAAGTGTAGATACAGACACCGTCAACTTCTCATCAATGCCATTGCCAATGCTGACACTTTGTTTGGCCTGACTTGCTTCTCACTTTGTGGCTTTTAGAGCTTATTGATGCTTTGCTCACCAGAGAGAACTTTGACATTTAAAAACAAAAGCATATTAGAAAGAAGCTTTCAATGGAAACTTGTTTATGCTGTTGAAATGTTCCAACCTTAACGAACAGCAATTGGTATGTATGCCATTCACATATCCCTTCATTTAAATGAAAATGTTTAGATTGGTATTTTTTCTTGTATTAACATGTCATCCGCTTACAATAAATGGCAACACAGGTGGTGCTCTCTGTCCTGTTGTGATGACATTTGTTTTCTGTGTTATTTATATAATAGTTTAATTTATTTTCTTTATTGATTGTAAAACAATTTATTTTGTTATGTGCTACCTGGCTGCTAGTGCACTGTACCAGTCCCAGAGTCCCCCATGAATCCGATCCCCCCAGTTCCTTCATCTTTAAATGTATTGTTCATGTTGAATAAAATAGTAAACATAATATAAACCCTTCCTTGTTAGAGTGTTGCCTCTTGCTGGACCTCTGATTTGGTTGCAGACAGTCCTCTTTGATGCTGTACTAGTAGTCGTATAGGCAGTGGCACCCTTTTATTTGAAGACTCTGAGACTGTCGGGTTAACTAGTTCCAGGACAATCATCTGAGATTACATGATTACATGATTCAGTGCTTTTTATTTAACTGTCAGAGTCCAATGTCCATTCATACCCCCCTTCTATTAAGTCTTCTTTGTCATTAATCATGTTCATGTACTGTTTATTTCATTAAACCAATAGAAAGCATTTCTTTATATTCCATACATTTAGTGAATTTGTGAGGCAGAATCTGTGTTCCACTACAAGAACCCCTCTCTTCTTGTACCAACCCATCATAAAACGAAAGATCTTGCTAATGTTTAGAGAAGTAAAGGGACACAATTTCAGATGAGCTAAAGTCTTGGGAGGAGAATAGAGCACCCAAATGACCCTTGAAGTAGAGCTTTTTTTGCCGCAAATTCACATTCCTCGCTTGCACACTGTGGAATCTGATCACTAAGCCTTGCTCACTGGTGGGGCGCTGCGCCGTCGCGGCCGCCGCGCCGCCGCGCCACTGCTGACCACCACCGGTCTGGCAGCGCATCACTCAGTTGCGCACATGACTGAAAAACAGCCCGCACACAACTATTCTTTGGCGCACACAGCCCAAACAAATTAGAGGGAACATTGGTGGGGAGGCATTGTCAAGTCCAAACCACCAGCACCTGGGGTATCAGCTTGCCTGCTGCTAGCAAGTGGAATATTCCAGAAGGGTACTAGTGTGCCGACCAACTGTAGAGGGCTACGTATCAAAGAGCCCTATAGTTTAGAGACCCAATGAAACGTTGTGTAATCTATGACACTAACCATGACTTGCACTAGGGGTGGCCAGAGTTGCCCATCTGACAGTAGAGACCCAATTACAATCCCAAACCCCATACAAAGTATACCTAGATGTTTCCGGTTGACCTACCACAGTCCTGCATACGTTTTCTTAGTTTGCCACGTAGTATGACATCATAGAGTTTTTAGTATATAAGTGTGTTTTTATGAAATGCATTGAGATCATGCTGTCAGACATCCATAGATGTCCGTTGTACCCCCTGTTTTATATAATTGTTATTAAAACAGCCAAGTATTTGCCAACTTCCTGAGTGAGTTTTATTATTGACGTTTGAGTAACCTTTGCATCCCCATCCACCTCACATAGTGTTAGCTCGTCTCAAAGGACCTCCGGGTTCACTGGTAAGCTGAGGCTTAGAGTAATCCCCTCCATGGTGCATGCAAGGCTTCTCCTTGGTTTGACAGACTAACTATTGTGTGCCTTTTTTGGCATTGATAATTGGTCAGTCAGCTCAGGGACTCTTCTCACCTCTGTGCTGGCTCGTGCTATCCATGTCTAGAGTCTTAGGATGATCCTCACAGCCTCCGCTCCCCACCCTACCTGAGACTGGGTGATCTGACCTCCACTGTTCCCTCGCCTGGTTGCTTGTAGATCCTTTGTTGCCAAACTGCCCGCCATCCACCTTCACCAATGTTATCTCCCCATTCCCTTGCCTCCCTACTTCCCTCACTGTGTCCTTCCCTCTATGATTTGTAAAGTGCTCCGTTGCTTCCCTTAGCTAGGTCTACTCCCAATAAATGTCCTAAGAATAATACATGTGTACACTACTTCATACTAAGTGGTCAGTGAGGTCTAATCCCCTTACATCTTTTGAATTGGAATGGGTCAGTAGTAAATACTGGGACAAGGAAGAGGGACTTGGAGGTAATGCTTTGGTTACCGAGCAGTAATCATCATTACTCCTAGTCCTACTCTTCCCCATCACAGGACTTACAACTTCACCCACTCTTCCTGTAATAGAGGAGCACGCAATCTTCTTAATTATATAACAATTTAATGTTGGCATACTGGGAGTTTTATACCACAAGAGAAAAGTGGGTGGGTCCTGAATACATTACAAATTAGTTAAATCCCTCACATGGAGGTTGGTTCTCACGGTTAGTACTGTGGTGAGGAAGAATAGGACTAGAAGTAATGTAGATGACCCTTATGGCATCATCGCATGTATGCCGTATGGCGATCACACCCAGAAGATTCTAGCTTTCAGATCTGGGGCCTGTAAAAGTGCCTTCTTATTACGCTGCCCATCACCCTACACAAATTCCAGGTATTTTGACGCCAACGTGTGCCTAGCAATATGTTTACATTTTCAGAAAAAAGTGACCTTGTGTATTTTTTCCACTTGATTGCATCCAACAAAACTGTCTTGGAAATCAAAGTAACTATATCTAGAAATGAGGAACGCTATGAGAGAAACAAATACAACTTATGACTGTTTATGTTTCATAGCTGGTAAACAGACGGGAGAAATGCGAGGGGCGTTGCTTTAGGACTTGGCAGCTTTGGGATCTTGTAGGGCAGGGCTCTGCAACCTGTGGCTCTCAATATTCTGGACTATAACGATGACCCCTTAGAATGAACTGTGCTATCTAGAGTGATGGCAATTGTAGTCTAAAATATCTGTAGAACCAAGGCCTGCAGGCCCCTGTTGTAGAGGATTAAAAGGGAACACAGCGGGCTACTTCTCTCAAGCAGAAGCAGGCAAGCACGCTAATCACTGAGGCAGATCAAGGGACTCCACAGTGCATTTGGGAATGTCAGGTCGCTGGACCCACTGAAATATGGCTTCATGTCAGCACATCCACTGAACCCCCATTTTGCTTCTCCTTTTGCCTTCCTCATATGTGTCCCCTTCCTGTAGCCTTAATATTCCATCTGAACCCCTACAATTCTGCAACATTATTGCAGCGCATACAAACATGAATACAAAAAGAGAATGACCTGTTTTTATTGAATCGCGCTTCATATGGTCTTCAGCATTTGGCACAGGAGCACACTGTCCCTGAGCTGCCTTCCTGGCCATAAATGCATGCATGCACACCTATCCAAAATACCACTCTACCATAATTCTTACTACCGATCCAAAACACTTTACCATAATACTTAATACCTAATATCTATTCCCAATACTACTTTACCATAATACTTAATACTTATCCAAAATACCACTTTACAATAATACTTAATTATTCCCAACATTACTTTACCATAATATTTAATACCTATCCAAAATACTACTTTACCATAATTCTTAATATCTATCCAAAATACTACTTTACCATAATACTTAATACAATCCAAAACACTTTACCATAATACTTAATACCTAATATCTATTCCTAATACTACTTTACGATAATACTTAATTATTCCCCATATTACTTTACCATAATATTTAATACCTATCCAAAATACTACTTTACCATAATTCTTAATATCTATCCAAAATACTACTTTACCATAATACTTAATACAATCCAAAACACTTTACCATAATACTTAATACCTAATGCCTATTCCCAATACTACTTTACGATAATACTAAATAATTATTCCCAATATTACTTTACCATAATATTTAATACCTAATGCCTATTCCCAATACTACTTTACGATAATACTAAATAATTATTCCCAATACTACTTTATCATAATACTTAATACTTATCCAAAATACCACTTTACCATAATACTTAATACAATCCAAAACACTTTACCATAATGCTTAATACCTAATATCTATTCCCAATACTACTTTACGATAATACTAAATAATTATTCCCAATATTACTTTACCATAATATTTAATACCTATCCAAAATACTACTTTACCATAATTCTTAATATCTATCCAAAATACTACTTTACCATAATACTTAATACCTAATATCTATTCCTAATACTACTTTACGATAATACTTAATTATTCCCCATATTACTTTACCATAATATTTAATACCTATCCAAAATACTACTTTACCATAATTCTTAATATCTATCCAAAATACTACTTTACCATAATACTTACTACCGATCCAAAACACTTTACCATAATACTTAATACCTAATATCTATTCCCAATACTACTTTACCATAATACTTAATACTTATCCAAAATACCACTTTACAATAATACTTAATTATTCCCAACATTACTTTACCATAATATTTAATACCTATCCAAAATACTACTTTACCATAATTCTTAATATCTATCCAAAATACTACTTTACCATAATACTTAATACAATCCAAAACACTTTACCATAATACTTAATACCTAATATCTATTCCTAATACTACTTTACGATAATACTTAATTATTCCCCATATTACTTTACCATAATATTTAATACCTATCCAAAATACTACTTTACCATAATTCTTAATATCTATCCAAAATACTACTTTACCATAATACTTAATACAATCCAAAACACTTTACCATAATACTTAATACCTAATGCCTATTCCCAATACTACTTTACGATAATACTAAATAATTATTCCCAATATTACTTTACCATAATATTTAATACCTATCCAAAAGACTACTTTACCATTCTACTTAATACTTATCCAAAAGACTACTTTACCATAATACTTACTACCGATCCAAAACACTTTACCATAATACTTAATACCTAATATCTATTCCCAATACTACTTTACCATAATACTTAATACTTATCCAAAATACCACTTTACAATAATACTTAATTATTCCCAACATTACTTTACCATAATATTTAATACTATCCAAAATACTACTTTACCATAATTCTTAATATCTATCCAAAATACTACTTTACCATAATACTTAATACAATCCAAAACACTTTACCATAATACTTAATACCTAATATCTATTCCTAATACTACTTTACGATAATACTTAATTATTCCCCATATTACTTTACCATAATATTTAATACCTATCCAAAATACTACTTTACCATAATTCTTAATATCTATCCAAAATACTACTTTACCATAATACTTAATACAATCCAAAACACTTTACCATAATACTTAATACCTAATGCCTATTCCCAATACTACTTTACGATAATACTAAATAATTATTCCCAATATTACTTTACCATAATATTTAATACCTAATGCCTATTCCCAATACTACTTTACGATAATACTAAATAATTATTCCCAATACTACTTTATCATAATACTTAATACTTATCCAAAATACCACTTTACCATAATACTTAATACAATCCAAAACACTTTACCATAATGCTTAATACCTAATATCTATTCCCAATACTACTTTACGATAATACTAAATAATTATTCCCAATATTACTTTACCATAATATTTAATACCTATCCAAAATACTACTTTACCATAATTCTTAATATCTATCCAAAATACTACTTTACCATAATACTTAATACCTAATATCTATTCCTAATACTACTTTACGATAATACTTAATTATTCCCCATATTACTTTACCATAATATTTAATACCTATCCAAAATACTACTTTACCATAATTCTTAATATCTATCCAAAATACTACTTTACCAAAATACTTAATACAATCCAAAACACTTTACCATAATACTTAATACCTAATATCTATTCCTAATACTACTTTGCGATAATACTTAATTATTCCCCATATTACTTTACCATAATATTTAATACCTATCCAAAATACCACTCTACCATAATTCTTAATACCTATCCAAAAGACTACTTTACCATTCTACTTAATACTTATCCAAAAGACTACTTTACCATAATACTTACTACCGATCCAAAACACTTTACCATAATACTTAATACCTAATATCTATTCCCAATACTACTTTACCATAATACTTAATACTTATCCAAAATACCACTTTACAATAATACTTAATTATTCCCAACATTACTTTACCATAATATTTAATACCTATCCAAAATACTACTTTACCATAATTCTTAATATCTATCCAAAATACTACTTTACCATAATACTTAATACAATCCAAAACACTTTACCATAATACTTAATACCTAATATCTATTCCTAATACTACTTTACGATAATACTTAATTATTCCCCATATTACTTTACCATAATATTTAATACCTATCCAAAATACTACTTTACCATAATTCTTAATATCTATCCAAAATACTACTTTACCATAATACTTAATACAATCCAAAACACTTTACCATAATACTTAATACCTAATGCCTATTCCCAATACTACTTTACGATAATACTAAATAATTATTCCCAATATTACTTTACCATAATATTTAATACCTAATGCCTATTCCCAATACTACTTTACGATAATACTAAATAATTATTCCCAATACTACTTTATCATAATACTTAATACTTATCCAAAATACCACTTTACTATAATACTTAATACAATCCAAAACACTTTACCATAATGCTTAATACCTAATATCTATTCCCAATACTACTTTACGATAATACTAAATAATTATTCCCAATATTACTTTACCATAATATTTAATACCTATCCAAAATACTACTTTACCATAATTCTTAATATCTATCCAAAATACTACTTTACCATAATACTTAATACCTAATATCTATTCCTAATACTACTTTACGATAATACTTAATTATTCCCCATATTACTTTACCATAATATTTAATACCTATCCAAAATACTACTTTACCATAATTCTTAATATCTATCCAAAATACTACTTTACCATAATACTTAATACAATCCAAAACACTTTACCATAATACTTAATACCTAATATCTATTCCTAATACTACTTTACGATAATACTTAATTATTCCCCATATTACTTTACCATAATATTTAATACCTATCCAAAATACTACTTTACCATAATTCTTAATATCTATCCAAAATACTACTTTACCATAATACTTAATACAATCCAAAACACTTTACCATAATACTTAATACCTAATATCTATTCCTAATACTACTTTACCATAATACTTAATTATTCCCCATATTACTTTACCATAATATTTAATACCTATCCAAAATACTACTTTACCATAATTCTTAATATCTATCCAAAATACTACTTTACCATAATACTTAATACAATCCAAAACACTTTACCATAATACTTAATACCTAATGCCTATTCACAATACTACTTTACGATAATACTAAATAATTATTCCCAATATTACTTTACCATAATATTTAATACCTAATGCCTATTCCCAATACTACTTTACGATAATACTAAATAATTATTCCCAATACTACTTTATCATAATACTTCATACTTATCCAAAATACCACTTTACCATAATACTTAATACAATCCAAAACACTTTACCATAATGCTTAATACCTAATATCTATTACCAATACTACTTTACGATAATACTAAATAATTATTCCCAATATTACTTTACCATAATATTTAATACCTATCCAAAATACTACTTTACCATAATTCTTAATACCTATCCAAAATACTACTTTACCATATACTGATTCAAAACACGAATTTACCATAATACGTAATACTTATCCATACTTATTGGTGCAGTAAGCATATCCACATACTCCAAAGGATAGCTCAGAAAGTTACACCCTCACCAGCCTACAGTTCATAAGTTTGAATCTTGGCGGCACCCACTCAGACCTTCATCCTTCCGTTGTTTTAAATTTAAGTTGTATAGTAATAACAATGATGATTATTACACCCTTAAAGGTGAGAGGAATCTGTTATGAGTTGCCACCTAAGATCATGATATGTGGGGATAAAGTACCCCCTAACATATATTTTAAGGATATTGCAAATCACTGAGGAGTTCCGTGACCAAATAGAGGAATGAGGCTGAAGGCTGAGTTCCTTTATAAGGTGATGTAACTCCAAGGTGATTTGCAATATCCTATTTTAAAGGACTGAAGGGGGTTGTTTATTCCGTATAAGACATGGCCACACACTGTCTGCCACTTAAACACCTGGCCTCTTGCATGATCTAATGTAAGAGATCCAAATAATCAATGCAGAATCTGTTTGGATTTATAAAAGCAACTATGCAGCTCCTTATGTGTTGCAGGGAAGAGTCTACACAGTTTAATAAAATGCATCAAAAAGAAAATGTTCATTGCATGCTTTAAAATAAGTAATAACATTGCTGTCATGCTGACATGTGTCAAACTCCTGCTATGCACAAATTAAACATTATCCAATAATTGTTGTAAAGTGTCACATAAAACTATTTTACAAGCAAGGATTTTGAAAATCTTGCCACGGCTTGTGACAGCTGGAACTCTACTCTCTGCCGGCTCAGGCAGCAGGCATTGTGATATCATAACTGAAGCATAATAACAGATTACAGAGCATTTGGGATGTCATTGTCTGAATACAGGTCAGTTGTGATGTCAAAACTAACCTGTAACAAGAACAATATTTCCAGTCTTTTCTAGGAATATTGCCACCTGCCATCTATTTTATTATTTTTGTGGGAGAGAGAGTCTATCGGTTGCTCCTCCAATTGATATCATAATAGGTTCTTTTCCCAGTTCTGCTAATCGCCAGGTCACCGTTTCACCCTTTCATCTAAACTCCATGCCAACAGTCCGGTCTTGAGTGGGAAAGAAGCACTGCTTTCCATGAATTTCACCTTATGTATGAGTGGATGTTGAATTAACCCTGGCACGCACACAATCTGCCTTTTCCTTTCTATTTTTGACGATATTTTGTAAACCACCATTCTCAAGAAAGGCTAAAAAGAACTTTCATTCTGCATACAAACACATATTTGCCCCTTATGACATATAGCAAGAAAGACAGAATCTGACTTTGCTAAGTGGCTGTTAAGGAAAGACATTTGTGGACAGATGAGAGTGTGTTCAGTACATGTACTGGAGAAATAGCCTCTGGCTGCAGCAGCAAAACACCACAGAGGAAGACCAGGACCTGAGTCTAGCTTCAGTTCAAAGTCCTGAGATTTGGAAATCTAGCAGGATCTGGGAATCCCGGCTACCATTTCCCTGCCGAGTAAATGTGTTATTGTAAGTCATTTCTGATCGAAACTGACAAGTCTGTTCTTCAAATAAATACAAACACATAAATATGTTTATCACTAGTATGTACTGAAATACCATTCCTGTAGGATCACTAATGTGATCTGTTCACACCACAGAGATCTTGAAAAGAAATCTAGGGCCAGCAGTCTATCAGGAAATGTGTCATGTCTGGACGCCATTCTGCTGGATAAACAGCCATGGAATCCATGGCATTGCATGCAGACAGCAGCATTCTCAGGCAAACATGGCATCCTCTGTTGAGCTGTCATTGATTTTAAAAGAAAGGCGGGCCCTGACATGAACGATATGTCATTCCCCACATCGGTTGTGCATATTGGAAGTGTTTTCTAGTGCACGTCTTTTCTTTACAAACAAATCCTTCAGAATGATCTTTGAGTTTACATAACAGCTATTGGTGCTGTTAATTCTCTAAATAGCATTATATATGTATGTGGCTGTGGTAATACTTGAAATTGATTATTTTTGGATCTATCCCCCAGCTAAACATTGTATAACTTGCAAGTGATAGGAAGGCGGAGGCTGGGCCAAGCTGTAACTGATGGAAAGAGTCCCAGATGCCTCAAGCTTGACAGAACATTGTTTATTTTGCTTGCAGTGCATAACTATTTTACATTATCAACTTTATTGATCAATATCACTTGTAATTGTGTGAAGATGTCCCTTCTGCATTTCCCCCATCTGCCAGCACCCCTCACAATCCCCAATTCTTACTTATGTGTCCAGGCCATATGCTAGGGGACATGTCCTGTGACGTAAGCAGGCCAAAAATCATGTCATGACATCAATTTGAATTTGCCAATTACTATTTTTGAAACTTGAATAATTGTACAGCTGCTTTTTGGTCATGTAAAATATGCAGCCATTGTATTGCAGCTATCTCCAGCAGCTAGCTGGCCACCGTTGCATACCGAGATGGTTTATGTCCACAGACACACAACATACATGCCAGCATTTTGCAGCACCAAGTAGGGAGATTTTGTGACAGAAGCGGGAGAACTCAATTTTCCCATTGGACATTAGGGTTCGAATTATTTTATGGAACGTAAAGTAAAAAAAAATAGCAACATTTTGGACAGGAAATGTTGCCTAAATCGGGAGGGATGGCATGTTATATTGTTATAGTAAGTTGTTTTATACCGTGCGCCGTTACCATTGGCATAGCCTCCAGGTGCTCACGTGGCTCAGTAAGAAAACGGGCAGGGTGGTTTAGTTAGGGAACGGAACAGGATAGAAGTTGTGTTCTTCTGTTGATGCTTGAGGAACCAGGAGGAACTGGCATTCTGTGCGAGTCTGTATTTAAGGGAGTCTGATTGTGTGCAGTGGCTTCCTGTATCCAGAGGGGGGAGGCCCAGTTGTTTGTGAATGTTTGTTATGTTGCGAGGTGTGTTTTGTGTGTAATCTGTCTGGCACATAGGACGCACGTTGTATGCGGGAGAGGAGTGGGGCTGATCAGTACATTACCTGCTCTCAGAGTGCAATACCTGGGTTACCGTCACAATACTTCTAAGTTGTCGTGCCGGGGGTAAACATAATGGTTCTTCTGAGTGCAATACATCGGCTAATCTTCACAGTTCTAATTGCAATATCTTGGCTATCCTTGAGAGCTCTCCTAAGTGCCATATATTGACTGCCCTGACAGTTTGTGTAAGTGCATCTGTTTGTCTTCATAAATCAATCGAGCGCGATGCATTGGCTAGCTTTCACCATTCTTCCAGGTGCATCATCTTGACTACTCTCAAAAACCGCCAAGTGCAATACATTGTCCATCTTCAGAATTCATGTCAGTGTAGTGTATTGCAATCCTCATGAGACACTCTTCCCAGGAGTTCTGTGAATCTCTTCCTTAGTATTTTATAGATAAAATAACTACCATTCAGGATGTCATCCCCCTCTCAGCTTTGGGTACAAGAGCGGCACCTGTCGCCGACACGGCACCACCTACCCCATGGAACAGTGGGCCCTTTTCCCACTATTTACTGTCAAAGGCATCAGTAAAGCCACTCTTGGGCTAAAGTCTGCTTCTGCGTTAGATCCCATACCCTTAATTACTTTGAAGGGGATCCTGCCGGAGATTGCACCGTTCATAACCCAGGCAATTAATCACTCATGCCAATCAGCAACTTTCCCTGCTCACCTGTAGCATGCTCTGGTGACGCTGCCACTGAAGAGACCCTCATTTGATCCTTCCTGTCCATCGAACCTTTGTCCTGTTTCACTCTTTCCTTTCTCTAGTATCACCTCCTTTGGATTCTTTTCTGGAAAACTCATCTTTCTTCTACCCCTTTCACCCGCATATTCATGTCCTTTCCAGTTGACTATTCACCTGAACCTTCATGTCCCTTCCAGTTGACTCTTCACCTGCATCTTCATGTCCCTTCCAGTTGACTCTTCACCCACATCTTCATGTTCCTTCCAGTTGAGTATTCACCTGAACCTTCACGTCCCTTCCGTTGACTCTTCACCTGCATCTTCATGTCCCTTCCAGTTGACTCTTCACCCGCATCTTCATGTACCTTCCAGTTGACTATTCACCTGCATCTTCATGTCCCTTCCAGTTGACTCTTTACCCGCATCTTCATGTCCCTTCCAGTTGACTCTTCATCTGCATTTTCATGTCCCTTACAGTTGACTCTTCACCCGCATCTTCATGTTCCTTCCAGTTGACTCTTCACCCGCATCTTCATGTCCCTTCCAGTTGACTCTTCACCTGCATCTTCATTTCTCTTCCAGTTGACTCTTCACCCGCATCTTCATGTCCCTTCCAGTTGACTCTTCACCCGCATCTCCATGTTCCTTCCAGTTGACTCTTCACCCGCATCTTCATGTCCCTTCCACAGAGGAGGAGGAGCCCGCTACTGAGCCGCACATGGGGCCTGGTGGGGGTAGTACCACTGGTGCAAGTGGTGCAGTCCAGGGCCAGGGCCAGGAGGCAGCACAGGTCACCGCGGAGGGGCCTGTGCATGTCGCTGTCCCTGACCCTGTGACTGCACCATCATGCACCAGCAGGGAGGCCCCGACCCAGGCCCGTCCGCAGGTAGGGGAGAGTGCCATGTCATCTGCCTCTCCACTACCTGCAGACGAGGGGTCCCATGAACGTATGGGCTCCGTCCTGATTGGTGTCCCGTTGCGCACGCGTGACATTCGTGAACACATGCGTTCTTCCTGGGCAGAGAACGCACGCCATCACGAAGAGCAGCGTCACAACGTGGCACTGTTGGGAGGGACCCTGGTTGGTGGGTTCCTACATGTGACGCGCACTCTGGCGGACCTCTCCTCCTCTGTGGAGACTATGCGCCAGTCGTTCTCCCTGCCGTCTTCCGGCCCAGATTCCACCAGGGCCCCCTGTGGACCTGGCCTGACCAACACAGCCCGCTTGGTGGAGATCCCATCCCTGCCACAGTCGGGAGTCGGCGGTCCAGCAGGGGTGGATACCACAACTGGAGACCAGCAGATGGAGGATGTGCAGGCACCATCGGACAGGGCACATGGACAGCAGCAGCAGCAGCAGGAGCAGGCTCTAGGTGGGAGCAATGATGGCTCAGGGCCATCTACATCAGGGGGGGCAGGCATCGCCCAGAGGGCAGGAGGACCCAGGAATGGGTGTGTCTTCCGTGTGGCTGCGGTTGGGCCAGCGTATAGATTCAAAGCGGCGGCGGGTGGAAGAGGCGCGGCTCACCATGTTCAGGGCGGAGTTCTCCATGCGTCGGGCGTTGAGGCGGGCAGAGTGCCTCGAGGCGACTCGCAGGGAGTTGGAACAGGGGCCAGGGCAGAGGCCCGCCTCTGGGACATCGACATGGAGTTCAATGATGCCCTGGCCCGGGACACCACAGAGTGAGCCGCAGGACTTGCCCGCCGCCATTGTATATAGTTAGATAGTGTTAGGTTTCCTTTCCTTTTCTTTTTTATTTTGGTTGCGCTTGGACAATGCACCACGTTTTTGTATATAGTTTTTTATTAGGTAGTATTTTTGGTAGGTTTCATTTCATCAGTTGGGCTCATGGACCCTGGATTGTTCATTTGTACATAGTTCACCATTGAATTATTCTAATTTTTTTTATTTTCACCATGGAGCAATGGATTTCACTTTCTTTTTACCCTTGGATTTGCTTTGTTGGACTGTGACTTTGGACATCATTTCTTTTGGATTTCTTTGGATTATGATTTCTTGTTTTTTATTCTTTTACGGACATGCAGCATTTCTTTAATTATTCCCATTGTTGTTTGTTTTCTTTTGATTACATTCATGTTGTGTTTAATAAAACATTTTCTTCATACTTTGATGTGTGGTATTATCTCATTGGTTTCATGCATGTCATGATATGGGTTTTCACATTCACTTGCACCCATTGTATGTGTGTGACAGACATGTGTTCAGTAACATACTTGCCTTTGGGGTTGTATCATGTCATTTCCTTTTCTATGTGGGTGGATGCAATACTTGGTTGGGTCTTTGGGCTGGGGAGGCTGGCCATAAGGGCCATGATTGATGTAGGGGCAGGGGGACATGAGTGGGACATGAGTGGGGGCCTGCTGGCAGGTGCCCTGCACTGCTGGGGGTTGGGGGTGCAGGGGGACATGAGTGGGACATGAGTGGGGGCCTGCTGGCAGGTGCCCCTGACTGCTGGGGGGTGGGGGTGCAGGGGGACATGAGTGGGACATGAGTGGGGGCCTGCTGGCAGGTGCCCCGCACTGCTGGGGGGTGGGGGTCCAGGGGGACATGAGTGGGGGCCTGCTGGCAGGTACCCCGCACTTCTGGGGGGTGGGGGTGCAGGGGGACATGAGTGGGACATGAGTGGGGGCCTGCTGGCAGGTGCCCTGCACTGCTGGGGGGTGGGGGTGCAGGGGGACATGAGTGGGACATGTGTGGGGGCCTGCTGGCAGGTGCCCCTGACTGCTGGGGTGTGGGGGTGCAGGGGGACATGAGTGGGACATGAGTGGGGGCCTGCTGGCAAGTGCCCCGCACTGCTGGGCGGTGGGGGTGCAGGGGGACATGAGTGGGGGCCTGCTGGCAGGTGCCCCGCACTGCTGGGGGGTGGGGGTGCTGGGGGACATGAGTTGGTGATCAGTAGTGCAAGCTGACATGTGGCTTGGCTGGGGGGCATGCCCATGGTGGATAGGCTGCCTGCGGGACATGACCAGGGGTGCAGGGTAGTCCCCTGTGGTGTGGGCTGCCTGCAGGGGCCGTGGAGGGTGTAGAGGGAACACCTGGGAGGACCCACACTGCCAATTCGCGTGTAGGACTCCCTGCGCACCCCAGTAATACACGTACCCCACTTGCACAGGGCCAATCGCGTGTGAAACTTCCCACGCACCCCAGTAATACACGTACCCCACTCGCACAGGCCCTTTCGTGTGTGAAACTTCCCGCGAGTCCCAGTAATACACGTACCCCACTCGCATAGGCCCTTTCACGTGTGAAACTTCCCGCGAACCCCAGTAATACACGTACCCCACTCGCACAGGCCCTTTTGCGTGTGAAACTTCCTGCGCACCCCAGTAATACACGTACCCCACTCGCACAGGGCCAAGCGTGTGTGAAACTTCCCGCGCACCCCAGTAATACACGTACCCCACTCGCACAGGTCCTTTCGTTTTTGAAACTTCCCGCAAACCCCAGTAATACACGTACTCCACTCGCACATGCCCTTTCGTGTGTGAAACTTCCTGCAAACCCCAGTAATACACGTACCACGCTCGCACAGGCCCTTTTGCGTGTGAAACTTCCTGCGCACCCAAGTAATACACGTACCCCACTCGCACAGGCCCTTTCACGTGTGAAACTTCCCGCGCACCCAAGTAATACACGTACCCCACTCGCACAGGCCCTTTCACGTGTGAAACTTCCCGCGCACCCCAGTAATACACGTACCCCACTCGCACAGGCCCTTTCGTGTGTGAAACTTCCTGCGAACCCCAGTAATACACGTACCCCACTCGCACAGGCCCTTTCGGGTGTGAAACTTCCCGTGAACCCCAGTAATACACGTACCCCGCTTGCCGTGCTGGTACAGGGTTAGCGCAGCCCTTTACGCTGGATTGGGGATTTTGATGGCTTTTCCCTGCGCGAGGGGCGTTCTTGTCAGCGTAACTGGCACTGCTGCAGGGTCGCTGCGCCACTGTGCGCCACGGCTGGTTTTGGTAGCTAAAATCCATGAATACGCTGTGCGCGGAAATGGATTTTTGCGCACGCGGCAGACGCAGAGATTTGCACGCACACACTGTGCGCCAGCTGCGTGCGCCACTTGTGCGCTTAATTCTATGAATTACCCCCTTAATTTCTTCATGTGCACAAAAAGGGATGAATTCAAAAGCAGCCTAGTTCAGCGCTGTTATGCTGCCAGCTTAAAACTTCCAAATGAAAAAGAAAATGTTCTGCATTTAAAATATCTTCATTTTTTAACATCACCCAGCTTTGGTTTTAGTAAAACACAGCCAGGTTCATTCATGTTCAGGCTGTACACCAGCAAATGGGGGCATTCCTCATTGAATGTCATGTTGTGGCAAGCAAAACTTGTTAAGAGCGGAGAAATCCCTTTCTGGCCGCATTCAACGTTTACTTTGGAAACAAATGAAACGCACGCACAGCACTTCAAAAAGAAGTTCTCCCCCTTCCTTGTTGCTTATATCAGTTCCAAAGAACCCTTTTCTTGAGCAGATCCTTTTTTAAAGAAATTGACTAGGGCTCCGAAAGCTTTTGGACAGCCAAATGTGAGGAAAACTGTGTTTTAAATGGATACACAAATAAAATGAACCTGTGTTACTTTGCCTTGCAGAGAAATTAAAGGACATGATTGAAGCGAAATGGACAGGAGTACTGTAAAATGTTCAGAAAGACAATTGTACATTGGGGGAAGAAAAGATGCAAAAATATAAGTTTATTTAACTCTGTGTATTTTATTTCGTTACAAATAGAATTTTAACAGCATGGCTGAAGCTCAGGCATTTCCTATCAAAACCAGTTTGACAGGACAGGCACATCGAATGTACCAGCTCCCATGGGAAAGGAAGCCCATCTTACAAACATGAAAGGTTCAGAGGTGTGGAAAGTGGCAGCCTCATCAGACTTACTGGGATTTCTGCAGCAAGGGACAATGGCCAGCCCTGGGACAGAAGTGGAAATTCCTGTGCCACTTCTCCTCAGCTTCAAACTGCCTCGGATCAAAGGGGAGACATAGCAACCTCATGTGCAAGCTGATCAGGGAAGGACATATGCCTGGGGGGTTGGAAAGACTGCCCATATTTGGAAACAAAGCTGGCCCATTTGGTTTCAAAGACTGTTCATTTCAGGAGGATAACAATTGTAAATATAAGGGTTTTGTGTCATAACTGATTTTGGTAAAAAATAACTTTGGTATAACAAAGCACCTCATAAAACACACACCCTATAACTGAGTCACTTACTTCAGTCCAATCAGTTTGGAGGGAGGTGGGAACATTTATAGGCTGACCTATCTGATCTTAGAGGTATTTCCAGCTTAGTTCTGCCCACATAGTAAAATCCTCTGGTGTCATCTGGCTTATTAAAAGAGAAAGTTTAGGGAGAGTCAGGACATTCAAAAACGTGACATTCAAAATCCAGGAGAGTCAACATCTAGCGATCCAGACATTCCACATTCACCGTGCCAGACTCCAGAAGCCAGGCCAGAGCTAGCTGATCCTATCCAGGCAGAACTATTTACCCAGAATGAAACCCTACAAAAATCCCAATAATTCAGGGAGAAAGGGTGAAAAGCTGCTTACCCTTTTTGGGAAAGTCCAGTGGCCAGACCTGTCCTTGCCCAGCTGATGCACCACACTGTCCAGTGACTAGACCCCGATTGCCTTTCTGTGTCCTTAGAGGAGAACTGCTGATGTGCAGTGACCAGACCCTTGTCCCGCTGTCCAGAAACCTGGTTGGCTATCCAAACTATCTCATTCAAGTGCTTCTTGTAAGTATCTCCCCTCCCCAATATCAAAACGCTGCATACACCATTCTATTACCTTGCCATTTGTCCAACCCTATAAGAAACACTGTAAGAAATCCTATAAGTACCCTAGTAACTTCTTATAATTGTTAGAATCCTCTGTATATCCTGTCCTTAGAATACTCTGAATTAATCTCCATGTGTTAGCGCAATTCTTTTAAAATCATTTCAGACCGTTGTATAGGTCCTTAGTACTATTTGGAATAAATTAATGAATTCCCACATAAAGAGGCATACAGCGTGAATGGGTTATCATTACAAAATAATCTGCTTGCGGGCAGTGTCCTTCTTTAATAATCTAGCCACTAGAAAAATAGTCTCAGTAGAACCTGTCATTTTCCTCTTAAAACCGATTTGGCCAGTGTAACTGCTTTCATTATAAAATCCAATTTATTTTTTCTACAAAGAATCCCATACTGTCTCCATCAAGAATCACCCTTTCACTTATTATCAATGTTGTCACGTGTGATTCTTGGTGCACTGTTTTTCCTTCCCAAAAACAACTTCCACACCTGTATGCCGGTTGTTAGTACATTGCCTTGTAGCTTGTAAGTTTTCTTGCCTCATTAGTACAGTCACACCAATTCCTGTCTTGTTCTTTCAACCCCACATGTAAAAGAACTATTCAGTAATTCTGAGTGCCATTTTGCTCAGTTTTCAAGGGAGCTTAAATTGGCCTACCATTTAGGAGTGGTAAGTCGGATTTTCATTCTGATTTTTGCCTAGTATACCTGCCTCCTCTCCACCCACAAAAATCTTGGTTAAAAAGGTTTGAGGGAGTGTTGCAGGGGGAACGCCTAACTGTAGTGCCATTTGAAAATACTACCCGAAAAAGAATCTTGCTTTCATTAATTTGTGCATTGTGTATCTGATGTTAGAAGGTTAAACTAAGTGTATACTATCATTTTACTGTGTAATTATCAACACACTGGTGATTGCTGCCCTATATTGAATGTGTTTGATTTTTATCCAAAATTTTAAATAAATATGTCATTATTACACACCGGCCTAGTTCATGGTCCATTGCAACACAGGGTGTACGTTAAGGGGGGGTGTGAGATAGGTTGGTTGCCTTCTCAAAAATTGAATCTGAATGTAATAAACTTAAAAGCGTTTTTATTGTGCGCAGCATCCCTGGCCAGTAGAAAGAGCCCTGGTCTGCAGTGTGCCGCATCTTTAAAATCCATAACAGCATGTGGTCCAGCAGACGGTGTTCCCAATTTGGTCGTAAAAGAAAACAAAAACCTGTGGACAGATATCTTCCTAACATTGTTAACACATAGTGCATAAGATTTAACCATCCAGAATTGTGACATAGGGCAATCATTGTACTATTTTCAAAAGGGGGGACAGAATGCCACCCTTGAGCTATCGACTGATATCTCTAATAGACACCTCTAATAAGGTGCTAGCAGGTTTTGACCAACTGGATAGAAAGAACAAAGAGACTGAGCATGTATCAAACCAGATTCCATAGGGGTATGGAGACAGCACTGAATGGCATAGTATATACCTTATGCCAACTAAAGGCACACAGACCAAAGGGGCAGCCCCTCTATTTGGCCAGTCTGGACATGTCTGCTGCATTTGATAAGGTCGACAAAGGTCATCTATGGCTAAAACTACAAAATGGGGTCCCTGTGGCACTTTTAACTATGCTGCTGCTATTCCATACTGAGAATAGTTTGAGAACTCAGAAGGGTGCTCTCTAGGGACGTACCTGTTGAATCAGGATTAAGACAGGTGAGTGTGTGTTATCCCCTTCCATATTCAACCTGTACATCTTGGATCTTCAGGAAACACTACAGAAATTCAATCTCTTATGCTGAACATGTGATCATACTCGATTCCACCCCTATTGGGTTACAAATAAGTTTGGAATATGTGGGAAATTATGCAGAATATAGATTTAAAAAGTCTTGTACTTTGCTTTTGAATAAAGTATAAACCTTTTATGTGGTTTGTAAATGGCAATAGA
Source organism: Ambystoma mexicanum (assembly GCF_040938575.1). Classification (NCBI taxonomy): domain Eukaryota; kingdom Metazoa; phylum Chordata; class Amphibia; order Caudata; family Ambystomatidae; genus Ambystoma; species Ambystoma mexicanum. The sequence continues at coordinate 1,633,028,975 of NC_090937.1, read as the reverse complement.
ATTGAGGAGGTTGATCGCCTCATATATGTGATATTCGTGGTTTATGGTTCTTCCAACAAGAATGTTAACAACGAAACACTTTGCATCGAAAATTATCCATCGAAAATTTTTGCATCTAATGCATTTTTTTGTATTTTTTTGGGTGGGAGGGGAGTCCCCCCTAACCCTGTGTTTTTTATCCTTAAAAACCCACCCCAACGGAAATTAACCGATAACCTCCCCATATATGCATTTGATGCAAAACATTTAGATGCATAATTTTCAATGGGAAGTGTTTCATTGGAAACATTTTCGATGGATATATTAGATACCGGGATTCGTCTTTGCTAATAACAATACACTGGGGCTCATTAAGGGAGCCTGTCCAGGATTTAGTACTTCATTACTCAAATGAAGATCATCCAGGCCAAGTTCTATTATTACTCTTTGGGGGTCATTAAGACCTTGGAGGTAGCCATGCCGCTATTAGCACTTAAACTATTTGATAAGCTCTGTGGCTATATTATGTTAGGTACTGAGCATTTATTCTGGTACCTGCACCTTCCCAGATGTAACAAATACAGAGCGCTTTAGCCAGAAATATTTTACTGCCTCATTATGAGTTTATTGTCCAAGAATTTAGAGAAATGTTCGTCCTCCTTCTTGTAAGAGACATGACTTCTCACCTCATTCTTTTATTGTGAACTCCTCCTTGCATTTTACTCCTCCTTGCATTTTACTCCTCCTTGCATTTTACTCCTCCTTGCATATTTTATGCATCTGCAATATTAGATTAATGGGTATTGGAATGGTGTATTTCACTGATAATTTTGTTTTTAAATATTTTGATAGTAACATGCTTTTAAGATTGATAACTTGTATCATTCAAAGTATGTATTAAGGCAATGTTAATTATTTGTTAAGCTACAATATGAGTAGTATTTTAGTTCAAATAAAAGTATTGTGTTTTGCTAAATGTGTTTGGAATTGTGAAATGTTTTAATTATAAACCATAAAGCAATTATAAAAAGAAATTATAAAAAAATAAAAAATAATAATTTAAAAACTGGCTTCAATGGTCATTTGTGGAGACATCCTTCAGCACCTGAAGTTCCAATGCCAACTCTCTACATTTTCCATTAAACCACCCATTTACTTTGGGCCAGACTTGTCAGTAGCATTGTTTATGAAAGGAATCGGAAATCTGAGCATCAGAACATATACAGATGAGAAACCACATCGGTGCAGTGAATGTGGCATCCATCTAGTATTCTCCTAGACCTCTCAGCTGCATTTGATGCAATTGTATATTAGATTATACTTAGTCTAAAGGATGCCAGCCTCAGGACACAGCCTAATCCTTGTTACAGTCCTCCCAGGCTGATGGAAAATAAAAAGCTTCATGCTTCCTTTGTTAGTAAAGTTCCTGCTTACAGGATGTGGCACGCCCCATGGTTCTGCCTTCTCCCCTAGCCTTAATATTTTAGGTACTGTCCCTGGCTCCTCTTACACGATGTTGGGAGCTTAACGGAGGCATAAGTAAACTTTGAGGGCTATCTGGTACCCATGAATAGAATAAGCAAATTAACAAGGGGGGTCCTGGGAGTCCCTCTGCCAGACATTAGTCCTGGTTACGAGAGACTTACCCAGAGTCTTTAGCTCACTATCTTTCACAGAGAAGAAATATCCCAAACATATCAGTCTTTGTCCTGCCCTGGGGCAGTCCAGCACCGAAATGCTAGGCAATTCTCCTCTGAACAAGAGTACCAACATAAACCCCAGACACGTGTTTCGGTCTGGTTGGACCTCATCAGTAGGGTGGGTCTGTGCCATGAATGAATCTCAGTCAGAAAAACCAAACTCGGACTAACCTGCTTTTGGTTATTGGGGGTCTCTGAACAACTTGCAAAGGTACCACCACTAGAAACCATGTACCAGATCCTGCAGAACTGCTTCTTCAGTCCTAAGTAGTGCTCTTCTGTCTCTCTGGCACCATTAGAACCACAAACCCCATCCTGCGAAACTGCATCTTTAGTCCTAAGTAGTGCTCTCCTGTCTCTCTGGCACCATTAGAACCACAAACCCCATCCTGCGGAACTGCTTCTTCAGTCCACAAACCACATCCTGAGGAACTGCTTCTTCAGTCCTAAGTAGAGCTCTCTTGGCTCTCTGGCACCACTGGAAACCATGACCACATCCTGCGGCACTGCTTCTTCAGTACTAAGTATTGCTCTCCTGGCTCTCTGGCACCACTGCAAACCATGACCACATCCTGCGGAACTGCTTCTTGAGTCCACGAACCACATCCTGAGGAACTGCTTCTTCAGTCCTAAGTAGAGCTCTCTTGGCTCTCTGGCACCACTGGAAACCATGACCACATCCTGCGGAACTGCTTCTTCAGTCCACGAACCACATCCTGAGGAACTGCTTCTTCAGTCCTAAGTAGAGCTCTCTTGGCTCTCTGGCACCACTGGAAACCATGAACCCTATCCTGCGTAACTGCTACTTCAGTCCTAAGTAGTGCTCTCCTGGCTCTCTGGCACCACTAGAACCACAAACCCCATCCTGCGAAACTGCTTCTTCTGTCCTAAGTAGTGCTCTCTTGGCTCTCTGGCACCACTGGAAACCATGAACCCTATCCTGCGTAACTGCTACTTCAGTCCTAAGTAGTGCTCTCCTGGCACCACTGGAAACCATGAACCCCTTCATGCGGAACTACTTCTTCAGTCCTAAGTATTGCTCTCCTGGTTATCTGGCACCACTTTAAACCATGAACCACATCCTGTGGAACTGCTTCTTCAGTCCTAAGTAGTGCTCTCTTGGCTCTCTGGCACCACTGGAAACTATGAACCCCATCCTGCGGAACTGCTTCTTCAGTCCACGAACCCCATCCTGAGGAATTGCTTCTTCAGTCCACGAACCACATCCTGAGGAACTGCTTCTTCAGTACTATGTAGAGCTCTCTTGGCTCTCTGGCACCACTGGAAACCATGACCCCATCCTGCAGAACTGCTTCTTCAGTACTAAGTAGTGCTCTCCTGGTTCTCTGGCACCACTGGAAACCATGAACCCCTTCATGCGGAACTACTTCTTCCTAATTAGTTTTCTCCTGGCTCTCTGGCACCACTGAAAACCACAAACCCCATCCTGCGAAACTGTGTTTTCAGTCCTAAGTAGTGCTATCCTGGCTCTCTGGCACCACTGGAAACCATGAACCCCTTCATGCGGAACTGCTTCTTCAGTCCATGAACCCCATCCTGCAGAACTGCTTCTTCAGTCCAAAGTAGTGCTCTCTGGCACCACTGGAAACCATGAACCCCTTCATGCGGAGCTGCTTCTTCAGTCCATGAACCCCATCCTGCAGAACTGCTTCTTCAGTCCAAAGTAGTGCTCTCTGGCACCACTGGAAACCATGAACCCCTTCATGCGGAACTGCTTCTTCAGTCCATGAACCCCATCCTGCAGAACTGCTTCTTCAGTCCAAAGTAGTGCTCTCTGGCACCACTGGAAACCATGAACCCCTTCATGCGGAGCAGCTTCTTCAGTCCATGAACCCCATCCTGCAGAACTGCTTCTTCAGTCCAAAGTAGTGCTCTCTGGCACCACTGGAAACCATGAACCCCTTCATGCGGAACTGCTTCTTCAGTCCATGAACCCCATCCTGCAGAACTGCTTCTTCAGTCCAAAGTAGTGCTCTCTGGCACCACTGGAAACCATGAACCCCTTCATGCGGAGCTGCTTCTTCAGTCCATGAACCCCATCCTGCAGAACTGCTTCTTCAGTCCTAAATAGTGCTCTGCTGGCTCTCTGGCACCACTGGAAACCATGAACCCCATCCTGAGGAACTGTTTCTTCAGTCCTAAGTCGTGCTCTATGGGCTCTCTGGCTCTACTGGAAACCACAAACCCCAACCTGCGGAACTGCTTCTTCAGTCCACGGACCACATCCTGCGGAACTGGGTATTCAGTCCTAAGTAGTGCTCTCCTGGCTCTCTGGCACTACTGGAAACCATGAACCCCTTCATGCGGAACTGCTTCTTCAGTCCTAAGTAGTGCTCTCCTGGCTCTCTAGCACCACTAGAACCACAAACCCCATCCTGCGGAACTGCTTCTTCAGTCCTAAGTAGTGCTCTCCTGGCTCTCTGGCACCACTGGAAACCACAAACCCTATCCTGAGGAACTGCTTCTTAAGTCCTACGTAGTGCTCTCCTGGCTCTCTGGCACTACTGGAAACCATGAACCCATCCTGCGGAACTGCTTCTTCAGTCCACGGACCACATCCTGCGGAACTGGGTATTCAGTCCTAAGTAGTGCTCTCCTGGCTCTCTGGCACCACTGGAAACCATGAACTCCATCCTGCGGAACTGCTTCTTCCTAAGTAGTGCTCTCTTGGCTCTCTGGCACCACTGGAAACCAGGAACCACATCCACGGACCACATCCTGCGGAAGTGGGTATTCAGTCCTAAGTAGAGCTCTCCTGGCTCTCTGGCACCACTAGAACCACGAACCCCATCCTGCGGAACTGCTTCTTCAGTCCTAAGTAGTGCTCTCCTGGCTGTGTGGCACAACTAGAACCACGAATTCGAGTCCGGCGGTAACCGAGGCGGTAAAACTGCCTGGTTACCGCCGGACTCGTATTACCATTCTGCCTCTGTGATTCCTGGAATTACTGGGGCATTACAACCTCAGTGACCCGAGAATTCCAGAGGCGGAATGGTGTATATCCCCATTCCCATTGAGTCCCATGGGACTCAATGGGAATGGGGATCATGGAAACACCGGCACCATCTCGTGATGGTGTCGGTGTTTCCTCGTCCGCCTGCAGGCAGGCGGTGTTAAACCCGCCAGGTCACACCTGGTGGGATTGACCACATCGCCTGCAGGAGTCGTGATCACCCGGTATGGAAACAACGGTGGCAACGGATTTACCGCCACCGTTGTTTCCATACCGGATGAGTTGTAATGAGGCCCATTGTTTAATAAACAAATATGACCAATGGGTAAAAAAGATATGGAAACTACGTTGGTGACCGATGAAGAAATGTAAGCATCAGCACTTGGTACTGGAGATTACATTCAATGAGCTCCAAAAATAGTATATAAAGTGAGCATAAGAGCAGCTTATGAGAGAGCAGCCTCATAAGAACCTAAGACAAATGACAAGGTGCTGCCCCACCACCAGCCAGGCATGCACAGCATAGAGAAGGTGCCCAGATGATCTTAGGAACCGTAACAGAGCTCAGAGAAGGCGCTCAGATGATCTGAAGAACCTTAGCAGAGAACATAGAAGATTCCCAGAGGATCTGAAGAACCTGAGCAGAGCACAGAGAAGGATCCCAGAGGATCTGAAGACCCTTAGCAGACCACAGATAAGGTGCCCAAATGATCTAAAGAACCTTAGCCGATCACAGAGAAGGTTCCCAGACAATCTGAGGTACTTTAACAGAGCACTGACAAGATGCCCAGATGATCTTAAGAAACTTAGCAGAGCACAGAGCACAGAGAAAGTGCCCAGATGATCTGAAGAACCTTAACAGAGCACAGAGAAGGTTGCCAGACAATCTGAAGTACCGTAGCAGAGCACAGAGAAGGTGCCCAGAGGATCTGAAGAACCTTAGCAGAGCACATAGAAGATTCCAAGAGGATCTGAAGAACCTTCGCAGAGCACAGAGAAGGTTCCCAGATGCTCTGAACGCCCTTAGCAGACCACAGACAAGGTGCCCGATTGCTCCAAAGAACCTTAGCCGATCACAGAGAAGGTTCCCAGACAATCTGAAGAACCTTAGCAGTGCACTGAAAAGGTACCCAGATTATTTTAGGTACCTTAGCAGAGCACATAGAAGATTCCCAGATGATCCAAAGAATCTTAGCAGAGCACAGAGAAGGTTCCCAGATGATCTGATCCCCCATAGCAGAGCACAGAGAAGGAGCACAGGTGATCTGAAGTACCTTGGCCAAGCACAAATAAGGTGCCCAGATGATCTGAAGAACCTTAGCAGACCTCAAAGAAAGTTCCCAGATGATCTGAAGAACCTTAGCAGAGCACAGAGAAGGTGCCCAGATGATCTGAGCTACCTTCATAGAGCACATAGAAGGTTCCCAGATGATCTGAAGAACCTAAGCAGATCTCACGGAAGCTGAAATGCCCAAGACAGCAACTGAAGGCATAGGTATGAGCCAGCCAAGACAAAAATAGAATCTAATTATTTTTGAATTATCTTTTAGAAGCATACATGTGCTTTTGAAATTAAATTATTATTTAACATTATTGAAAGAGGTGCCAGGAAAGGTATTCAAGGGGAAGCATTTTGGGGTTCCTAGTGAGAATGCAAGGGGCATTGTTAGCATTGAGAAGTTCTATTTGTGATTCTACTAAGTGCAGAGCTATGAGGAGCAATGTTAAGCGGGATGGTTTGTAATACCAAACATAACTTTACAGGCACAGACAGAAGCCTACTTTTCGACTAAGACCAATTCACTGAACATGAGTCAGATTAGATCTACCTGTTAAGTGTGGAGACAACACATGAAAGCACATTTGTATGCAGCACTACATTATAAAGTGTGCCAAATACAAAGAACACATTTTAAAAGACTAAGATACCTTTGAAAACCATTGTATAGTTTCTTATTGTAAGAAGCTGAATCAACCTAAGATGTGTTCTGTTTTTGTTGATTGATATGTTTATCAGAGCCTTAGAGATTGAGTGATTGTTTTTGAATAAAAACCTTGTATAATATATCCACTTGTTATACTTGCAAATCATTTAAGGCAGAGTCCAGTGTCTGAGCTAAAATGCCTTTATCTGTTGTCAATAATATGCACATGTAAATATCCTGAGGTGGGCTCTTTCCACCCAGAATTAAAGGGACAGCCTGCAAGAGAAGCATGGTATAATATGTAAAGAATAGGAAGTAGAGACACAATAAACTCACAGAAACACACCATTCTTTCTGTTTGTTTTTAATTGACAGCTGGATAAAGCTACAGTTTGCATTTCAACTGTCTAGGACCTTTCTCGAAATAGAGCTCACAGATAAATCAAGCAGACAAACACAAAAATAAAAAGCTCCTTTGGTTTTGATAAAGATTTTGTTATCTATGTCTTGAATAAAAGTTACTCTCCTTTGGGGAAAGAAGTTGACACCACTAAAAGTGGAATTGATTTTAGCACCTGCAGAGAGGAAATGAGTTACCACGTAAAGGCAGTGTGGCTGTGCGGTGGCACCAAAGAACACTATCATGCGGGCACCAGCCCTACAGGACTGCCTTGACCACCATGGACATAACAGGGAGCCATACCCACCCTCCCAGACAGACTTACCTTGAGACCCCTCTTGGAACGGTTCCTTGGACACAAATCGAAAATGGGCCTCATCAGGCCATCTTTGGTGCTTGGCAGGCCCACATGAAGAAAGTATTGCTACAGATGCACACTGTGCGTCCACTAGGGAAAGACACCCAATCACAACAGAGGGGAGGGGGTGGTTTAAGCAGGAAGTGTGGATTTTTCGGGTGAGGTTGGTTGTGGATGGCCGAGCAACCAGCAAGGAGAAGAAGGGAGTGGCAGCTTGTGGAGAAGAGTGGTGGAGCAGGTGAGGTCTTGCCATCAGAGTAAAAGTTGCTCTGCAGATTGAGAGTGTGTATTTGTGTGGCAGGTATGTAGGTAAGGTAATGTAAGGGGTGGCTGTGTAGCTAATGCACCTCTCAAAGGAGGGTGATTGACCTGTTCAGTTCATCAAAGTGTATTTCGGAAATACATATCCATTAAAGAAATACATGTAAAACCTTAGAAAAACATCTCAACATCACTGTTAACATTCCGTCAGCATCACATCACTATCGGAAGGCATCATTCATGATTAGAATTCCTGGCAGATCAATTTGGAAATTACAACTTCCATTGAAACAGGGCGGGATGAACTTACCTAACTTCACTGACTATCAACTGTCTTTTTCCGCTCGCAATCTGTGTAAGACCATTGACTCCGACAATGACTGCTGGCATTGTTTGAAATGGGAGTGCGGTGCCGTGTCCCAGTTGGATCCAGAAGCACTGCTGACTACTAAAAAGAATAAGTCAAGAGACGCAAACCCTTTGACAAGTTGTGGTGCAGAATTTCCAAGCGCATGCATGCGGAACCCTACCTACACCTGGATGCCTCCGTCTGGCTTAGCCCGGCCCTACAATATCAAGGTAAGGTTCTTTTTTGGCGTGAGTGTTTCTTGGCGGGAGTTAAATACTTTCATGATCTGATAGATGGAGGCAAATGGATTTGTTATGCTCAACTAAGTCAGACACATAACATGGCTGGTTGTAATAATAATAATAATAATAAGTTAATAATTTACATTTACAAATGTAATTTACATTGTACATTTGCTGAATATAGGAAATTGAAGAATATTTTAACTACATGTCTTGAGATGCCTCAATTGCCAACTGAGAATGTAGCTTGGTCCGCTCTGCGAACATGTATCAATGCCTCTCACCCGGCTGCTACAATGTACGGGTTCATGAAATCTTGCCGTAAGGGTGATCCAAGGCTGTCAACCATTTGGGCGGAAGAATTGGGAGAGGTCATCAGTCCTTTTTGCTGGCAACGTTGCTGGGAAAATACTCGCTTGGTGAGCCTTGACTGGGGCCTTAGAGCTTCTCAAACAAAAATACTCTTTAGAGCTTACTGGACACCTGTTAAATTATACAAGAGACAACTCGTGCAGAATGATCTTTGCTGGAAGTGCAACAGAGCAAGAGGATCGCTCGGTCATCTAATGCGATTCTGCACAAAGACAAGGAAGTTTTGGTAGAGTATTTGTGAAAGACTGGGATTGGTCTTGAACTGTACAGTTCTCCTATCAGCCTCTTTACTGATTCTAGGAGATATATCTGTGCTTGATGAAATGCCCTTTGGCAGGATTACTTGGTTGCTTTGTGCCTGTATGATCGCAAAGAGAATGATTCTAAGGTCTTGGAAGTCAAGCAGCGTTTTCAATATCGATGAATGGGTGGAGGAGCGTCTCACTGTCTCAACTTATGAGAAAGCCATCTATAAGAATACAGGAGACATTGATAGGTTTTGGGCCATTTGGGGGAAGTTTCCTTGAGGTTTATGGTTGATGTGAATTTTACTTTTGGGTTGTTGTGTCACTGGGGAAAGATCATTAGTGTGGCTAATTCATTCTTATTTCTTCAATTTGGAGATGTTATATGCTACCTTATCACTTCAGAGTACTGATCATTGCTACAATTGCTTTTGGTTCTCTATTCTACGTCCATCTTCTTTCTTTTCTTTCCTTTCTTCTTTCTATTTTGTACTTCTTTTTGGGCTCATTGTTTGATTATTGATTGGTTGCTTGTGTTTCACTTCAGTTAGACATCAGAAATATTTCATTCCAATTTATTGTAAACATTTTAATTGGTTGATGATTTATTATACTTCTAGGCTAAATTAAGTTGAATCCGCAACAATTCCTGGCAGAAATAAGGTAAGGCCTTTTCGGTACCGTAATTACCTCCCAAGTCCCTTTGCGGGTCCCTACTTTAACGGCTGGTCCAGACCAGCCGTTAAGGTCGGGACCCGCAAAGGGACCTCGTAATTAGGCGCTAAGGCTGCGGCACCGTTAACCCCTTAGCGCCAGGGTCGTAATGACCCCCAAAGAATTATCACCAACTGAAGAATTCTGATTAACTTCCACGTGTGACTACACCAGATCTGCAGATGCCCCTGACGTAGTGAAAACTACTGAATGTGATGTGTGACTCTTATGAGTATAGACTGTACATTCAATAAAGGTAAAAGTCTTCATCATCTGCATCCTTTATCTTTTTATTTTTTTTATTTTTTATTGTTGTTTTAATCAAGTAGAAAAAAACTTGATTTATCAACATTACATCATATAAGATTTCTGTGATAACAAAAAATCAAGCATCATTTATACACAATATTAACAATAGTAAAATTTGGACATTTGTAATAAAAATACTACTAGCGAATATATTTAGCATGACATAAAAATTAAATTGATACATTTCTTCTTCTCTTTATTAAGGAGTTTTAAACCATACAGAAAGTTTAAGATAGCATACCTAACAGATCTCCTCGATGTATGATATAATAGGTTCCATAATTCAGTAGCCGACTCAATGAGTGATCATTCAAATAGAGGTTTAAAGTGTACAATCCTCTGAGGAAGTAATACTACACATTACTGCTGCGTTTCAGGAGCAGATAGACAAAACCGGCAGGATAAAGCTTCCGGTGGTAACAGTTTTCTTCTGCATAATACTTCGTGAGTGGGCCATATGTTTAAACGAAAGCGCAGGAAATCATCCCTTTGGCGTGAATTTGGGAAAAGCATCATATACGGTTCTGTCATGCCATATCGTTTCAAGTTAAATGGATTATCTTTGAACGATTGGTACATGGAGCAAGCCTTCCTGGTCTTGATCCAATCAAGTTTCCATAATTGTTTTTTGACAACATTGGGTCTCTCAATCAATGTAAAATTAGAGATGTTTACTTGTGTTAGGATTCCCTGCGCCTTCGTACGCCATAGTGTCGGAAAAACATCTTCTGACTTTAACAAATAATTTGCTACAACATACATTAATCCTTTATAGCTTCCATCACTTGCTATTAGACATTTTCTGTATATTGCACAGATCTTCCATTTGTAAATAGCATGCAGCGATAGTAGACCTAACTCATGTCTTAGTAGTGCTATAGGAGTTGGCATTGGTAAATTCAGGACTCGTTTCCAAAAGCAGCCTTCTAAAGTAGTCCAGTAGTCATAGGTTTTTATCTTAAAGGTTTCACTGCCATATGTAACCACCGGCACAAATTTCTGCTTATAGTAGATTATGATGGGCTTTAGGGAAAATTTGCAAAACTTGGCTTTAATCAGTCGGGCCTGGGAGAGAGTCACAATTGCTTTTTTCCTTATATGATTTTCATAACCCAGAGAACATGTTTGGTGAGTCATCAACGTTCCCAAGTAAACATAAGAGTCTACCGTATCAAGATTTGTTGATTGTAATGGCCATTGATGGCGTTTGGTCCTCTGCCTAATTGTGCCAAACTGCATCACCTTGGTTTTTGCAACGTTTATTGAGATGTAATTTTCGTCGCAATATGTCTCCAGGTTGTTCAATAGGGCACATAGGCCAATGGGGGTTTTAGAAATTAGGACCATGTCGTCCGCATATAACAAATGTCGCACTGGAATATTATTTATTTTTGGGGTATCTGTCACAATTAGTTCAAATCGCGCTTTGATGTCTGTGATAAAAAAGTTGAATAAGGCTGATGCCAAAAGGCATCCTTGTTTCAGTCCCCGAGCGGTCCTAATCGGCTCGGAAAGGAGGCCGGTGCTGTCTAGTCTGATTTGTATGGTGGTGTTCGTGTGGAGCTCAATTATCCATTTAAGGATAGACCACGGACAACCACTGTTCATCAGCTTTATATACAATAACTCTCGCGGCACAACATCAAATGCTGTGCGAAAGTCAATGAAAGCAATATATAAAGGTTACTGCTTCTCATACGCTCGATAAATGAGACTATTCAGGGTAATGATGTTTATTCCAGTGCCGACTTCAGGAATAAATCCTGTTTGGAAAATGTCACGCAGGCAGCGACTGTCCAGCCACTTATTACATTTATTAAGCACAAGGCGCCCGAAGATCTTACTTGGACAGTCTAAGAGAGCTATAGGTCGGTAGGCCTTTGGATCTGCTCTGTTACCCTTTTTAAATATGGGTACTATAATAGATTGTTTCCATGTGGCTGGAACTTGCATGGTTGTGAGGGTGTTTTGAAAGATTTTCATAAGGATAGATGCCCATTCATATGGATAGGCTTTGAGCATACCGTTATGCAGTCCATCTGGTCCACTGGCTCTAGATTGGCTCAAGGCTTTAATGCAAGTTAAAATATCATCAAGATGTATTGGAAAGGAGCATGGCATGGCGTTGAATTGGAACCATCTGTCTAAAGTTTTGAAGGGGGATTGATAGAGATTTTTAAAGTATATTTCCCAATCATTTTTCTGTACTGGGTTAATCAAGATGGCTGTTTGTGGTCTCATGGATACACTATTCATACAGGCCCAGATGCCACTGGTCGATTTCTTCACGAGCTGTGTGAGCATTTGCTCACTATTTTGTTGATGTAATTTGATTTTTAACCCCCTCAGCCATTGGGCATAGGTCTTTTTTAGTTGATTTTTCATAGCACTTCGGAGGTTAATGGGGTGATGTATTAAGGTACGTATAGCTCTTTTCAGATTACTTTTGGCTTGCTGGACCTGTATATTAAAGGGATGGCGATGATTCATTCTAGTTGAGAGATCCGGAGAAATAGATTGTTTGAATATTTGCATTTTACTCACGTAACAATTTTGAACATTAGATGAATTATCATAATACATCTCATAAAGAACATTCTTAAGGTGAAAGAGACTCTGAGGGTTCCACTTAAGGCAATTGCCATGGTTGTTAATAGCAATACGTGCAATGTTTTTGTTACTCTCCTGATAGTTCAATGGGGTAAAGGAATTAAAACACAAGACTAGCTTATTATGGTCACTTTCGCTTGCTGGTACAACAGACATGGATTCAACTTGTGGTAGGAATTCTTTGCTCACGTAAATATAATCCAATATTGCCCAGAGGTACCCCTCTGCCATGTATTGCAAAAAGGGGTGTCTCCGTTGCACGCGTTATTAAGCATGACTAAACCTCGCTCTTTCATAATTTCATTCCATATGCTTTTATCACTTGTCCATAACGTCTTTTGAGCTGATAGCAAATGTAAGTTTAGATCGCCCATTATAAAAACAAACCCAGGGTCTGTGATCAGGGCAATATTGTAAAGATGCCATAGTAGAGTGGTGAAAAAGCTTTCTGATGTGAGATTGAGTCTGCTCCAATATATATTCACAATGGTTATGTTTAGTTTCGCCCCGGGGAGACTAACAACTTGGAAATACGGGGAAGGGGATTGATGCCTTTTCCCAATGAGCCCACATGTCTTTTTGATTGCTAATAGTAGCCCTCCTGATGGTCTGCCTTGTGACTTTTTGGACGCCAAGGTGTCAAAAATAATATGAGTATCCCATGTCGGAGATTCCATTAACCACGTCTCTTGCAAGGCTATAATGTCATAGGCTCTCATTACAACTCAGACGGTAAGGGGTTTACGGCGCCGTAAACAGCGCCGACCCTTACCGCCTGAGTACGAGGTCCCTTAGCGCCATGGCGGATTTAACACCTGCTTTTAGCAGGTGTTAAAATCCATGGCGCTAAGGGACCATGGAGTTAATTACGCCACCGTAATTTACGGTGGCGTAATTAACGCCTTCCCCACTCCCATTATGCCCTATGGGGCAAAAATGGGAATGGGGAAGGGTAAATGGGGATTGGGGACTTACCGCCCCGCCAAGGTCGGAATGGGGCGGTAAGTCCGCCAACCACCATGGCGTAAATGTAGTTTACGCCATGGTGGTAAAGTCACGGCCCAGGCGGTAACTTACCGCCTGGGTCGTAATGAGGCCCATAGTCTTCCAGCGCACTTTGCTTAGAGTTTACGAAATGACTATTGCCTCTTGCATTCCAAGGTATTAATTTAATGGGAGTATGGATGGTGAGTTGTTATGATTGGTTCCCATTATTCTGTGATGGCATTGTCTGACTCCGTCTGGGATTGTTCGGTTGGTAAATATTTATGTGAGGTTTATCCGCCTGGTGATCAGGTGTAAAGTTAACTTGTGTTAATATGAATCCCATGTCAAATAGATTCATTCTGGCCTGCCATATCAGATTGTATAGTAGGGCAGACTTTACATAGATGTTAGCTTTGCACGTATTTCCATGACTGGCAAATTCAATCAACTCAAGATCAGACAAAGTCAATTCTTTTAAGACTTGTATTTCTGTACATATATTTAATATACTTGTAGATTAAGCGCATAGGTTTGAAAAGGGTGATCTCGACATTTCAAGTTCAGACAGGGTGGTCCTTGCCGTTTATTCAGAATCTGCCAGTTGGCATTCGCAAGGGCCTGTAAGGGCAACTGGGTCTGAGTGTGTGTACTTGGAGAATTGTTTAGTTGTTGGTCGTTGGGTTTGATTGCCACACTGGGGCCTTGTAGTAGAGGGCCAAGTTCAGGAAAAGCAACATTCGATTGCATCGCTGGATTGGAGGTATGGAGATGTGTGTCAACTAGGTAGGATTCAATGGTTGATTTAATCCATTCACAAAGCTCTTGCTGGGATGAGGTATCAGGTAAAGGCCAGCCCACGGTGGTTGTTTGGTTTTTGAATGCATCGAGAATGGGCTGAGTTTGAGCCTGTGGAATTGCTGTGAGGTCAGTCCAGCAATGTTCCATAGGTCCATCTGGTCGGGATGATTGCCTTCATGGAGTCAGTGACTTCTGTGATTGTAGTCACGTTGTTATTTTTGACTGTGATGTTCGTGAAGGGTTCGTTTCTCTGGCTGTTTCCAGTTTGAGGGATCTGGTACGCCTTAATGGATTCCCTAATTTCCTCTTTTAAATCTTCGATGGATATTGGCTGCACTTGGGGACTAGAATTAGAGATGGCTGGTAGGCCAATAGCTTTCGATGAGTTATTATCCTTAAACATAGTTGTTTTGGTTGCTGGAGCTACAATTTTATTCACATCACGAAAGGATAATACTTCGTTTGTATTAGTTACTTGCTTGGATAATGCCACTAAGGCGTCCAGAGATTCATGTGGAACTGTTTTTTGTGATGAGACACTTGCTGTATGCAATGTTATTGTTTGTTTTATGTTTTTTGGTTGAATTTTTACATATTTGCGTCTCTTCAATCTTGGGTTTTGAGTGCCGTCTTGATTAACGGCTTTGCCGTAGTTCTGTTTTCCGTCCTTTTGCGGCCTGAGTTTATTGAAGTTCATTGTTTGATCGCCGCTGGTTGACTCAAATAGGTCGAATACGTTTTTCTTTAACTGTGACTGTTCACTTATAACCACAGAGAGGTTTGAGGATGCAATGATTTGGGCTTCCTTATCAAAGTGCTGAATTGGAGGCGGTTGCGCAACCAACTCTCGTGTGTTCGTCACAATCTGTACTGATGAAGGCACATTAGGTTCTGTTAAGGGTGTTTCTGATTCTATTCGTAATTCAAGATTACGTTCTGCTGATGTACATTCAGGTTTTCCCATAATGCAGGGTCATTTTTCCATAGCATCTTGTATTGTATCTGGGGTCCTCAGCTCTTTTGGTCCAGATACACTGATTAGACTCTTGTTTAGAAGTTTTTCAAGTAGTTTCGTTTGCTGTGACATTTAGCTGTCTAATACTTCATATAGTTTTGCTATTGATAATAGAGCTGTGTTCATTGCGCTAAGCGTGTTGTTAAGCGCCGTAGCCTCGGGGAACGAAAAGCGCTTTGATTGCGCTTTTTGAATAAAAAAAGTCAGATTCACGTGCTTCATCCTGGAACCTCGTCCGCCGTGGAGTGGGTGCTATGAATGAAGGAGATTTGTCCACCATTTGGGCATCTGATTGAGCTGAGGTGTTTAGCTGATGGAGGTTAGTGCCACTAACACCACTACAGGCACAATCCTGCGGGATTACTGTGGATTTATCTCATTTTTCAAGTAGACTCCATGCGTGGCTTTCATGTAATTGTATAAAATCTCCTGTGTTTGAACAGATGTATAAAATGTCAGCTTCTGGGTTTTCAGAACTGGCTGATGCATCCATGAAATCAAGAGCTTCCTGATCAATTTCACCCGTTAAAGTAAGGTGTTCATATGCTTTCCGCAACTTTACTTGTGCTTCGACTATGCATATGATAGGTTCCATGAGTTGTTGGATTGAGGGCGTTAGTTTAACAATATCCATCTCACTATGTTTCGGTCTCTTATTTATGCACTCTTTTGTGGTTTCATTCAAGGGTACTGTGCTTTGCTCTGTTTCCTTCGTGAGCAGTTCGCCCGATATAGCCGCTGATTCCAATGTAATATCAGTAATCTCATTAAAGTGGCCAAGCTTAGACATCTGCGAGGGCGCTGGATAGATGCTTTCATCCTCGCGGGTAGCTTCATCTTCGTTTGGGACAGGTGCACTTTGATGAGTTCCACCAGTAGGCAACTCAATTGCCACAGCGACCGGTTCTAACGTGACATCTGTCGATTCTAATGGCATCCTTGATTCATTAGTTTCCGCGGTTGCCCGGCTGGGAGTTGCCTTCAATAAAATAGGTGGATTGACTAATGACTGTGGATTGACGTTAGGCAGGGCGGTCGGCGGTAAATGAGTTGGTTCCTTGATCGTTTGTTCAGGTGCTGGTTGTTCATTGCCCTTGGAGGTCGAGTCAAAACTAGAGCGATCAACAGCTTGTGTGGTTGTTGCAATGGGCTGTTGTTCTCTCGGCAGCGTTTTCGGTAGGTTTTCGATTCAATTTGCCTCGGCATAGGCTCACGTTCCTGTTTGACTTTCAATATCATGGAAGGAGCAGATATCCGCAGATAATGATAGTGTGTGGCGGAGATTAGCACCCGCTGCTCCCGCTCGTGGCAAAGCTGACTTGGCCGGAAGACGCCTAGTTGTTGCAGATTGAATTTTGGGCTGCGCTAACGATACGGTCGCCGTCACGGGCATGCCAGATTTTAACGTACATTTCTTTGGTGTCATGACTTTTTGTATGTTTATACGGTAGGGAGGGAGTGATGGCAATCAGTTATTTAAATATTACAAAAAATTAGAATAATAAAATAAAAATAATACTAACACAAAACAAGGTAAGTAATTTGCTAACTGTTGCAACTCATAGGATTACCTATGTTTACGGCTAGCACGCTTATACGGCTCGACAGTAGCAATTACACTTTCCCAACCACGCTTCCACAATTGTATAAAACAGTATTACAGTAGATCATGATATAGTGCAGTACTACGCAAGATCAACACGAGTAAAAATGTACAGGGCTCTTTTTACCCGTCCACCCCAGCACACCACAGACAGCCACTGACAGCCCTTGACGAAACAGCGCTTCTCGAAAAAGCTTGCGCGCAAAAGCGTGGGTCCAGTGATTATATTGGGCTTGTGGGCACAAAGTGGGTGGGACTTAGAGTCTTTTCTCTAATGTTGGGAGAGAGAAAGGTAAGAAAGCATCAGATTTTGCAATGTTTGCAAGTCTCTTTTCTAATTTCTGGGCTATGGCCTTGACACAGGAAGCATACCGTGAGTCCAGCAAAGTCCACACAATAGATCCAAGGAGGCAGGAATAACGACGTGCAGCCACTGACAGTCCTTGACGAAACAGCGCTTCTCGAAAATCCTTTAATGATGTGTTCACTGTATGTTCATTTATGTAGTTTCTCACCAGTTTGGATCTTCTCATGCTGCAATAGATCCTTTATGTGGTTTTCCTCAGTGTAAATCTACTTATGGGGAAAAAGTTCCTTTATGTGGTTTCCCCCAGTGTGAATTCTCACATATTGCAATAGTTCCTTTAAATGAATTCTCTGATGTTACACCAGGTCTCACTTTGTAATGAAAGTTTTCCCAAATTCAGAAAATGTATATGGTTTTCAACAGTGTGATGTCTCTGATGTACCAACAAAGCACACTGTTGCATGTAGACTGTGTCACATTCTGAACATGTATATGGTTTTTCATCAGTGTGACTTCTCTAATGCACTAGTAGATTGATCTTGAAAGCCTTGGCACATTCAGAACGTTTGTATGGTTTGTCACTGATGTGCCAGGTTTTGCTTCGAAATTAAGGTTTTTTCACATTCTGCGCATCTATATGGTTTCTCAAACAGTGTGATTTCTCTGATGGATTGATGTCTCACCCTTTGCAATGAAAGCCTTGTCACATTCTGAACATTTCTATGGTTTCTCATCAGTGTGAATTCTCTCATGTTGCGACAGATGACATTTTTGCTTGAAAGCCTTGTCACATTTGGAACATTTGTATGGTGTCTCACCAGTGTGATTCCTCTGATGTATTGATAACTGACCCTTTGCAATGAAAGCCTTGTTACACTCTGAACAGTTATATGGTTTCTCATCAGTGTGAATTCTCTCATGTCGTAACAGATCAGGTTTTTGCTTGAAAGCCTTGTCACATTCTGAACATTTATATGGTTTCTCGCCAGTGTGAATTCTCTGATGTATTAATAACTCACCCTTTGCAATGAATGCCTTGTCACACTCTGAACATTTATATGGTTTCTCATCAGTGTGAATTCTATCATGTCGTAACAGATCATGTTTTTGCTTGAAAGCCTTGTCACATTCTGAACATTTATATGGTTTCTCATCAGTGTCAATTCTCTCATGTCGTGACAGATCATGTTTTTGCTTGAAAGCCTTGTCACATTCTGAACATTCATATGGTTTCTCATCAGTGTGAATTCTCTCATGTTGCGACAGATGACATTTTTGCTTGAAAGCCTTGTCACATTCTGAACATTTATATAATTTCTCATCAGTGTGAATTCTCACATGTTGCGACAGATGACATTTTTGCTTAAAAGCCTTGTCACATTCTGAACATGTATATGGTTTCTCACCAGTGTGGTTTCTTTGATGAACCAATAGTTCGCCCTTTTGAATGAATGCCTTGTCACATTCTGAACATTTATATGGTTTGTCACCCGTGTGACTTCTCTCATGTTGCGACAGTTGATGTTTTTGCTTGAAAGCCATAACACATTCTGAACATTTATATGGTTTCTCATCAGTGTGAATTCTCTCATGTTGCGACAGATGAGATTTTAGCTTGAAAGCCTTGTCACATTCTGAACATTTAAACAGTTTCTCATCAGTGTGAATTCTCACATGTTGCGACAGATGACATTTTTGCTTAAAAGCCCTGTCACATTCTGAACATTTATATGGTTTCTCACCAGTGTGGTTTCTTTGATGAACCAATAGTTCCCCCTTTTGAATGAATGCCTTGTCACATTCTGAACATTTATATGGTTTCTCATCAGTGTGAAGTCTCTCATGTTGCGACAGATGATCTTTTCGCTTGAAAGCCTTAACACATTCAGAACATTTGTATGGTTTCTCATCAGTGTGAATTCTCTTGTGTTGCGACAGATTACATTTTTTCTTGAAAGCCTTGTCACATTCAGAACATTTATATGGTTTTTCACCAGTGTGAATTCGTTGATGAACCAGCAGAGCATCCTTTCTAATGAATGCCTTGTCACATTCTGAACATTTGTCTGGTTTCTCCACAGTGCAAATTCTCGGATGTACCAATAGTGGAATCCTTTGCTTGAAAACCTTGCCATGATCAGACAATACATACTCACTCTCCATTTTGTGCACAGGATGTTTGAATAATTGCTCCTTAGATGCAAATCCTTTACACATTCAGTACATATATATGACAATTCAATCTATACAGTCTTGCCCTGGGTCAGTGTCACCAGCCTAGGTACATTTATTCATAAACTATTACTGGGCAGGCTGGGATAACGTACAGCACTATGGGTGTACTAAAGTAAGTCCTTTTACCATTCATATATTCAGTGCACAATTTACAGCCTTGTGGCTTTTGTGTCTTTGGATGTCTACCTGTGGCTGCAGCTGTGGGGTCATCAACATTTCCAACAGACTAAGACTGCAACAGGGATACCATTGATTCTGAACGGTTCGCACTGTAGCAGCCACATCAGCCAAGTGTTGTGGACCTTTCAACATGATGCATCGATCCAGGATCTTCACTTGGGGCAAAGGCTTTCAGCACAGGTGCATTCAATGTAGGTACTCCAATGCGACCGCCAAGTGGCAGTCCAAGTCATCCCATCTTTCCATTAGCCCCAGTGCGGACTCAATGGTGTAGCCTTCAATTAGCATTTCGTATGAAAGGTTTGTCAGTGTTGGTGCGCTTGTCTTTAAGTTCGGAATCTGAAGACAAGATTTTCCACTGCTGTCATAGGGAGGATGTTCTTTGACCGGCATGTTCATAAAGCAGTTTGCTTTGTTCCATTCTTGCTCCTTTTTTTGCAGGTTTGGACTGAAAAAGCAAATTTACAATGAGTGCAACATAAAATAAAATGGCGCAAAGCGTATGCAGAATCAAGAACAATTGTGACTTGTTGACATGAAACTAGGATTAATGCAGACACCAAGGTAAATATGTCAAAATTCTGGCATCCCATACTTTAACAGCATGCATAAGCACAGACATCAAGATAAGTGTGACCCACTGATCCTCATTATGGATTTACTCAGACGGGCAATAGCCACTCTTATCTGGGTTCTTGGGTAAGATTTGGAGTGACGGTAGGGTCTACTGTTTCCTTCCAACGCAGTGTCTATAATAAAGACATGCTCAGGGATTCAGTGGTAGGGAAAAAGTTCAACAAGTAATGAGCAGTTTGGTTGTTAATTTTAGGACAGACCAGGGCACATGGTATGGTAGGAAAACAGCTTATTAGTCCTTGATAACTAGAATTTCAGGTCCTTCAGAAGAAGAATAGTACTGGAGAATGAGCAAACACAAATTATTCACAACTAACAAGCGTTGAAGCATAAAATGCTATAGGGTTTACAAAAGAGCACACTAGCACCATGTGTTTCAACAAAAGGTTTGCTGGTGCAGTGCATAATTAAAGTTTTTGGTCTTCAATTTAAGAACATCTGCAAATTTACAAAAGGCTGACAAAAGATGCTGTAAGGGGATTGGGGTCAGATCAAAATTAACAAATCGTCAGCATAAGCTAACCAAACTAGTTGTATATGTTGTATTTTCGGGGTAACTATGGCTGCTGGATTTTGATACTCGCCAATGTCACGCAAATACAACTTAAACAAACATGGCACGCGTAACCAGTCTTGCCTTACGCCTCTAGTAGCACGTATATTCCTTGGCAGGTTACTCTCATTATCTAATAAAACTATTTTAGAATTGGAGTATAACCCCATAATAAGCCTCTATATTCTATCTCCCTAATCCTGCCACAATACAGCCTCATCGTATGCCTGCACATTTGAATCAAAACCTAGATGTTTAAGGTCACATCTGTGACAGATCTGTGTGGCTCAATTTTGCTTTGATGGCTCAGCAACAAAACAAAAGGGATGAGTAGAAGTAGTGTCAGTCCTTCACCAAGCAAAAGCGGGGGGAGCACCAGCATGCCTCTACATGGTCACAATCTGCACTGCTAGCAGCTGCTTCCAAGACTGCCTGGTTACCGCCAGACTCGTATTACCATTCCACCTCCGTGACTCCTGGAAATACCGGGGCATTACAACCCTGGTGTCCCGGGAATTCCGAAGGCGGAATGGTGTTAATCCCCATTCCCATTGAGTCCCATAGGACGGGGATCATGGAAACACAGGCACCATCTCGTGATGGTGCTGGTGTTTCCACGTCCGCCTGCAGGCGGGCGGTCTTAAACCCGCCAGGTCAGACCTGGCCGGTTTGACGCCTCCGCCTGCAGGAGTTGTGATCGCCCGGCATGGAAACAACGGTTTACCGCCACCGTTGTATTCATACCGGGCGATTTGTAATGAGGCCCACAATTTTAAAAGGCTAGCTATACGTAGTGAATAGACTGCAGGCGGTGATGCCATTATATAGAATCTGGACGTCAGATGTCACAATTTTAGTAAGCTCAAACTCACAGAGAAAGAAGAATTAATTTATGAGTGTGTCGCAGCAAGAATGCAGCGAAGATTGAGAAAAGACTGAGAAGGCTGTCTGGCCTGGTGTCAAAGGCTGGAGCAGCCAAGAACTGGTTCTCTTTTTGAAGAACAGTGAACGTGAGAATCTGAGTCATCCCTAGTTAAGGTGCGAGGAGGGCACACCATGAGTGCCAAGTTTTATTCATTTAATACTATTAAACGCGAGAAAAGGAGCTCAAGCACGGTCTCCTGTCACATGGGTTAAATGGAAATAGAAACTGGGCATGCAGTACCAGACTTAAGATAAGAACGTGCTCACACTCCCATGTATTCTCAGGAGCAAGGATATTTTGCAAGGCCAAGTACAAAGACAATCTGCATGACAGAAGGCATGAGTGATATGGATGTCGAGCTAATTGGGTGGAGAGACATGGTCCACCCATTGACACCTGGTGTACCAGCTTGCGTGCTGCTAGTGAGTTGAATGTTCTAGAAGGGCACGAGCATGCAAACCAATTGTAGAGGGCCATATAATAAAGGGCCTTACAGTTTGAGACCCAATAGTGTACCGTGTATCTAATAAGTGATGAAGATGAGTTGCTCTAGGGTTGGGCATAAGCTGTTCACCTGACTGTAGAGGCCCAATCACAACCTATCCCCGTATAGAAAGTATACTTAGATGTTCCCCTTGAACCAACCACAACACCCCATCAGTTTTCTTAGTTTGCCACGTATTATGATGTCACGTATGATGAAGTTTCATTATAAAAGTATGATTTTTCATGAAAAGTGTTGAATTTTAGCAGAGAGATAAATGTACGACGTCTGTTGATGTCCGTAATAACTCCTTGTTTTAGATAATTGATAATAAAACAGTCAGATGAGACTTTTGCTAAGTTCCTGAGTCGGTCTTAACATTTGGTTTAAGAGTTTTTCTGCACTCTCATCCAAGCATGAGCGTTATGGAAATTAAGGATCTTCAAGCGTACACTTGGTAGCATGGTTTATGAAAGACCCTTTAACTCCAGAGCTTCGGACAATCGGATATCATTCGCCTTCTAGCCGGAAGATCGCAGGTTTCCTATGGAGAGCAGCCGAATAGAAATCTTGCAAGAACATCAAGCCGGTGGGCAGGGTCCGTCTTTCATGAAATCCCTATCTGGTTTCCACATGCACTTTGCGGATCGAAGGCGAAAGTGGTTGATTGAAGAAGGATACGATGCTGAAGGCTTCGAGCTAAACGAGCGAATGGTGAGTAGACTGAGGGGAATGGCAAACTAAGGGGATGGAGTTGTGGTAATTTTTAAAAAGAGTAACAAGAAATATTGTGTAGACATAAAGAGAATAAGTGTACGAAGGGAGATTGTGCCTGAGATTCCAGACACAAGGGGATTCCAGAAGAGGTTGTCTTATACTCTGATTGGAGTCACTGTAGTGATACACAAAATTGCAACCTTGCCAATCAGGGCTTTAGATGACAGCATTAGCCGCTGAAAGCCAATAGTGTATTCAAAGTATGTGCCAAAAATGCTGACAGTAGTCTGTTGTAGCACTTCCATCATGCAGTAGTGAGCTACAAGGAATATGCAGGCCTAGTATGAGTGATAGGTCACATTATGCATTGTTGATAGACAGGCAGGGAGAGGGCCCTAGCTCTGTAGCTAATAGGTATTTTTGGAGTGTTTGGAACATTATGGCACCTATATAGCGCTTAGATAGCCAGTCTTAAGCGCTATAAACACTAAGCTATGAGTGCATGCCTTTTAGAGCTTGCAGATGGGGTTAATACATCCCTGCTTCCCTTAGAATATTCTGCCTCACTAACGGTAGCCCTGCATGGCCCCAAGCTAATCTCCTTTTCTCTGGGAAGGCACTGATAAGACATTCCTGAGCTTTGGCAGATGGGCTCCAGGGAGCCAGGGAGGGGCTCAGGAGAAGGAGCAGTGGAAATTAACAGAGTTGGTTTTTTCCATGAGCCAGCCTATATTTTGCACAGGGAAAGTTCTGGAACTGTGCGTCACGGACGGGCAGCACGAGATTATAAAATATACATGCTCACATGACTCGGGTGAGAGATCGTCCTGTGGACTTGGTTCGAGCAAGATCAAGTGCCCGGAATTTGGAGCTCTGACGGCATCCCGACAGCGCTGTCCTCTGAGCGGGGCTTGTTACAGCTAGCTTATGAGGGCCAGGGTCTCCCAGTGCTGATTGAAGGGGCGTAAGACTGTGTTTCTCTATGTTTCTCTATGTTTATCTAAGTTCTATGTTTCTCTATATTTTGCATTTCTCTAAGTTTTGTGCTTTGTAATCTTCTCTAACTTGAATACCAAATGTATATGAAATTCACTGTTTAGAATAAATACTAAGACAATATTGAAGGTGTCATTTGTCACTAGCATGAGATCACTGCTCAGCACAATAGAACCTGTATTTTGGGCTGAATTGGGTATTTTTTGCTCTCAAAGGGCTGGCCCCGAGGAAGGTTTTGCCCATATCAAGACAGTCACTTGGGTACATATGGAAGTGTCCATATAAGAAGGCAACCTAAAATCTGTGATCAGGGTATTGATTAGGGGCAAGAAAAGAAGGGTGATCACACCAAGGTTTTCATGTAAAAAGTCGACTAATCTGTCTGTTTATGTATTAATGTTGAAATAAGGTGTTGAGGCGTGACACAAACAGAAGTGAAGGAAATAAAGAGAACAATTTAAAGGATTTATATTGTCTATCTAGGGACATGGTTGGTACCAACCCAGAGGTAGACTGAGGATATTGAGAAGTAGAGGTTTTGAGCAGCGATTGAGTGGAGCACGTTCATATTTGTTGTTTTTGACAAAGTATTTTATAATGTCTGGTAATTACTGACAGTCAATTGAGACTCATCACAGTGGGAGATATCCCTTCTCTGGTGCATTTATGTAAGACATTGCCAAAGCACATGCCCAAGCTCAAACAATACAGTGCAGAATGGGTGAAAGGCAGAGCAGATAAGATGTTCATGCCATGGCCACAAGGGGGGGGATTGCTGTCAAAAGCAGTATTGTAACACATGACCACATACTTGCATGCTGCGTACAGGGGGAAGAAATTGGAGAAAAGGTTAACTATTTTAGAGCTTTGGAAAATTACCAAGAGGAAAGAGTATCTGCCTCCTGCGGAATGGATGCTTAACCAGTGTAGGGAGGAAGGTGGCGAACCTTCTGCTCTCCTTACCTCACCTGAAGAAAAAGGTGATAGTACGGAAGATGTAGGATTGTATCCGGTAAAAGAATTGAAAGTGGCGACAGGGTATAGTAACCCGATATACAAACCATCTGCTTACAGCAGTGACGATAGCTCACAGGAGATTAAGAGAAAAGAGGAGTTATTTAAGATCCTGCAAAATAAGGAAGAGAAAAGAGAGCTATTGAATATATCGACAGAAATAGAACGAGAGATACATTTTATTTTTTTATTTAAATTCTTGTTACGCGCCACATGCCTGTGGGCCTCAGGGCGCACAGAAAACGAGAACAAGACAACATTAAGAGATGGAAAAGAGAGAATAAAGCTGACGAGGTAACACCCATGCAGAATGAATGGCGGGGAGGACAGATATTACTCAAGCTAGACGGGAAAAGCATCAAGGAATTAAGGCAAAAGGGAGATAAGGACGGACAAGATAAAACAAACAGGCAATGAGAAAAACGATTGAAGGAAGATGAGCATAAAAGAAAGAGCAGACAGCGACAAGAACAGATGTATCAGGAGGAGCAACAAAAGAAAGAAGAAAGAATAGAGGAACAAGGAAAGTATGACAACAGGCAGAGAACAATGGAAGAACGGGACAGGCAAAAAAGGATGAGGTAAGAGGAGGAAGTACAGAAATTAAGAGATAAAAGAATGTGGAGACGAAAGGAAAAGGAAGAAAGGAGAGCATGAGTAAGAAGAGAAAAGACAAGAAGAGGAGAGCGTTAGATGGGAAGATGGGAAGCGAAGAAACAAAGGGAGTTAGATGAAGAATTGGAACGAAAGAGAAGGCAGCGGGAGCACGATATTGACCGCATTCAAAATGAGTTAATAGAACTAAGTCCAGCAATACAATAGGGCAGTATAGAAGGGTTCCTTCCTTTAAAGAGAGTGACATCAGGGCCATCTAGAGTGGCCACAGAAGAGAACTTTGATATAGGAAGTATCAGAGACAGAATCGATAAGGCCTATCAAGAGTTAAGGGAAGGTGGCAAATCGGGAAGCAGAGGGAAGGGAGATCAAACCCTAATCTTCCAACCACAAAGCAAAGAGGAAAATCCATTCAGTCTCGAGCATAGAGCCTTATCCCTAAGCAGACTGACCTTAGATAAGGCTGAAGGGGGCGAGAGTCATACTAGTTGGGGACTGGATATATCAGACGAGGAGAGATAATCCTTCCTTGGGGAAGAGGGAGGAGGTGCATGCACACCCGAGGGAAGCCTGCAGGCAGAAAAGGAAGTAAGATGGTCTGACCTAGAGCAACCGAAGGATAGGACGCCAGATCCTATACCATATCCAAAGCATCCCAGGGGACGATCCTATAGTGAGAAGGGAGACTCACGACCATATGTGAGCAGGTTAAGATCGCTTCCAGGAAGAAGGCGTTCAGGAACCATTGTCTCTACTATGGATAGGCAGATGATGGGAGCCGATTGTGGGTTAGGGTTTACGCAGTTTCCTTTATTGGAAAAATGAGGAGCAAGACCACAGTATATTCCATGGCCACAGATGGATAAGGCTAATTTGAGGTGCAAACCACCTAGTTTAACATCGGGTGTGGAAAAACGGATTTACGAGTTAGAAAAAATGACAGGAGGAAATACCTTGGCAATAGGGAATGTTAAGGGTCTCCTAGCAGCCATTCTTGGGGAGAGAGCTGATGACATATGGAAGAGAGCAGGCTATTCAAGTGCGACAACACAGAACACAGCGCACAATGGAGCGCTGTTTAATAATTGCAGAGCAGATGTCTGGAGGGTTCTCAGGGTGCAGTATCCTGACACATCAGACCTGGGTGCAATTATGACAGGGGGGTCCTCTTTATCTTTATTGATGTATCTTCAGAAAATGATCAAACAAGTGGAGACAGGCATTCTGGTTCAGCTGTAGTAAGAAATAAGGAAAATGGGGAGTTTGAGGTTGTATTGAGCATAAGGCTACCATCTCATTTTTCGGCACATGTGGCAGAATAAGTGGCACTTACTGTCACACTCGAGAAACACAAAGGACAGGAAGTAACAGTGCATAGTGACTCTGCCTATGTGATCTCAACTGTACACGCAGGGCTAGCACATTAGAAAAGGAGGGGCTACCTCTGAGCGGATGGCACTCCAGTGCAACACAAATCCTTATTGAACAGGCTTATTAAAGCACTACAGCTCCCAGCAGCCATAGCAATAGTTAAATGCGCAGTGCATACTAAGCAAACAGATTTTGTTTCTTGCTGGAACGAAGCCGCAGGCAAAGAGGCCAAAAGGGTTGCAAGTTCTTCAGATATATCGAGTTTTGATACTCCTAGTATAAGAAAAGGAGTGACTATGACTATGCTAATGCGAGAAGGGTTTAATCAGTTGCTAAAAACCCAATTAATGGAGATTCAAGGTAGTGGAATTATGGAAACAAAGGGGGTGTTCTCTAGCCCCCACAGAAGCATTATGGCGACAATACAGTGCTGCCAGTAGCATTGTTGAAGGTAGCGCTTGAACAGCTGCACTACCCTGCCCATGTAACTAGGGAAAGTCTTGCTGCAACAATTGCAGAAGACTGGTTTGTTCGAAATTTGTTAGAAAACATTGCATTTTATGTAGTAAACTGCCTCGTATGTCAAATGTTTACCGCTGGGCATATATTGCGAATGATTAGAGGAGTAATTCCTCGACCGAACGGTCCTTTTAAGCATTTACATATCGATTATGTTGACATGCTGCAAGTATGTAATGGATACAGGTATCTGATAGTGGTGGTGTGTCCTTTCTCCAGGTGGATCGAAGCAGGTCCGTGTACACACACTGACACCACTAGCGAAGCAACGTATTTAGTATGTGAAGTCTTTCCAAGATGGGAATTGTGTGAAGTGCTGAGATCCGATAATGGGCCACATTTTGTCAACAAAGTGTTTGAACAGATAAGCCTGTTATTGAATGCAAAACAAAAGTTTTCTTCTGCTTATCACCAGCAAGCGAACGAGATATGTGATGTTAACTGTTCATTTTTCCCACTGTTCGTAATGTTCTTGATTTTTTGAACAATGTCCTGTTGCTTGTCAGTACTCCAGAGCGCATGTAATGCCCTGCTACCCGGTGTGCTCAGTTATGGTATTGTCTCCCATGAGTTGCGCAGAATGCAGTAAGCTATATGCGTTTTTCGTTTGCTGTTTTTCAGATGCGGAACCGGACCAGAAAGAGAGCCACCGGCTGGACTAGAAGGAGAGATGCTGGGCCGGACCAGAAGGAGAGATGCTGGGCCAGTGGTGAAACAGTAGAGATCCGGAGCACAGATAAGAGCTAACTTGCAGTGGTGGCAGAATGCAAGGAGGAGCGGGACATCATGTGAGGGTTATGTCTATTCAAAGACCTTAAATTCTTCTTTTGTAGATGCAGAACAGAGCCGGAGACTTCTATAAGCGTTACGCTGTAAGGCAGAATAACGCAAAGCCCTGATGCAAGTGTAGGTGTGGTTTATATAGTGACCCACCCCTGCACGCATACTTGATTGCCAGCTAGTAAACGTGCTTGTCAGGCTATCTGCCATATTGCTGGAATTCTCATGGAGTGTCAGGTTGGCCATCTTGAAAGGGTACAAGACCTACATGCCAGCTGAATGGCCCACTGAGCACCAAGCGCGCCATAAGGAGGTCCAGATTCTCTTTCCTCTTGCCCTGGTTCCTGTCCTGGTCCCAAGTTTGATGTGAGAGCGTGTGGTGTCTGCACGAGATAGTGGAGTCCCAGTGATCATGACAAGTGAACTAACACATATAGGCGTTGCTATTCAGCACCCAATCCACTCGCCCGATAGGTTTGCTGGAGAAGGGCCCAGAATATGATGTCACGATGACGCCATGGTGCTACAAAACTGTCCTGCGAGCCAGTGATATCTGAGACGTCCAGGAGCCTGTTCCTTGTACTCATCCCTGTTGGTTTTTGGCTGTAATAAACCACAGTTTGAATCTGCTGTCTGTCTGGGCCTGTGTTCCTTATGGGGAAGGGAAGGAGTTAGGCCTTCCATGGGTTCTGGGTTTGCAAACTCCTAGCAACCCTCGACCTGCCTGGGAGTTTTATCCTAACAAGTTGGTAGACAGAGGATGGTTGCCTGCCCCAGCCTGACCCAGGTGTTGGTCGGTATTGGCAGTATTGTTTAGCAGTGTGTTAGTATTAGTAGTGTTAGTTAGTAGGGACCTGATCAGGGGTAGAAGTCCCTTTTCTCTGTTCAGGGCACATTCGATCTTCAAGGTTGCAAGGGCTCCAGGGAGCAACTTGGGCTCGTGCCTTGGAGTAATGGATAACAGCAGTATGTAAATAAAGCATTCCTGGGAATTGGGTGTTTTAGCTCAGGTATCCCCAGGAGGGTTAGCTGGAGCTATCCCAGATTGCGGAAGGTGTATTGACGGGTTAAGTCTCCTGGAGAGAGGCGTTACACACGTTAGGCGATGCAACGGGTGCAATTCGATCACAATATAATAGGTACACTCTGCCCTGGAGAGGCGGGAAGACAGCTGTGGGGACTTTGTGTGGGTTTGGTAGTAACATGTCTTTTGTGCGTATGCGGAATTCAATTTATTTGTGTTACAACTTGGTGACGTCACCCTTAGAGTTTGCACATAGGACACGGAGAACTTGGATGGTGAGGAGCTAGTGTTGACAACTTGAAATCGGCAGATGAGGTGAACAAGTAGTGGTGCGCGGAAGGCACATGTGCAGGATTGTGGTGCTGTGCCTGAGAAGGCAGTGGTTGGGAAGGAGGGGTGGTGCGCAGAGCACGCTGATGAGGTGCAGAGCCAAGGAGGCTTGTAGAGCCTGAAATGTATTATCATTGCATTTTAACCCCTTCTTCCAGGACAGGGGATTATCAAAAACCTCGATTTGAGGTCTGGTGAAACAAGGGTTTACGAAATGCATAAGGGATTGGTAGGGGAGTGACTGCTCTTCAGCATTTGTGTAAGACATTACCATCCTATAAAAGAGTACATTGTTAAATACAGTGTAGAGTGGTCTAAAGGTACTGAGGGCAAATAAAACAAACCATGGCCGCCTTGCGGTAGTTTCTACGGAGACATGCTGCAATCGCTAGACACACATACAGAGAATTTACAAGGGGAAGACATTGACCAAACGCATGGCTATATTTGAGTTGTGGTGCATGTTCCAGGAGGGAGATGGGGAAGCAGCGAGGCGCATGTGGATGCTGAACCAGCATGAGGTGTAGGAGGAGGGGTCTCACCCTTCATCACCTCCCACTGTCCCTCCCAGTATAGTATCCGATGACACAGATGACCAGGGGATATATCTAGTAAGAGAACTAAGGGCAGCAGAGGCGTAATGAAGCCCAAGATACAAGCCACCACCATATACTAGAGAAGAGAAACTGACAGGTGCAGGACAACCAGCTAGTGACGTGGAAGTGAGCCAGGAGAGGCTGCACAGCGTGAAGGCAGTATTCAAGGGCATAGGCACGGAGGAATGGATAGCAGCACAGATACTCTTAAAACTTAAAGGGAAGACAATAGGGGAGGCAGAAGTAGAGGCAAGGGCAATAGAGAGCTTGGAAAGAGATTGTGAAAGACTTGACTAGGCAGTACAAATTGAGGAAGAGGAGCAAAGGGAGGACAGGGAAATAAGGTTGGAACATGAGGAAAAGGAGAGAAGAGAAACTGGAACAGGAAGAAAGGTAAAGAAAGAAGGGAGGAGGAGAAGGAACTCTTAGAAAAGGAGTGAGCAGAAAGGATAGAAAAGGATTTCAAGGAGAAGAAAAGGGCAGAGAGAGCAATAAGGGATCAAACAGAGACAGAGGCAGAGAAGGCAGAGAGGATGAAGGAAATGGCAAGGCAAGAAAAACGCAGGTTAGCAGAGAGGGAACAGAGGAAGTTGCAGTTGGACAGACTGGCGAGGGAACGAGCACAAAAGGAGGAGGATGAGTGATCAATAAGAGCACTGGCCCTAGGATGGGAGGAGGAGAGGCGTGCAGAACCAGACAGCACAAATACAACCGGGAGAAACACAAAAGGGAGTGGCGCTGAATACCTAGAATTATGGAAAGGAGACAGCAAATATAATTTCATGGACATTGATCTTGATCAAAAACCTAACGCTGACTCGACATCAAGGAGATTGAATTTTCCAGATGGCTTCAGTAGCAACATGGGCATAGGGTCTGAAAAAGACGACAGACATAGTGGTGACGACAGGGGGGGAACTTCGGTAGCAGCATAGACAGAGGGTCTGACAAAGACGACAGACATAGTGGTAACGAGAGGGGGAAACGGAGCAGGCACTACTCCACGGGGACAAAGGCGGGAACATCATGGGAGTGTAGACAGTATGCACAGGGAGGGTAAGTGGCCGATCTACAAGAACAAGCACAGCAAGCAACTGACAGGTGCACTATACATTACACATATATCAATAGACTCAGGGATCTCCCAGGACGTAGGAGAGAGGAGACAGCACTGGCACATTCTAAAGGACGATTATCTAGGGCAAATGACGAAAGCAAGCGAGTACCCACACTTGAGCCAGTGGCCATGTACACAGATGTTGAGGAATAGAGGGAGACAATAAAACGTAGGCTGTATTGGAAGACGCCAGAAGAGGGATCAACATATTCACAGATGCTATCACTAGAAAGGGATGCGACGAGGCCTCAGTATGTGCCCTGGAAGCACACAGAGAAGGAGAATGTCAAATACAGGTTACCATCACTGAATGCCAGAGCTAGGAAATTAATCTATGAGATGGAAAACCGACAGCGGATCACAGACTGGCAGTGGGTGATATAAAGGGATTTTGTCATGCACAGCCCCTGGAAGTGCTGGCAACGGTGGAGATGCACCTAATATGGATCTCCTGGTTCCGTATTGACGGTCTAGTCTTTTTCCAAGATGGCCGCCGGAGTATACTTACAGCAATCAGAACGCTGGCTCAGTGCGTTGCATCCGTCTTCTGGTGCTGACACTGCCGGTTCCGGTTTCCACAGTGTACTCGTGTCACGGATGGCACTCTGTTAAGAGTCGCACAGGACACCCAGGAAGGGTTTGGGTGATTGTGCCGAAGTAAGGTGGACAGATCAGTACACACACAGCTGAAAGTAATGATAACGAGCACTAGGCAAGTGTAGCAAGGAAATAAGGTACAACAGAATGGATTCCCTTTAGGGGTGTATGCAGATATAGGAAAAGAGTATTCCAGGGACCTTAGGAAAAACTCTAGCCTTCTGCACAGTTTGCTATAACAGAGGCCCATGAAGGGAAAGTTGTATAACAGGATTGGATAGCAGAGGACGGTATGGAACAAGGTTGAGAGCTCAGAGGAGCAGGAAAGCAATGAGCAAGCCCACAGGAGCAGGGCTGTAAGGTATGGAGCCCAGAGGGAAAGGGCTTAGGGCAGCGGAGTAAAGCAGGCTGCACGGCACGGAGCCCAGAAGGGCCGGGCAGCAAGGAGTGAGCCCAGGGGGGCAGGGCCGCTGACCGTAGAATTCTGCAGAGGACTGTCGAGGGCTGCTAGGCTGAGAACCCAGCAGACAAAGGCTGTAGGTAGCAAGCAGCGGATCGTGATCGGCTGCAAGGTAGGAAGCCCCGAGTACAAGGGCTGTTGGCTGCAGAGAGAAGCAGGCTGCGCGGCAAGGAGCCAGATGGACCGGGAAGCAAGGAGTAAGCTCAGAAGAGCAGGGTCGATGACTGTAGCAGGCTGCAGAGGACTGTAGAGGGCTGCTAGATTGGAAGTCCAGTGTACGAAGGCTGTAGGTTGAAGGCAGCGGAGCGTGATCGGCTGCGAGGCAGAAACCTGGAAGACAATGGCGGAAGGTAGCAGCTGAACGTGATCGGCTGCAAGGCAGAAGCCCGGAAGGGAAAAGGCGGAGGCTGGGAAGCAGCAGAGCGATATCGGCTGCAATGTAGAGAGCCCGGCAGGGCACTGGAGGAGGCTGGAAAGCAGCAGAGCGTGATCGGCTGCAATGTAGAGAGCCCGGCAGGGCACTGGAGGAGGCTGGAAAGCAGCAGAGCGTGATCGGCTGCAATGTAGAGAGCCCGGCAGGGCACTGGAGGAGGCTGGAAAGCAGCAGAGCATGATCGGCTGCAATGTAGAGAGCCCAGCAGGGCAATGGAGGAGGTTGAAAAGCAGCAGAGCGTGATTGGCTGCAATGTAGAGAGCCCGGCAGGGCACTGAAGGAGGATGGAAAGCAGCAGACCGTGATCGGCTGCAATGTAGAGAGCCCAGTAGGGCACTGGATCCAAAGCCGGAGTAAGGAAGAACCACATAAGATCCGAAGCTTGAAGCAAAAGAGGTGCCGGAAAGACTCCTAATGCAAGAGACTGAGCCCCTGCAGGCAGCAGCTTTTATACCGCCCTGCCCAGCACAGAGGCAGGCTAATTGGTTGCACCTGGCTCAGCACACCTGCAGACAATCGGCCTCCTCCCTCTCTGTTCCTGAGCTGGTGGAAGCAGAGCAGATCCCTAGGGCTTCTGGGAATTGTAGTTCCGAAAGATGACGAATAGGAATGGCCAGGAATAGATGGTTATAGCCAAGTGCATTGTGGTAAGTGTAGTTTGTTGGGAAAAATAGAAAAGCACCAAAGTCTCGCAAATGGGAAACAAGGTCCAAAAAGTGAACAACGGTTGATCCAAGAGTTCTTCGCAGATAAATGAATAATAATTAGTCCATATTGATCGCCAATGAATGCGCCCATGGCGCAGGCATGACAACTCGTGAATTTCCTATTTTTCAAGCTTCTACTCTCTTTAGTTTCTTCCTTCCTGAATTCCTCTGCCTTCCAGCATGTTCGGGTTTGCATCCTTTCTCAGGTATTTGTTCGCTGTTTGTATCCTATATCTTTGTCACTGTTCTTGTTCGTCCGCTGTAGTGAACTACTTCCGGTGTACTGGTGTTTCCTTATTGGTCGTTTTCTGTCTCTCGTTTCTACATTCTTTTGTCTTCCTTTAGTTCTTACATCTGTTTGGCTGTTTACCCTTTCTTTCTGCTTCGTTTGCCGTCGCAGCCAGAATACACCTTACCTTGTCAGACGCAGCTCTCTGCATCCGGCGGCACTTCCTGCTTACCCGCTTCATATTGCCTTTCCCCTTCTGTATCTATTCTATCTTCGTTCTGTTTGCCAAAGCTCAATCCTTTGTGACGGATCCTTGCTCTAATTGGTCATACTACTTAACGCTATTCTGGCTTTGCTAAACTACGGGTCTTGCTCCCGTTGGATTACCTCTCATATACCCAGTAGGCAAAGACCTCCAGTACTTCTCATATTTGCCAACTTCCTGGGGGGAATGAGGAAGAGACTTTTCACCAAGTTGCAGAATCTTTCCCTGCCTTCAGCATAACTGCCTCTTTCAAGACTAAAGACTTGTGCAATTGTGACTTTACCTTCATCTGTAGTCAAAACTGTTGGTATAAACACCAAGGACTTCACTTCAACACCTTCCAGGGTTTTTTATGCTGGCTAGCTTTTTCCCTGATTTGGGGGCTTGCTCCTTGGGGGTCTCCTGGACCTGGGTTATATGCCGGTCAAGGTGGCCACCGAGGGAGCTCGCCCCTACCTCCATCACAAAAAAGAGAAAAAGAGTAAAGAGCCAAAGAAGCAGCGGAGAAAGAAGAACTCTGAGACTCCCGAGAGCTCCATTGAGGACAGTTGAGGAGTTTCTGTCACGCTTTGACAGATTGTTAGTTTGGATTCTGGGTGATGCAGGTGATGACATATGTAAGAGGGTGAGGTTCCCAGGGGTGACGATAAAAAATACAGCACATGATGGGTCTCCATTTGCAAACCGCAGAGTAGCAGAATGGCAAGCACTACAAACACAATACCCGGACACGGCAGACATCGTGGCGATCACATCACACAAAATGCATGAAGATGAGGACCCTGTTTAATATATTCAGGAGATTCAAGAGCTTTGGCGCCTTGAAACTCAAGAGTCATGGGACAAAACGGTAGCTATGTTTTATAACATCTTGGTGCAGGGGTTACCAGAACCATTGCAAAAGAGCATGAAGAAATTAGTGGGGATGAAAGTGAAGCGATGGCTAAAAATGCCGCTCACAGTAGTACATCATTGCAGATTGTGGCAGGAGAAAGTCAAACAAAAGGCAAAGGAAAACGAAGCTAAGCTCATGCAAAAGAAGTTATCAAAGTCTGAGATGGAAGGGGCTGTAATAACCAGCTCCACCCCGCAAGCACAAGCACCAGCACCACAGCAGCAGTACCAGCAACCCCAACAGTAAGCACCGCACATGGGAAAAGGGTATATCGGGCAGGGAAGATTAGGATGGTGTTAGACGTCATCCTGGCTGAGCATGGTGGTGTATGCAAAATGGTTGGTTCCGCGTGTTGCATTTACGTACCTGACTCCATCCCCAGCATTTTCAAAGCAATCAAGAGACTACACATTTTGGGTTCAGAAATACACATTCCTCGAGGGGATTAGGATCTTAGTACATGGCTCGAGAGTTTATTACGAACTTGGGGGTGGAAAATAGTTTCTGTTTTAGCTATAGTCCTTGGTATGGTTCTATTTTGCTGTATCCAATGTTTACCTGTCCTGGGTTCCATGATAGGGGATTGTTGTGCACGTACATTGTTCAAACTGAAACCAAGCCCACACTTGCCTGTACATGTCACTAATGCACTGATCATGCAGGACGTTGCTATAAAAGAGTTTATGGCCATCAGTGTTTATGATAGTGACGATTCAGGGTGTTCTGATGATGGCACTGCATCCTGGTCGTCTGAGGATGTCATGTTGGATCCAATGTTCAGTTCCCTGCTTATTCTGCGTTTTCGCTCTGAACACAGTAGAAGACAGCGGACACTTGTAAAGACAGGAATGCACATTCTGCTGAGCGTGTTGTTTGTCTTTCACTGTAGAACCTTCAATTCCTTGCAAAAGCATAGCTAATCTATAAGTTAGGTGCCCGCCTGTCTCGACCATGTTTTCTCCACTGAACCGTTAATTGTAATAAAGTGCATCTGCAATGTGCTCCTTTAGAAGAACTCTATTCCCAAGCTTTAGAGCAGACTGATTTTAGGCTCCAGGAGCAACATAGATAAGCTGTACAGAAAATGTTACCTTGTTCCAGAGAACACGATATGCCCCCACGCACTGCCTTGCCCTGCTCCCAGACAGTAAATTGTCTGCAGGAGGACGGAGGAAGATGCAATTATGTTGTCTTGGTGATACCAACTACGTGGAAAGGTCCTGAACCCTGTGGTCCCTATCACATGAGAGGGCTAGACAAGTGTATTGTATGTTATTCCTGAATGTATATATGTGCCACTTTTGGTGATTCGAGGCTCTCTCTTGCCACGGTGTCTGTACGCAAGCATCGTGGGGTGCGGAGACCCAGTCATGACTGTAATAAATGTTGTCCTTTGACCTCGTGACTGGCTATTTCCATTTCTTAAGCCTCATTTTGTGGCACACTATGGACCTCATTATGAGTCCGGCGGTAACCGCTGTGGTAAAACCACCTGGTTACCGCCGGACTCGTCTTACCATTCCGCCTCCGTGATTCCTGGAATTACCGGGGCATTACAACCCCAGTTTTCTGGGAATCACGGAGGCGGAATGGTGTTAATACCCATTCCCATTGAGTCCTATGCGACTCGAGGGGAATGGGGATCATGGAAACACCGGCAGCATCTCGTAATGCTGCCGGTGTTTCCTCGTCTGCCTGCAGGCGGGCGGTGTTAAACCCGCCAGGTCAGACCTGGCGGGAACATCACCTCCCGCCCGCAGGATTCGGGATCAGTCGGTCCGGAAACAACGGTGGGTGGCGGGTTTACCGCCACCGTTATTTCCGGTCCGCCTGAGTTATAATGAGGCCCTAAATCTTTTACACTGAAATGGATTCTCAGAGAAATAACGGTAGGACTTGCATTTAGCTATCGTTCTAATCCAATCCCACTGAAAGAGTTTTATTTTCACTCTCATTGGGTTTTGAATTAGATTGAGTAAGGTGACATCTATGGCTGCCATAGTCTGCATAGCCAGTTCATGCCATTTAGCGATCAAGTCATCTCTTGAAGAAAATAAGTAATTAGACAAGACTCCTATAACCATATTTGACTGTAAGGCAAGAATACATTTCCTGCAGACATATGCAGGAAATGCAAAGTGGTTACAAATCACTTGTTGGGAATTGATGGTAACCATATATTTGACAGTGAATGGGTTCAACACCAAGCACCAGCACCACAGCATTCCATAAAGGAAGAGCTCAGGGAAATAGGATTGGTGGCACTCCAGAACAGGTACATCTTGGATCTCCTCACAGCAAGGGAGAGAGGCGTTTGCGCAGAAATATGGAGTTCATGTTGCACATTCATGCCTGCCAACGATGAAGATAACGTAACTCTTGCAGATGTAGTTACACAATTGGCTCAGATACACCCGAAGATGGAGGAAGAAGCGCGTGGAATGGGAAAAGACAAGAGCTGGCTAGCATATCTATGGTCATGGATGTCATCTTGGCTGGCAGACAGACCGAAGGGCATAGTTGGAACACTTGCACTAGGAGCAGTATCCCTGTGGGGGATCAAGATTTCTATTGGAAGGTGCAAGAAAACAGCAGAAAACCAATAGGGATGCAAATACTGATGGATGTGAACATAGGAGGAGCAATGGATGACATTGTGAGAGAAAGAGACAGGCTAAGGGAGAGAATAGCGATGTGCTACCTATTTCCGGCAGGAACAAAGGTAGACAATCCTCATAACCCAAGGAAGTATGAAGGGAAGTGGGGTTGGTGCAATCCCAAAGGTGTGTGCCCTTACTTGTACTGGTCCACCGATGATCATGTGAACTATTGTAGACACCTCGGAGGGGTGACAAACATATGGTGATTAATAGAAGACGAGCAGTTCTTTCGCGATGTGTCGACCAGAGGGGGGACTGAAGAGGGAAGGTCGAAATCCGCCCCTGCTCCCCCTATCACAAGGCACAATACCCAGAAAAAGAACTGAAGGCAAAACGACCGGTCATACGAGTTTGGACCGATTCCTCAGCCTCTTCTTCCTCCTCGCTCATTCATGACTGTCTGTTCGCAATTCTGTCCTGGTGTGCAGCCAACGACCTCTGCCTTAATGCCAGTAAGACAGAGAATGTTCTCATTGGAACCCCTGCTCCCGTTTTCCCGCTCCCACTCTGGCCATCCTCCCTTGGCCCTGCACCCACAAGTGAGGCAAAAAATATAGGGGTAATTTTTTATTCCACTCTGTCCTTCTCCTCACACATCGCAGACATATCCAAAAAATCTCACTACTAGCTGCAACTCCTCCAACGTATCCTACCGTTTCACACTTTCCCCTAGAGACTATCTCCAGAGCTCTGGTTCTCGCTAGACTCGACTACTGTAACAGTCTCTCAATCTTCCTACAATCTGACCTTTACAACTCATACCGAATATAACCGCAAGTCTTAAGCTTGGCCTCAAGCCCAGGGACCGCATCTATCCGGCACTGAAATCCCTCCACTGGCTCCTGTGGCTGCAAGGATCAAGTACAAGACCCTCTGCTTTGTTCACTAGGCTTTCTGGGGCCGGGGAGCACACTACTTACAACACACTCTTCCCAAATACACTCCCTCTAGCGCACTCTGCTCGTCCTCCAACTCTCTGGGAGTGAGCCGTTTTTCCAAACAGAGACTTTGGGGTAGATCCTTATCCTCTGCAGGGCAGCCCTCTGGAACAGTCTCCCTGCCTCTCTCCACCTCGAGTCAGATCTCCTTAAATTCTGGAAAATCCTCAAGGCCTTCCTCTTTTCCTCTGCCTTCTCTCTACCTCTTCCCTGTTAATATCCGCTCCCTACCTGCTACTTCCTCCTTCTGCTGAGCTAGCATACTGGTTTTCTGGATCACCTCAAAATCTTACAGATCCCAGGCACCCACACCAGTCCCTGCACTTGCCTCTGTGCCCCCGCCCTACTTGCTGCATCATGCACTTCCCAAAGGGATAGCCCTCTGCACTTAACCCGGCCATCCTGGACTAAGCACACTTATCCCTTCCCCCATCCCTCGCACTTCCTGTCTGTGCACTTACACAAACTGAATGCACTCAACCCAGTACGTTTGTTGTCTATATGCCCCTTTGTCGCCCATTGTCCCCCCACCCTAGCATTGTGCACCTGAAACACTTGTGATAGGGGCATAGTATAAAATGCCAACCAACTTAACCATTCCCATTCACCTCCCCTGATAAACTTCCCTTATGTCAATGTCTACTTGTGCTCATTCTAGCAATACATGTTCTCTAGTATGGCTGTTGAGTTGTTACGTGCCTCCACCTCTCTCCCCCTCTTCCCTCCTACCCTCACTACTTGTTACACACTTGCATTACTGTCAGTTTCCTATCCATGTATCCCCTCTCCTCCCCCTCCCTGCTTTCCCCCACTATCTGTTAACACACTTGAATTAGCAGAAATGTCATCAAGCCGAGTATGCTTATTATTATTGTATATAATTCAGAATTCTCCAAGGCCTTATGAATGATTCCATCCCATGTTACCCCCCACCCCTGTCTTGGAGGGCTTTGAAGCGCTCATTTTGTGTCTAAGCGCTTTATAAATAAACAATACCATCCCAAGCAGGTAAGTGTTGTGTAGTCTCACACAGTGTGACTACACCAATG
Organism: Ambystoma mexicanum; assembly: GCF_040938575.1. Classification (NCBI taxonomy): domain Eukaryota; kingdom Metazoa; phylum Chordata; class Amphibia; order Caudata; family Ambystomatidae; genus Ambystoma; species Ambystoma mexicanum. The sequence continues at coordinate 1,632,989,502 of NC_090937.1, read as the reverse complement.
CATACCTAACAGTGTACTTCCTGCATGATGAATGTGGAGGTCAGGTGCATGTGTCAGTGTTGGATCTGTTCTACCTGTGTGAGTAGTGAGGAGGGTCATGTTGCTGTGGCAAGAGTGGGTCTGTGCTACCTGTGTGAGGGGTCACGAGGGGCAAGTGTGTGTGGTCATGGCCCTGTGACTCTGTGTGAGGAGTCAGTAGGGTCAGATGCTTATGGCCAGTGCGGTCCTTTGACTCCTGTGTGAGGGCAGAGGCGGGTCAAGTGGCTGTGGCCAGGCTGGGTCTGTTATTTCTCTGTAAGAAGCGAGGAGGGCCAGGTACTTCTGGTCAGGTTGCATCTGTTCTACATGTGTGAGGTCAGGTTGAGTCTATTCTACATGTGTCAGTAATGTGGCGGTCAGGTGATGGTGGCCCAGGTTGGTCTGTTGTGTGTGGTACATAATGGTCTGGTACTTGTGGTACTTGATGGTCTGGTACTTGTGTCCAGTGTGGGCCTGTGATATCTGTGAGAAGAACACGGGAGAGCAGGTGCATGTGGCCAGGTAGTCTATGCTACCTGTATTAGGAGTGTGGAGGGTCAGGTGCTTCTGGCCAGGATGGGCCTATGATCCCAGCATGAGGAGTTTGGATGGTCAGGTGCTTGTGGCCAGGGTGGGTAAGTGAATCCTGTACGAGAAGTGAGGGGGTCATCTGCTTGTGGACAGGTTGTGACTGTGACTTCTGTAGGAAGTCTGAAGGGCACATGTGCTTGTGGCCAGGTTGTGTCTCCTGTGTGAGGAGTAAGGAGGTATGCTGCTTGGGGCCATGGTAGGCCACCCAGCCGACACACAAGGACAGGGACCACTTTGTCAGCCCGTAGTCATAAAGGCACTTCTGTGGCCTGGGGGGCCCAGGCCATTCCAGCCAACGCAGCCGGAGTTGCCCTGCAGGGGCACCGGCACACCATTGCAGAGTTGCCCAGCAGTGGCACTGCTGCAGCGCCAGAATCGGGCCTCAAGGAATGACACAGCAGGCAGGAGCCAGTTGGCCGTGACTGGCGAGCGGGAAACTGCCCGTCCCTTTTATTAGTTTAGTCACATGGTGCACAGACATGTGACACCAGCATGAGCCCTTAGCAGGGAATCGTTATTACTTAAAGGGGAAGCACACCGCACTCCTCCTTTTCCATAACAAAAATGAAATAATGACAAACATCACTGGACACAAAATGAATTGACAGTCACAAAACAGCAATACTTGCAATCATGGGTGCAAAAAAGAATCACCTACATTGAGACTCAGGTGGGACAATCACTACCTACAAGCATACTTTGATAGTTTCAATCATGAAACATATACTGAGCCTTGGTACATATTTGAGGGTGACAGTCAGGTTTGGTGGACTGCTGGTGATACGTCGGAAATTCCACATTTAAAATAAAGTACCCTTTATTACACTGGGAGCGTGGAACTTAAATACCTAAACACCAGGGGAAATACTTAGAGCTATAAGAGTTTCATTTGCATTGCTGCCGTTAGCATCCGAAGCAGCACTGCCAAACACATCCCTTGCATTGAACTTCCCCATACCTACAAACAACCACCCACTAACCAAACCATTCCACACTATGTCACCACACATAACATATCAGACACATCCGACACCCACGCCTCCACTAACAAACTGCACACACCTACACACAATAACATTGTCCTACTAGCCATCACAGAAACATGGTTACATGAAGCATCAGGCCCCGCCATTGGACTTGCTCTACCACCCGGCTTCACCATATTCAGACAAGACAGACCTGAACGAATAGGAGGCGGAGTAGCATTCATCTACAAGGAGAACCAACACCTCCGACTGGTCAGTCACTCCTCAACCAGCAACTCTGACCTCTTATTGGCCAAACTCACACTGTCACCCAACAGCACCATCAATATTCACTTACTATACCATCCCCCAGGCCTCACCCTAGACTCTCAGAAAAACATCATCCACATTCTCAGTAATAATATCAAAAGCTCCACCAAAACCCTTCTACTAGGAGACCTCAATCTGGGATTCAATGATGCTAAAGACAAACCTGTGGTCACCCTCACCAAGGAACCTAGTGACTTAGGCTTCACCCAGAAAGTAGAAAGTCCAACTCACTCCAAAGTGCCATTGTGCCCACTCCAAAGGCAAAGTGCCAGGTCGCATTCTAGATTTGGATCGCGGACCATAATTGCCTCGCTACTATCACCACTAACACCTAACTGCCCTGGACCAACCACAACTGTATCGAATTCTCTGTTCCCATCACTAAAAACCACAAAACTCTGACCCTTGCTATCGCTGCACAAGTCAGAAGCTCTAAAAAGCTTAAAGAGGATAACCGGCGCCCTTACCTCAACACCTCCGAACTAGCACCCCCTTTCGCTAATGACCACAATATCCTAGCAGACATCTACAAAGATGTCATCACTAAAGCTATTAATGAAATAGCACCACTCGAATGGAAAAAAAAAAAGAAATCACTACACACCAACTCTTGGTTCACTGAAGAACTGCACTCAATGCGCTCCCACAAAAGAGAAGCACTAAAACACTGGCAAACCAACCCCTGCAGCAGTGCCAAAAACAAATTCAACTTAATCTCCCACCAATACAAAACAGCTATCACCGCTGCCAAAGCCAACGCCTTCAACACTCGAATCTCTAATGCCAAATCGCACTCTAAAGAAATCTTCACCATTTTCAACAAGCTCATCTCCACCCCCCCCCAATACACCTGATGAAATAATCAAAGATGAAGCTTGGTGTGCTAGTATCCAAGCTGCCATGCTACACAAAATTCACCTTTTCCAAAAGAAAATCAAAGACCATTGCAAAGCATTACCTCAACAGACAGGAACCAAGCCTACCAACGCCCAACCCACCTCGTCTAAGCCCACCATACCTGACTTCTCCTTCAGGGACGTCACTGAACCAGAAGTTATCAACTTACTAAAAAATCTCAAACCCTCCCCTTGTAAAGGCGATATAAGCCCGCCCAAGCTCATCAAAGACTGCACAGACTTCTTTGCGCCGCTCTTTACGGCCTTCATCAATGCGTCCTTTAAATCAGGCATTATCCCAGCTAGCCTCAAAGAGGCTTGGGTCCAGCCCCTCCTAAAAAAACCTACCCTCGACCCCCTACAACCCAACAACTACAGACCGATAACTACAGTGACATTCCTCTTGAAATTACTGGACTAAGCTGCACATTGACAAATCCAACACTTTCTGGAACCCCACTCCCTCCTTGGGACCAGGCAATCAGGCTTCCGGAAAGGACACAGCCCTGGTGGATCTGAAGAGTTATATCACCTAAATCATGGATAAGGACAAGCCAGCCCTACTGCTCCTACTAGATCTCTCAGCCGCATTTGATCTGGTTGATCACAAGACCCTCACCTCACACCCTCAGACAATTTCTCTAAAGAATCAGCTCTCTGGATCACCTCCTTCCTCGAGAGAAGAGCCATGAACGTCTTCTCGGACACTGGTAACGACGCACCCACTACAATCCATTGCGTGGTCCCTCAAGGATCCTGCACCGCACCCACACTTTACAACTTGTTCACTAAGCCTCTCTTTGACAAACTCGACTCACATGGTATCACGCACACGAACTACGCAGACGACACACAAGTACTTCTACCTCTCTCAGGATCATACCACGAAGACGCCAAGGCACTCCACACGATCTACTCCATCATCCAGGCTTGGATGGCAGTTAATGGTCTCTGCCTTAATTGAGACAAGACTGAAATTATGTTACTAGGTCAACAGAGCACCTTAGACAAACTGGAATAACTGTACGCCAACTTCTCCATGGACAACTCCATCATCCCCGTATCCACAGCTGTCAAGACACTGGGAGTTTACCTAGACTCCTCACTATCAATGACCAGACAAGTCAGCGCAATCACTTCCTCATCTGCGCATACCACAAAACCTATAAAGCCATCAAGCCATACCTCTCAAAACCTAACTGCCTTTCAATAGCCAGAGCAACCATTGGAGCCAAACTGGACTATTGCAATGCCCACCTAGCAGGCATATCGGCAAAAAACCTAAACAGACTGCAAGTCACACAGAACAATGCTCGCCGGGCCGCTCTTAGCATCCCAAGAAGAGAGCATATCTCCCAGGCCAGACACTCAGCCCAATGGCTCCCGGTCAAAGAGCGGATCACACTCAAAATCCTCACCCTCACACACAAATGCCTCTCTCCTTCCGCCCCGTCCTACCTATCAGAGACCATCTCCAAACCCTCCTCGTCACGTCCCACCAGGACGCAATACACCAACTTACTCCATATCCCACGCATCAAAAAAGCCAAAGCCGGTGGCCTAAGCTTCCCATACATTGCTGCCAAGTGCTGGAACGCTCTACCTGCAGACATTAGAGCGGAGAACTCACTCCCGATTTTTCATAGGAAACTTAAGACCTCCTTCCTTGCACAATAATATGTGACTCTCGCTAACCTATGTGAATATACTGCACTGTAAATTTGTACAAATGTCATACCTGCTCCTGTAAATTATGTATTACTTGTTTATATGCAACTAACATATGTCTGTAACAAGAGCCACGATGCCCCCGGGCTGACGTGCGTTCTACAAATCTGAATAAATAAATATATAAATAGCATCTAGAATGTATAACACAACAGAACAGTTTGAAGAGCAAGTATTTTCACAGAATGGGACATTTTCAACCAAACAGAAACACACACAAGCTGTCCCTAATGGAAGCACACACTGACCCTGTCAAGGAATGCTCTCCCTAGATGACCGGTGGTGCACCGCCTATCTAATATGGATAGCGAGAGAAAACTGTCCCTCGTCACAAATTTTTCACACTCAATGAGTCATACTAAGGTAAAAATCCAAAAGAGCAAGAGAAGAAATCGAGATAGATCTTCCTATTGGATCATCCAAAAATGTGAGGAAATTCCCTGTGACAGTGCGCCTCTCAAGAAAGCAGACGAGATATGATCCAATAGGAAGATCTGTCTCGATTTCATCTCTTGCTCTTTTGGATTTTTACCTTAATGTGACTCATTGAGTGCAAACAATTGGTGATGATGGACAGTTTTCTCTCGCTATCCCTATTAGATAGGCGGTGCATCTAGGGAGAGCATTCCCTGACAGGGTCTGAGTGGAACTTAAGCCACTGAATGACACCACTGTTAGCTCCTGGCCTCATTTAAAGCAGGCCGACACTCTGCAGGAGCTCAGCTCTGCATACTGTCTAATTGAAGCCACTTTAAGCATGTCTGTAGGCTCAAAGCATAAAGGTGAATGGTTGCTAAGGCCATTTTAAGCACTTGTGGGGCTGCAGGAGAACAATTCAACTTGCATTAGTATCTGTTCAGAACAGCCCTATGCCACAGTTCAGGGGCTGGCAAAAATGCACCAGGCCAGTCCATGGATAGAGGGGCAGGCAAGAAGCAGTGGTCGAAGTGAGCGGGAGCGGTCTGGAGTGGTGCTCCTATACTTTTTTAAATTATCTTGCACAGCTCCTATACTTTTATTTTAAAAATAAACCGTTCCAGAATGGATTTGTTTTAAAATAAAAGTGTAGGAAGAAGTGGAAACCTTCACTTTCAGTGCCCTGAAAGCACTGAACGTTCCCTTAAACAGCAGGTGCAAGTGTTTTGGGGGGGTGGATTGTGTGGGAGAGGGGTTGTGGCAATGGGGTTTGTGGGGAGCAGGGGCAGGCCAGCAGGGAGCATAGTTCCATTACTTCTTTTCGTACACTTCGACCACTGGCAAGAAGACACTGGTGGCAGGGTATGAGACCACCCATTCCTTTATCAGTTCCCCCAGACTGGAGTATTGTCGGCATATGAGGGTGCACAAGCACTCATAAGAGCTGCAACCCTCACGTGCTGGTCCCAACCTTCTTTTCCCCTTCTCATTATTCTTTGCACAGTTACTGCCGCTAGCCCTGGGGATGCAGCGGTAGCACCAACATGGTAGGTGCAGGCATGCATGGTCTCTGGTGTGGGGCCGCTCCTATATGGTGAACGCGGGCCTTCATGCACGTTCTTGGGGCTCATTTGAATTTCTTTATTCTTCCCATGCTCCGATGTGGAGCATATTCAATATTCATGGCCGGCTGCCCCAGGACCTGCAGGCAAGAGTCACTGACACTGTGCAGGCCTCTTATTTGTACCACTATGACCCCAGAGTGCTTCTGACACTCACTGCCGGTGGACCCGGAATCTCCCTGTGCCTGCCGGCAACATGCAGGCAAGCAGCTGGGTCGCGCACATGCTCTCTTACTTACCTTGCACCAACGTGCAGCAATGCTTTCCTCTTTTCATGCCTGCGGGGAGCTTCCGCTACTCCGCTAGCTGGCGTGGGAAAGTGCCAGGTGGAGCGCTGAAGATGGATCGCTTTACTTTTCATTCTGCTCCGATACAAAACATATAAACATTCACTGCCTGCGGGGCCCGGATCTGCTTGAGTGCACAGCGGGCCTTCTCCCCAATTCCTTGCCACAGGGGGGAGGGGTGGGCCGCACATTCTCCATCCTCACTGGTTCCCACACAGAGCTTCGTGGGCTCCAGCATCAGCTTGCTCGTAGAGTGAGCAGGCTCCTTTATTCTTACACCACCAACGAACCGCCACACATGGAGCACAGCGCAGACCCCTCACAGGGCTTAGCAGACAGCCATACAGACGCAGCAGTTGCCCATGCTCCGCCATCTCACGGCAGCGGGTGCCGCTGTCATACAGTACGGTGTACGGGGTCCCAAAACTCTTCATCACCAATGTTGTGTCTGGACCCGCAAGGCACCATGGTCCGTTGCTCATCAGTGCTTGGGGCAACCAGCCGACACACAAGCAGCCCATAGTCATACAGACACATCCATGGCCTGTTGGCATCCAGGCCAACGCAGCCAAAGTTGCCCAGCAGGGGCAGCGGCACACCATTGCAGAGTTACCCAGCAGGGGCTCTGCTACATATGGGAGACATCAGGGACAGTGTTGCCCAGCAGGGCTACTGTCCTGCTATGCAGGCACCCGCATCACGCTGCAAGGAACGACACAGCAGGCAGAAGGCAGTCGTGACTGGGGAGCGGGAAACTGCCCGTCCCTTTTATTGGTTTAGTCACATGGTGCCCAGACAAGTGACACCAGCACGAGCCCTTAGCAGGGACTCGTTATTACTTAAAGGGGAACCACACCACACACATTAATTAGAACACATTAAATATGTCTTAAAATTTCCCTATTTTGCAATTGAAGAAATAGCGATTTAATTCATTTGAAAATGTCATGTTACAATAAGAATATTTTCCTTATTTGTTAGAAAATAAAAGCATCCTCTGTCAACAAAAATCTTAATTTGACCTAACTGCTATAGTATTTGAAGGTAATGCCAAATTCAGTTGTACGGTTGCATCAGCCTCACAGGGATGAAGGGAGCAGGAAACCAGTAAAGGAGCCGAAGCACTAGTTAGACTTACCTAATCATGAAATGCCTCCCTGGTGCATGCTGCATGCACAAGTGTAAGACTTGCCCTGCAGCTGAGCAGCGAGGGGGTGGGGCAGAAAAAGCCCAGACAGACAGAGGCCCGGTCTCTAATCAGGCATCTTCACAAGACCCTCAGCTGGGAAGAGGTCTCTGAGCACTTCTGCAGCAAAAGGTACAGACGCAGCGCAACTATACAACGCATGCACCCACTTATTCACGCATGCGCAGGAAAGACAGACTCAAAGAAGCAAGAGAGTAATTAGTCCTCAGAGCATGCTCTTTGAAAAGATCGCGTCAATAAAGCATGCGCAATAAATACACAATCAATGAAGCATGCGGAATGGAGACACCCTTTACTCGAGCATGCGCAAGGAAGACACTCATTGCTGGAGCATGCGCAGAATAGACACCAATCGAATGAGCATGCGCAGAGAAGGGAGTAATTACTAGAACAGGCACAAAGAGACGTGTTATTGGAGCATGCGCACGAAAGGCATTGCTGGAGCATGCGCACAAGAAAGACACTATCATGGGGCCTTATCGGGGAAGCACCAAAAATCAATACTTCATGCTCGGATTAAGCTTGTTTAATGGAGCATGCGCAAGAAGGAGATGGAATTGAAGCACATAAAAAATACCCATCAGTAGAGCATGCGCAGATGAGAAACCTCCTGGTCCTGGTGAAGCCCTGCTGCAGCCCTGCTGCAGTCCCGTCTCCAAAGAAGAGTGTGGAGTCTCCGGGTTTTCCGGCCATTCCTGCATGGTATGTTCAGGAGGTTCCTGTGGATGAAGGCGGCCGAATCGCCTGTTAGGGAGAATTCTCATTCTATGGCTAATTTCCCTTACATAGTGAGTCCCTCAGCAGCTTTGCTGGAATTCTGGAGTTATTTCTTTCCACTTGGTAGGAGTGTGAGCTTTTCCCCCAATCTTACACCTATTTTGCTATGTGTCTTTTACCTGTTTTTTAAGATTGTGAGCTCTGGAGTACACCACTTCAGTAGCCCCCTTCTTTGTGTGTGTCACACCGCACCTTCTGTGCAGTGACACAGGGTTGTCGTTCAGACTCCCACCGACTCCATTTATGAGACGACTACTGTCCCCCAGAAAAGGGTAAAGTTACCATTAACTTTAAAATTAAACCACAGATCCAGTACACACCATCTTACATGGAGTGCTGGAAGGGTTAACTCTTAACTGTTTTTATCTGTTCCTCCTAGAGCATTGTTTCGCTCTTTTAACATTTAGACATGGCTGGTGGCAGTGGTATCTACCCTAAATTTCTACCACGGTTATCATATATAACCGTGGTAATATTGTAGGCTATTGTGTTAGCCTCAAACTTAAACCCGCTCAAACAAATCCTTTTTTGTTTGGCTCCGGTGCGGTTTATTCACAATTTCTTTTTGTTAAACTCCTTCTTGTGTTTTTCTTTGTTAACTGTCTTTTGGCGGGCTTCTACCTAGAAGCCTTCCTCAAGGCACCTGGGTGTCTAGGTGGGATGAATGTGAGGGAGGGGTGTAGTCACCCCCTGCACAGGGTATTCTAGGAAACCCAAGTCGCACTTTGTCATGATTGGGCAAGGTGGCTGTCTGGGCTGAACAACCCCCCTGCTGGGCGATTGACAGCCAGGCTGTGTGAATGGGTTTTTTTCTTATAAAAGGCAGGTCTCTTGGGCTGGAAGTCAGAGAGTCGCCACTGGAACTACAAGGAACTGACGAGAAGTGGAGGAGAGGTTGACTGCTGCAACTACCCCGAACCGGTGAAGCCCTGCTGCAGTCCTGAGCTATCTATCCTTCAACGACTAAGAGGAGATCCAGTCCGGAGTCTTCTTCCCTTGAGCCTGGTGGGGATAACCAGCTCATCTTCTTCAGCCAGAGGTCGCCTTCGTGGTTGAAATCGCTGCACACTGCTGTACTGGTCCGGATAGCCACCTGAAGAACCTCTCCTGTTTTTAAGGAGCGCACCTTTTATTCGTTGTCGCTGCTGCCGGCCTCATCCCTGTGTGGTCCGGACCCCCTCATCGTCCTTCTTCGTGCTGAAGCTGCAGGAAAACGTGGGTCTGCGGGAAACCAACAGCAACAACTGCCGTGGCACCAGCTTCGTTCTTTGAGAAAGGTACTGTGTCCTGTTTGAGGAATTTTGGGTGAAATCCCCATTTCTCTACTTTAAGGCATGTCCTTACTTTTCCCTCCTTCTTATAACTTTTGCTTCCGAACATTGACAATATCAAAGTACTCTTGGCAACGTTGAATCTCGAACTGTCCGACTGTGTGATCCTCGACAACAGGCACCCTGTGTCATTTGACTTTGGCTCCGGCCCTTTGACTCTTGAATTCCTGTCTATGTGTGTTCTTCGATTCTGTCTGCCTAACCAACATATTGCCTGTGATTTTTTCCCCCCAACTCGCTCTGGGTATCTCGGGTGCTAAGTGTGTTTTTACCCCGGTAGCATTTCTTGCAGCGGATAGGCGTTTATCTAGTAGACCGAACTGTCAAAAAGTGATCGCAATTGTATTCACGGTAACGTGTTCTGTTTCGTAACACCGGCCCATTCAAACACAGGATACTTACCTCGAATAATACTGTACAAAGTGAATTGGTTAGTTGTAGTATATTTTACGTGTGGTTTTTGAATTAATAGAAGTGTCATGTTGATAACAAATGGTTTAAAAATAAATGTACTTATATTTTTTACCTGAAACCCTGAGTCAGTGTTTGCTTGAGTCACAGTAATTGTGGTCCCTTTGTGTAATCTCTGCTACTGCTCATATACTCTTGAGATAAGCATGGCTGCTCCGCTATTGCTACCACTTTAACATAGTAGTACAGGCTTGTACCAAAGGTAAAACTTGTGTTGCCACCTCTAGTCTTAATTGTGTGTAGTGGTCCCTAAGGGCACTGCACAGGATTCTGCCTAACATAGCCCCACCCTGGAGGGAGCAGGTCTAGGTAATCAGTCAGGCAAAGAAAGTGTTGGCTTACAAAAGGTCTGCTCTGTGCCAGCTACCCTCATTAGTACTGGACTGGGACAAGGAAGATGAACACAAGGAGGTAATGCCATGATTACTTACCCGTAATCCTCATTACAGCAAGTCCAAGTCTGCCTCTTCCCAGGCACCTTCCCTGGCATCATGACTGAACTAAGATTGGGTTTAGTATGATCAGGAAGTGCCCACAGCAGATGGCCACTAAATGGACCCCCTTGGACGAGGTGGTGCTAGGCATACAGTCAAGAAAAGAAAGTTGTAGCTTGTAAAGGGCCTGCCCCAGCCCGTGACCCTCATTAGTACTGGACTCGGAAGAAGAAGACTTGGACCTCAAGTAACGAAGATTACCAGTAAGTATTTTGCGCCAATGCCACATATCTTGAAGCTTTACCGTACAGAATAGGCAAGCACTGGCAGTAGCATTGCAAGGGGCTGCACTTTAAAGCACTCTGCATGGCACCTTTGTTTTTTATGCCCCAGATTTCCTCGTGAAAGACCCACTTCGGGGTTGCAGCATCACTCTGACACCGAATGTCTGGTGCCCTCAGAAAACATGCTGAGTTAGAGGTGTGGGGAATGTCTTTTTGGCATGGTGGCAAGAGTTTTCTGGTTTATAGAAGACAGCAGGGCAGACCCATATCTTGCTCTGCTAATAGAGACCCTGCCCATGATGGGCAGAATTCCCAGCAGGCCACTGAACACAGCATCTGAGCCTGTAAGAGTGTGGAATGAGGCATCTCTCAGCCTGCCAGCCAGCATACTGAGCAAGGTTATGTGGGTGACTGTGTCCTCACATTTCAAACAGCCTTTCTCTGAACCAACCTGCCCCTTCCCCACATCTGCCAGCTCAAAATGGATTGTTTTACTGTACAAGGGATGTAAAATATTGGAGAGAGAGAGAGACAGACAGAGAGAGAGAGAGAGAGACAGAGAGAGAGAGAGAGAGAGAGAGAGAGAGAGAGAAAGAAAGAAGGTGTTGGGGGGGGGGGGGTGATTACAGTAGCATGCAGTGTGAGCTAGTGCAATGAGACCGGCTTTTCTGCCTTGTAAAGCCTACCCCCTACTCTGACTAATTATATCGCTTTAAGTTCTCCTACCACTGTGTGCAATTTTTATTTCTTTTTTTAAAATGTATTTGCTTACCCAAGTTAGCCCTAAATAAAATACAAGTACCTTAAACAGCTTTTAAATATACCATATAAAATTCATCATATCTGTATAACATCATCATGTCTGTACTTACATTTACAAAACCTCATAAAAAAACTTCCCAATGTAGAAATAAAGACCTAAACATACTTATAAAAGATTATCCAAATGAAAATCAAGTATACATTTCAAACCAAGACTTACTTTTGATAAAACTCTTCATCAGCCATGTAGTACCTAAAGGGTTAGAAAGGCAATCATCAGGGAAGTTTCAGGGCCACTGACGGGCTGGTCCTAAAGTTCTTCAGTTGCTAACCATGACTCATCATGAACAAATCTACTGAAAGGGAGACTCCTTGTATTCTGAAGTGCTGAACATTCCAATAACATGTGCTCCCTGTAGTAATATCCTTTTCATGGTACCGGGAGCATGCATTAATGGCTGAGGTCTTATCAGTACAGATAAAAGCAACCTCTCCCATTGGGATTACGTTCAGCCTGAATCTGAGAATTTGCATCCGCCTAGACGGATTTGGAAATGTAGTCTGATATTTCAGTAGGACCCCTAATGGTTTATCCCACCGAGTCAGGCTATTATATAGAGCATATGTTCTCATTCTAGTGATTGTGTTAATCTAGTCCACTTCAAATAAAGTACTTTTAGCCTCAAACAGAATTAGCACACAGTATAGATTCAGCATATATGCAGAAACAGTTGATAGGGTTAGCCTGTTTTTTAATTCTAATGTCAGAGCGTAAATTAGAGAGTGGTGACCCATTAGGGGGAGCTAATGGTTTTCTATAAAATGATAGAATCTTCCAATGGTACCAACCTCTGAGTGGCACTAGCTCCAGCTCAAATCGCAAACCTGCAATGGGAATACAGGTGCGTAAACCGAGCGCTTTCTTCCAAAAAATGTAATCTAGGAAGTTCCAGTAAATTCACTTCGTGTCCATACAGTAAAGATGGTATGATTTTAAGTTTATAATATTCAAGTAATTGAGAGATGATAAAGCACCAATATCTTTTGCTAATCCATTTAAGCTGGGAAGCATTTTGAATAGCCATATTTTTCAGCCAATTCACAGGACGAGTTTATTAGGGTGCAAATCAACCTTGAGCCCTAAATATCTGGTCTCATCCATAGGGACAACTATAGAATCTTCAAGCGTCCAAGTAAAAGCATAAGGCTTTCTATTACTCCTAGTCGAATGATGTTGGTCTTTCTACTGTCATAATAAGTTCACTATCGCAAGCATATTCAATAGTGGCGTTAATCAGACGCTAATGTCCTATCTCTGTTTTGTCCAACAGAATAACTTCATCAGCGTATGACATCCAGTTTGCGACTAAGTCACCAATTTGTGTATGTGCGAAGGCCACAGATTCCAAGAATAGCTCCAGGTCCCATAGGTAAAGATTGGATAGGGAGGGAGCCAAAACGCAAACCTGGGGAAGACACCGATGGTTCACCAGGGATCCCGTCAGGCTACCCTGCCCATTCAACCTCACCGGCATTAATGTATTCTCCCAACTTTTTATGAAAATTGTTAGTAGATAATCAGGCGTGCTTGATTGATGGTGTTGAATGGCTGTGAGAAATTGATAGCAGCAAAGGTAATGGGAGTTCCCACAATACTGCATGCTTTCTCTTGGAGATAATTAGGCAGATAGAAGTTTTTTGAAGGTGCTCATTACCTTGTGAAACCCCATTTGCATTTTACTGTGGCAAATATTTAGCTATCGGTCGCAAGTAAGGTAATAGGGCGATAACTAGCCAGATCAGATTTGTCGCCTTTTTTATATACTGTAGTGACTACTGCAGAGTCCAAGGTAGAGGTAGTATTTTGGTCACCAGAATATTCATGAAAAGCACAGTGAGGACATCCGTCCATAATACTAAATCAGTCTGCAATGTGCTATTGCACAGTCCACTAAAGGCAGGAGCTGCCGAGTTGGAAGTGGAAGCTTTCTTAATTAATAACTCAATCTCTAGGGTTTTGAAGACAAGCAACCATGGACAGTCTGCATAGACTACTGGGGGAGTCTGAGCTGGCGGGCTATACTGTTTCCTGATGTGATTAGCCCATGCTTCTCCACATAAAGCATTGGTTTGAAGATTCTCCTAATTGTAATTCTATCCTTAATCAAGGACCAAAGGTTTCAGGAGTTATTAGTCGTGATTATACCTAGCTTCAGCCTGCCATCTTTTTTCCTGTGTTCAAATGTATGCGTTCAGAGCCAATTTTTATATAATCCTTTGACCGGGAAATATGATTTCTCGTGAAGACATTTGTGAAGATTTTGAGTTGATTGTAAATTGGACCAAATCAGTCTGTGCATCGTCAACAAAAAAACACTCTCTCAGTAACCTTAGTGGATAGAAGCGGAAGGCACAGAATTTAATGCAGAAGACACAGGACATTCTGTTTATTTAAGATCACCTCTTGATTGGATCAATAGATATTTTTATGGTGTGGCCTGCTGTAGAAAGGCTTCATACGATTTGTCGGTGAGAGTTACAGGCTTGTCATTAGTGTATTTAATGGTAGTTGAACATAGGTTCCTGAACGTCTACTGCCGTAAATGGCATGTTATGGCTATCTGTATACAGAGGCCCTGAGAGAGCAAATGCTAGAATTCTGGTTAGAATTCTGGTTGGTTAAGTTACTTGTACCAAGATGAGTAGCTGCCATATCGACAGCCCGGTGGGCGTTAAAAATCTGGAACTCTGATACAGAGTAAAGCCACTTTATTTAAACTTGATGACGAGGGCAAACATAGATCTATTATGCTTTTTGAAGACTCACCCACCACGGTAAGCTTTTCCAAAAGGGACAATTTTTCAAGTGTTTCAGGACCCGTCAGAACAGACAGGGGGCTTATAATCTGTGGAAAACTCTAAATGTAATGTTGCTAACAGAGAGGCACCTAGATTCCTCTGTCATTCTTTCATTGCACACTGAAAATGCAGTTGATAGCGTCAGTCTGGCCTTCCTGCAGGAGGTGTTGCTAAAATGTAGGTTTGGGATATACCATGGATGGATGAAATGGATAAGAACGTTATACTCAACACCAATGGTGAGGACAATGGCGAATGGGGTCTGATTGGATATAATACACACAGAAAGGGGAACCCGACAGTGACGCCCTCTCTCGCCACTGCTATACACACTCGTGTTGGAGCCACTGGAGACCAAAGTTCAGCAGCAAGAGGAAATCGGGTGGTATAAAGGTTGGTGGGAGGGAATATAAACTGGTGCTCTTTGCAGACGACATTATGGGGAGATAAGGGCCTATGGCAGCACTCAGGCATCAAGATAAACTATAAAAAATCCCTGGCTATGCCACTGGGAAGCACAACACCGGAAGTCATGTGGGTCATCACTGAAAGGGATTTATACTGGAGGAACAGCTTCTCCTATACCTGTGGGTTAATCTACCTGGGGACATACAGAATCTCTTCTCACAGAAGAATCCAGAACTATTGGCTGGGGTTCCGGTGGATTTGAAGAAGTGGGCCAAGTTAACATTCTCCTGGCTGGCTCGTGTAAACATCCTTAGGATGAACGTATTGCACACATTCCTCGACCTCTTCTAGATGCTACCTGTAATGATCCCAAAAGATTTATTATGTTCCGTAAAGAGGGAGATGCTGCGATTCTATTTAGAAATACTAAACCCTGGGTTACTTATGCCACGCTGGTGCTGCCCAAAATCCTAGGAGGAGTGGAGTTCCCTAACATATAAGTGTCCTGCTTCCAGGGATGCTACGAAGCGGGGTTGCAAATGTGGGGAAGATGTGGGTGTGGGATCAGTTTCTTTGCCTACAAGAGCTAGAGGAACTGCTACAAATAGTCCCCCTCTCAATGGGGCATCACAAGTTTGGCAGTAGCCCTTAAACGCAGTGGTAACGCTATTACCGCTGCTTTTAAGGGTCCGCCCAATCTCAAGTTTGGCTGCATTTACCCAAAAATCCCCCATTGGGTCCAATGGAGAGTGGGGAATTACAGTTACTGCCAAACCCTTGACTGGGTGGCGGTAACGCTATTAGCGTGGGCATTATCCCAGCGGGAATACTGCTGGGATACCCCCCCAACTCGTGCTGAGGCCCTCATTGTTTTGCTATATTCAGCTTAAAGGGACACTGACGAATGGGAAATGGGGCATGAAACCCATAAGCGAAACAAATCTTGACATCTCTTAGAGGAGACAATGGAACAATATTCAGGCTGTATTCCTAGCTGAACTACTCAATGTACTAAAAGCAAGGGGCCAGTGGGAAGAGGACCTGGGGTTAGAGGTGGATGGTGTTAGGGAGAATTCTCCAGAATGGCTAATTTCCCTTACCTACTGAGTCCCTCAACAGCTTTGCTGGATATCTAGGGTTTATGTATTTTCACCTGGTAAGAGTGTGACAGAGAAGACCTAACATGAATCGTCTTCCCCTGAGCTGGTGGGACCAACGAGTAGCCCAAGTAAGAGTGTGAGCCTTTTTTTCCCACTCTTACATGTGTTTTGCTGTGTGTGTTTAACATTTTTCTGTTCATAGACTGTGGAGCCTCACCTACTCCACATGCATCATGTGTTTACTGTGTGTTACACAGCACCTTCAGTGCAGTGACACAGGGTTGTCTTTTAGACTTCCCAACTCAGACTCCATTTTCTGGGACTGACTACTGTCTCCCAGAACATGTAAAGTTGCCATTGACTTTATTAGTCTCTTTTAAATCCACAGGCCCAGTGCAAATTATCTTACGTAGAGTACTGGAAAGGGTTAATACTTCTCCCTTTTTGTCTGTTTCTCTAGGAGCATTGTTTTGCTCCCTTTCATCAAGACTTGGCTGGTAGCAGTGGTAACTACCCTAATTTTGCTACTCCGGTTATCTTAAATAACCTTGGTATTGCTTTAGGCTATCTTGGTAGCCTCAAACCTAAACCTGCTAGACCATATACATTGTTATACGGTTGCGGCTGGGTTTATTCACCATTTCTTTTTGAACATGTCTTTCTCATTTTATACTCTACGTGCCAAACCAGGTTTGGCTCCTTTGTTCACCGTCTCTTCGCATGCTGGGCAGGCAGGATGTGAGGAAGGGGCTTTAAGACCCCTGCCATGGGTTCTCTTGGTAACCCAAGCCGCACTCCTGTTTGATTGGCTAGGCGGCGGGACAGCCACCCTGCTGTGTGATTGACAGCCAGGCTGTGTAAATGGGGAAAAACTGCATAAAAAGCAGGTCTCTGGGTCTGGAAAGGAAGAGTTGCCATTGTAATGAAAGAACCGATGAGGAGCTGACAGAAGAGGACCCCTACAACGTCTGACCACCCGGTGAACCCCTGCTGCAGGTCCGAATATTCAAGCTCCAACGACAGAGAAGATCTACCAGGAATCTTCTTCCCCTGAGCTGGTGGGAACAACCAGTTCGCCCAAACTTCAAGCCAGGACTCCCTCCTCTGGTCGAATTTGCTGTACCGAGCTACAGTGAACCGGATAGCCAGGACGGTCGGACCCTGCATGGGTTTTAAGGAGCGCACCTTTTATTATTTGCTTTGCTCTGCTGCTGGTTTCTTCCCTGGGCAGTGCAGGACCCGCCAGTCTTCCTACTTCATGTCAGTCCGACAGGAACCGTGAGCCTGCAGGACCTGCCAGGAACGTCCGCCTCAGCTACAGCTTCTTCTCCATTTAAAGGTAAGGTGAAAATCCGGTTGTTCGTTTCGTCCAGCCACGGTGAAGGTGGGTGAAACCTTTTGCCAATCTGAGGGCATTTCCTTCTCTACTCTTTAAACTAACTTTTCTGCCGACCAACTTCGTCCGGAATTCTTGGCAAACACTTAACCGCGAACTACCCTGAACTGTGTGATCTTGAGCAAAAGACTTTTGTCCTATTGACTTTGGCCCTAAGCCTTTTTGATTTGATTCCATAACTGTAGTTCCTCTTTCTAGATTGCCCTGCTTACTTAACTGTTCGTGCTGCTCAATCTTTACCTAACTTTGTCTTACCCTCCCTTTTAAAATTTTTGGAGTGCCATTTTGCTCTTACTTCATTTTGAGTTTAACTTGTCCAAAATCTATTGGGAGTGGTGTGGTGTATTAAGACTGTGATTTTTCAACTGCTTTACTTTAGTGAGATGTTATACAACTGATGTGTAAATAAATGTATATTCTTTTACTCAGAAACCTTGAGTCAGTGTTTGCCTGAATCATAGTAATTGCTGTCCTTTGTGTAACTATTGATACTGCTCACTTGCTCTTAAAATAAGTGTGGCTGCTCAGCCATCGCTACCACTTTTACTGTGTAGTACAGTCTTGTACCAAAGGTGAATTTGTACTGTCACTTGTGGTCTTAATTGTGTGTGGTGTTCCCAAAGGGTACTGCATATAATTCTGCCTAACAGATGGCAATGAATGGGCCCCCATGTATTAGGGGGTAGCCAAAGCTTACATAGCCACACAATATAGGCAACATGCATTTAAACTACTACACGCTGGCAATACCCTCCAGCTAGACTAGCTCCCAGAGACCAGTTAGCTCTGCTGCAGGGGATGTGGAAAGGACAGTATAAACTGGCACATGTGGTGGGCCTGTGGGTGTGTCAGATTGTATTGGGATGAGATGATGTCCTGGATTAAAGAGGTGGATGGCATTGAGAGAGATATGGACCCTCTGTTGATATTGTTTGGGCTGGAAAATAGAGATGGTGTGTTCGAGAGGCCTGGCCATACACAATCTGTTATTAGCAGGAAAGATCATCTTGTTAAAGGGTGGAAGAATGAGAGATTGCCCACCAGGAAAGAATGGGTGAATGTGATGCGATAGATCTTTATGATGGGAAAACTGACATCACACAAAGGGCCTCATTACAACTTTGCTGGGCCAGACAAACATTCCGAAACAAATACTTATAATTCTGGCACCAACATTTTTTCTGGACTGACAAAGCACAAGTCTGCCGGTGGGGCCCACAGATCTCCCGGCAGGCCTGATCTGCTGGTAGATCAGGCCCCTGCTGGCAGATAAATGCCTGAATCACTGGTACCGGTGATGCTGCTGCCAGTGATTCAGTAAATCCCATCCCATGGAGTCCGGTTGGACTCCTTGGGAATGTGAACTTACTGTCACTCTACTACCTTTAATATCCGACTTATATCGGGATATCGGCAGTGCAGACGGTAGGCCAGGGTGGCAGGTATCCCCCAAATATTACTGGTGGGATACCTGCATCCCTTTAATGAGCCTAGAAACCTTAACAGCAAATGGTTGCTATTTATATCAAGACATATGAGCAGGGACTGTACGGAGATAGATGGGTAGAGTAAACTGGGTGGTCCAGGTGCTAGAGACATGGTCAGGAAGGACAGGAAATTAGCCTAGATAATTCCGGCTACTCAGATTGCGCCTTGGGTTACCATCCAACTCCCAGAGTTTGTAAAAGTGATGGAATCCATTTCTAGTCGTAGTCCCAGGTTGAAACCAAGAAAAGGCCTAAGAGAAAGAAAAAATCCCCAAAATCTAAGGATATAAGGGGCTAGTTTCCCTCTAATATGTTGCAAACACGATAAGATGCTTCTGAATTTGACCTGGTGATTCTGGGGAATGACCAGACTATAGGGAGGAAATGCAGGTCTCTTTTGGATGATCTAATTGTTGAACTGTTTGAAGAGGTGTCTGGTACTGGTTTGAGGGATGACGGGAAGCACATGAAAGAGGAGCTTTGGTGCATAAACACCTTTAGTATTAGGTTTGATTCTTGACTGTATTTAAAGGTGCTCCCTCCTTGTCGGTTCTCTCTTCATCGGATTTGAAATTGATTGAATTTCAGAAGCCGGGTGTCTCAGCAGATGGACAGTGCACTTGAACTCGCGGCTTGCTTGAGGGACAGTGTGCTCCGCTCATGAATCTTTATTTCAAAGAGGATACTATACTTATATGTCTGGTTGTACGAAGAAATTCCCAACACTGTTGGGATAAAGAAGAAGAGAGGAGTAATCCCACTTCTAGATTTTTCAACATGATTTGTAAAATTGACGCTGAAGGACGCAGACTGGTCTCTCAGCCAACAGATATACTGGTGACTGGTTATATCGCAATGCCACTTTGTCATCCCAAATCGGCATCCGTCCAGGATGTTAATTTTGAAACATTATCCCTTTTATTTTGGCACACGCAAGGCTTTGATAGTTTTTTAAATACCTAAATTATAGAGCATTTTGAAGAGTTTGATCTTTTATACCTAATAGAAATATGGCTTCTAGAGATTCCTATTATTGACGGTTTCAAATCCATAATAAAGAAAGATAAAAAGGGCTAGAGGGTCGAGACCTTAAGGAGGGCTATTGATACTATAATGAATAATCTGGGTGTGGATTTGGAATGTTTGAAAACTAACTCAGATTTCACTCTGGTCGCAAAACTGAGTAATCAATCAGGGAGCAGAGAGAATATCATGTATTGAATAATACAGGCACGGAAAGTGAAGATCATAACACATCTGACCTCAATAAGATTTTACTGAAATGGGTTTCAACCTACATGCTACCGTTGGTTATCTGTGCAGGAGATTTCAATAGTTTTTGCCCCGACATAGTCTGTGCAACTGAAGATCTAAGTAGCATCCGCAGTTCCAGTCAACTGATCCCGGTGGCATCACTCAACAAGAGGGAGGCCAGGGGCCACCCAAGGGCAAAGTTCCGGTGTAAATGGAACCTTATCAAAATAAATGGAAATGGGCATGTGATTGCCCTAGCCAACCTACTTGGTTTGGTCCAATGTCTAGTTCAACCATTGACTTCATGTTTGTCTCTAATCCCTCCCTAAGCAGTATTACTTCTTTCACGATTCCAACAAGCACTAATAGTGACCATGCGATGTTGCCAATACAAATTAGTGTCAACTCTGGGTTTACTAGACTGTGTTGTTCAACATGTAAAAATAGTGTGGTTAATAATACTGAGAGCAGGCAGACTTAGACGTTTAAAAACACGAGAGGTTTAAATCATAAATTGGAGAAGTTGGTCGGTCAGCAATAGAGAGATTTGATAGATGTCCCCCTTAAATCCTTCTCTGATACACTCATTCATTGGCAACTGCACCCTTTTATTCTTAGGGCTGGAAGAAGCACCGTTCACCACTGTACATAAACATGTGTTTACTGGTAAGAAATCGTAAAATTGAAATGCGCTCGGAACTGAGGACGATGACTTGGGATAAGACACTGCGCATAAAGGCACTGCAGTGGATGGAACAAAAATATAAAAACTGGCAGGAATTGCATGAAATACAAAACAACATGCAAGTTATCCAAAAGATGATACAATTATTAATTCATAATGATGATAGGGGAATCTGGTGAGCATTGAATGGACATGAAAAAATTCAGATGACCAGTCAAGCCAATTGTAATTGACATTCTGCCTGGTTGCTGCTCTTTTGTATAATCTCAATATCAAAAAATTTGGTGAACTGGCTTATGCACCAATTGCGATGACCTCAGTCTCTTGGGTAATACATTTTGATTTAGAGGACAGGGAGTTAGCTTTAACGAGACAAACAAAGTCAAGGGCATATGGTCCCGATGGTGTTCCCATTATGGTCGTAAAAGAAAACAAAAACCTGTGGGCAGATATCTTGCTAACATTGTTAACACATAGTGCACAAGATTTACCCATCCGGAATCCTGACATAGGGCAATCATTTTACCTATTCTCAAATAGGGGGGACAGAATGCCACCCTCAAGCTATAGACAAATATCTCTAATAGACACCGCTAGCAAGGCACTAGCAGGTTGTGTTTTAAAATATTTGACCAACTGGATTTAAAGTACAAAGAGACTGAGCATTTATCAAACCGGATTCTGTAGGGGTATGGGGACAGGACTGCATGGCCTAGTATATACCTTATGACAACTAAAAGCACACAGAGCTTTGGGCCAGCCCCTCTATTCGGCCAGTCTGGACATGTCTGCTGCAGTTTATTGTAGCTGGTCAAGTGGCACAGTGAGTAGAGCGCTTGCTTTGACATCCATGCAGAACTTGCTACCGTAGGTTCAAATCCTGGCAGGGCCAAACTCAGCCTTGTCATCCTTCCGAGGTCGATAAATGAGCACCACACACTGTGGGTAATACGCAGCGCTCAGATACCTGAGGGTTCGTAGTGCTATATAAATGCGAAATTATTATTATTTTATTATTAAGGTCGACAAAGGTCATCTATGGCTAAAACTATCAAACTAGGGTTCTGGTGGCATGTTTAACTATGCGGCTGCTATTCCATACTGAGAAAAGCTGGAGAACTCAGAAGGGTGCTCTCTAGGGACGAACCGGTTGAATCAGGATTAAGACAGGTGTGTGCGTTAGCCCCTTCCCTATTCAAATTATACATCTCGACTCTTCAGGAAACACTTCGGAAATCCAATCTCTTTCCACCAAAGTTAGGACCACCTTGGATGGCTTATGTTGATGATGTGATCCTACTCGATTCCACCCCTATTGGGTTATAAATAAGTTTAGAATATGTGGGAAATAATGCAGGATATAGATTAGAGATCAACCCGAACAAGCCTCGTATTTTGGTTTTGAATAAA
The DNA here is from genome assembly GCF_040938575.1 of Ambystoma mexicanum. Lineage (NCBI taxonomy): Eukaryota > Metazoa > Chordata > Amphibia > Caudata > Ambystomatidae > Ambystoma > Ambystoma mexicanum. Next base: position 1,632,967,284 of record NC_090937.1, on the reverse strand, counting down.
GTATAAACATTTTATGTGGTTTGTAAATGGCAATATAATTGAAGATGTTGATCCCTTTGTATATGTGAGATTCGTCTTTGCTAATAACAATACACTGGGGTTTATTAGGGGAGCCTATCCAGGATTTAGTCCTTCATTACTCAAATGAAGATCATCTAGTCCAAGTTCTATTGTTACTCTTTGAGTCCCTTAGTAGAATTTTACAAACCTAAAGTGGCATTTGCTGTTGCCTATGAATTGGAGCTGTGAGAGGTCAAGAAGAGGTATTGGCTGAATGCACTTGAGGGAAAATCTGGCGTACAGTTTTGGGTCTCCTCTCCTCAGTTCCCACAGCGATTATACATTTATGGCTAGGGTTAAAGCCATGTCGGAATACATATAAATGGAACAAACTGATTCTCTACAGAAAGACCAAATATGAAGGGGGGATTTCTATTTACTTGTCTAGGGGAACTTTTCCGGTAAGGTGTTGACTACTCACTGAATGAGTTTTAGGGCGTGCATGAGATTTTTAGTTGAGGCTGGCATTGATTCAGAGTCTCACCCCTCATTGATACAGAAGAAGTTAAGAGATTGGGATTATACTAACAAATGAGAAAACCTCACACATTTGAAACTCTATGAAGAATATATGAATTCCTTTTAAGGAAGTGAGTAGCTGATGGCCTACGTTTACAAATCTCCTTCTCCAGAATGTGGTTCACCAGATTTAGACGCAATTGTCTCCATACTCTTAAAGTTGTTTGGACATGATAAGCACTACCTACTGAAAGGTGGACATGTAGAATTTGTGAGTCAGATCAATTGGAAACGCTTGGCCATTTGATCTTGGAATGTCCTCTATTACTACATAGAAGATTATCTTTCTCTGAAAGATTTATTAATTCGACTTTAGCTGTTATTCCACAATCTCCTTGTTGGAGATTGATGAGCATAAGCAGCTGCCCCTGATAATTGCACTAGTTGCATTTTTAAAGGGATATTCTCCCAATTAGGGGATATTCCCAGGTTAGCCGACCTTTTATTAAGTTTACAGGATTGACATTGCCCAGATCATGAATTAGGGTTCTGTAATTGCCACGGTTGCACTTTAACTATTTGATCAGCTCTGTGGCTATATTATGTTTGGTACTGAGCATATATTCCGGTACCTGCACATTCCCAGATGTAACAAAAACAGAGGACTTTTACTGCCTCATTATGAGTTTATTGTCCGAGAATTTAAAGAAATGTTCGGCCTCCTTCTTGTGTAGGAGACATGACTTCTCACCTCTTTTATTTATTGAGAAATCCTCATTGCATTTTTTATGCATCTGCAATATTAGATTAATGGGTATTACAATGGTTGATTTCTCTGATAATTTTGTTTTTAAGGATTTTGATAGTAACATGCTTTTAAGATTGATAACTTGTATCGTTCAAAGTGTGTATTAAGGCAATGTTAATTATTTGTTAAGCTACAATGTGCAGTATTTTAGTTCAAATTAAATTATTGTGTTTTGATAAATGTGTTTGGAATTGTGAAAGGTTTTAATTATAAACCATAAAGCAATTATAAAAAGAAATTATAAAAAAATAAAAAATAATAATTTAAAAACTGGTTTCAATGGTCATTTGTGGAGACATCCTTCAGCACCTGAAGTTCCAATGCCAACTCTCTACATTTTCCATTAAACCACCCATTTACTTTGGGCCAGACTTGTCAGTAGCATTGTTTATGAAAGGAATCGGAAATCTGAGCATCAGAACATATACAGATGAGAAACCACATCAGTGCAGTGAATGTGGCATCCATCTAGTATTCTCCTAGACCTCTCAGCTGCATTTGATGCAATTGTCTATTACATTATACTTAGTCTAAAGGATGCCAGCATCGGCACACAGCCTACTCCTTGTTACAGTCCTCGCAGGCTGATGGAAAATAAACAGCTTCATGCATCCTTTGCTAGAAAAGTTCCTGCTTACAGGATGTGGCACGCCCCAAGGTTCTGCCTTCTCCCCTAGCCTTAATATTTAAGGTACTGTCCCTGGCTAGGCTAATCTACTCCTGCTTCAGATTGTACCCCTGCAACCCTCAGATCCTTTTACACTAGTTTGTGAGCCTAACAGAGGCATAACTAAACTCTGATGGCTATCTGTTACCCATGAATGGAATCTCAGCGGGAAAAGCTAAACTCCGACTAACCTGCTTTTGGTAGTTGGGGGTCTCGGAAGAACTTGCACAGGTACCACTACTAGAAACCACATACGAGATCCTGCAGAGCTGCTTCTCCAGTCCTAAGTAGTGCTCTCCTGCCTCTCTGGCACTACTGATGGATCTTTTCATCCTGCAAGTATTCATCTTCTGGAATTAATGTCTTCATATCCCTGAGCCTCTTGAGGGTTTCCCTCCACCGTTTCTGCAGAAACTGCACTTTTAGGCACTTTCACCAAATGGGAACGTTCCAGCCAAAGACTGCCAATATTCACAATACTTGTACTTGAACTTTACCAGCCTGGACAGAAAAGTATTTAATCTTGCTTAAAACTTTTTGCTCACCTGATAGATTGTGGCGTCTTTTGTTTTATGTTGTTTAATTACCTTTGAGTTTATTGCTTTTTCTCTTTTTCCATTTCTGATATAAACATTATAATTTTATAGAATAATATAGTGTTCAGACATTCTCTTACTTGGTATTAATAAAACGTGTACTGATTCAGTGAACCACCCCACTACGCCTCCTGGGAGCTGGGGCTGGGCTGCACGGCCACGCCTACCACTTGGAGAACATGGTGCGCTTGAGGGAATCACTAAGTGTAGCCAAGTCAGTAAGATACGCCTCAGGTCCCTGGCCACAGGGCCTAAGGAGAACACCTCTAATGCTCCCTTCTGGATTTGTTTTGCACCCGCAGGTAATATTATCAATGGGGGTCAATGTAGGTGTGCCGGTAACCCGATATACTGGCAAACTGACCTACCTTTACTGGCGCATGATATCCTGGAATTTCTATGATATTACAGGTGCAGGAAACGCCGGTAATTCCTCCCCATGGTGTCCCATAGGACTCCATGGGTGGGGGGGGGAATGCTGGTATTACTGGTGCCGGCACCAATGGTAATTCCCCCGTTCTATGGTGTCCCATAGGACTTGTTAGGTAGAAACCTGTGCAGTTCCCTTAGGGACCACTGCAAAAGGCTTAAGACTACAGGTGTTGGCAGTAAACCCAATTGGTAGCAGTCTGTACCACCCAGATTTACCTCGTAGCTGTGGCTGAGCAGCCAGACTTCTCTCAAGAAGAGTTAGACAGTATATAGAGTATACAAGATAGGTACCAAAATACAGTAGCACAAGCAAACACTCACCAGAGCTTTGGTATCAAGTATATAATTATTTATTTAAAGACACACTTAGAAATAATCTACCACTATTATTGTAAGCAAGTTCAAAAACAAAGTCACTATTAATATATATACATCCCTTATTCCTTATTAGACAAGTCGTAGTTACACCACTTATTTCCAGACAGAGGTGAGCGCTTAACGAAAGATGGCACTTCAATAAGTTAAGAAAAAGGGAAGGAAAAGGCAGAAATTAGGAACAGCATACAACACAATACTTTAGAAGCACTCAGCAAGGCAGGAAAGTCAAAGTCTACTTGTGAGCAAAAAGTTCAGAGGCCAGGCTCCCTCTTGGAGAGAGTAGAACAGCAATGCGCCCAAGATCACAGAGTTAAAAAAGGCTTGGAAAGTATTGCAGAGAGTTTAAAAAGGAATCAGTTCAGCTCAGAAAAGTTCAGTTAGCCAGCCTAGGGCCAACCCAAATGGTAAGATGAGAATTTACGAGACACCCCACACAGACCGTTGCAACGGAGGCCAGGCGGACACAGTACCTTGAAAGTGGAGAGAATCCTCCAGCGGGAGTTGTTGTTCCTGGCAGTGGATGCAAGTTGCAGCATCGTCCAGAGGAAGAGAAGATCTCGACGTGGAGGAAAGCTGAAGGTCGTTGCACTGCCAGGGAAGAAACCAGCCGCGGAGTTCTCTGGTTAAAAGGTACTACCCTTTTATTTGCGGTAGTGGAAAATGTGGTATCCCGGTTGCCGGGGTGCTTGGCACAGGCAAGGCGGCCACGAGATGATCCGGGAAGGCGAAAAGGCGGGCAAACTGGTTATCCCCACCAGTCAAAGGAAGAAGACTCTTCGAGGTGAAGATCTCCTCTGTCGTTGGAAGAAGTGGTGAGTCGGTTCAGTAGGGCTCCACTGGCGGTGTTGTCGTTGCAGGTCGTCTCAGCTTCTCCCTCTTCGGATTCTTTGGTCCTGTGGCGACGTCTGAAGTCCCAGTCCCCAAAGCCCTGCTTTTATGCAGAAAACCCCCATTCATCAGTCCTAGCTGTCACTCAAACATGCTAAGTGGTGAGCCGGGCGGCTCACCACTGGGCCAATCACACAAGAGTGCGACTTGAGTTGCCGAGACAACTCAGTCTAGGGTGCCTAAACTCCCCTCCCACACATCCTGTAGACCCAGACAGAGTGGCACCACTTTTGGAGGCTTCTGTGGAGAAGCCCACCAAAAAGTGGAAGAAAGGGCTCGACTTGGGTTGGAGTTACAGAGGCGAACACAAACGGCATTTTAAACCCAAGTCCTGGCGAAAAGACCCAACCGGGGAATAAATATTAAATAAATAACCCGGCGGTATCTTTAACATTGCACCAAAAAGTGGTGCGTTTAAAATGAATGGGAAAATCCCATAGTAAATATTCTTAAGGAATATTTCGCGTGGTAACCACTGCCACCAGCCAGAAACTCGACGAGGGGGGACTGTGCAGTCCCCCCTCGAAAAACATACCCAGGGGCAATCTAATTACCCCTACCAGTACTTCCACACTATGATGGTTTGTACTGGTTCTGTTCCCAATTTAAGACTAGTAAAGTCAATGGTGACTTTACATGCCATGGGAGACAGTAGTCAGTCCCAGGGTATGGAGTCTATGTTTGGGGGTCACTATGACACCCCTGTGTTACTGCACTGAGGGTGCTGTGTAACACACTTACCAAAAACCACATGAAACCCTATGGAGTAAAAGACCCCATAGCCCATACAACGCATCACAAAGTCAAAGGATATCTCAAATCATGTCTAAGAGTGTGAGAAAAAGAGTCTCACTCTTAGCAGGAGAAAGAAGAAAAAAAATCCAGCAAAGCTGCTGGGGGACTCAGTAGGTTTGGGGAAATTAGCCTTAACAGAGAATTCTCCCTAACGCTCGCACCCCCCAGACTAAGGGACAGGAGGATTTAATCCACTCCTGGATGAATCTCATACCTCTAGTCGATGACATACATCCTAGAGAGACCATCAGCATTTTGGTGGTGACACCCTGACCTGCGCTCAATGGTGAAATCAAACCCTTGCAGGCAGATTGACCACCTCAGTAGTTTTGGGTTTTCCCCCTTCATTGGCATCAACCATCTCAAGGGTTGGTGGTCCGTCTGAATGACAAAAGTAGAACCATGGCCTAAACTTCTTCAGTGCCCACATAATAACAAAACATTCTCTTTCAATTGTTGCCCACCTTGTTTTAGGATCCTTCAGCTTTCTGCTAATGAAGCAAATGGGGTGCTCCCTACCTTTCTCATCCAGTTAGCTAAGGACTGCACCTATACCTACATTAGAAGCATCTGTCTGCACAATGAAAGTTTGGTGATAGTCAGGAGCTCTCAATACTGGTGCATGGCATAGAGCTTTCTTCAGGTTTTCAAAGGCCTGATTGCACTCCTCATTCCATTGGACCTTCTTAGGGAATTTTGGAGAGGAGATTACATTCAGTGGAGAAGCTATGGTTCCATAGTTCTCTATGAAATTCCTGTAATACCCAGTGAGGCCTAGGAAGGCTCTCACCTGGGTTTGAGTAGTAGGTGTTGTCCAATTTGGCACAGCTTCAATCTTACTGAGCAAAGGCCTTATTTCTCCACCTCCTACCTCATGCCCAAGGTAGACCACCTTACTCTGACCAATCTGGCATTTACTTGCCTTTATGGTCAGATTGGCCTGTCCAAGAGCCTGCAGAACATGTCCTAGGTGGTTAACATGTTCTTCCCAGGATTGGCTGAATACTGCAATGTCATCCAAGTATGCCATGCAGAAGTCCTCCATCCCAGCCAGAACCTGATTTACCATCCTTTGGAATGTTACAGGTGCATTTCTCAATCCAAAAGGCATAACCTTAAATTGGTATAAGCCAACTGGGGTAGAAAATGCAGTTTACTCCTTGGCATGGTCTGTCAGGGCTATTTGCCAATAGCCTGACGTAAGGTCAAATGTGCTGAGGAAATTGGCTGCACCAAGTCTATCCACCAACTCATCTGTCCTTGGCAAAGGATGGGCATCAGTCTTGGTGACTGAATTAAGATCTCTATAATCCACACAGAATCTCAATTCTTTGGATCCTGCCTTTGGTACTAACACCACTGGGCTAGACCATGGACTAGTAGAGGGCTCTATTACCCCGAGATCAAGCATCTTCTTGACCTCCCCTTTGATTGGGTCCTTACATTTTCTGACATTCTATATCCTCTGCTTTTGACTGGCAGACAGTCACCAGTGAGCATATCATGCTGTCCCCAAGGGGTCAAGCCTGGTGAAAGTGAGAACAGAGAGGCAAACTGATTTAACATAGATTTGCACTCTTCTTGTTGCTCAGGTGTCAGATTTGAAGAGAGATTTACTCCTTCAATCTTTTCATCTAAGGGTAAGCCTCTGAGGAGATCAGGGAGAGCTTCACTCTCTTCTTCCTCTTCTGTTGAAGCTAGAAGCAAGGCTCCTACTTCAGGCCTGGAGACATACGCCTTTAGTCGGTTGGTGTGGAAGACTCTGGGAGCCTCCTTGGGATTGCCCAAGTCCACCAGATAGTTCACCTCTCCAAGTTTACCCACAACCTTGAAGGGTCCCATCCATTTATCTTGCAAGGCCCTCTGCCTTGTTGGTATCATAACTAGAACTAGCTGGTCTTGAGTGAACTCAACCATATTAGCCTTTTGATCATGCCAATGCTTGACCAAAGCTTGCCCAGCTTTCAGGTTATCACTAGCTTCTGCCATCATGTGTGACATTCTCCTCCGGAGACCTTTCACATAGTCAGTCACTCTGACTGGCTTGGGGGAAGGAGCACTCTCCAACCCCTCCTTAATCAGGGCCAATGGACCTCTGATTGGATGGACATAAAGAAGTTCAAAGGGAGAATTACCTACTCCCTCCTGAGGGACTTCTCTATAAGCAAAGAGAAGGCATGGCAATAGAAGGTCCCACTTTCTTTTAAGGGGATCTTCTAAAGCACCTATCATGCTCTTCATGGTTCTGTTGAACCTTTCTACCAATCCGTTTGTCTGAGGGTGGTTGGCGGTAGAAAACTTGTAAGTAACTCCACAGGTTTTCCATGTGGCTTTCATGTAGTGGGACATAAAATTTGACCCCCTATCAGAGACTACTTCCTTAGGAAACCCAACCCTGGTAAAAATACCAAGAAGGACCTTAGCCACAGCCTGGGCTGTAACAGTCCTAATAGGAATTGTCTCAGGGTACCTAGTAGCATGGTCTACTACAACAAGGATAAACCTGTTGCCTGATGAGGTTGGGGGATCAAGGGGACCAACAATGTCAATCCCTACCCTCTCAAATGGGACTCCCACAACTGGGAGAGGCACTAAAGGTACCACATTCTTGGAACCAACCTTACCAGAAGTTTGGCAGGTGTGGCAGCTCTTGCAAAACTTATCTACCTCAGCCCCCATTTTTGGCCAATAAAAGTAGAGTGAGAGCCTTTCCTTGGTCTTCTTGAAACTCAAGTGACCAGCCAAAGGAATCTCGTGGGCCAGTTGCAAGAACTGTTGTCTGTTGTCTTGAGGTACTACAAGCCGCTTGTAGTCTCCAGGTGCAGACTCAGTTGGTTCACTGTAGAAGAGGCCATCCTCCCAGTGCAACCTATACTTCCCAGGATCTTGCCCATCAGCCTGAGAAGCTGCCTGTTGGTGAAGACCTTCCAGAGTTGGACATTCTCTCTGTCCCTTACTGAAGTCTGCCCTGTTGGGTCCACCTTCTGCCAGTAAAGACTGCAGCTCAGGATGGTCAACAGGATCCAGATCTCCAATGAGTTCTTGGCCTTCCACTAGCTCTTCTTCAGAGTCTAGCTCAACCATACATGGTTGTACCTCCCTCTCAGCCTCAGCTGGAGGTGGAGTTACAGGTGTAACTTTGGACAACCTAGGGAAGTCCTTGTTGGAAGCACTGGAGTGCTTGCTGCTGGCTGTTTCCTAGAAGTCTTGGGTTTGCCCTTTGCTTCTTGTTGTTCAGAGATAGCAAGTTGTAACTCCTGTAGAGTAGGAGTGATATCCTTCTTCATCATCTCCTTGGGAGTACCTCTCATGGTTCTCTCCCTTGCAGGTCTGGTGAGCTCCTGTAACCTTTTACGAGGAGGTCTGGAGGTATGTGACACAACTCCAAGAGTCTTCAGGTCATTACCCAGCAGAACCCTTTCTGGTACCTCACTTTGTATGCTGACAGGTATCTTCACAGTCATGTCATTACACTGGATGAGAACTGGTAACTGGTGAAGCATCTGCTCAGGCCCTCCAGCTAACTTGGTGAGGCATTTGGGTGCCTTAGCAACATCCTCTGCCTGGAAAAATGATTTATCCACCACAGTTATGCTGACCCCACTGTTCCTAATGGCAGGAGTCTCCTGACCATTCACCTGGACACTGTCCTTATAATACTCTTTTTGGCATTATCTGGGATAGAATTATATACATCTAAATTCTGTTTATTCCCACAACCCCAGAGACACTAAAGAAACACTAGCTGAGACTCCAATGGGTTCATCAGCTAGTATCAGAAAGTTTCCACTTGCCATTTGTACTTCCTCCTCTGGAGCGAAGGCTAAGGAGACAAGCTGGACCCCTGAAGGTTTACCCTTACATCTGGGATCTCCTTTCACATGGTCAGGGGAACTACAAAAATAGCATTTACCAAATGCTTTCTGGAATGGTGGCTTGCTCTGACCTCCTTCAGGTTTACCACCAGAAGGTACACTACTCTGATTTGGTTTCCCTTGTGGCTTACCCTTATTGTTTGGTTTGGGGCCCTCTTTGGGATTGGAATCATTAGAATTCTCTTTGGAGTCCTTTTTTGGCTGTTTCCCCTCATCCTTTTTCTGAGTTACCCCAGAGTCCTTGTGAGTAGCCCTCTTGGCAACCCACAAGTCAGCAGCCTTAGCTAGTTTTCTGGAATCTAATTACTTTGAATCAGCTAAGTGCTGTCTGAGCTCAGGAGAGCAGGCGTCATAAATTGACTCCAACATCACAAGATTCTTCATTCCCTCATAAGTGTTCACCTTGTAACCCTTAATCCATCCCTCTAAGTTCTTCAAACTTTCAATCACCCAGGTAGCCCAAGGGGTAACATCATGCTTTTTGAGGTTCCTAAACCTCTTAAGGTACAGGGAAGGGGTCTTCCCAAATCTAGCTATCAAAGCTAGCTTCACACATTCATAATCCTTCTTATCCTCCTCCCCCAACTCCATTACCACATCAGTTGCAACAGGGGGAAACCTAGAGAACAACCAGGAAAGTAACTCATTTCCTGTAATGTTCTGGAGCCCATGATCATACTCAAACAAACTCAACCAATCCAACACATCCAACTTAGGCTCATACATACCCACAAGCTCTTTAGGCATCCGGGGTCTTTTGGGACTGGAACTCTTAGAGGATCCGGAGAGAGAAGCATTTTCCACAGACAATTTTTTCATCTCTAACTCATGCTTGAGCTCCATTTCCCTGAGGCTTAGTTCTTGATTCAGTTCTTGGTGTCTTTGTTCTGCTTGAGTATTAAGTCTCTTAAACTCCAATACAAGTTTCATTTTCTCTAGTTCCAGATATTGAGGACTAAGTGTGGGACCTGGTAAAGGTCCAGTAGGTACAGCTGGCAGGGCAGGTAGAGGCCCAGAGGAGACAACTACATCATCTTCACCCTCCTCTTCTGCTTCTGACTCAAGATTATCAATACTAGTATCAACATCAATAATATTGCTGTTATCTACATTTGCTGGAGTGGTAGGTTCCTCTGAACCACCATCCAGACTTTGGTTTGCTAACAACGTTTCTATTAGCTCCATTTTCTTGCCTTTAGTCAGGAGATTCTTATGCTTACAGAGAACTCTTAAACAATCAGCAGTTTTTGTAGCAAGGGACTCTTGACTATTTATTTATTTATTTATTTATTTATTTTAATTTTTGTAACGCGCCAACATGCCCGTGGCCCTATAACTTTCCATAGTTGACAGGTTTAGAAAATAAACTTTTTAGTGCTAAGCTTTGTGGTTAGTTGCACTAAGGTATCTATAAGCACACTAAAATGTATACTCAATACAAATCCCACCGCTGTACACCAGTATTAGGCAGAAACCTTAAGACTACAGGTGTTGGCAGTAAACCCAATTGGTAGCAGTCTGTACCACCCAGATTTACCTGGTAGCTGTGGCTGAGCAGCCAGACTTCTCTCACGAAGAGTTAGACAGTATATAGAGTATACAAGATAGGTACCAAAATACAGTAGCACAAGCAAACACTCACCAGAGCTTTGGTATCAAGTATATAATTATTTATTTAAAGACACACTTAGAAATACTCTAGCACTATTATTGTAAGCAAGTTCAAAAACACAGTCACTATTAATATATATACATCGCGTATTCCTTATAAGACAAGTCTTAGTTAACACCACTTATTTCCAGACAGAGGTGAGTGCTTAACTAAAGATGGCACTCCAATAAATTAAGATAAAGGGAGGGAAAAGGCAGAAATTAGGAACAGCACACAACACAATACTTTAGAAGCACTCAGCAAGGCAGGAAAGTCAAAGTCTACTAGTGAGCAAAAAGTTCAGCGGCCAGGCTCCCTCTTGGAGAGAGTAGAACACCAATGCGCCCAAGATCACACAGTTTGAAAAGCTTGGAAAGTATTGCAGATAATTTAAAAAGGAATCAGTTCAGCTCAGAAAAGTTCAGTTAGCCAGCCTAGGGCCAACCCAAGTGGTAAGATGAGGATTTACGAGACACCCCACACAGACCGTTGTGAGGGAAGCCAGGCGGACACAGTACCTTGAAAGTGGAGAGAATCCTCCAGCGGGGGCAGTTGTTCCTGGCAGTGGATGCAATTTGCGGCGTCGTCCAGAGGAAGAGAAGATCTCGACGTGGAGGAAAGCTGAAGGTCGTTGCACTGCCAGGGAAGAAACCAGCCGCGTAGTTCTCCGGTTAAAAGGTACTATCCTTTTATTTGTGGTAGTGGAAAAACGTGGTATCCCGGTTGCCGGGGTGCTTGGCACAGGCAAGGAGGCCACGAGATGATCCAGGAAGGCGAAAAGGCGGGCAAACTGGTTATCCCCACCAGTCAAAGGAAGAAGACTCTTCGGGGTGAAGATCTCCTCTGTCGTTGGAAGAAGTGGTGAGTCGGTTCAGCAGGGCTCCACCGGTGGTGTCATTGCAGGTCGGCTCAGCTTCTACCTCTTCGGAGTCTTTGGTCCTGTGGCGACATCTGAAGTCCCAGTCCCCAAAGCCCTGCTTGTATGCAGAAAACCCCCATTCATCAGTCCTAGCTGTCACTCAAACATGCTAAGTGGTGAGCCGGGCGGCTCACCACTGAGCCAATCGCACAAGAGTGCGACTTGAGTTGCTGAGGCAACTCAGTCCAGGGTGCCTAGACAGAGTGGCACCACTTTTGGAGGCTTCTGTGGAGAAGCCCGCCAAAAAGTGGAACAAAGGGCTCGACTTGGGTTGGAGTTACAGAGGCGAACACAAACGCCATTTTAAACCCGAGTCCTGGTGAAAAGACCCAACCGGGGAATAAATATTAAATAAATAACCCAGCGGTATCTTTAACGTTGCACCAAAAAGTGGTGCGTTTAACATGAATGGGAAAATCCCATAGTAAATATTCTTAAGGAATATTTCGCGTGGTAACCACTGCCACCAGCCAGAAACTCGACGAGGGGGGACTGCACAGTGCCCCCTCGAAAAACAGACCCATGGGCAATCTAATTACCCCTACCAGTACTTCAACACTATGATGGTTTGTACTGGTTCTGTTCCCAATTTAAGACTAGTAAAGTCAATGTGACTTTACATGCCCTGGGAGACAGTAGTCACTCCCAGGGTATGGAGTCTATGTTTGGGGGTCACTATGACACCCCTGTGTTACTGCACTGAGGGTGCTGTGTAACACACTTACCAAAAACCACATGAAACCCTATGGAGTAAAAGACCCCATAGCCCATAAAACACATCACAAAGTCAAAGGATATCTCAAATCATGTTCAAGAGTGGGATAAAAAGAGTCTCAGTTTTAGCAGAAAAAAATAAACCCCCAAAATCCAGCAAAGCTGCTTGGGGACTCACTAGGTTTGGGGAAATTAGCCTTAACAGAGAATTCTCCCTAACAGGACTCCATGGGGGGGAATTGCTGGTATTTCTGGTGCCAGTAATACCGACTGTTTTTTGCCTGTGGGGCCTGATTTACCTCTAGCTGTTGGCTCGAGGGAAATCAGTCAACCCCCCAATCAGTACATTTGATGGTAAATGGAATTACCTTCACATTAATCCCGGACCACCAAACCTATAATGAGGACCAATATATGCCTGTCCTTCTTGCAGTACAGCTTGGTGTGAATAGTGGATAATCCGTTTTTTTAATGCACATAACATGTGTTTAATGAGTCAGCTGAGGTTTTGAATGGAGGACAGGCACATTATCTGCTCTGACAGGACTTGATAATGTCACGACAGTCGGTGGCAATGGGCCAGTGTTAGTGGCTTTACTGGTCCACGTGGATGTCAGGATGTTTACCACGAGGTGAAGGATTGAGCCTAAGAACAACATCTCAATGTGTCCTTTAATCATTGATACCTCACTTTGGATGGTCAGACACATGCAGATCTCTCTGATGTCCAACGGGCGGGCAAGCGCTACCTGGGTGTAGCGGTACACCTAGGGTTCCCACACATCTCAAGCCTCTCCCATATCCAAACGCACTGAGCAGAGGGGTTTTGGCACTCTTGTCAGTTTCTCCTTATCTAACATTGAAAGATGATGCAGAGAGTATAGATGCTTGACCTTTAATCCACTGAATTGTATGTTATGTGTAACATGGTTGGTTGTGGACACATCTTTGAGGTATTGTGCTGGGGTTTAAGGTTTGTAGCAAGACAACCCTTACATTTCTATAGGTTGTCCAGGGTGTGCAGGCAATAGGCTCTGGATGCTTGTTTGGGCTCGGTACTTATTGTTTTGGAGTAAAACTGTAGAACCTTTATTTCCTTGGGACATGATTAAAACCTATACAGAGGGATGTGTTGCCCCGCCCCTTCCTCCCGCTCTAAGATTGGCTCTCCAGATTGTTTACGTTTGATTGACAGGGATGTCCATGCTATGCTCTTCTTGGTGGCCACGAGCACACGTAAGGGATGTAGAGAATGGTTCAGAAGAAAGTTAGAGTTAGCTTAGAGTGTGAAGTGGTTAGAAAGACTTAACCACCCACCTTAATTGTCTCCTTAGGGGATCAGATCTCATGGTGCAAGGAGGGCAGAGTGCACTAAGAGCAAATACAATCTTGGTCTACAGCCAACTACACTGAGCAGACACACTCTGGCCTCAAGAAAACAAATGTACAGCAGTGGGACATTGGACTGCCTATTCCAAGACTTTAGGAGGTACTACTGCAACCCCAAGCAGCTCCCTGGTGCATGCCATGTCTGCAATTCCCCGGATCCCCACAAAGTAACATGGAGTCTCTGCTAATGGTCGGGTGGTCCGTGGTTGCATACTTTCTCAAAACATACCCACTGTTCTGGAAACAAGATACTGCACTAGTGGCTGGGGACGATTTCCCTTTAGCACTCACTTTGTGTGAGCATGTTCCATGTGAGTTATAAACAGAACTGACCCTGCAAGATTTCACTACAGGCCCTCAAAAGCTGTTGGTCTGTGGGGGCTTTATAGTTGTAGCCCTTTGCCCATCACATGTGAGATATAATGTTTTCATGTTGGACGGTGGATGTTAATTTGGACTACGGGTTAGGCGCTACTGGACAGCGTCTGTAAAATTCCAATATGAACTTTGCAAAGTAGGATTTGGAATGGATGCCTGCATCTTCAGTTTGAGATTGGGAAATGCTAAGATATTGGTCGTATTCACTCTTCGCTAGTTGAGTTGTGCCACTCTCTGAATTATCCTTTTGCATCATGTACAAGGCTGTGACCATCGTGTACTCAAGCTACCTTGCTGAGAAGCTGAGCATTTCCACAGGCCTATGAGCAACCAGTAGCCAGGAGGGTTTGGTTGTGGACGTGCACTCTCTGCTCGTATATTCCCTTTAGTGAGTCTCAATGATTTACCTATATTTGTTTAAAGTCTTAGGTGCAATCTGTTAAGTCTGTGCTACCAGACTGAAAATCTAAACAAATTGTGGAGGTCAACCGTGTTGAACGGAAGACATAACAAATGCACTCTTTTTTGCTGGATTACAACAGCCAAACCATATTAATCAACTTAATGTTTGAAAAGATTTTTATATATAAAACACAGTCTTATGTGTATATTTATTTTTTCATGAAAAAAGTTTATACAATTGCATTTGATTCACTCACTTGACATCCAAATAAACTTAAACATTCTGTATGTATAGCCCTATATTGTCATATACATAATTCTTCATGATAACAAATTCAACATAATGTTTTCAACAAAAAACATTGCTTAAATGCAATATAGTATTAAAAAATGTCCTGATATCCTTTATCTGTTGGTTCAATTTGTGTTCCCAATTTGGGCTTCTAGGGTTTTAACCTAGGTCTTCCACTATGTGTTTCGGGCGATATGTACGCCCTTCTTCAGGTGGGGATATCAGTGTTTCCCTGTCTTTTTTCTACAAAGTAAATATATATAAATAACTCCATTAGTTTCTCATTCCTTCTCGGATTCATTTTGCACATAAGTTAGACTCTATGCACTGTACTAACCTTGATAGGATGTACCCAAGTGCGGCGACTACTTGCACATTGCAGTGTTATGGCAACATATCGACTCATATGTCTATTTGTACTCTTTCAGGGGTTCGAAACTGTCGAGATAAAATAAAAAGCACTGTTTAAATAGTTTGTCCTTAAGATACAGGCACTCACACTAAGGTATTTCATTTACAAATGTGGTCTGATCACGAGTGGGACCAGTCGCTAAAATCAGCGCTGGGCCCCACTCTGTGATCAAAAATTGAGAAAGGTGAACTTCACTTCTATTGCAACACTCACCCATTGGTAAAGTCACAGTCAATTCTGAACCGGCCGTATGATGCTGTGTTAGATATCACGTAGTTGCGCACAGTACTCTGTGTGATTTAATTCCGACTGATTCTGAAAAGATTTTTAACCATGGGGGTCACTTACTCATACTATATTGTCTATATTCTGCCAATTCATTCATGAAAACACTGGGATGGTTCCTACCTGTCTTTCGTACTCGTAGAGTTAGATGCTGGAAACCGCCTACTTATCTAAGAGAAAGCACCGCGTCCTGCTTCTAATGTCGATTTAGAAGAAAGACTTCCTTGTGGCGCAACGTCTCAGCGAGGTTTCGTTTATGTCGCTGTTTCTAAAGAGGTGTACGCGTGTTACTTGACTTGCACTGAATGGTCAGGACTACAGACACGATATAATTTGCGCTCGTTCCTTACCTTGTCTGCTATCTGGTCCCTTCACAACGCTCCTGATCGTCACAGTAACTCTGTGTTCCTGCTCCTGCTTCGAAGGGTTGCTAAGCAACCTAGCTAAACTAGTCTGTCTCATATATTGCCTGTTAGCATTCAAGGCACGTCCTTATGGCCATATTGAATGTGTGTGTTGACCTTAAGTTATTAATGTAGTCAATGTGAATTAAAACACATTCTCTATACAATCCATAAATACTTATTCCAAACCCTTCACCAGACATTCATTGTGTTGGTTTTACAGCCAGTTTGGATCAGATACAATTTGCGAATTCAACATTCTGTGATTCCATTAAATCTTATTGCAAATGCGTACTATACGGGGGCACATGTTATATATATCTTTACAACCTGTTCATGTTTTAACATTCACCTACAATGTAATCAGGTTTCCTTCCCATATTTCAACTAATGCAGATTTTACAGTGTTTTACATTTTTAGTGTCATATTGGTCACTCATTCAGAAACAATACAGTCTAAATAAGTTCAAATGTTGTATGCACTGGATATTTGGCCCATAGTCCATATTTTCTCAATATTTATATCCTCCACATTTTACAACCATTAAAAATGCGTTGTTTCACATGGAAAGTTGTTTAAGCAGAGTTCCTCATGCATCTCAATTTATTCAAATTAGGTGTTGTTTTGTTTCTCCCCTTGGGAGTTGTGTATTATTCGGGGGGTTCCAATTAGATAGATCTTAACTTACAGAAAACAGTTTAGATCCCGTTCCATATTCATACCCCTCGGGTACATGCTGTCTAGTTTTTCTATCCAGAAAATCTCCCTTTGTTGTAACATTTTGTTCAAGTTGCCTCCTCTCCTTGGTAATGCCACATGTTTCAGTATCACAAATTTGATTTGTGCAAGTGTGTGTTTCTCTTTCACAAAGTGTTGGGCTACTGGAGACTTCTCTGATTTCTGTCTTACATTGGATTTGTGCTCACACCATCGTGTTTTTGCTTTATGTCCTGTGAGTCCCACGTAATATAATCTGCATGGGCATTTAATTCCATATATTACATTGCTGGTGTCACATGTTGAGGTATGTTGTAATTGAATTCTGTTTCCATTGTGTGGGTGAATTATTACATTTCCTTTGATTACATTGCTGCAACAATTGCAATTGTTACATGGAATGGTGCCCTTGTGTGTTGTTTCCTTTTTCTTTTTATATCCAACATCGGATTTCCTTAGATGGTCTCGAATCGATGGACCTTTAGCATACGCAAATAGCGGTGGCTCGGGAAATAGGGCTGCTAACGTAGTATCAAGTTCCAAAACTTTACAATTTTTCTTGATTATTCTTCCGATCACGTTGCTTTGTTGCGAATAGGTGGTCACATAGACCAATTCAGTAGCAGTATTCTTTGCTCTCGGTGTCATTGCTTCTGCCCTTGGAGTTCCCTTAACTTTAGCTGAATGTGTAGATACTGTGTCTGGACTGTTCCCTCTCTCCAAGAATTGTTTGTGCGAGATCTCTTTGATGTCATATTCTTCCTCTTTTGATATAATTCTTCTGTATCTCAGAAATTGTCTTAAAGGGACACTTTCTATTGTTTTCTTGGGATAAAAACTCGATGCAAGCAATAAACTGTTTCTGTCTGTTGTTTTCGTAAAGATTGTTGTCTCAAGTTTGTTGGCATTCAGATAAACCATTACATCCAGAAATTCAATCGATGTTTTGCTGAATTTGTGTGTAAATTTGATTCTCGGTGTAATCGTGTCCATGAACGAAAAGAATTCATTTAGCTCTTCTTCTGTTCTGTTCCAAAGGTCATCTATGAATCGTACCAGGCATATCAATTTGTTCTTCCATCTCGGATTCTGAAAGACATATGTTTCTAAAAAAAAATGTAATTTCATTTTCCAGATCAGTTTGAAAAAATCTATCTTTTCTTTGAGTAACGTGGTGTTATATGATGGAACAAATTAAATTCATTTCTGTAGTGTCTTTTTCTCAAAGCTGATAAGCCGATAGTTGGATATGTTTATCACTACGTTTTCTTCTGTTGTAGGTTGGCTTTTCTCGATGGATTTTTTCTTCTTCCCTCTTCGGAACGGATTCGATCTAAAAAAAAGAGTATACGGGTATTGAAGTTTCAACCATTTGTTTCGATGTTGTTGGTACTTGACTGTTTCCCCTAATTTGTTCTTGAATAAATTGAGATGCAAGAGGAACTCTGCTTAAACAACTTTCCATGTGAAACAATGCATTTTTAATGGTTGTAAAATGTGGAGGATATAAATATTGAGAAAATATGGACTATGGGCCAAATATCCAGTGTATACAACATTTGAACTTATTTAGACTGTATTGTTTCTGAATGAGTGACCAGCGCCTAACTGTACGAGTACGAAAGACAGGTAGGAACCATCCCAGTGTTTTCATGAATGAATTGGCAGAATATAGACAATATAGTATGAGTAAGTGAACCCCATAATTAAAAATCTTTACAGAATCAGTTGGAATTAAACCACACAGAGTACTGTGCGCAACTACAGGATATCTAACACAGCATCATACGGCCGGTTCAGAATTGACTGTGACTTTACCAATGGGTAAGTGTTGCAATAGAAGTGAAGTTCACCTTCCTCAATTTTTGATCACAGAGTGGGGCCCAGCGCTGATTTTAGCGACTGGTCCCACTCGTGATCAGACCACATATGTAAATGAAATACCTTAGTGTAGTGTCTGTACCTTAAGGACAAACTATTTAAACGGTGCTTTTTATTTTATCTCGACAGTTTCGAACCCCTGAAAGAGTACAAATAGACATATGAGGAGATATGTTGCCATAACACTGAAATGTGCAAGTAGTCGCCGCACTTGGGTACATCCTATCAAGGTTAGTACAGTGCATAGAGTCTAAATTATGTGCAAAATGAATCCGAGAAGGAATGAGAAACTAATAGAGTTATTTATATATATTTACTTTGTAGAAAAAAGACAGGGAAACACTGATATCCCCACCTGAAGAAGGGCGTACATATCGCCCGAAACGCATAGTGGAAGACCTAGGTTAAAACCCTAGAAGCCCAAATTGGGACCACAAATCGAAACAACAGATAAAGGATATCAGGACATTTTTTAATACTATATTGCATTTAAGCAATGTTTTTTGTTGACAATATAGGGCTATACATACAGAATGTTTAAGTTTATTTGGATGTCAAGTGAGTGAATCAAATTCAATTGTATAAACTTTTTTCATGAAAAAATAAATATACACATAAGATTGTGTTTTATATATAAAAAAACTTTTCAAACATTAAGTTGATCAACCCGTAGCCAGGACTAGGAAACATGCCTTTTCTGTCTATGCTCCAAACATTGGGCCTGCTGCCTCACAGGCCTACGAACAACCATCAGCCAGGACCAGAAAACAGGCCTTTTCTGTCTATGCCCCAAACATGGGGCCACTGCCTCGCAGGCCAACGAGGATCAGGAGCAGAAAACAGGCCTTTTCTGTCTATGCCCCAAACATGGGGCCACTGCCTCGCAGGCCTACGAGGAGCAGGAGCAGAAAACAGGCCTTTTCTGTCTATGCCCCAAACATGGGGCCACTGCCTCGCAGGCCTACGAGGAGCAGGAGCAGAAAACAGGCCTTTTCTGTCTATGACCCAAACATGCGGCCCGCTGCCTCAAAGGCCTACACGCAACCAGCAGCCAGGACCAGAAAACAGGCCTGTTCTGCCTATACCCCAAACATGGGGCCCGCTGCCTTACAGGCCTACGAGAAACCAGCAAGCAGTACCATAAAACAGGCCTTTTCTATCTATGCCCCAAACATCGGGCCACCGCCTCACAGGCCTATGGGCAACCAGCAGCCAGGACCAGAAAACTGGCCTTTTCTGTCTATGCCCCAAACATAGGGCCCGCTGCCTCACTTCAACATATTAGCAAGGGGCTCAAGACCCTCCATTTCAAGAAATGTCTCCCCTTAAAACTTAGTCCACACCCCACCTAACCTGACACTGGATGATCTGCCCCCCGCCCACCACAGTTTCATCAACTGCTTGCTTGTGGACCCCTAGCTGGCAAATTGCCTGCCCTCCCCCTCACTCAGTGTTATCTCCCAGCTCCCTTGCATTGACCCCTTGCAATCTGCATTCCTCGCTGTGTACTTTCACCAATGACTTGTAAAGCACTCTGTTGCTTCCAGAATCTAGATCTAGAATCTAGATCCACACTCAATAAATACCCTAACACCCCAATAATAATACTGGTCTATCCATTCATATACAATAGGAGACTGGACACTGGACTAATGCCAAGTGTCTGATAAGGTAATATTATTTTTTTGATTTTTTGCATTTTTTGCATTTATTTCAGCACACAGAGCCCTAGTGCATCTAGGTGCTATTTACAGAAAGTGTGTGGTGAAGAAGTGCAAGGAGACACATATGGTTACACCTATAATTGGCATGTATAGACAGACTGGAAAGCCTAACCTCAGGGTGAAGCGGGCTCATCAGGCAGCATATAGGACATATTGGTATGATGATACAGAATGGTGAGCCTCACCTCATGGTACAGTGGGCAAACTCAAGCAGCCTATAGAAAAGTTGGTAAGAATTACACAGACTGAGGAGCCTCCCCTCATGGTACGGGGCAACCTCAAGCAGCATATAGGAGAAATTGGTAAGAATTACACAGACTGAGGAGCCTCCCCTCATGGTACGGGGCAACCTCAAGCAGCATATAGGAGAAATTGGTAAGAATTACACAGACTGGAGAGCCTCACCTCATGATACGGGGTGGAACCTCAGGCAGCATATATATGATATGGTATTTATAATGCGCCTATACAAAACTGTTTCAAAGCTCAACAAGGCAAGGGAGGGGGAACAGAGGGAGGATAGAGACAATGATATTACTAGGCCAGGTGACATTGAGCAAGTGCAGCGGAGGGGAGAATGGAAAGTGCACGGGTGCAGACAGGAGAGCCTCACAACATGGTACCGGGGGCAGCCTCCAGCAGCATATGAGTCAAATTGGTAAGAATTACACCGACGGGAGAGCCTCACCTCATGGTACCGGGGCAACCTCAAGCAGTCTATAGCATACATTGGTAATATTACACAGACTGGAGAGCCCCACCTCACAGTATTGGAAAACCCTGTGCAGCATATAGGACAAATTGGTAAGATTACACAGACTGGAGAACCTCACCTCATGATACGGGGGCAACCTCAGGCAGCATATAGGACAAATTGGTCATAATTACACAGACTAGAGAGCCTCACCTCATGGTATGGAGGTAACCTCAGGCAGTACATAAGACAAATTGGTAAGAATTACACAGGCTTGGGAGCCTCACCTCTTGGTACAGGGGGCAGCCACAAGAGGTTTATAGGACAGATTAGTAATAATTACACGGACTGAGGAGCCTACATCATGGTGCGGGGTGTAGGAGTATGGGCTCTGCATTTCATCATTTTGACTCCGCATTTCATATTCACATTTTAGCGAGGGTTTGAACTTTAACTAGGGCCAAGGGTGAGTCACAGACAGAATTAAGTAGATGCCAATGCACACAGCACATGCTAGAAATTGATCACTTGGCTTCATGATGCTTTTTCAATTAACTGAACTGCATTAAATATAATACTAACATAATCTAACATACTAATTAACCCAACCCCATTTACCATGTAACTGAATCTCATAATAACATTTTGTACAAATTAGTCCATGATGCAATAAACTGAATGCAGATTGAGCCACTGCATAATGCTTTGGAAATGAGAAAGAAAAATGTAACTTTAAACGTGCAGGCTGAATCTGCACTGTGTGGTAAGCTGAAAAATGTGAGGATTCGTTCTGCTAAAAACATGGCTTTGTTATGGAGCAGGAAGCGCAAGAGAAAAATTAAACACTTTTCTCTTCAGCAATGCAGTTAGCACAATAAGAAAGGCAGATTGTGTGATTCTTAGTGGGATGAGCTGGACAAGGGGAGGTGCTCGTGATTGACAAGGGGTTTCATATAAAGGCTTTTGAGGCAGAGTTGTGGTGCATTCCTCTTCTGGCACTGACAAACGAAGGAGGCAGAAGTGCTGCTTGCTGAGCGGACAGAGTCCGGTGCTTGAAAGCCGACTGTCTGCTGGGCTAAGGCTGAAATTGAGGCTGTCTCTCTCCCGGGTTGGCAATCCTTAAAAAAACTGCAGTATCAAAAATCCTTATCTGGGTTGACCTGGTGCGGGGCAGGCAGAAAGGCTGGGGAAGATTTCACTGCCAAGCTGAGTCGGGAATATCACCAACAGATTTAGGTAAATATGAGGTTAATTGAGGTGCTGATGAAGTGAATGATACTATGCAGAACAGATTACATAGTTAAATCCATTTTAGATGTTGCATTAGAGATTCAAATTTCAACGTGCATGTACTACTGTGTTTATATTTCTCAAAGTTCTACTGTTATTCAAAGTATATTTACCCTACCAAGTTGTGTTATGAAGCCAAGGTCGATTGGTAGAGCCTTGCACAGAGTACTGAAAGCCATTGCAGGAAAAACATACTTGCACTTTGAAGTACAATGTGGGCATAAGTGTCACTCTGTATAACTTGCATAATTCTATTTTATGATAAAGAACAAGCTCAAAAAAGTAATTTGGTGTCATTATATTTATTCTGCACTAAGTCCCTTTTATTTGACATGCAAAGAGAGATGCAGATGTGCGGTAAGAAATATCTCAAAGCAAAGTAGCCGTAGTGAGAGGCTGAATGAATGTGTTGTATTTCAATTGCATGCTTTACATTTGCTGAAACTCAGCCAAAAGGGCATAATGTGGTATTGTAAATAAGATACCACAGGAGGGCATGAGCCATCTATTCAGAGTGTATTAAGTCCAGTATTTGTTTGTTATTAGTGACCCTGGTGATATAATTATTAGGCAGTATTCTGAAATTAGTCTCACCACTATAAAAATACACCAACAAGTTTACCACAATATATTGCCAAGGACCATAAAAAATACCACAAAAAATACCACAACGTGATAGATATAACCCCAAAATATATCTAATAGGGGGCAGCTTCAAGCAGCATATGTGACAAATTGGTAAGAATTACACAGACTGGAGAGCATGTCCTCATGGTACAGGGGGCCGACTCAAGCAGCATATAGGAAAAATTGGTATGATTACACCTCACGGTACGGGGGACAACCTCAGGCAGCATATAGGACAAATTGGTAAGAATTACACAGACTGTGTTGCCTCACCTCATGGTATTGGGGGGCAGCCTCAAGCAGGCTATAGGACAAATTGGTAAGAATTACACAGACTGAGGAGCCTTAACTTATGGTACGGGGGCAACCTCAAGCAGCATATGGGGCAATTTGGTACAAATTACACAGACTGGGGCACCACACCTCATGGTACGGGGGCAGCCTCCAGCAGCATATGGGACAAAATGGTATGTGTAACCAAACAAGAATGGCAAAGATAGGTGTGACGTAGCCATAGCGGGAAGTGTAAAGGTACACGGCTGCAGGTCAGATCCACTATGATTGAAGCTGGTAGTGTTAAGTTTCCAACATGATGCTGCAGGTCAAGTCATATAAAATATGGGCAAGATAAGCAAACATGAATAACATCAGGCTATCAGACAAATCAAGCTGTTACATGTTAGGTTATATGCTCCACCACAAGGCTGCAGGTCAAATCGGGGGGTGGGGCGGCGGTAGCAGGCAGACTCGGGTACATATACCGCACAGGGTTGAGAGACAAGTGAGGTTTGCAACAAATGACAAGTGCTGAAACACAAAAGGTTCAATTAGGCCCAATTAGGACCCAATTAATATAGGGATGTTTGTTATCAAATAAAATAACTAACAATGCATAGGACACTGGAATAATGCCAGGATTCTGATGAGGTAATATGAGACCCAATTACTTAGAGACATGGTTTAATAAACAAATACGACCAATGGGTAAACAGGATATGGAAACTACGTCAGTGACCGATGAAAACATTTAAGCAGCCTCAGCAATTGGAACTGGAGATTACATTCAGTGAACTCCTAAAATAGCATATAAAGGGGGCACAAGATCAGTTTATGAGAGAGCAGCCTCAGAGGAATGTAAGAAAATTAACAAGGTTCTGCCCCACCACCAGCCAGGCATGTACAGCACAGAGGAGGTGCTCAGATGATCTGAGGACCCTTATCAGAGCTCAGAGAAGGTGCCCGAATGATCTGAAGAATTTTAGCAGAGCACAGAGAAGGTTCCCAGATCATCTGAAGTACCTTAGCAGAGCACACATAAGCTGCCCAGATAATCTGAACCTTAGCAAAGCACATATAAGATTTTGAGATGTTCTGAAGAACCTTAGCAGAGCACAGAGAAAGTTCACAGACGATCTGAAGTACCTTAGCAGACCACAGAGAAGGTGCCCAGATATGATATGGCATTTGTAACGCGTCTATACACAAGTGATTCAGGGTGCGACGAGACAAGGAAGGGGGAACAGAGGGAGGACAGAGATAACGATCTTACTAGGCCAAGTGACAGTGTGATTGCACAAGTACAGGGGAGGGGAGAGGGGAGGGGGCAGTGTTGTACATAGGTTCAAAACAATAACAAGAATTGCGGCCAGCAAGTGGCAGGTGCAAGGGTAAGTGCAGACAGCAGGTGTCCACAAGTGCAGGTTGGGGGACTGTAGGGATACAGATACAGACCCAAGTGTAAGGGTTGCCGATAGGCAGGGCAGGTGTGCAATTGGGTGGGCAGGGACCTGGGCCTGAAATCAGAGGGTAGCCAAGTGACCAGTGCAGTATCAGACAGGAAATCAGCCGTTGAGAGGCAGAAGCAAAGAGGAAGGTCTTGAGGTGCTTCGGACACCGGAGATGGTTTTCCTCAAGTTTCAAAGAGGCAGGGAGGCTGTTCCAGAGGGAGGCCCCAGCCGAAGAAAGAGATCTACCACCAACTCGTTGCTTGGAGAAGCGACTGACCCCGAGGGAGTTGGAGGTGGAGGAGCGTAGAGCTTGAGTAGGAAGGTATTTACAAACCTTAGCAGAGCACCGGGAAGGTTCCCAGATGATCTGAAGAACCTGCGTAGAGCTAAAAAAAAGTTTCCGGATGATCTGAAATACCTTAGCAGAGCACAGAGAAGGTTCCCATATGATCTGAAGAACCTTAGCAGATTTAAAAGAAGGTTCCGAGAAGATCTGAAAATCCTTAGCAGAGCACAGAGAAGGCTCCCATATGATTTCAATAACCTTAGCAGAGCACATAGGAGGCGCCCAGATGATCTGTAGTACCTTAGCAGAGCACAGAGAAGATGCCCAGAGGATCTGAAGAACCTTAGCAGATCTTACATAAGCTGAAATGCTCAAGACAGCAACTGAAGGCATAGATATGGGCCTATGCTGAGCATTGTTAGCATTTTAGAACTCCTAGTGAGAATACAGGGGGCATTATTAGCATTTTAGAACTCCTAGTGAGAATACAGGGGGCACTGTTAGCATTTTTTAGAGCTCCTAGTGAGAATACAGGGGGCATTGTTAGCATATTTTAGAAGCATTGAGAAGTTCTATTTGTGATGACATAAAGTGTAGAGCTATGAGGAGCAATGATCAGCAGGATGGTTTGCAATTTCAAGAATAACTTTACAGGCACACAGAGAGAGGCCTACTTTTCATTTTCGATTAAGAACAATTCACTGAACATGAATCAGATTAGATCTACCTGTTACGTGTGGAGACAACACATGACAGCACATATTTATGCAGCACTACATTTTTCAGTGTTCCAAATTCAAAGAACACATATTTTAAAAGACTAAGATACAATTGAAAACCATTGTATAGTTTCTTATTGTAAGAAGCTGCATCCTCCTAAAATGTGTTCTGGTTTGTGTTGATTGAGATGTTTATCAGAACCTTAGAGATTGATTGATTGTTTTTTAATATAAACCTTTTATAATGTATCA
This sequence comes from Ambystoma mexicanum, assembly GCF_040938575.1. Taxonomy (NCBI): domain Eukaryota; kingdom Metazoa; phylum Chordata; class Amphibia; order Caudata; family Ambystomatidae; genus Ambystoma; species Ambystoma mexicanum. The sequence continues at coordinate 1,632,941,562 of NC_090937.1, read as the reverse complement.
ATTTGTTATACTTGCAAATCATTCAAGGCAGAGGCCAGTGTCTGAGCTAAAGTGCCTATATTTGTAAATATCCTGAGATAGGCCCTTTCTGTCCAGAATTAAAGGGACACCCTGCAAGAGAAGCATGGCATAGGATGTAAAGAATAGGAAGTAGAGGATTCTGTAATGTTGGTGAACAAGGCAGCAGCTTAAACCAACTGCTCCTGCTCCCTCCCAGCCTATGGATAATAATAATATTGGAAATTGAGAAAAATGAATCCTGCGCTGATATCAAAGAAGAAGATTGAGATCCCTGAAAACCCCAACTCCAAAAAAGCTAAACAAGGGGAGAAGATGGGTGAGAGTTCAGAGAATGGTGACATGTATGCACTGCTTCTCCAGATTGCCCAGGATGTGAAGGAAATGAAGTTTACCCTCAGTGAATTGTCCTCTCAAGTCGGTCACCTGGAGAATAGAGTCACCAAAGTGGAAGCAGAAAATACAACCTTGGCCACGGAGGTTGCAGGGAGTTATAGGGCCTACAAGGAGTTGAGATATGAAGTTTCTGATTTGAAGAGGAGGAACCTGATGTTGGAGGCTGATCAAAAGAACTTGAACTTGCGCTTGCTGGGTGTGAGTGAAGACCCTGCTTTGGACAAAAACCTCGATCACAGAGTCAGAGGAGTACTGGAGGCAACTTTGGGTAACAACATCCTAAAAGAAATGGACATGGATTACTCCTTTAGAGCTGGTAAGCTGGTCCAGGCCAGAAAACCAAGACAGATCATCATGGTGATGTCCAGAGTGAGTGCAAAGGAAAGGATTTTAAAGGCTGCGAGAGAAAAAGGAAAACTTCTGCTAAATGAAGATCAATTGGCGATCTATCCAGATTTCCCTAAGGAAATAGTGGAAATGAGGAAGGCGTTCAAAAGTGCAAAAGCTTTGGCACAAGAAAAGGGGATTAAAACTCTGCTGGTGAAACCAGCGACACTGAAGATATTTTTTGGATCAGGTGTCAAAACCACAGAGGATCCAGTTGAAGCTGAAAAGTGGCTGAGGGCTGGGGGCTTAAACTTGGATAATAGTATTGCAGATTGATGTGATGCATGATGTATGAAGCTGTGAAGATGTAAGGTTACTTTTCTTTATTGATTCATTTTTTCCAGAATTTGTTAGATGGGAATTGGTTTGTTTAGGTATCAGAGCGTTATTAATGTTTCAAATATGCTGTAACGGTTTTTTGCTCGAGCGTAGGCTTGATGTGGGCTCGGATAATGGGTGCTTTACTCTACGGCAGTACGCGCTCTATAGATTTTTTATAGGTGATGGTGCTTGTTTTTGTTTGGACGGAGTGCGGGAGGTGTCGTGCTGTCTGGAAATGTCGGCCGTGCGACACCCTTCGGAGTCTGTGGTGTGTTGGATTGGTGGATGCGTGTGACCGGCCACTGTTGACGCACATTTGAGGTAAGGCGTAGTGGCGCGTTCTCCTTTGGGGCCGCAGCACGCGTGTTCCGGGCAATGTGCCTTGCTGCATGCTCAGGTGTTTGGGGGGCACAGTGGGTGTAGAGGCTGGGGTGCATGTGTTGTGGCTGAGGGGAGGGGAATGCTCTTTGCACGGCTTTATCCCGGACTGCTGTGGTACGTTGATCACATTGTAATGTGTTTCCATAGCCAGAATTAGATGAAGGAATGCCACGTTTGCGAGTATGCTGCCCAATGCTAATCCCCTGCATATGTAACAGTTGTTCTTGTCCTGGTTGCACACCCCTGACATGCTGAGTGGGGTATATTTGACATGTACTTGTACTGTAATAACGAAGCCAACTGTATGCCATTACCATCACTGCATAAAGAAGGTGAGAGTTGTCACTATTGTGTACCTGGGGTTCCACTGTAGTCTACACCTTTTACTTTGCATGGGTACGTTTCCTTTCGTGCTGTGAGAATGTAATAGTGCTGTCATCTGATGTGAACACTGACGAGGCCTATGGTTAAGATATGATTGTGCACCTTTGTCTACTTACCAAATCACAGACAGAATTTTCTATTAGGTTTTTTTTTGCAGTAATGCTTATGTTGGAGAGGGTTTGATTCCATTCTCAAAGCGCAATGAGTGATGTGCCAACACGTTATATCTGGAGTGCCCAGTTATACAGTACATTTGGATTAACACGGTGGGGGTTGCAGTTTTGTGCCATGGAAGTCACATGGGGGAAAGTAGTGTCCAGGAAATACCGGAGATTCTGATTTTTATGCTTGGCAAGGTGAGTGGTAAGGCCACCGGGATAGTCATGGATTGGTGTGTGAATGCCATGGAAAAGTTTAATGCTGTATCTGGCTTCTAATCTCATTTGGTAGGGTGCAGGGACACAGGTATTATGCAACTCTCTGTACACTTGCTCACACTTTCTAGTGATGATTCACGCTCAATTGCTCAGCATGCCCGCAGTAGTTGGGATTTGTGATGTTTACACTGATGGTTGTGACGGTAGGTGGATTAGTGTGATTCGTTGATGGTTATAATAAGAGAATTCAGGTTTTGTCTAGGCATGTGATTGACACATGGTGTGGTATTTAGCGTTTTTGAGTAGGGGATGTTGCATCTATTCAGGAATGCTCTTATTTGTGCTTTCATTTGCTGGAGAGTTGTGGGAATTCCTTTAGACCAAATGTATTTTTAACTTCATTTGAATTTGACCAAATGTGGTCTGTGACACCCTTTATGGGCTTTCTATAGGCTGACCTAAGGGAGGGAGGGGGGTAGTCCCTTTCAGCGTGTAGCTGGAAGGGATGTTCTGGATGGTTGAGTGGTTCAAGCCCAGGAGTGTGTTTTTTTTATTTTTTATTTTATTTCTTTACCTGGCTATAGGTTTAGGTAGTATTGTGTCTTGTGAATTCATTGCAAGGATTGGGAAACGGGATCTAGCAATGTCTTACACTTATCAGAGGAATTTCAGAGTGGTATCTTGGAATGTGAATGGTGCACATTGTGCTTTCAAGAGGAAGGTGATTTTGAGTAAACTAGGGGAGATGGGGGTGGATGTCGCGATGCTTCAGGAGACTCATTTGTTAGATGCGGATATAGATAAGTGGAAAAAGGAGTGGGTTGGTGATGTTTATGGTTCATCGTTCACTACTGGTTCTAGGGGTGTGTGTATTCTTTTTAGGAAGAATCTCTAGATCACTGGGGTGAAGTGTGTGAAGGATGGGGATGGAAGGATAGTATGTGTCACTGCACATATTCAGGATGCTCAGTATTGTTTCTGCAATATATATGCTCCGAATGGGGGTGATGGTAGTTTTTTTGTAGCTTTAACGCAAATGTTGCAGAATGTAAATGCGATTAATGTGATTTTGGGTGGGGACTTCAATGTGGTTTTAGAACCTGGACTTGATAAAAGTGTGGGGGGTGTGGACAATGCCAACGCTCTGAAACGAACAGCATTAAAGAGACTAATTGATGAATGGAACCTCACAGATGTTTGGAGATTGCAAAACCCTTCTACGAGACAATATACTTTCTTCTCTGCAAGGCATAATGCTTATTCGAGAATTGACCTCTTTATGACCTCTGGCCTCTGTACACAATCATTCCAAAGGGGTAACATCGGATCACTACTTGTTTCGGACCATGCTCCAATCTCCATAGACTTGCGATTGACCTTCCCGGTTCCTAGGTCTAACACCTGGCGGATGAATGTCTCCCTCTTGGACGACGATGAAATTGTGGACAAAATTGTTCAAGAAGCGAGATTCTTTATATTTGTGAATTGGACTGGTGAAGTCAGGGTGGAGTTTGTGTGGGAAGCCTTCAAACATATATGCGAGGATTGTTGATTGGTTTGTCCAGCAAGAAGAAAAAAAATGAGAGCTGCAGAAGTGAAAAAGCTTATTGTGGACATTCAGGATCTTGAGAGAAATAATATGCAAAACTTTTCAGATGCGACTATTAAAATATTGAAGCAGAAAAGGAGATGATTGGAAGATTTGTATTCTTCGAAGGCTGAGTGGCTGCTTTTTAGAACCAAAAGCAACTACTATGAAAAAGGAGAAAAATGTGATCGACTTCTGGCACATCGGTTGAGGGTTATGGACAGTGGCAGATCTGTCAATGCAGTGGAAAGACAGGATGGGTTGGTGACTTTTGATCCTGTGGAGATTAATGCAGCATTTCTGTCGTATTATAAAACCCTGTACTCTTCAGAGATCAACTTATCTGAGCGTACAATTGGTCAATTCATTGATGACTGCCATCTGAAGAAAGTGAGTTTGGAATCCTTAGAGTGTATGGAAAGAGATTTGAACGTGGAGGATCTCAGGTTGGCTGCTTATGCGCTGAATTCTGGGAAGTGTCCAGGCCCGGATGGGCTACCAGCTGAACTTTTCAAAATTTTCCCAGAAGAGGTGTTTGCTTTGATGCTAGAGATGCTGCGCGCCTCTTTGAGGAATGGGTGCCTTCCAAGTTCAACAAGACATGCTTCAATCTCCGTTTTTCTGAAGGAGGGACGATCACCAGTGAAAACTGGCAGCTATAGGCCGATCAGTTTATTGAACACGGACAACAAGATTTTCGCCAAGGCGTTAGCTTTGAGGATTGAGAATGCGCTGATGGATATCATAGATGTAGGCCAATCTGGATTTGTAAAAGGCAGACATGTTTCAGAAGATGTGAGAAGATTGTTGCTGACACTGTATGAAAGCAAAGAACACCATAATGATGTGGTGACGTTGTCCTTGGATGCTGAGAAAGCTTTCGACCGTATTGAATGGACATATCTTTTAAGTACATTGAAAGGCTTTGGTTTTGGAGATACCATGATCGGATGGATAAGACTGCTGTATTCCCGGCCGACTGCTTGTGTTCGGACTAATGGCATGGACTCGGGCATTTTTGAATTTGGGAGAGGGACGAGGCAAGGCTGTCCACTGTCGCCAATTCTGTTTGTGATCGCCATGGAATTGCTGGCTGTGAGGATAAGAGAAGAGGATAGAATTGAGGGCGTACGCTTTGGTGCAGCCTCCCAGAAAGTTTGGTTGTATGCGGATGACATGCTGGTGGTGGTTCAGAATGTGGAGAGCTCCATTCCTGTTCTGATGGAGTTGATCGATGTGTTCAACAAGGTTTCTGGATACAAGATCAATTGGACCAAGTCGGAAGCGCTGCCGGCATCAACCACTTGCACTGTTTTGAAGATGCGGGGCTTCCCCTTTAAGTGGTGTCCGAATAAGATGAGATTCCTTGGGATTTGGCTAACGAATGATGTCTCGAAAATAATGGATGTCCATATTACACATGTGATTCAATCTTTGGAGGTGGACCTGAAGAGATGGAATGCACTTAAATTGAGTCTCTGGGGGAGAGTGAATGCCATCAAAATGACATCAACACCGCAAATCAACTATGTGCTCAGTGTGCTTCCCCTGGACGTAAAGAAGGGCCATTGGCGGAAAATTGAGAGTTTAATCCAGTCTTTTCTCTGGGAGAACAAACAGCCACGCCTCAGCTTGTGGAAATTGCAGCTGCCCCAAGACTGTGGAGGTTTGGGGGTTCCTGACTTTGAGAATTATCATTTGGCCTTTGGAGCCAGGCATCTGGTTCCATTTATTGAAGATTCGGAGGATGTTTGGACGCTGGCGGAATCAAGTAGTTCTTCTCCGTTGCCGCCTAGGGCCATACTGTCCACGGTGGATGGATCTGGTTATCGCTCATTTCCACCGACAAGATTCCTGAGAACTTGTTGGAGGGAACTATGGAAGAAAAGTAAGCGCAAGGTATGTGATAATGATTACATCCCTATCTGGTTGAATCCAGGTATTTTGCTGAATGGGAGGCCGCAATTGTGGTTGAACTGGCTCCTGAGTGGTGTACTATGGTTGAGTGATCTGATGGAAGACGGCAAATGGATCAGCTATAGAAGACTTTCACAAATTAAAGATCTCAGAGACTGTACAGTGGGTGAATACAGAAAATTGAGAGGTTTGCTGCGGAACCAGAGAACTGTTGATGGCGGTGGTTGGCAGTTATGGCTACCTGAATATAAGACATTAGGTGGTATGGCGTCCAAAGTATATAGAAATCTGAGCCAACGGTACATGCCAGCAGAGGGGTTGTTAACTAAGTGGTCTGAGGTCCTTGGCTCTGATATGACTGTGGAGAGGTGGAGGTTTCTTTGTAAAAACGTAACTCTGACATCCATTAATCTTGGAGAACAATGCCGCCAAATCAAAATTCTTAATAGGGTGTTTTGGACTCCCCAGAGACTTTATGCGAGAGGGATGATTGACTCAGAGTCCTATTGGAGGTGTAAGCATGATGTCGGCTCCTTTGAACACTTGATCTGGGACTGTTATGAACTGAGGACATTTTGGAGGAGTGTCACTGAAAAGATTAATGAGGTTCTATTACTGCAAGAGGATTTTGATTATAACACTATCATCTTGGGTGAGGATGATAAAGTGGAAGATCTCACTTATCCACAGAAATGCTGGTTTTTTAGGGCTACAAATTCTGCGAAAAAAATTGTTTTGAGAAAATGGAAATGTGATGAGAGACCGACCTGTTCAGAATGGGTGGAGGACTTGAGGCAAGTGGCAAGAATTGAGAAGGTTATCCTTCGCAGGAACAAAAAGTTGAAATTGTTTGATGATATGTGGGGTGGGTTTTTGGATGACATGTGATAATAAGTTGGCCTGTTTTGCTTTTTAGATTCTGTGAAGGTTGGGGATGGATATGGGGTGTGGATTCTATGCAATGAGTTCTACGATTACAATGCTGATACGTTTGTTGCTTGTATGTTTTCTATAAAATTCAATAAACTTAATAATAAAAAAAAAAGAATAGGAAGTAGAGACACAACAAACACAGAATCACACATGTCTTTCTATTTTTAATTGACAGCTGGATAAAGCTACATGTTGCATTTTGACTGTCTAGGACTTTTCTCCGAGCAGAGCTCCCAGATAAGTCAGGCAGACTAACAGAAAAATAAAAAGCTCCTTTGGTCTTGATAAAGATTTTGTTATCTACGTCTTGAATAAAAGTTACTCTCCTTTGGGTAAAGAGGATCAAACCACTGAAAGTGGAATTCATTTTAGCACCTGCAGAGAAGAAATGAGTGACCACGTAAAGGCAGCGTGGCTGTGCGGTGGCACCAAGGAACACTATCATGCAGGCAGCAGCCCACCAGGACTGCCTTGACCACCAGGGACATAACAGGGAGCCATACCCACCCTCCCAGACAGACTTACCCTGAGACCCCTCTTGAACGGGTCCTTGGACACAAATTCTAAAATGGGCCTCATCAGGCCATCTTTGGTGCTTGGCAGGCCCACCTGAAGAAAGTATTGCTACAGATACACACCGCTTGTTCACTAGGGAAAGACACCCAATCACAATAGAGGGGAGGGGGTGGTATAAGCAGGAAACAAAAAACAGGAAGTGTGGATTTTTCGGGTGAGGTTGGTTGTGGAGGATGACCAAGTGACCCGCAAGGAGAAGAAGGGAGTGGCAGCTTGTGGAGAAGAGTGGTGGAGCAGGTGAGGTCTTCACATCAGAGTAAAAGTTGTTCTGCAGGGTCGCTGTATGTATTTGTGTGGCAGGAATGTAGGTACGGTAGTGTAAGGAGTGGCTGTGGCGCTAATGTACCTCTGAAACGAGATGTGATTGAGCAGTTCAGTACATCAAGGTGTATTTTGGAAATAAATATCCATTAAAGAAATACATGTAAAACCTTAGAAAAACATCTCAACGTCAATGTTTACATTCCGTCAGCATCGCATCACTATCGGAAGGCATCATTCATGATTAGAATTCCTGGCAGAACACATGCAAGGCCTGTCAAACATGACATAGCATAACAATGACTAAACGATAGCTCATGGTGCATCGCGTAGTTAGGAGGTAATCTTGGTACATGTTGTGTATTGTGTTCCCTGCCTTGGTCCTGCATGAATGCTTGCCCGAGAGAATGCCTGATGGAATGTTATGCCTGTGGAATGTTGTTGTGTGATGCCCCTGTAAGCTCTATGAATGTCAGTTGGAGTGAAGTAGCCTGTGAGAGAGGAGGCCGGTGGATGTCTCCTGTGTACCTTCCTACTTACTTACCCTTGGACTTACCTGATGTATATACCTTGTCACTGGAACTTAGTAAAGAAGTTCACTTCCCTTACCTGCAGTATCATACTTTCATTTCAACAGTGGCAACGAGGTGGCTTGAGGGAAGGGCTAGGAAGTTGCAGCTGTCCAGAGTGAGCAGCACCTAGAAGCACAGAAGGAAGACGTTGATACCAATGAGGGGACCTCCACCGCCCCCCACCCCACCCCCAGAGGTGAGCAGACCCCTGTCCCATGGCCCAACAGCAGTTGCAAGGCAGGAAGGGGGCAGCTGGAGGCGGGATTTGACTGTTGAAGTTGGAGCATCACTGGGGCCACCTTTAAGCATTTAAAGCCACTGAAACAAGAGTGAGCCTCAGTGGGGCCGCCTTACAGTTAATTGGCCACTGGAGCAGCGTTTCCCCAGCGGGGCCGCCTTACAGTTAATTGGCCATTGGAGCAGCATTTCCCCAGTGGGGCCACCTTACAGTTAATTGGCCACTGGAGCAGCGTTTCCCCAGTGGGGCCACCTTACAGTTATTTGGCCACTGGAATAGTATTGCCCACTGGGGCGAACTTGACATTTCTTGACTACTGGAGTAAACTGTTGGTAGTAGTTAGAAGACCTTTCACCAGTAGGGCCACCTTACAGCACCTGGCCACTGGCACAGAAGGATTCTGGGAGTGAACAATGAAGGTGAACTTCATGCCTGGGATATGTGATAAGTGCTGCCATGACAGCCGTCAGTTAGCACTGTCCGCCATGAAGGTCAGGGCACCTGTTTGCTTTTGGGTGATCTGGCTACTATCTAGAGCCTTTTCCATGTGTGTGGACCTTACCAGGGTGAAGTGCGGTGAAGGAGCCAGAGAGTTGGTTGTGAGATGGCTGAGAAGTGAGCACAACGCTGCAGGGCTCAGAGCAATTGGAGACTCGGAGTTTGTTGGAAGCTCTGTGCCCCCTGCAGGCTCCACAACAAAGGTGATGTCAGGAGAGTTGCGTGTAATGATGGTGATACCTCCGAACGTTGGGACGTAGGCGGCTTGGTGGTGGCAACAGCTGTTGTTCCCTGCGAGTGCTCCTCCTGTGGACTAGAGGAAAGAACCCTCATTCGTCCTGCCAATGTTGTTTGTTTTCTTCTGGCGAAGATCATCGCCCTGGGCACGTCTGAGAGCCCGGGACAATGCTCGATGGCTGTGCGATCAGATACTATGTTTGCAGGTCTTAATTCATGTCAAGAAACGGGAACGAACGAAAAGGTCCAATGAAGCGACCATCTCCTATTGAGGACAGGGTGTGGAGTAGCAACTGAGGTAGTATCTATATTGTCTGGCATCATGTTTCGGCCAGACGGCACTCTCTTTTCCAATGTGATTCAAGGAAATGGTGACAAAATCGAAATTTGCAACGTGTTTCATTTTTCATGTTTTTTCAAAAGGGTTTTCTTTTTGGTCCCATTTGTAAGAGGTTCGTCTGTCACCTTGCAACAATATGTTTCTTTTAGCCAGAACAGGAGACACATTTTGGAGAGACCTTACAATTGATATGATACGATATGTCACTTGTAGCACGCCTATACACAAGTGTTTCAAGGCATGATGAGGCAAGGAAGGGGAAACAGAGGGAGGACAGAGACAACGATCTTACTGGGCCAAGTCACATTGAGATCGCGCAAGTGCAGGGGAGGTGGGAGGGGAAAAGTGGCAGGGGAAAGGGGAGGGGGGCAGTACTGTACATGTGATCAAAACAATAACAAGTGCAGCTAGCAGGTGGCAGGTGCAAGGGTGAGTGCAGACAGCAGGTGTCCAAAAGTACAGGTAAGGGGACTGTAGGTTTACAGATACAAACCCAAGTGCAAGGGTTGCCAGGAGGCAGTGCAGGTGTGCAACTGGGCGGGTATGGACCTGGGGCCGGAATCAGAGGGTAGCCAGGTGACAGTGCAGTATCAGACATGAAATCAGCAAGGGAGAGCAAGTGAAAAGGCAGAAGCAAAGAGGAAGGTCTTGCGGTGCTTCCGGAACCGGAGATGGTTCTCCTCAAGTGTCAGAAAGGCAGGGAGGCTGTTCCAGGGGGAGGCCCAGCTGAAAAAAGAGATCTACCACCAACTCGTTGCTTTGAGAAGCGACTGACCCTGCGGGAGTTGGAGGTGGAGGATCGAAGAGCTCAATTAGGAAGGTATTTGCAAAGAGAGAGTTGGAGGTATTGAGGACCCAGGCACCAAAAGAAAGGCCTTGTGGACAATGCAGAGGTTCTTGAACTTAATCCTTGCAGCCAGTGGGAGCCAATGCAGAGATTTCAGTGCTGGAGAGATATGATCCCTGGGCTTGAGGCCAAGGACAAGTCTCGCAGTCCTGTTCTGGATGAGTTGCAGAGGGCAGAGAGTAGAAGCAGGCAGATTTAGAAAGAGGCTGTTGCAGTAGTCCAGACTAGAAAGAACCAGAGCTCTAGAGACAGTGAGCTTCTGGGGGAAGGAGAGGAAACAAAGAATACCTCTCAGGACATGCAGTTGGTAGTTTGACTTCTTAGAGATGTCAGAGACATGAGGAGAAAAGGAGAGTGTGGAGTTGAAGATGACACTGAGGTTCTTAGCCTCACAGATGGGAGCAGGAAGAGGGCCAAGGGAGGCTGGCCAGAGAGTGACAGGAAAGGAGGGTGTAGGTGTACCGATGAGGATAATCCCAGTCTTACTGGTATTAAGGCAGAAATTGTTGGCAGCACACCACTCCTGGATAGCAAACAGGCAGTCAGAGATGAGAGAAGGAGAAGTGATGGCAGTGGGCAGCCTGAAAACGAGCTGAGTGTCATCCAAATAACACTGAAAGTTGGAGCAGAGAGCAGCAATGCGGTGGCCGAGAGGTGCCAGGTATTGGTTGAACAGCCATGGAGATAGGTTAGACCCATGGAGAACACTACAGGTAGAGAGTGAGAGATAGGAAAGGAAGGAACCAAGTTAGACCTTGGAGGGTCGATCAGAGACGAAGGAGGTCAGACAGGCGAGGGGCTGATCGGTGATACCCAGGTTATCAAAGAGATTATTGAGCACGATGGCATGGTTGACCGTGTCAAAGGCAGAAGATAGATTGAGAATCAAGGTTAAAGAGCAGGTCTTCATGGATGTTCAGGAGAGCAGTTTCCATGCTTCTGGCTGCTCTGAAGCCAGACGGATGGTCACAGTGACAACTAACAGATTCAGTGTGAAGATTAAGCTGGGAGATGGCCAGCTTTTCCAGGAGTTTGCCTAGGGATGGAGTGATGGAGATTGGGTGGTAGTTAGCCGGGCAGGAGGGATCGGCTGAGGTTTTCTTGAGAAGAGGGTGCACAATAGAGTGCTTTGGGGGAAGAGAAGGCTGCAGTGGCATAGGAGTGGTTGCAGAAGTCAGCCAGGGCAGGAGCGAGGGTGTCAATGCGGTTCTTGATGGTTTTGGAGGAACAGGGAAGAACCTGTTTTGACGAGACCATCATAAATCTGACTTGTCTGGAAACCTTGTCAGGGGAGAACAGAGGAAAGGAAGAGAAAGAGTGAAGAGAGAAGGCCACAGGGGGAACAGAGGTAGAGGAGAGAGTAGAAGAAGGAGGAGGAGAGGACGAGAGGGTGGACAGGATGTTTCAAATTATATGTTTGGATTCAAATGTCATGTGAGGCCGATTCTTGAGAGGTTGTCAAGGATGTATCTGGCTTGAAGTGGGGTTTGATGTTTGGCTCATGTGACTGTATCTGAGGTGGCCTCTGTTGAAATGAGTTCCCATTGTTTTATTGTGTGGCTTGACAGCAATGCAATGTTTTAACGTTGATATATCTTGCACAGTTTCTTCCACAGGACCAATGAGTACTTTATGGACAACATATTTAGAGTTTCAGCATTTGGTTTGCAATTTTCACCTTGTGTGTTGTTGAGGGTGATGTTCATTGGGAGAATGGTGGAAGTGTTGCCTTGTAACAATTTTTGGGGGCTTGGAACCTGGCACACATTTTATACCGGTGTTCTGCCACCCGTGCCACAAGTAGTGGGGACAGGAACCCGGCACACGTTTTGTATGTGTGTTCTGCCACCAGCGCCACAAGTTTTTGGGTTTGGAACCCGGCACACATTTTGTAGGGATGCTCTGCCACCCATGCCACAAGTAGTGGGGTTAGGAACCCGGCACACATTTTGTAGGTGTGCTCTGCCACCCGTGCCACAAGTATTGAGGTTTGGAACCTGGCACAGGTTTTGTAAGGGTGTTCTGCCACCCGTGCCACAAGTATTGGGGTTTGGCACCTGGTACATGTTTTATAAGGGTGTTCTGCCACCCGTGCCACAAGTATTGAAGTTTAGCACCTGGTACATGTTTTATAAGGGTGTTCTGCCACCCGTGCCACAGGTATTGGGGTTTGGAACCTGGCACAGGTTGTGTAGGGGTGTTCTGCCACCTGTGCCGAAAATATTGGGTTTGGCACCCGGCACACGTTTCATAGCGGTATTCTGCCACCTGTGCCACTAATGTTGGGTGTTGGACACTGCACTTGAGGGGTTGTCCTGCCCGTGCCTTGTGGAGTTGGATGCCGGTGCCTTAGGGGCTGGATCTCCACCTGCCATGCACGGATGTGGGTGCCTGTGCTCTGTGCATTTTGAGCATTGATTTTTTGTTCTGATTTAGTACTAGAGGATGAAGGGTGTGCTGTGTCTCAGTGCACTTTAGTTGTTGGCAGCAGGATAAATGAGGGTGCTGTTTTGAGAGTGCGTGGAATAGTGTGTTGAGAGTTAGGGCTGGTTCCTTGGTTTGAGTGTCTGTTGTTAGGCCAGCAACAGACTTTGAGTGTTTTTTATGGTTGTATGACTTCTTTGTAGGTCGTAGAAGGGATGAAGTAGGTCGGAGCGTGTCCCCTTGTTCTTCGGAAGGGAGTGAGTGGGATTTGGAGGACACGACAGAGCCAGGTGCCTGCCCCTCTCCTTCAGCACCTGCGTGCAAAGTGCCAAAAAGTGAAGTGTAGGGCTTAGCACAGGCCCTTGACCAGAGTGTTCGGAAGGCACAGGCCCTGCGGCAGACTTGGGAGCTACCTTATGGCATAGGTTTTATGTGTGTCACATATGCCTTGCAAGTGGGGAGCAGGCCAGGATGGACCACCCCTCAGACCAGGTGAGTGGTGACATCAGCGGACCATGTGGAAGGGGGGTTAGGATGTCTGCCACGCAAGCTCCAGTCCATCACTCCAGATAAGGGCAGTGAGCGCTCCCCCACAGACATGACAGAATGTCATGACACGCGCTTCCACCAAAGTGGAGATGGCCAGAAAATGTGATATTCTAAGCATCTGCAGGAGGTGAAGGCCTTGAGGACTGACATCCAAGCTTCGATATTGGAGGTGAGGGGCAGAGTCGAGAAGGAAAAGGCAAGACTAGAGGCCCTGGAGAGCAAGCACATGTCTGTGGAAGTACTTGAGCTATCCCTGGATGGCAGATTGAAGGCGTTCGAACACAATGGTAAGAGGTCAGCAAGAAGACAGAGGACCTAGAACATCGGGAAAGGTGGAAAACCTATGCCTCTTTGGGGTTCCTCACAAGGATGGGGAGATGTGGCAGAGCTAGAAGACAAAGTGAAGTGGATGCTGCAGACTCTATAGAAAGATGGTGCAGGGAATCCTGTCTAGTCCAGCCGTTCATATAAAGCTGGAGGCCCATCAGGAAAGCCGAGGTCAGTAGGGGTGAAATGCCACTATTTCAGTGTCAGAGTTTACACCTTGACCAGGCAAGAAAAGACGGGACCATTACATTGGAAGGGTCTGGAGCGTGAATATACCAGGACCTGCCGGTTGACACGTTACAGCGCAGATGCCAATGCAACCCTTTGACCACTTGTCTGACAGAAAGAGAATGCACATATATGTGGGGTTTCCCCTTTGCGCCATCTTTTGAATATGGTGGGACCGATTACAGGCTGGTAGCCCCAGAGGAAATTCCACAGCTGTTGGAGGAGTTGCAAGGAGAGGGACCCGCAACGTTTGTACCGTATTATGAGGAGAATGAGGACAGGTTCCTTAAGACGTTCACCAGAGGGAACGCACTGAAAAAGCTGGTGGAAATGTGAACAATCAGAAAGACAGACCAGATGTCTCCAAGGCCCAAGTAACATGGGTGGACGAAATTATTCCTTTGGGATTTGAGGGGCACAATACAATAGTCAAAAGCAAGCAAGCAAGTTGCTTAAAGATGCGAGGTGTGCATATAGCTCAGTGCGGTCTCCTCACGGAGAAAGCCAGGCATAGAGTGTTAGGCAAAATCACCTGCAGTACCCTTGGGGACCACTAAAGGCAATTAGGACTACAAGTGTAAGAACAATTTCATCTTTGGTACAAGCCTGCACTACACAGTAAAGTGGTAGCGTAGGCTGAGCAGCCAGGCTTATCTCATGAGTTTAAGTGAGCAGTAGAACAAGTTACACAAAGGATCAACCAATGCTGTGATTCAATTAAACACTTACTGAAGGTTTCTTGATAAAAGAATATACATTTATTTACTCAGTCAGTTATAAAACATTACTCTAGCATAAGCAGCTCAATATTACACACTATTACATCCAACCTGTAAGTAAATGAACATGTTTAGCTCCAAAATGAAGTGGGAGCAAAATGGCACTTCAAATACTTAATAAAGGAGGGAAAAGACAAGGTTATAAGAATAGACAGCCCAAATACATTCATAGACCGGGCAAAGGGTTTCAGTTAAATACAACCAGCAATTCTTCTCAATAGGCCTGGGCCAAAGTCAATGGTTCAGAGTCTTTTGTATAGGATATCACAGTTCTGGTATATAACGGTAAAGTCTTTGCCACAGATTTTTAAAGGATTTGGCTAGGCAAAGATTTGACAAATGTTTAGGGAAGGACAAGACTTCATAGTTGAGGAAAGTTTCACGCACTTTCTCGATGGCCGAAAAGATTTCCGGACCGGGTTTGCAAAGTACCTTGTCAAAGAAGAAAGCTGTAGCTGCGGCAGTTGTTCCTGGCAGTTCGGGCAGATGTCGCTGTTCCTGAGATTCAGTCGTGGGGACAAGAAGGGGGACATCGGGAGGTTCCTGCACTGCCCAGGGAAGAGACCAAAACCAATAGCTGCAGCAAGACGTCGGTTTAAGGTGTGAGTGCCTTAACGTCCACAAGCTGGATCCCTTCCCTCTGGCTATCCGGTTTTCAACAGCACTCTGATGAAAATTCTACCAGAATAGGACGGTGTCCAGGTGGCTTGCGAGTTGGTTGTTCCCACCAAACTCAAGAGAAGAAGTAAACCTTGAAGGGCTTCTTTGTCGTCGGAGTTTCAGGCAATTCGGACCTGCAGCAGGGCTTCACCAGTCGTCCAGGAGTTCCTCTCCTCTTTCGTTTGTTCATTCCAGTGGTTGACTCTGCTTTCCAGGTCCCAGAGACCTGCTTTTAAACAGTTTTCCCCCATTCATACCAGCCTGGCTGTCACTCACACAGCAGGGTGGCTGTCCTTGCCGGACAGCCAGCCGGCCAATCACGCCAGAGTGCATTCAGGTCTCCTAGGAGACTAAGCACAGGGTGTTTCGGGCACCCCCTCACATCCTGTCCACCCTAGACACCCTGGCACCAGAGGAGGGCTTCAGCACTGAAGCCTTGCCAAAGGCCAATCAACAAAGGGACCAAACCTGGTTTGGCGCGCAGAGACAAACACAAGAAGGATCTTTCCTAAAAGAAATGGTGAAAAAAGATGACCAGAGTCTGTTTTTACAGATAGGTCGTGGGTGCCATATTGGAAAACATGGCTGACCCGATTTTTAGCTACCGTTGTTAGCGGTAGGGAAAAATCATTGTAGTTTGATCCAAACCACTGCCACCAGCCATTTAAAGTAGGAAAGGGTAACATTTTACTGTTACATGAGTGTTTTGACTCTGGGGAAGCTCAGCAACCCCTCCAGCACTCTATAGTAAGATAGTGTGTGCTGGGTCAGTAAATTTAGAGAGACTAGTAAAGTCATTTTAACTTTAGATGCCCTGGGAGACAGTACTCAGTCCCAGGGAAGGTATTTAAAACTTGGTGCATCAGAAAGACATCCCTGTGCCACGACACTGAAGATGGTGTGTGACACACAGAAAAAGATGATGCCTATGGAGTTGTGTTAAAACTAGATAACCAAAGAGCACAAAAGAAAAAACACACATAAAAATACATGAAAGAGTGGGAAAAAAAGGCTCTCACTCTTTCCAGGTAAAAAGTCAAATCCTAGAAATCCAGCAAAGTTGCTGGGGGTCTCAAAAGGTAAGGGAAATTAGCACATATTGAGAATTCTCCCTAACTTAGAGGTAAAGGTCAGAAGCTACCCAATGGATAGCACAAAGGGCTGGGCGCTTAGGCTAGTCTCACTAAATGTAAAAGGGCTCAACACGATGACACAAAGACACAACACGCTAGGCACAAAGTGAACATAATGTTAATTCAGGAAACTCACTATAAAAAGGCAAAGGAGCGGAAACTACTAAGAAATAAAATGCCCCATTTCTATTTGTCATCGGGCCCAACCAAGGGGAGTCGATATCTTGGTAACCCCTGACCTTCAGATTGAAGAGGTCCTGATAAAGAAATATCTGGAAGGTAGGGTCCTCATGGTCAAGTGGAAGGTGGGCGGGCAGAATATCACGTTGGCCGTGCTTTAGGCTCCAAATGCGTGTCAGCTCCAATTTGTAGATGCCACATTCCACGCTATTGAACAATGGGCTGATGGTGAAATATTCTTTGGGTTCATCATTGTGAGAGGCCAACCCCGATATCCCAATGTGCATAAATCTTCATCAAGGATTGACTACCCATTGGTGGAAAAGGGTAATTTGGGCTGAGTGGAAGCCTCTTAAATTATTCCAGTGGCATGGACAGATCACAAGATGGTATTCAAAGGTATGGTACTTGCTCTCCCTAGAAGGGGCCATAGCAGAAGGTGTTTTAACAACAGCATGTTCCTGTAGAGTGTTCAGGGAAAAGCTTTGAAAATAAATTGCCCTTACCATCGAGAAAATTACACTGGTGAAGTCCCTGTAAAGTTACTAAGGGAAGCTGCGAAGGCTACAATAAGAGGGCTCATAATATTGGAAGACGCATGGAAGAAAAGGGGTAACTAATCTTGGAGGATGATCTTGGAGGCAGGATTCGGAAATTGGAGGAGTACAATAACTGCATTGGTAAACTGGATGATATTGGGAAGCTATACATATCTTGAGAGCTGACCGCCGAAAGCAGAAACAGGGAAAAATAAATCACAGAGTGGATCGAACAGATGGAGCGGATGGAACAGAAGGAGTCGATGCAATGGATGGAGTGGATGCTACGAATGGAGTGGATGCAACGGATGGAGTGGATGGAACGGATGGAGTGGATGGAACGGATGGAGTGGTTCAAACGGATAGCGCGGATCGAGTAGATGGAACAGATGGAGTGGGTGGAACACACAGAGCGAATCGAATGAATAGAAGGATGGAATGGATAGAACACATTAAACGAATAGAACTGACAAAATGATAACGTGAACAGAACCGGTAAGTGGATTGAACGGATGAAGTAGCTGGAACAGATTGAAGTGGGTGGAGTAGATGGAATGGATGGAGTAGATGGACTGAATGGAGTGGACAGAACGGATAGAATAGATGGACTGTATGGAATGGTCAGAACAGATGGAGTAAACCAAACTGATGGAGTAGATTAGTTGAATAGAACGGACGAAGCGGATAGTACTAATAGAGCGGATTGAGTAGATACAGTGGTAAAACTGACGGAATAGGTGGAGTATATGGAATGCATAGAACCGGAGGAAGTAGGCGGAACGGCTGGAGTGGATGGAACTGATAGAGTGAATAGAGTGGATGGAGTGAATGGAAATATGGGACGGATGGAGCCAACGGAATTGGACGAAACGTATGAAACGGATAGAACAGATGGAACAGATCGAGTAGATGAATGGATAGAGTTGGATGGAACGGATGAAGTGGGCGGAATGGTTGAAGTCGATGGAATGGTAGAAGTGGATAGAACGAATGAAATGGATAGAACGAATAAAGTGGATAGAACGAATGATGTAGATGGAACAGATGATGTAGATGGAACAGATGATGTGGATGGAACAGATGATGTGGATGGAACAGACGAAGTGGATAGAATTGACAAACTTGGTGAACGGACAAAGTGGATGGAAGGAATGAAACAGATGAAACTGACAGAATGGATGAATTGGATGGAACGGATGAAGTGGATGGAACGGACGGAGTGGATGGAATGGACGAAGTGGATGGAACGGATGAAGCGGACCGAACGGATGAAGCAGACCAAACGGATGAAGTGAACTGAATGGATGGGAAGGAGGAAATGGGTGTATGGAATGGATGGAGTACATCATGCGGATGAAGGGTTGAGTGGATAGAACGGACTAGTAGATTAAATGGATGTAAAGGACGAAATGGATGAACAGATGAAGTGGAATGAACAGACAGAGTAAATAAAACAGATAGAACAGATTGTACAGATGGAGTGCTCGGCCTCAAGTGCTTCACTGACAAACCACTCTTACTCTCTCTTTTACACCACCACTCAACTAGAACACAGCGATTCTATGACGCATTCGGTATAGCTGTTCTCATACTAGCACCCGCCACAGACTCATCATCCTAATTAAACACAGCTATGCTGAGCACACACCGCTAGCTTAAGCGTCTCCTCAGGAATAACGCAGCCAGAAATCAGTCTGGGTGTCCACCCTCCAGAATGAACACATCCAACTGACCTCCCCACCACCACACCTACCGCTAAGAAGCAGCTATCATACAACTGCCACACCGGCTGCACACATAACCGGTGCACCCATGCACCTTATGACTCTCTCTCTCTCTACTGACTTGAACTACGGTTCCCGAGGGCGTTCAACCTACCAGCGCGTTGAGATCATACCAATGATACATACGCCGCTATATAAATGCCAAGTAACATAACATAACAGAATGAACTGTGCAACTCAACATACCAGTGGCATGTAAGCACCTGTTTAAACATTCAGGAAGGTGCATGTACATAGTTCCTTATTCTGACACCAAAATAACAGCACTGAAAGGAGCAGTTCCACTCTGTTTACCATCTGTGGCTGCCTTTGTTTCTTCTCATACTCACGCTAAACATTAGAAGGTGAGGTGGAGATGCACATGTTTTAATATCTCTGGGATGTTGAGGAACACACTATGGTTAAATTAATGACCTCATAATGCTGTCGGATACTGATTGGCATAATGGGAATGCCATATTTCATTGGTTAAATGACCAGCTATATAATGATGTGTAGAACAGAGGATTGCACCAGATGTTCCTCAGGTGATATGGATGCAAGTTCCAGAGTTGCAGGGCCTGGAAGGAGAAGTCCCATTGATCCATCTTGCTACACATGACATGCACAGTGACCAGGAACATAAAGGAGGTACATTCAAGTTTCCTGGGGCAGGTGGGAGGGAAGTAGGTGAGAAAGACTTGTTTAATCTCTTCCCAAGCATGGGTGGAGCAGAGTTAAATGTTAAAGGGTATTTGTACCGCGCACCGTCACCAACAGATTTGGTCCCCAGGCGCTCTGGCGGATCTGCAAACGAGAAGGTGGGATGGGTTAATGAGGTGAAGAGGGAGTAGGATAGTGAGAGGAGTGGTGTTCTGTTGGCAGCTTCAACTCGGTATACACCGGGTGCTGAGCTTTGGTGCGAGTATCAGATCAATGTCAGTCCTTGTGTGCTGTTGGTGCGGCTTATGTGTTGTTGCAGTGTTGTGAAGTGCCTACAGGTTGTTGTGCGAGAGATGATTGTGTGAGTTTTTTTAATGAGATAAGCATGCAGAGATGTTAAGCATTTTTGGTTAGTGGGTTATATGATATTTAACATGCTAACATTCACAGTTCTGTCTAAGTGTGGCATGTAAAGCCTGATGGAACACGCTTTATATGCAATGCACTCATCCTTTGATTTGGGAGAGAGGATGTCTATTCATTTCCTTTGATAACCAGCAGGCAGCAGTAAGCTGTAGTTGATGCAGACTTTGCAGTTGAACACTTGGCCTCCCAATTACACTGTTTTGGCCCTTTCACTGCCTAGACATGACAGATGTAACATCCTGAAGGATTTGAACATTTTCCGAGCTGCTCTTGTTGAGACATAGTACATCTAAATGTGAATCATTTCATGCTGCAATAGTTAATTTATGTGGTCTCCCGCCAGTGTGAATCCTCTCATGCTGCAATACTTCCCAATAGTTCCTTTATGTGGTCCCCCGCCAGTGTGAAACCTCTCATGCTGCAATGTTTCTTTTATATGGTCTCTCACAAGTGTGAATCCTCTCATGTTGCAATAGTTAATTTATGTGGTCTCCCGCCAGTGTGAAACCTCTCATGCTGCAATGTTTCTTTTATATGGTCTCTCACCAGTGTGAATCCTCTCATGCTGCAATAGTTAATTTATGTGGTCTCCCGCCAGTGTGAATCCTCTCATGCTGCAATGTTTCTTTTATATGGTCCCTCACCAGTGTGACTCCTCTCATGCTGCAATAGTTAATTTATGCGGTCTCCCGCCAGTGTGAATCCTCTCATGCTGCAATGTTTCTTTTATATGGTCTCTCACCAGTGTGACTCCTCTCATGCTGCAATAGTTCCTTTATGTGGTCTCTCGCCAGTGTGAATCTTCTCATGCTGCAATAGTTCCCAATAGGTCCTTTATGTGGCCTCTTACCAGTGTGAATCCTTTCATGCTGCAATGGTTCTTTTATGGGGTTTTGCCCCAATGTGAATTCTGAAATATTGTTTAAGTTCCTTCATGTGGTTTCCCCTCAGTGTTAATTCTCTGATGTACCACTAGGTCTCACTTTGTGATGACAGCCTTCACAAATCAGAACATTTATATGGTTTTTCAACACTGTGATGTCTCTGATGTACCAACAGAGCACACTCTTGCATGTAGACCTTGTCACATTCTGAACATGTGTATGGTTTAACACCAGTGTGATATCTCTGATGTTTGGATATATCTAGCCTTCGCTTGAAAGCCCTGCCACATTCTGAACACGTATATGGTTTTTACACCAGTGTGACTTCTCTGATGGACTAATAGATTGATCTTGAAAACCTTGACACATTCAGAACATTTGTATAGTTTGTCACCCATGAGCATTCTCAGAGTTTTTGTTTCAAAATGATGGTCTTGTCACATTCTGCACATATATATGGTTTCAAACCAATGTAATTTCTATGATGTGCAGATATCTCACCCTTCGAAATAAAAGCCTTGTCACATTGTGAACATTTTTATGGTTTTGCATCAGTGTGAATTCTCTCATGTTGTGACAGATGATGCTTTCGCTTGAAAGCCTTACCACATTCTGAACATTTATATGGTTTCTCACCAGTGTGATTTACCAATAGTGAAACTTTTTGCTTGAAAGCCTTGCAATTATCATACAATGCATAGTCACTCTGCATTGTATGCACAGTATGTTTAAACAATTGCCCTTTAGATGCAAATCTTTCTCACATTCAGCATATATATATGACAATTCAATCTATACAGTCTTTCACTGGGTCAGTGTCAGCAGCTTGGGCACATGTATGCATATACTAAATAACAATTAATGTCAATTACAGGGCACAATTTCCAGCCTTGTGTCTTTTGAGTCTTTGGATGTCTATCAGTGGCTGCAGCTGTGGGATCATGAACATTTCCAACAGACTAAGACTGCAACGGGGATACCAGATTCTAAAGCATTTGCACTGCAACAGCCACATCAGCCAAGTGTTGTGGACCTTTCAATATGATGCGGCGATCCAGGATATTCACTTGGGGCAAAGGCTTTCAGCACAGGTGCCTTCAATGAAGGTACTCCTATAGGACTTCAAAGTGGCAGTCCAAGTCATCCCCGTTCTCCATTCGCCCCAGCGTGGACTCAAAGGTGTAGCCTTGAATGGGTGTTTTCTATGAAAAGTTTGTCAGTGCTGGTGCATTTGTCATTGAGTTTGGAATCCGCAGAGAAGACTTTCTGCAGATATCATGGGGAGGACGTTCTTTGACCGGCATTTTCATTAAGCAGTTTGCTTTGTTCGATGCTTGCTCCTTTTTATGCCCTTTGAGAAGTGAAAAGGGAAATGTAGAATTAGTGCTACATAAACTAAAATGGTGGAAAGCATACGCAGAATGGGGAATTCTTGTGACACCTTGACATGCGACTGGGATTAATGCAGACACCAAGATACATGGGACACGGTGAGCATGCACATGTCACACATTGATACACATGTCAACATTCTGGTGTGCCATACTCCAACAGCGTGTATAACACAGACACCAAGCTAAGTGTGACCCACTGTGCCACATCATGGATTGACTCGGCCAGTCTCTAGCCACTCTTATCTGGGTTTGGAGTGACGGTAGGGTCTGCTGTTTCTTTTCACCACAGTGTCCTATAATAAAGTCAGGTTCATGGATTCAGTGGCAGGGAAAGAGAACAAATGAAAAGGCAGTTTGGTTGCTAATCTCAGGAGGATAGCTCAGCGGCAACGTGCTCGCCTTAGAAGCAAGACGACACAGAGCCACACGGGTTCGATCACCGGGTCCGCGCTTAGAAACCTCTGGGTATTAAGCGCGTTATAAATAACCTATCATAGCATATCATAATTTGGAGAAAGACCAGGACACATGGTACGCTAGGATGATATTTCATTAATCCATGATAACGAGGCTCTCAGGTCCTTCAGAAGAAGAACAGTACTGGAGAATGAGCAAACACAAAATATTCACTACTAACCAGACTTGGAGCATAAAATGATATGGGGTTTACTAAAGAGCACACCATGTGTTTCAACAAATTCCCACAAATGCATAGTTTAATATTAGAGTTCAAATTAGATGGATACGTTGGTATATATCACTCTGTTGCTCCTTGTCCACGTTTGCAGTACATAAACCCAAATATAAATACAATTACAAATAAAGATCAATATTTCAAGAGCAAACCTTGGCCTGGGCAACCAACGGTAGCACCTTGTAGCTGTTGTTAACAAGCTAACTAGTCTTGTCTGTGCCACAGGAAAGAGTGACAAAGCGCTCCACAATTTCAAGCACTGTAATGGGTTATGCCGGTAAAGAACAATTCCTACTCACCAGACATGTTCCTCAAAGCTCTTGGATAAGGGCGAGGAGAAACAAGACATTTTGAAAATAATGATTGAATGAGTACCAAGTGGTGTGTGAATGAAGCATTAGTAGAAACATGAGATCCTTCAAAGATGGAAATGCGCATGTGAAAGGAAGCCTATGACGCGATGCCCAGTTGGGCAAAAAAAACAAAGAAGAAGGGTAACCACAAGTGATGTGGAGTTTAGATCGCTCATAGCGTCCACAGAGGAAAAGCTCTAGGGCTAAAGCAAATAACAGCACCTTACTGTGCTGACACTTTGTCATCTTCAGAAATAGTTATGCTTGTTAATAATGTTTTGGGAGGAACATTGTTTATAAGTGCGGATTTGGTAGGACCCATGGAAGCTCTGATTTTCATAAGAGCAGAGTCATATATAACCAGTGCATGAAACATAAAGAGCCTGTCCCCCATTGATCAACTGGGAGAATAACCACCAAGCAGTCACCACGTAGGACTTGTCTATGCCTCTATGTTCTACCTCCGAAGACCTGGCACACCAGATGATGAAGATCTCCCTTAAGATCTCCCTGAAACAGGTCTGTGTGACTCAATAAAGCTTGACAGCTCAGCAGCATAGTAATAGGGATGAGCCGCAGTAGAGCCAGTCCTTCCCCAACACATCCAATGGGAGCACCAGCATGCCAATTCATGGTCACAATTCACACTGCCAAGACAGGAGCGGCCATGTGGTCTGAAGCTTTGAAGGGGGTTATGATTATGTTGGGTCTATGCCACCTGTGTAAGGATAAGGTGGGTTAGGTGCTTGTGACCAGGGTTGGTCTGTGCTACCTACCGGGTGAGGAGTGATGAGGGCCAGTTGTTTTGATCAAATTGGGTCCTTTGCTATCAGTGTGAGGAGTGAGGAGAGGCAGGTGCCTGTGGTCAGAGTGCGCGTGTGCTACCTGTGTTAGGAGTCAGGAGGGGTAGGTGTGTGCGGTCAGGGGTCTATGGCTCTGTGTGAGATGGGGCAGGTGACATATGTGTGAGGGTAGAGGAGGGTCAAGTGACTGTGGCCAGAGTGGGTCTGTGTAAGAAGTGAGGAGGGTCAGGTTACTGTGGTCAGATGGGTGTGTGCTTCCTGTGTGCCGAGTGTGGAGGTCAGGTGCATGTGCTCGGGGTGGCTCTATTCTGTCTGTGCGTGTAACGTGGTGGTCTGGTGCTTTGTCTAGTGTGGGCCTGTGATATCTGTGAGAAGAGTAAGGAGTGGCATGTGCTTGTGGCCAGGATGAGTATTTTCAACCTGTATGAGGAGTGTGGGGTGTTAGGTGCTTGTGGCCAAGTTGGATCAGTACTACCTGTGCAAAAAGGAGGGTCCAGTGTGTGCGGTCCAGGTGGGTCTGTGACTGCTGTGTGAGTAGGACCTGGTGCATTTGTCCAGGGTGGCTCAGTGATTCCTGTATGAGGGAGGTGGGGTGTTGGTGCATTCGGCCAGGGGGTGTCTGTGTTACCTAGGGCAGGAGTGTGGAGTGTTGGGTTCTTGTGGCCAGAGTGGGCCAGTAACTCCTGTGTGAAGAGTGAGGAGAGTCAGGTGCTTGTGGGCCAGTTGTGTCTGTAACTCCTGTGTGCAGAGGGGGTTAGGTGCTGGTGGCCAGGGTGGGTCAGGGGCTCCTAAGTGAGGAGTAAGGAGGGTCATCTACTTGTGGCCAGGGTGAGTCAGTGATTCCTGTGTGAGGAATAAGGAGGGTCTGTTCCTTATGGGCAGGATGGGTCAGGGCCTCCTCTGTGAGGAGGGGGGCCTGCTGCTTGTGGCCGCTGCTTGGTCAGGGGCTCCTATGTGAGGAGTGAGGAGGGTCTGCTCCTTGTGGCCAGGGTGGGTCAGGGGATCCTCTGTGAGAAGGGGGGCCTGCTGCTTGTGGCCGCTGGTTGGTGTATGGGAGGATTGGTCCAAGAGACCCCCCTCCCCTGCAGACCCTCCCCCTTGTGAAGTCCATGGCTCGTCGGGGGTTCCCAGTGCCACCAGGGCCCAGGTGGTGGGTGGACCACTGGCTGAAGACATTGACCAAACATGCTGTATCTAGCTAGGCCCTGGAAACCATTTTGTGAAATCAAAATGGTTTGAGCCCTGTGCACCACAGCGCGGCCCCCACCCCTGGAGAGTCTCACTTGTCCCTGTGGCCACAGCTCCCTGGCAGATCCGCTGAGAGCCCATTCCCACGAAGAGACGGACATAAGCTAGTGTTAGATGCCAACACTGTAACATTTCACCTTCCGCAGTGTATCGCTGTTCCCAGTATGACCCGGCCAGCAGGGCCGGGGTGGAAAAGAACTGTAAAATGGTCCCCTGACAAAAGCAGAGCCCCCAAATACTAATGAGCAAACTACCTGTGATGAAACTTTTCTCTCCATGACCTTTCTGACTAAAAACATGTAACCTCCATGAAGATGGCAGAATGTGTGCTTATATGACATTCGGGGTGAAGTACCCACATCCCCGTGGCTATGCGCAAATGGTAAAAGTGTCCCGGTGTTTTCAAGTTATATGTTTCGCCGAGAAGACTGCACCCCAAGGTCCCATGCCATAACTGAACTAATGCTGCTAGGGTGCAAAGGAAGACAAATATAGCCCTATTGGGAGCACATGAAAGTGGTGCACGAAAATGCACAATATGTATGTCCAATCTCACCATGTGTCACTGCCATCAGTCTTATTAGCGGGTTGTTCCTGCGTGCTCCACCAACCTTACTACTACCTCGCTTACCGCACATGTATAGAAATGTAACAAAATGTTGTGGTTGTTAAATACTTAGCATATAGGTAACGCATTTGAAATGGCTATGTAAAAGGCACTAACAATGTCAAAAACATAAGTTTTGAAAAGACTCAATGAGTATTGTATATTATATAAATGTTTATGCCTCTTCCACTTAAATCCGCAACACACGAGGAAAATACCTTAATTGGCATATGCAAGGCCACCCCCCCCTTCCTCCCCATTGAAGCCTGCCAGACGAAAGAGCAGAGGCCTGTGCTGCTCCGCTCAACCTCCCCCAATTCGGCTGGAGCCGCTTCAAACATTCACATTCCCCCGCAGCACCCAAGGCCACGGCCTGCCCCCTGAATTATTCACAACCCAGCAGTAAACCCCGGCCATAAACACGGGCCCAAAGGCACCCTTTCTTAGGCTCCACGACCCACCAGTTCACCCCAGGTTAATGGCCCCTGTAAAATTAGGACACGCAATATTATAGCAACACTGCAGGAACACATTTCATTATGACTTCTAACGGGACATGATAACTCGGACAGCTCGAGTCGACAGGACGATGGTAACCATGTATTGATGTATCACCAAAAGACCCCACTCTAGGTGCATTCCTCCTGTGTTGCATTAACCTGTAGAATAACCTATTGGAAGATTTATCGGGGAAGATAATATTGCAATGATTGAATGACTGCGGTGTGCGTGGCCTTAGGGCAGAAAGCCAGGGAAGACGTTCATCACTGACACTGGTCACAGCTGGCACAACAACACCGTCCGGATGAACCCAGCTGACCTGCCCGGCCCAGCCCACGAGGGTAACCAGTGACGTCCAGCAACCACATCACAACGGCACCTATAGTTAGTCGTCGCCACCCAATCCCCACAAACTTGTGCCCTTTGTATGTAGGTTCTTATGACGTTTTTTGTAAATATATACACCTGTCTTTGCTATTGTCAGACAGAGCGCTCTCTGAGTTTGCAGAGTCCTTTGCATGCCCTATTCTGATTGATAAACTCCCATTTAAGCTCACCCGCACTTTGTCTTAGCCTTATTCCCATCTTGGGAGAGTCCATTATTGTCTCTCATTTTGGGGAGGATCGTGCTATCTGGGGGACGCTTGCCTTCATTGGTCAGGGGCTCCGATGTGAGGAGTGAGGAGGGTCTGCTCCTTGTGGCCAGGGTGGGTCAGAGGCTCCTGTGTGAGGATGATGGCCTGCTGCTTGTGGCCGCTTGTTGGTCAGGGGCTCCTATGTGAGGAGTGACGAGGGTCTGCTCCTTGTGGCCAGGGTGGGTCCGAGGCTCCTATGTGATGAGTGAGGAGGATCTGCTCCTTGTGGCCAGGGTGGGTCAGAGGCTCTTGTGTGAGGAGGATGGCCTGCTGCTTGTGGCCGCTTGTTGGTCAGGGGCTCCTATGTGAGGAGTGAGGAGGGTCTGCTCCTTGTGGCCAGGGTGGGTCAGAGGCTCCTGTGTGAGGAGGATGGCCTGCTGATTGTGGTCGCTTGTTGGTCAGGGGCTCCTATGTGCGGAGTGAGGAGGGTCTGCTCCTTGTGGCCAGGGTGGGTCAGAGGCTCCTTTGTGAGGAGGATGGCCTGCTGCTTGTGGCCGCTTGTTGTTCAGGGGCTCCTATGTGAGGAGTGAGGAGTGTCTGCTCCTTGTGGCCAGGGTGGGTCAGGGCTCCTCTGTGAGAAGGGGGGCCTGCTGCTTGTGGCCGCTGGTTGGTCAGGGGCTCCTATGTGAGGAGTGAGGAGGGTCTGCTCCTTGTGGCCAGGGTGGGTCAGGGGCTCCTATGTGAGGAGTGTCTGCTGTTTGTGGCCAGGGTGGGTCATGGGCTTCTATGTGAAGAGTACGGGGGTCATGTGACTGGCGAGTGGCACGTATGCCAAGGTTTAGCGAACTCGTGATCTAGGTCAGAACTTTAGGGATAACAAAGCAATTGACTAAAAATAAGCCCACATACATGTTCAAATTTGAAATGGTCCTATTTTCGAATTGAAGAACTAGCCATGTAATTCATGCAAAAATGTCACCTTACAAGAAGCATATTTTCTTTATTTGTTAGAAAATAAACACCTCCACTGTCAACAAAAATCTAAATTTGATGTCACTGCTAAAATAACTGACGTAATGCCCAATTCAGTTGTACGGTTACATCTGTGTGGGGACATCACGTGATCGCGGGAGCGTGTTCTCGCGAGATCTCGCGAGAACGGGATCTCGCGAGCCCACGCTCCGCGGGAAAACGTTCCCGCTTCAGTGTTGGTGCCTGGCCAGCAGAAGCGGTCAGAGAGGAGCGCTGCTCCTGATTACAGGATACAGAGAAGTGAGTTACAGAACTCACACCCCAGCTCCTAGGGCGTAACACCACAGCCACTGGAGGCTTCATGGGGGCCCTAGGAGACTACAGCGTGCCACCGGTGTGCACAACCCTTCCACAGTGAAGCAACTGGGGAAGCACAGGACTTGGTCGCAGTGAACAATGAGTAAGCGCCCCGCGCCACCAGGCCACGTATAGACTTCTCACTTGCTGTCAGTCAATAAACACCGTTAGAAACCCTACAGCGTCCTGTCATCTGTTTAGGCCACAACATAACTGGCGACGAGGATACCAGAAGTCCCACGGACCCACCATGCAAGGCGCCACGCCACCCCCTGCGTTCCTCCCCTTGCCAGGGACACCGGCGATTCCGTGGATGCAATGGGAACCCCTCTTTTCCACCTACTTAGAAGCGGTGGGCGGCACGCGATATGCCCCCATCAGGAAGAGGGCGATGCTGTTGAATGCGCTGGGGGTTGAAGGTCAGCGCATCTTTGCCGGCCTTAAAGAAATACCTGCGGCAGATGATGACGTCGAAAACGACGACGTTTACAAAGAAGCGACTTGTCGCATCATGAAGAGGTTCACCAATAAGGAGAACATCGTACTGCACAGGTTGAGATTCTACACTCGCAAACAGGAAGGGAGCGAGCCCGTGGATGACTACATCACCAGGATGAGGGAACTCGCTTCTCTTTGCGCCTTTGGAGAAAATGCAGAACAGGTCATCTGCGACATGCTCGTTGTCCACACCAACTCTAGGAAAGTACAGGACAAACTCATCCAAGAAAAGGAGGTCACCCTCGATAAAGCCATCCAGATTGCCAGAGCGGAGGAAGAAACCTCCAGCAGACGCAAGGAGGCGGGAAGTCACCTGCCCGTGCCCGAAATGGCGGCGCTACAATGGAGAGGTCGCAGAGACAAGCAATCCCGCGACGGCCCCAAAGACAAAAGTCCCAGGAAAAAGGAGGCACCGAAATGCTACAGATGCGCCAGCCTCAAGCACATGGCGAACGACCGCGACTGTCCCGCCAGGAATAAGGAGTGCTCCAAGTGCGGACGCATTGGCCACGTGGCTCCAGCATGCATGTGGCGGGAGAAAACTGTGTCCCGGGTTGACGGTGACTGCACCTCAACCGATGATGATGAACTGCAGGACAGACCCATGGTTGTCATGGTCAATGCCCCCCATGCCAGAAGAGAGAAACCTCACTGCACCATTAAAGTGGACGGAATGGAAACGCGCGTCATGGCCGATTCGGGATCCGAACTCACCATTCTGCCCATCAACACGTACAAGGAGATGATGGGACAAGAAAAAGTAGAGATTAGATCAACCAGGCAAAAACCCACCGTGTTTGGAGGGGCAACGGTCGACCTGTTGGGCTACATCAAGGCCCGGATCGATTTCAAGGGGAGGTCTACCACCACCAAAGTGTATTTCTCACCCAAAGGTCCAGTCGTGTTGGGGTGGGATGACCAACACAAGCTCAGCATGAAACTAGATCCCAGCACTCCGGAACAGGTGCTCATGATCTCGTCAGGAGCAGCGCAAAACTACAAGGAGATCTTTCCAAACCTGTTTTCTGAGAAACCCGGAAAAGTGAAAAACTTCATCCACAAAATTCGGTTGAAACCCGACGCCACTCCAGTCAAGCACAAAGTAAGGGCAGTACCTGCCACCGCAAGGCCAGCTTTGGACGCCCACCTGAGGAAGATGGTCGAAGAAGGAACCATTGAAACCGTGGAATCCTCAGAGTGGCTGAGTCCGGTAGTACTAGTGAAGAAGAAGTCCAGCAACGACCTCAGGATCTGCATCGACCGGAGAAGCCTGAACTTGGAGGTGATCACGGATAGCTTCCCACACCCCAGCATCAATGAGATCATCCTCATGATGAAAGAGGCAGCCATTTTCTCGAAGCTGGACATGCGTGATGCCTATCACCAAATTCCTCTACACAGGTCCTCACGCCCCCTGACGGCGTTCATCACTCCTTTTGGCACCTTCCAATACACCCGCATGCCTTTCGGGCTATCGTCCGCAGCATCTGCATTCCAGAGGTTGATGAACTCCCTACTGAAAGGCCTCACCAATGTCTCATTCTTCCAAGACGACATTCTGGTATACGCCAAGGACAACGAGACCCATGACAAAGCGCTCAAGTCAGTCCTAAGCAGACTTCAGGAGGAAGGCATTCACCTACGCCACGAAAAGTGTGTCTTTGGGGTGAACAAAGTAGAATATCTTGGGTACTGCATCTCGAGTGAAGGGGTAAGCCCCAAGAAGAACCTCATGGAGGCCATTACAGAGGCACCGGCGCCGATGTCCAAAGAGGAACTACGCTCATTCTTAGGCCTAGCCGAGTACTATGCCAAATTCGTCCCTAGGTTCTCTGAGACCACATCTCCCATGAGAGAGCTGCTGAAGAAGGGGGCAGCGTACTCTTGGGGCCCAGAACAAGATGAGGCTTTCGGCGAAATCAAGAATAGGATTCTACACGCGCCGTGCCTTAAACCATACAACCCCGAATGGGACACCTACATCACCACTGACGCCAGCGCATATAGCCTAGGGGCCACCTTGACCCAGAAAAAGGGCGATACGGAGAACATTGTGGCATTTGCATCCAAGGCATTATCCTCATCCGAGAAGAATTACTCTACGGTAGAGAAAGAGATGTTGGCATGTGCTTGGGCCGTCGACTATTTCAGATCATACGTATGGGGGACAAGATTCAAGTTGATCACCGATCACAAACCCCTAATTCACATGCTGAGCCCGGGCGGCACCAAGACGGCCACCCCCAGACTGGCCAGGATCGCCGCAAAGCTCCAAGAGTATACCTATGAGATACAACACATTGCGGGCTGGAAAAACGCACAAGCGGACTGCATGTCCAGGCTCCTCAACCAAAGCGCCCCCGGCACCACATTCCTGGAAGAGGAATGTGTCGTTCCGTCCATTGGCGACCTGAGGAACGTCGAATACATGGAAATGAGCGAGCGCCAAAGGCAGGAAGAATTCGAGCAGGACTACGCCCTAAGGCACGTAAGCACCTGGGTTCGAAATGGATGGCCCAACGAGAGAGCGATCCCCGAAGGCCTTCGTCCCTACTGGAAGGTGAACGAGGAAATCACCTCCATGAACGGTCTCATTCTCATAGGTGATCAAATCATCCCACCCAGCGGAATCCGCAAAGTCATACTGTGCAGAGCACACTCGGGCCATTTAGGGTGCAACATGACCAGACGAAGGATACGCGACGCATACTGGTGGCCAGGTATCGACCAGGACGTTCGGCAGATGGTCTATAGGTGCCACAAATGCTCCAACAGCGACAAGCGCCTAGCTGTGAGGCAAGCCCCCATGCTGCCCACCGAAGTCCCCAAAGGGGTGTGGCGAAAACTGGGACTGGATTTCATAGGGCCGCTGGACAACATGCCCCCAGAGCACAGATACGGGATAGTCTTGGTCGACTATTTTTCCAAATGGGTGGAAGCTGACTTCACCCCGGACATCACCACAGGAACAGTCATTGAAACACTCACTGCCATATTCCAGCGAGAGGGCCTGCCCGAAGAACTCGTCACGGACAACGGAGTCCAGCTAGTCTCCAGAGAAATGGAAAAATTTCTCAAGCTCAACAACATCAATCAGCGAAAAGCAAGTCTGTATCACCCACAGGCAAATGGCCTAGTTGAGCGGGCCAACCGCTTCATCAAAGGGGCGTTACAACTGGCTCACGCCTCGGGCCTAGACCCATACAAGACGGTCAAAGAAGCCGTAGCGGCCCACCGTCTCACCCCCAACGCCGTCACAGGTGTTTCACCGTTCCATCTGCTGAGGGGGAGAAGGGCAGCATCCTCACTGGTACCACCATGGCTCCAGCAAGTGAGGGCCGACGAAGAAGTTGACATGGCTGACATAACGTGTCGCATGCAGCGCAACAAAGAAGCAATGAAAGCACAGGGGGATTTGCGCCGAGCCGCTCGACACACACAAGTCAACAAAGGGGATCTGGTGAAGATACGACTTCCCCACAAGGACACCTCCACTGGTTCCAGATACAGCAGCCCCATAGAAGTCTTGGAGAGATGGACAAACCACATCTGCACCAGCGATGGCAGGAGATGGAACCTAGAAAGGGTAGCCATGTACCGCAAGAAAGAAGACACTGTACACTCGCCAAGAGACACTGGAGGAGATCAAGTCTGCCAAGAGCCATACGAGAACCATCACCTCCCAAGTGGAGACACCATAGAGCCGCACCATCACAACGACTTCGCAAGCTCCCTTCCCCCAACTACACCCAGGGGATCACAGCAAGGAGCTGGACAAAGAGAACCCGAAACACCAGCACCCTCCCAAGGACACTTCATCGATCCCTCTCCATACCCTGATCCTGGCAGGCCCCAGAGAGAGAGGAAGAAACCCAGGAAATATGCGGACTTCATCATGGAGTGATCACCCATTCCTTTTCCCATCAAAGGAGGTGTGTGGGGACATCACGTGATCGCGGGAGCGTGTTCTCGCAAGATCTCGCGAGAACGGGATCTCGCGAGCCCACGCTCCGCGGGAAAACGTTCCTGCTTCAGTGTTGGCGCCTGGCCAGCAGAAGCGGTCAGAGAGGAGCGCTGCTCCTGATTACAGGATACAGAGAAGTGAGTTACAGAACTCACACCCCAGCTCCTAGGGCGTAACACCACAGCCACTGGAGGCTTCATGGGGGCCCTAGGAGACTACAGCGTGCCACCGGTGTGCACAACCCTTCCACAGTGAAGCAACTGGGGAAGCACAGGACTTGGTCACAGTGAACAGTGAGTAAGCGCCCCGCGCCACCAGGCCACGTATAGCCTTCTCACTTGCTGTCAGTCAATAAACACCGTTAGAAACCCTACAGCGTCCTGTCATCTGTTTAGGCCACAACAATCAGCCTCGCAGGGATGAGTGGAGCATTAAAAACAGTAAAGGAGCCGAAAGACTAGTTAGACTTACCTAATCATGAACTGCCTCCCTGGTGCATGCTGCATGCACACGTGTAAGACTTGCCCTGCAGCTGAGCAGCGAGGGTGGGGGAGGGGCGGCAGAAAAAGAAGCCCAGACAGACAGAGGCCCGGTCTCTAATCAGCCATCTTCAAATCAGCCTCGGCTGGGAAGATGTATCAGGGCGTTTCTGCTGCACGAGACAGCGGTCCGTTAACACACAGCGCATGCCCCGAAAAGACACCAGCGATAAGAGCATGCGCACTGAAAATGATAATGATACGTCCAGCATGCACATGAAAGACACTCATTAGCGGAACCCGTGCAAGAAACACACAATCACCCGAGCCTGACAGTGAAGACACTAATTATTTGAGCTTGCGCCCAAAAGACACGATCATATGAGACTTGACAGGAAATAGAATACCCAGATGAGAAATCAGTGCACGGGTAACACTGTTTGCTGTGTGGGCTTAGACTAGATAACGCATATGCTTAGGTCTGTTAATATTGTTGTATATTTGCAGCCCCTGATAGGAAGCCCCTGGAAAGGGACCTGTAAGAAAGACTTAGAGGCGAGGTCCTGTCTGTGGAAAGGAACCTGTAAAAAAGACTTAGAGGGGAGGTCCTGTCTGTGGAAAGGGACCTGTAAGAAAGACTTAGAGGTGAGGTCCTGTCTGTGGAAAGGGACATGTAAGAAAGACTTAGAGGCGAGGTCCTGTCTGTGGAAAGGAACCTGTAAGACAGGCTTAGAGGCGAGGTCCTGTCTGTGGAAAGGAACCTGTAAGAAAGGCTTAGAGGCGAGGTCCTGTCTGTGGAAAAGGACCTGTAAGAAAGACTTAGAGGCGGTGTCCTGTCTGTGGAAAGGAACCTGTAAGAAAGACTTAGAGGCGGTGTCCTGTCTGTGGAAAGGAACCTGTAAGAAAGACTTAGAGGCAAGGTCCTGTCTGTGGAAATGGACCTGTAAGAAAAACTTCGAGGCAAGGTCCTGTCTGTGGAAAGGGACCTGTAAGAAAGACTTAGAGGCGAGGTCCTGTCTGTGGAAAGGGACCTGTAAGAAAGACTTAGAGGCGAGGTCCTGTCTGTGGAAAGGGACCTGTAAGAAAGACTTAGAGGCGAGGTTCTGTCTGTGGAAAGGGACCTGTAAGAAAGACATAGAGGCGAGGTCCTGTTTGTGGAAAGGGACCTGTAAGAAAGGCTTAGAGGCGGTGTCCTGTCTGTTGAAAGGAACCTGTAAGAAAGACTTAGAGGCGAGGTCCTGTCTGTGGAAAGGGACCTGTAAGAAAGACTTAGAGGCGAGGTCCTGTCTGTGGAAAGGGACCTGTAAGAAAGACTTAGAGGCGAGGTCCTGTCTGTGGAAAGGGACATGTAAGAAAGACTTAGAGGCGAGGTCCTGTCTGTGGAAAGGAACCTGTAAGAAAGGCTTAGAGGCGAGGTCCTGTCTGTGGAAAGGAACCTGTAAGAAAGGCTTAGAGGCGAGGTCCTGTCTGTGGAAAAGGACCTGTAAGAAAGACTTAGAGGCGGTGTCCTGTCTGTGGAAAGGAACCTGTAAGAAAGACTTAGAGGCGGTGTCCTGTCTGTGGAAAGGAACCTGTAAGAAAGACTTATAGGCAAGGTCCTGTCTGTGGAAATGGACCTGTAAGAAAAACTTCGAGGCCAGGTCCTGTCTGTGGAAAGGGACCTGTAAGAAAGACTTAGAGGCGAGGTCCTGTCTGTGGAAAGGGACCTGTAACAAACACTTAGAGGCGAGATCCTGTTTGTGGAAAGGAACCTGTAAGAAAGGCTTAGAGGCGAGGTCCTGTCTGTGGAAAAGGACCTGTAAGAAAGACTTAGAGGCGGTGTCCTGTCTGTGGAAAGGAACCTGTAAGAAAGACTTAGAGGCGAGGTCCTGTCTGTGGAAAGGGACTTGTAAGAAAAACTTTGAGGCGAGGTCCTGTCTGTGGAAAGGGACCTGTAAGAAAGACTTAGAGGCAAGGTCCTGTCTGTGGAAAGGGACCTGTAAGAAAGACTTAGAGGCGAGGTCCTGTTTGTGGAAAGGAACCTGTAAGAAAGACTTAGACGAGGTGTCCAGTCTCTGGAAAGGGACCTGTAAGAAAGACTTAGAGGCGAGGTCCTGTCTGTGGAAAGGGACCTGTAAGAAAGACTTAGAGGAGGTGTCCTGTTTGTGGAAAGGAACCTGTAAGAAAGACTTAGAGGAGGTGTCCGGTCTGTGGAAAGGGACCTGTAAGAAAGGCTTAGAGGCGAGGTCCTGTTTGTGGAAAGGAACCTGTAAGAAAGACTTAGAGGAGGTGTCCGGTCTGTTGAAAGAGACCTGTAAGAAAGGCTTAGAGGCGAGGTCCTGTCTGTGGAAAGGGACCTGTAAAACAGACTTCGAGGAGGTGTCCTGTCTGTGGAAAGGAACCTGTAAGAAAGACTTAGAGGCGAGGTCCTGTCTGTGGAAAGGTGTCTAAATGGAAATCATATCGTGCCACCCATACTGTATGAATATATGTATATTGGCCTACGCCAAGCTGCTTACAAGCCACTTGTGAAGAAATCCACATTGCAAGGTCTTGACCTTAGATCTGAGTAAGCCGCCATTTTAGGTCTATCCGCCATTTTAGATTCTCTCTCTAAAGTCACCCTGTGTTCTAAGATGGTGGACAGTGTCATTCCGAATGTAACATGGCCGTCTTGACCTCTGTGTACAAACTAACATGTAACTTGCATGCAGACCACATGTTAGGGTCATGAACTGAGACCCTGTCCTTCGTTGACCTGTGTGTAGAGGATTACCTGCGCCAACTAATATAATCCGCGAACACATTAAACACAATGTATTCAAATACTGAAATGTGAACACTTGTTTATCTGCATTGTATAAAGAGGTTTGAGAAGGTTTAACGAGAAATCCGAAGACATACTGTTGCCATTGTGACTTGTTAGTGAATGTATTAATGGTAAACCCTAAATGCATAGATGTATGAACTCGGCACGGACCCTAGATCCGTGATGTATTAACTTGTACTAACTTGTAGGTGGGCTGAACATCATGTTTTGGACTGTATAAAAGGCACGACTATTCTAATGTACAGTCCCACTCACTGAGCACACCGAACAGAGCTGGAGTTCGCTGTGTTGTACTGAAGATCGATAGCTATCTGTTGCTTTGTCCTTTGAAACTGTTCAGTATAGAATAAAGATCTTTCTATCTTTCTTCGTAACCCGCGTTTGGTGTATTTCCTTTTGGGGTACTCAGCCTCGATATCTTCTTTTTGTTTTCACAGATGGCGCCCGAATAGGGACCCTCACACACTCGTTGAAGGTTGACGCAAGCTATCGGACCGGGATCAGGCAGTGTAACAAAAAAGGGGGTCCCTTTCTGAAATAGACGTGACACCTCAACAGCGCTGCACGGCCCGCTTCCTGGACGATGAGCTTGCGATCCGAGTCAGCATCTTGACGAGGGTCCACTTATCGAGGCGGTCAGATTTGCCAAAATCACCAAACACGAGGTAAAATTTGTTAGAAGAGGGGGGCGCTGTTGAGCAGCCTAGAAAATGGCTGCTTAGCTCTTGAGCTCTGGACCTGCCCACCTAGATCCGACGAATATCGGCGCTAATCCTCAACATCCCGCAACAATCCCGCAACAATTCAGCCGCGACTCGCCAGCATACACTCTCCTCTGTGTGTGCCTGAAATTTGGAGGAGAATCGGAGTCGGGAACCCCTGCTGCAGACCCCTGCAGCATATGCTGGCACCGAGACGGCTTGCGGCCTACATACTAAGCTTTGTGCTGCCGACTTGGCTGCTCCCCATGCGCTGCTAAACACAGGCACCCTGAGGCGCTCCCTCGCCGGGGGGGCCGGCTCGCTACTGGCGGCCGTTGGGGCGAGAACTCGGACTCCCCGCCGCCCCCTGCTCGTGGACATAGACCGGGCCGCGCGACTCTACTGTGCCGGCGGCGGTTCAGAGGGAGCGAAGTGGCGGCCTAACCTCTACTGCTGCCACGGGTTGGGCTGGAGCCCTCCCGCACTGGTGTACAAGAGCTGCCCCTCTGCCCTGGAGGTGTGGGGGATGAGGCGCCACGCTGCGAAGCCCCGTGACATCCCTGCGGACCTGAGCCCACCTGCCTCTCGACATCTGTGGCCGCGGGGCGTGAGCGGTGCCCCCCTCGCGGCTCTCTTCAGCACGATCCCGTGGCCCTCTGGCAATCTGAGGGCGCAGACCCCGGCTGATGGCCTAGGAACACGAAGATAGCAACGCGCCCTATTGTGAGAGAGTCGCGGCACTCCCGGCGGCCGGCCGCTCCCCCCGCGCCTCATCGACCCCCTCATCTGAGCTTCTTTGGAGTGCTGACAACACTACGCGGGCGGTAACACGGGTTGAGCCACCCCTAAGGCTATGAGGTGGGTGATATAGGATCTACCACAACCATGTATCCTGGGGGGCCCCCAGCCCACCCCGCCAATCACACCCCTCCCAACGAACCTTGATACCATCAGCCGTGAGGAACTGCGTGTGACCCCCCCTCGCTCTCCCTCGGCTCTCGCTTTCTGGTCGGCTTGTGGCCTCCACTGACCAGCCGCTGGAAACATGGGAGCACAACTCCCCTAACCACCCTAGGGGCAACAGCCCGCGTGGCCCCCTGATACATACTGCACTGGCCCCTCGCCTCAGTGGGCCCCACATATCCATGTGTAGTGGACTCCCGTTGTGGGTTTCGGACTCATGGGGTACCATTGAGGGAGGAAATACCCTACTCCATCATCGTGCATAGCTGTGATCAATACCGCCTCCTCTACCTGCTGACTGCTCAACACTCGGCGAGCCCATCCACACTCTGATACGACCCTAGTCGTACAGGGCGCGCCCATCTCCCCTCGGCTTTCTCCACCCATAGAGCCTGCGGCCGCCACAAGGAACCTCCGGAGCCCAATACCATACTGCCCCCC
This sequence comes from Ambystoma mexicanum, assembly GCF_040938575.1. Classification (NCBI taxonomy): domain Eukaryota; kingdom Metazoa; phylum Chordata; class Amphibia; order Caudata; family Ambystomatidae; genus Ambystoma; species Ambystoma mexicanum. The sequence continues at coordinate 1,632,903,377 of NC_090937.1, read as the reverse complement.
CTGTCTACACTTGGCTCACTGCCTCTCTGACGGTACTACCTGGCCACGAACTGGCTGCCCTCACCCCTACGGGCAATACTGCTACTGCCAAGCTCGAGCCCACTAGACACCACAACTACTAGCCGCCCACCACCTCTCTTCAGAGGCCCCAGCTTGCAGCCATCATTAACCCTCCCAAACTGGGCACCGTCCCCTGTTACAGCAATGTCCAACAGGTCACGTGGCGCCAACAAGGTGGGCACCATGGATAAATTCGCCAAGGCAACGCCCAGGGCGAACAGGCGCCCTCTGCTGCAGCACAAGAAGATGGTGATGCCCTGCCAGACCCCCCACAACCAGACTTAACTGCGATGATGGAATCCATGGCCAAAAACTTTGCTTCTTTCCATGAAAAGCTAGATGACATCAACGCTAATGTAGCCTCCTTAAGAGCTAAACTCGATCAGCACGGGGCCAGGATCACCGATACGGAGCAAAGGATCGGAACCAATGAGGACAATGTTCACACCTTGCAAAACACTGTTGCAATGTTCACACCTCATTACACGGATGGCGGAGAACTATGGCGCTATTAGAGCCATGGTTCATGCCGGTAAAATACCGGCACCGCCTTGGCGGAAAGGGGAATTACCGCCCCATTCCAAGGTTGGCGGGGCGGTAATTCCCCCTGTATTGATACACGAAATTGCAACCTTGCCAATCAGGGCTTTAGATGACAGCATTAGCCGCTGAAAGCCAATAGTGTATTCAAAGTATGTGCTAAAAATGCTGACAGTAGTCTGTTGTAGCACTTCCATTATGCAGTAGTGAGCTACAAGGAATATGCAGGCCTAGTATGAGTGATAGGTCACATTATGCATTGTTGATAGACAGGCAGGGAGAGGGCCCTAGCTCTGTAGCTAATAGGTATTTTTGGAGTGTTTGGAACATTATGGCACCTATATAGCGCTTAGATAGCCAGTCTTAAGCGCTATAAACACTAAGCTATGAGTGCATGCCTTTTAGAGCTTGCAGATGGGGTTAATACATCCCTGCTTCCTTTAGAATATTCAGCCTCACTAACGGTAGCCCTGGCCCCAAGCTAATCTTCCTTTTCTCTGGGAAGGCACTGATAAGACATTCCTGAGCTTTCGCAGATGGGAGCCAGGGTGGGGCTCAGACGGAGCAGTGGAAATTAACAGAGTTGGGTTTTTTCCATGAGCCAGCCTATATTTTGCACAGGGAAAGTTCTGGAACTGTGCGTCATGGACGGGCAGCACAAGATTATAAAATATCCATGCTCCCATGACTCTGTGGGAGATCGTCCTGTGGACTTGGTTCGTGAAAGGTCAAGTGCCCGGAATTGGCTCTGACGGCGTCCTGCAGCACTGTTCTCTGAGCGGGGCTTGTTAAAAGCTAGCTTATGAGAGCCAGGGTCTCCCAGTGCTGATTAAAGGGACGTAAGACTGTGTTTCTCTATATTTCTCTATGTTTCTCTATATTTCTCTATGTTTATCTAAGTTCTATATTTTGCATTTCTCTAAGTTTTATGCTTTGTAATATTCTCTAACTTGAATCCCAAATGTATATGAAATTCACTGCTTAGAATAAATATGCTAAAACTTATTGAAGGTGTCATTTGTCACTAGCATGAGATCACTGCTCAGCACAATAGAACCTGTATTTTGGGCTGAATTGGGTATTTTTTGCTCTCAAAGGGCTGGCCCCGAGGAAGATTTTGCCCATATCAAGACATTTGGTGGCAGCTTTGTGGGATTTGTGCAGAGCAGTGCCTTGCTGTGAAATGACAAATTGTGTGAGAGAACACAGTATAGAGTGGGGAGCAGGCTGTCGCATTTCCTTGGTGGTCTCACTGCAGCTCTGAGACTTCAAAAGACAGCAATGTTGTGTCGGCTTGCCCTGACCAATAGCTTGTGTGGTTAAGACTCCCTTCAGTAAATCAGTCGTGACTGACTTATTGCTTGGGAATGGAGCCAGGGAGTACAAGGCGATAAACAAGCGGGAAATGGCTTTGTTTAAAGCGCTCCGATGAATGGTCAAGAAAGATGTATGCTCAATTAGAAAATAATTTTTTCATGCGGTTTCCCCAGTTTAAAGTTGTAATTTGAAATGCAAAGTGAGACGGAGTTCTCAACTCTATTCTGTCATGAGGGCAGGGAAAAATAGTTGCAAGGATTTGACATGCAAATTGTGAATAGTAATTTAACCATTGACTCAGCCCCAGTGTGCTAGCGAGTGGGGGCTGTAATGTTCGGAGGCGAAGGTTCGCTTTTTTGATGTATGCTTTTGAAGTGTTGGCATTCCTGAAGAATAACGTGGGGAATGAGCCGTGCTTAGGAGAAAGAGTAACATCTGTGCTGAGAGCCTAAAGGGTTTGTTTTTCTTTTGGCAACTGTAAATTCCATGTGCTAGTGGTGGCGAATTCTGTTTTAAAGGAAACACACTAAAATGGTTATATTGCATTTTAAGCTGTGCCATGCATATAATGTGTGAGATTACTCACTTAAAAAGAAAGTGAGTGAATGTTATTTGGATTTTCGATTTTTGTGTATTGATTTGAAATTGCAGAATCAGTTTGCAATGGTTTGGGGGGAAAAAACAATTTATATTTTTCTAAATTGCCTCTAAATTGCCTGGAGTATTTTTGACTGTTCCCACGTTATGCCATGGATTTGTGCTGTTGCCTTATAAGTGATGTATGATTTGGAAATAGTGTCCTGTTGACTGTGATACATGGTGAAAAATGTTGTTGACACATTTAACAGCCCACAAGCAATATAGAGTGTGGGTTGTTCTTGCAGGAAAAAACCGTGCAGGGAGCTGCACTAAACATGGCATTTTTATTTTTTAAATGCACTGAAATAAGTGGTTATATTCTGGCAATGGTACAACAGAATGAAAAATCTGTGTGTGATAAGATAGCACAAAGATTTAGTGGGTTGCGAGTTCTCTTGAAAAATCGCACATTACATTGGATTGAGCTCGTGAAACCAAACTACAAGGTCACGAGGAAGAAGAAGAAAAAAAAAACTTATGCTTTTAAATGAGACATTAATCAGTTTAAAACAGGCAAAAAGACGCTTTGACATTTTGCAAAAATTACATGGAGTAGAATCTGATGACAAGAAAAGTGCCTCTTTTGAAAATAAGAGTCTTGCTGTGTGTGCAGAGCTTGTGCCTTGAAGCTGTCTTGGGCGAGGTGCGCGAAGGCAAACAAAAGCAGAATACTGCACTCCTGTGAAATGATGCTTCAGATATGGGAGCTTTTCTGAGTTGCTGGACAAGAGCAGTGCAAGAAAGAGTTAATCTGTATGAACTGTCTGAAACGAGTGCCTTTCCATTGAAGCCGCCACAGTGTAAGAGTTATAGGCAAAGAGATAAGCTTGCTGCGTGCTCATGGCGCTGCCAGGTGCACACGAAAGATAAACAATGACATTCCTGCATTCCTTCCCCTGTGAGAGACCGTCAGTGAGCAGAAAACCGAGGAAGGGGGTGCAATAACAGAGCTGATCAGAAGTAAAGAATTTGCCCAGTAACACTGAAAGGAAAACAAAGGCTGCATGCAGGATGGCAGATGGGCACATCACATCTGAACATTTGGGGAACCTGTGCATCTGTGAATGGGCTAAGAAAAGACAGCTGCCCATTTCAACAGACATTACTGTGCAAACCGCATTCCCATGCACCATGTGATGTGATGTGAAATGAAACGCTATTGCTGTGCAAGCTGCATTCCCATGCAACATGTGATGTGAACTGAAGTAAAGCGCTGTGCACTGGAGAAGAAACCTCTAGGCGCTTTGAGAAGAGAAAATACACATCTGGCAAACTGCAAGCTACATTGCCAGGGATGGAGTAACTGACAAAGACATTATGGCATTCCAGATGGAAGCAAAACTGACAAAAGTGCTTAGCCGTTTTGCAAGAGACAACATGCAGAGCAGGGCTTTGGAGTACAACATGAACACTGCACATTAGCCATGATCCAGAAGCCTCACGGCTTAGTGCAATAATGAATGATTTGTTGAAGCAACAAAAGAAACTGACTTAGACTATCGTGCTCAAAGGGGTGGTCCAAGAAACAGCAAACCACCTTTGACAAAATGACAAGTGAAAAACCAGAGGCTTGGAAGACACTAGCTGTATGGAGAAAAATAAACAAAGCTGCTTGTACAACTGCAGGCGGTATTGGACTGAAAGACTTTACCTTTGAAAAATGGAGTGATGCCAGCAGGGCAAACTAAATCAAGACCATGAGACACTGGAAGCAAGTTGGCGCCTGGCATTCGTGATCGCTTTGGTGAAAAAGAAAAGCATTGTGCGACCTGGGTACTTATTATATGGCTTTTGTAAAAGCACAGATCAGTCTGAGGTACCATTGACCAACTATGATCGCATTGCACAAATGAGTTTGTGATTAGGCAGTTACACCCCGTATGGTTGAGTGAAAATAAGCCCCCAGAAACATGCAGAAGGGTGATAAATAATTGCAGTAGCAATGATAAAGTGTGTAGTTACCTGATGAGACTTTTGAAGATGGGGGTGGTGTTATGGGAAGGGGTGGATAACGCTGATATTGTACTTTTGATGAAATCCTAACATTTCTGTTTGTATTTTGCCTAGGCAAAAAAGACAAGGCATTTCACAATAACAGAAATAGATGTGTGCAGTTTGTGGGTGACACTGATCTCAGAGAATATGCGAGTCAACTTTAAACGTGTCCTGCACCGCACTCAATGCTGCTATTTGTTCTGCAACCTGCGAAGGTGTCCAACAGAGTAATAACTTTTGCTGAACTGGCACGGTGCAGACTTGGCTAATTATCAAATATTTGATGCTACACATTCAAATGATTCAGTTGCTGGAAATAACTTAATTGACATGTCTTGCCTTTCTTGTTTAAAGGACTATGGACAATGAGTTGTGGACTGTAACATCATGCACCACAAACAGCTGTGGGACACAGGACTTGAATGCTAACACATTGAAAAATGGTTTTTAAATGCACCTGTTGAGATGAATCTGAAAAAAACGAAATGGTTTTACTCTTCCAACTGAATTGCTTTAACCAGAGATGTTTTGCTTTTTGAAAAAAAAAAACTTCTACGTTGCACGTAGGCAGGAAAATGATTTATGAATTGTTGGGGCAGCAGGATTATGCAAGCAGGAGCGTAATTTATTTTGAGATAAAATGAGTGCGCACATCAAAGTCACCTGTGCGTAGGTTAAGATTCTTACTTGAAGTAATGCTGCCAAGTGTGTGAGCTATAATTTGAGATGGTAATCTTTGAAACACTGGATACTTTTACAGCCAGCTTAAGGCAGGTAAATGAAACCATGACTGACTTGATGTTTGATTTTATGACACATAGTGTGACACGGTTTTTGTTAAACCAACCAGTTTCATGTTTTTGTGGGGACAGCTGTCTCCAGCAGACTAATGCAAAGAGTCACCTTTTGATTGTAGACATTTGGAATAATTCTTTGGAAAAGCGCTACAAATGAGTATCCACATGGAATTGCTAGTGTACTGGCTACTGGCCTGGCATATTGTCGGGCATCTTTTGTCACTGAATGGATATGATTTGTTTAATTTGTTTAATGTGATGTTTTTCTGACCAAGAACTGCAGCGAGTGTTCTCGCCAAGATTTTATGGACTATAACTTGACTAAATGCATTTTACACAATGGTGTGATGAAACAGCCACTGCCGGATAGTAGTATGGTGTTTGTGGCTAAAAAACTAATATTGTATATGGTAGATATCCCACTTGAAGAAGGGTATTCTCCAAGTCACAACAGGTAGACACTGTGAACATGTTAGATTTTCCAGTAGTAGGCAACATGTAAATTGTAGGCTGGTAATGCACACCTCCATTATTACAGTGATACACTTAGACATAGATTTATCCTGAGGCAATGTTTCCTTAGTACTACCAAGCTGCTACAAATGGAGTCCATTTCTATGGCCCATCACTAGAGTGCGCGTAGCTAGGGAGCTAGATTCATTAATTGCAGGAGCTTTATGTGCTTGTGGCATAGAAACTGTGCACAATAAGCTAGCCACTATGGGTTCTGATGCCAGCTCTGCTATAGAACTTCTGGCCTAGTGGGGCCCATTGATACGCCCAACACTGCTACAAGTATTGGCAACCACTGAAGATGGCAGAATTTCGGGTATGAAGACATTTTTTGCTGCCATAGGGCAGGTCAACAAGACTGCTAAATACACACAATGCATTGTATGGCAAACATTGTTTAATCAGCAGGTGTTGGCTTTTTACTGAGTGGGGGCGACCATCCTCCACACACTGGCACGCAGAGCTACAGTTACCAGCAAACATATGGATTGAATTGCTTGCTTTTGATTGCATGAATAACACATGCCATGCTTGATGTAAATTAGTAGAATTGTTTTTATTTAGATAACCTGGTGCCCATGGGTTCACCTTGTTCACGAAATTAGATGGTTTCTGGTTGGGTTCCACATACATGGGGGAAGTATCTAGTCACACAGCCCATAGTCACGTTTGAATGCCTTGGGATCAGGGGGAGGGTAGGCCCTTAGAGTGAAAAGCTGGCAGGTTTAGAGTTGGTAACCATACATAAATGCAATAGTGCATTGTAGATTAGACTACCCTGGATTGCCTTGACATTTTAACTGCATGCTGCTTTTTAACTGACAATCAGTTATACAATAATTATTTAGGTATTTTTGTGTAGGCCAGGTTTTGGCTAGAGTAAATGTCCATGTTCACTTTGTGTAGGTATTTTTGTGTAGGCCAGGTTTTGGCAAGGGTATATGTCACTGTTCACTTTGTGTACATTTTTGTTTAGGTAGTGTTTTACCTTGCATGCCACGCTAACTAACCGCTAGAAGGTAGTTTGCTTAAACCTCTTGCAAAGCCCCAAGGTCTTTATCACTGCACTAAATACTATATTGATAGGTATTAGTCAGCATTTGTCGCACACACGTTGAATAGGGGTGGAATGTAGTGATACACGAAATTGCAACCTTGCCAATCAGGGCTTTAGATGACAGCATTAGCCGCTGAAAGCCAATAGTGTATTCAAAGTATGTGCTAAAAATGCTGACAGTAGTCTGTTGTAGCACTTCCATTATGCAGTAGTGAGCTACAAGGAATATGCAGGCCTAGTATGAGCGATAGGTCACATTATGCATTGTTGATAGACAGGCAGGGAGAGGACCCTAGCTCTGTAGCTAATAGGTATTTTTGGAGTGTTTGGAACATTATGGCACCTATATAGCGCTTAGATAGCCAGTCTTAAGCGCTATAAACACTAAGCTATGAGTGCATGCCTTTTAGAGCTGGCAGATGGGGTTAATACATCCCTGCTTCCCTTAGAATATTCAGCCTCATTAACGGTAGCCCTGGCCCCAAGCTAATCTTCCTTTTCTCTGGGAAGGCACTGATAAGACATTCCTGAGCTTTCGCAGATGGGAGCCAGGGGGGGCCTCAGACGGAGCAGTGGAAATTAACAGAGTTGGGTTTTTTCCATGAGCCAGCCTATACTTTGCACAGGGAAAGTTCTGGAACTGTGCGTCATGGACGGGCAGCACGAGATTATAAAATATCCATGCTCCCATGACTCTGTGGGAGATCGTCCTGTGGACTTGGTTCGTGAAAGGTCAAGTGCCCGGAATTGGCTCTGACGGCGTCCTGCAGCACTGTTCTCTGAGCGGGGCTTGTTTACAGCTAGCTTATGAGAGCCAGGGTCTCCCAGTGCTGATTAAAGGGACGTAAGACTGTGTTTCTCTATATTTCTCTATGTTTCTCTATATTTCTCTATGTTTATCTAAGTTCTATATTTTGCATTTCTCTAAGTTTTATGCTTTGTAATATTCTCTAACTTGAATCCCAAATGTATATGAAATTCACTGCTTAGAATAAATATGCTAAAACTTATTGAAGGTGTCATTTGTCACTAGCATGAGATCACTGCTCAGCACAATAGAACCTGTATTTTGGGCTGAATTGGGTATTTTTTGCTCTCAAAGGGCTGGCCCCGAGGAAGATTTTGCCCATATCAAGACACCCCCTTCCACCATTGCCCTTCCCCATTCCCATTTTTGGCCCAGAGGGCTCAATGGGAATGGGAAAGGCGCTAATTACGGTACCGCAAATTGCGGTACCGTAATTAGCTCCCTGGTACCGGTAAATCCTTACCGCCATCCGTGTAATGAGGCCCACTGTGTCTGAGCTTGTTCGGGATATGAAACAGGTCAAAGCTAAGTGTGACGACCTTGAATCAAGATCGCAGAGAAATAACGTTCGTATAGTGGGGGTTCCCGAAGCCGCGCTACAAGGTCGCATGGAACAAGTGGTCGAACAACTCCTTAAAGATCTCCTCGACAAGCCTGCGCTCTCACCATTCTTTACTGTTGAAAGAGCGCATCGCTCGCTGGCACCCCGGCCCAAACCAGGAGACTTCCCCAGGCCAATAATTGCGAAACTGCTAAGTTACAAGGACAGAGACCACATACTCCGTCTGGCCAGAGAGAGGGGAGAACTAAGGCTGGACTCACAAATCATCCGGATCTTTCCAGACTTTTCGGTGGGTGTCCAGATGGAAAGACGCCCACTAGGTGGGGTTAAAAAAATGCTAAGAGAAAAGTCGAGTATGCAATGCTTTTCCCTGCACGCCTAAAAATCACCCACCGCAACAAATTTTATTTTTTTACAGTCCCAGACGAGGCGGTCAAGTTCATTGAGGCACAAATCCCGTTGGTGGACCCCCCAGAGGACCCCATGGACAACGACTAACACCATGGCCCTGGACCCCTACGCTGTATCCCGAGGGCCGTGGCCAACCTGTGAACAGCCCACTAGCGTGCTAATGGTCCCCCCCTCATTGCCCTTTTGGGCCCAATGCTGTCCGAACATCTACATATCAAGAGCACAATTCTTTTGGGGGGATACATCGTTAATCCACCGGACTGTATCACCACACACTGAGCCCGGTCCTCGGAAGCCAGGCCTCACTGTCATACGTCACTTCAGGACAGTGGTGGCTTGGATCTCGCCATCCTAGAATATGTGTGTCCTTTCCTCGTAACCATAGTTTCATCAGCCGACTTAAAATTAATGATGTTACATCGTAAAAATAGTAACAAATGTGGGTCAGACGGCAACAGCAGCCCCCACTGCAGCTGCAATGCTCCCCAAGACGGAGTGTTTGTGTTCAAGCCCCGGTTGGGCTATTGTTAAGGCGTCGCCGAGTTGGGGATGGCGCGCAGTTGCTTGCTCCGGGGGTGGGCATCAACACACTGCTAGTTTATACCGGGGCGGTGAGGGTGGGGGGTGGTGAAGTTGGGGAATGTTGCGTTAAAGATGGCAGAGGGCTTTGGACTGGGTCTACAGGGAGGCGTTTCCACGCCCTTACAGCACACATGGCGTCAGTCAGAGAAAGATCCTACACCATGGATGTCCCATAAATTGTTTGCATGGCTATTAAAATGCTGACATGGAATGTTCGGGGATTGATGAATTTCACAAAGTCCCGTAGGATCACGGCATACGCACAGAGGCACGCCATCAAAGTACTTCTATTGCAGGAGACACACGCTCTGAAACTTCTCTCATCGAATCTGGCACAAACCTGGGGCCCCAATAGGTACTATACTCAATACTCCACTCAGGCCAGGGGAGTCCTTACCCTCATCCACAAATCGATAAAATTCACACTCCACACATCCCATATTGACACAGAGGGTAGATATGTGATTCTTCACTGCACTCTAGCTGACGAAGAATTCTTACTGGTGAACTCATACGCGCCCAACACTGACTCCCCCGAATTTATAGACACAATAACCGCTATCCTCAAGCGATATGTGGAAGTCCCCATTATATGGGGAGGGGACATGAATCTCATACTTGATAATGTCCTAGATAGAACGACTACTACCCGCAGGGTCACAACCCGAGCTGCCAAACGACTCCATACACATATGAGCTCCCTAAACTTACATGATGTGTGGAGAACACTCCATCCCCAAGAAAGAGATTATACTTTTTACTCATCGGTTCACGAAAGCTCCTCAAGGATAGATATGTTTCTCTTGTCCGGGTACCGAATGGGCAGGGTCTCGGATATCAGGATCCTCGCACGCACTCTCTCTGACCACTCCCCTGTGATGCTACAGATCCAACTAATTAACACACTAGCAGCTCGACCCGCCTGGCGCTTTAAACCTGGCGCTCTATCTGACATCGTCTTTAAGGCTGAGATCCTGGCGGACATAAATATCTTCTTTGACAACAATAAAACGTCCGACACCCCCGAGGGGACCCGCTGGGAGGCTTTCAAAGTCTACATTCGAGGGATGTGTATATCGAGGGATGCCGGGGTCCTCAAAGCCATAAGGCAGGCCTTAAACACCTCCGAGACCAGGCTCAAAGCCCTTGAACAAGAGTATGTTTCCGCACCAGCCCCGCCAGCCCTAGCTAAGATCAGAACAGAACTAGAACTGTTTGAGTCCCACACCCTAAGCGAGGTGCGATACTATGCCTGCCCCATGGCGGCCCGAAGATATGGAGAGGGGGACACGCCGGGAAGAACCCTTGCTAAAGTGGTTCGTGCGGAGGGCGGCAGGACTCGTATAGATAGCATCATTGACGAACAAGGCTTAAGACACTGGTCGGACCAGGCCATCATTGACACCTTCGCTAGCTTTTATGCCAACCTATATGGCCCCCAGCCTGAACACACAACCCACGATCTGGACGACCTACTAGAAAGCATCCCTATGACTCTCATCTCCCAAGACACCAGAGAACAACTCGAGGCCCCGTTCACCTTAGATGAGATCGTCCAGGTAATCTCAGACCTCCCTAAGAATAAGGCCCCAGGCCCCGATGGGCTCACATCTGAGTTCTATCAGGAGCATGTTGCTATCCTAGCACCAATATTTACGGGGTCTGGACCGAATCGCTCTGATTAAACACCCTCCCTCCCCCTTAAGAAAAGCCCTAATAACAGTCCTTCCCAAACCGGGGAAACCCCCAGACGAATGCGGGTCCTATAGCCCCCTGTCGCTCATTAATACGGACATGAAAATCTTTGCTAAAATAATCGCTAACAGGTTCCTCCCATTCATGCCCCATCTGGTCCACGCTGACCAAAGCGGATGTGTTCCTTGTCGCTCAACAGCACTTAACATCTGCCGCCTATTTAACGTAATGTCCAGAATCGACCCGAAGGCGGACGCAGTGGCGGTCACACTGGACGCCCAAAAGGCATTCGACATGGTCTCATGGCAATACCTATGGGCCGTCTTGGAGAATATGGGAATAGGACCAAACATGCTCTCCTATATAAAACTACTGTATACAGAGCCACTGGCCAGGGTACTAGTCAACTCTGTCACTTCCTCCCCCTTTGAGCTACAGAGGGGCACCCGTCAGGGGTGTCCATTCTCCCCCATCCTATTTGCGCTTGCCATTGAGCCCATTGCAGACCATGTCAGGGATCGGCACACCAACAAAGGCATTCGCCTGCAAGACACGCCAGAAATCATCTCACTGTACGCGGATGACGTACTCTTATACGTCAGGATCCCCTCCACACACCTAGATCCGATCATGCGAGACATAACATAAATAGGCACATACTTAGGTTTCACCATAAACTATTCAAAATCAGAAATGTTCTCTCTCACCAGAGGAACCCTACAGCCGACATGCGAATTTCCCCTGCGCTGGTCTCCGAGTGGCGTCAGGTACCTCGGGGTACAAGTGTCACTGACCGAAGCATCCCTACGAGCGGACAACTACGAGACAACAGAACAGCTTGTTGAATCCAAAATGCTCAAGTGGTGCAACCTCCCATTGTCCCTGGCAGGCAGACTATCCCTAATAAAAATGGTTGTGGTCCCCAAGCTCCTCTACATCTTTGCTAATCTACCAGTATGGCCCGGGAAGCAATATTTTAAGAGGCTCCATTCGGCGTGTGCTCAATTCCTCTGGCATTCCGGTGCGGTCCGCAAGAAGTGGCAGCATATGACCTTACCATATGAGAAAGGGGGTTTCACAGCCCCAGACTTAACTTTATACTGGAACGCAGCACAGGCCCAACACGCCACTCACTGGTACACACACGTAAACCCGCCACCCCACGCCAAATTAGAGAAACTGGCAGGTGAAGGGACTAACATCATGACCCTACTATTACACCGTACATTCCAGACAGACGCCCCGTCAGACCCCGTGGCCGCCATGATCAGAGCATGGAAGAATATTTTGCACCCTAGACAAGGCCACAGCCCATACTATAAATGGCTTCCCATATGGCAATTCCCTGTACTGGCCCCCACACACGACCAGCATCTCTCACGACACTGGGAAGACCTGGGCTACCGTGCCCTAACTGATCTATACCCGGATGGCACATTTATCACCCCCCAGACATGGCGACCCGCACACTCCAACTCAGCGCTTGAACTGCTACAGTACTTTAGGCTACGGGCGGCGGTACGGGCAATGTGGCTTTCGCACCCACACGAACCCCCAGACTCACCTGAACTCCAATACATAGCAAACTCCACTGGGAGCAGGGGCATAATATCCTCCCTATACAAAATGCAGCTAGCCAAACTAGAGGACGTATCGGAAAAACCACGGGAGGCATGGGCCGGAGAGCTTGAAATGGAAATCACAGATGAGATGTGGAGCAAGATGTGTGCACATACGCGTAAAGTCCCCCTGAGTGCAAGATTCTGCTGCATACAATACAAACTCCTTAACAGGCTCTATTACACACCGCACAGAGTAGCGAAATTCACACATACTCCAACCCACACGTGCCCGAAATGTAAATTTGAGGTGGCAGACCATGTACATATGTTTTGGTCCTGTGCTGCGCTGGAGGTGTTCTGGACGGAAGTGACAAAGGCACTTTCAGAGATAACTGGGTCCCAAGTGGGCCTGGACCCACTAGCCTTGTTGTTCGGAATCTGGGCTGTGGAAAATGAAAGGAAAATGTCAAAGTTTTTAAATGTAAGTGCCGTTGTAGCTAAGAAATGCATATTGCAATGCTGGAAGCGCCGCACTCCCCCCACTTTCGAGATGTGGTTGAAGGCCCTCACGTGGGTACAAAGGTGCGAAGAGGACTATATCGGATCCCTGCCCATCCCATCCCGCCCCAAAAACATGTGGACAGAATTCTGCAGTTACCTGAATAGCAAAGACGAGGTGGAGTGGAGCTCCACCCCCCCACCAAGCCTGCACAACTCACCATAGGAACTGAACATTCGGGCTCCCCCCGTGCCATCAATCCCCCCCCTCAGTTTGTGAAGTTTGAACTGGTTGAGATGTAATGCCTGTGTGTGATACTACGACGTTTGTTTCTCTCTGCGCAATCTGTGCTGTACCTATTGTAACCTTCTGCCAATAAACAAAAGTTAAAAAAAAAACATTTGTTAGAAGAGAATTTTGTAATCCGATCGGACCTCCTTAGGATTGATCAGGTGAGTCGTGACCCGATTCATAAGTATCCTGATAATTTGTTTTGACGCATTGTATCTGCAAATACAATTATTGACCAGGTAACACCAGTGTTCTGATATGCCTGGGAAATTGTCTGCCTGCTTCAGGGTGTCATTCCGCGGTGACAGACAATCTTTGGAATTTAGCTGTCTGGCACCACAGGAGGGGTCGCCGGCTTGTACTATGTACTGTAAGCATGGCATTGGTAGTATAGTGTTTAATGGTATTTGGCATAGACAAACTAGACATGATTCCAAACTTCAGTGGCCAATCAATGGTAGTTTTGAAATCCCTCGTATTGAGTACTTAGAATCCATTTCATTAAAGAAAAAGGCTAGACCTGCAGCATTCAATGTTTTACAGAATTGGAAGAAAGAAGCTTTGCTGCAGTTTAAGAGTAGAGAAAAACATGTGCGCCGTCATAAAACAAACGCTGAAAAAGCATTGTTATATGACCAAGATAAACAGTCTGAGTCGGCTAGGAATATGGATAGGGCTTTCTCACTTGGCATTCAGAAAAACTATCCTTCTAAAGACTTTCATGTTTCCGACGAATTTATTGATAAATTGCTAAACGAACGAAGGCCTGGTGCCACTGCTCCACCTCCGTATGTTCCTCTTCCTTCTGCTTTCCCTCTTCCTGCTGTTATTCCTGCTCCTCCTGCTGTTCCTACCATTCCTCCTGTTCCTCTTCCTCTGGTCGTTGTTCCTCCTTTTGTTGTTGCTCCTCCACCTGTTCTTCCACCTCTTCTATCGCACCAGTAATAGTACCTCCGCTGGACTTGCCTGCTCTTCCTCTTCCAAGTGGTCCTGCACCGCTTGTAGTCGATCAGGGAGCGGGATCGAGGGTTGTCACTCGCAATAATGTACCTCCAGAGATGAAACGTAACTTGGTTGCATGGGCTAAGCATTGTATAGAAAGGATGATCGAGCTAATGTTTTTGCCACACTTTCTAATATGGACAATTTTCCTGAGAAAAATGTTTTTATTGAGGGATTAGGGATTCACTTATGCATAATGTGGGACAAATTAAACAATACAGATCTCCTGCAAGGGTTGAGGGATGTGAACACTTTAGCACTTTCTAGAGACACTGTGGAGAAAGTACAAGAGCATGTTGAGAGCGTATTTGAGTATAGAAAGGAGTTGGAAAGGTTACAGAATGAGGATGAAGATAAGGAAAGTATGTGTAACGCTCACCTGATTCTTGCAGAGGCGCCGGTCTTGACTGGGCGACTACCGTATCTTCAAAGGTGATGTGCAGCACCCGGTTGGCTCTTTGGGCTGGACCTCTGTGCCCTGTATGCCTGACGTGCAGAGTAAGATGTCTGCAGATAGAAAATACGGGGTTAATGAACTGGGGTTATTGGGGTGTCCCTATCTCTTTCCTCTTCTCCTCTCCTGTAGAACCCCACAGGTTAACGCTCTCACCTTAGGTAAGTGAATGCCGAGCTCTCCATCTGCCTCGGGGCAGGGTGCTGTAACCAGTTTCTTCACTGGATAGGTAGCGCAGGCCTCTTGACTTCAGAGGACTGCTGTCCGTCGTTTACAGCACGAACGGTAAGTTTCGAGTAACTCAAATGTCTTTAAAGTCTTTAATAATGATGTCTCTTGTTTTGCAGGGTTCCGGCGATGGCGGATGACGGGCTGAAGTGAGTTGAAGATGGAGCCTGTGTGATGAATAGAAGCGCCTGGAAGCACGTGAGTAAGCGCTTGTTGCCAGCTTCACGATGCGCTCTAACTGTCTTTTTATTTTGCAGGTACAAGTTCGGAGCGGCTGCAGGGTGCCGGGATACCCACTGGGTTAGATGTGGAAAGGAGTAATGGCACGTGAGTATTAAAGTTCCCCCATGTCTTTAAACGCACCTTGTTTTGTCTTTCAGATGCCGGAATGCAGTGTGAAGACCTCCGGAGCGCACGAAGGGTAGGTAAGCCTTTGCCTTTCAGATGCCGGAATGCTAACCTGTTCTTTCTTGTCTTTATAGGTGTTGCTGAAGACTGGATTCAGGATGGTAAGCCTTTGCCTTTCAGATGCCGGAATGCTAACCTGTTCTTTCTTGTCTTTATAGGTGTTGCTGAAGACTGGATTCAGGATGGTAAGCCTTTTCCCTTAGGCCCAGGATCAGATGCAGAAGACACGATGAGCGTTCTGCTGCAGAGGATGCAGAATAACGCAAAGCAAGATTCATCCACCGGGTGTGGTTTAAATAGCCTCCTGTAGTGCTTAGGTGTCTCCTTCCACAGCCACGCCTAAGTAAGAAAAGAGTTCCTGGTAAGAAAAGAGTTCCTGCCTTCCAGAAGAGTTCCAGTGTTCTGAATCTAGGGAGTGGCTCCAGCCCCACCCAACAGGAAAAGTAGTTCCAAACAGAAGAGGATCAGAGGCTCAACTGGCAGGCAAGTAAGCAGCATGGTCTGCTGCAGGTAAGTCCACCCAAGCATTATGAGCCAGGCGCTTCCAGCGCTGGGACTGGGCATATTTATGAGCCTGGTGCCACTGGCGCCAGGACTGGGTCCAAAAGGTCCCAATTGGGACTGGTTGGCACTCGGAACCTGGGTTATGGATCTGCTTCCAAGGGAGTTGGGAAAACCCTGACCTTTTGGAAGCAGAGATCATGACAGTACCCCCCCTTAAGGCCCCTCCCAAACCGGGCTTCTCCGGGGGTTTTGGCTTGTCAGGAAATGTTTGGTGAAATCTTTTGATTAGGCGAGGAGCGTGGACATATTCAGCAGGTTCCCAGGATCTCTCTTGGGGGCCGTAGCCTTTCCAGTCAATTAGGTAGAATAGTTTAGATTTGGAGATCTTGGAGTCCAGAATGCTTTTGACTTCAAACTCGAGTTCTCCATCAACTAGGATAGGTTTTGGAGATTTGGTTAGTCGGGTTTGAGGTTGCACGGGTTTTAATAGAGAGACGTGGAAGACCGGATGTATCTTCATGTGCGGGGGCAAGTCCAACTTGACCGCTACTGGGTTTACTATGGTAGTGATGGAATAGGGACCAAGGTATCTTGGGTTGAATGTGCGTGGCCCTTTTAGAAATAGATATTTGGTGGATAACCAGACTTGATCCCCTACTTGATAGTGAGGGGCTTCCTTCCGATGTTGATCTGCTCCTTTCTTGTATTGTTCTTTAGCCCTTTGAAGGTGAGAAACAGCTTCCTTAAAGGCTTGGGTGATTGTAGAATGCAGGTAGTCTACTGCTGGTGTTTCAAGATCTTGGAGGGGATCCAACTCCAAGGTTCGAGGGTGACTGCCGTACAAAAGAAAAAACAGGGTTTTCCCAGTTCCCGAATGGACAGAGTTATTGTAGGCATACTCGGCTATCCAAAGGATATCTTTCCAAGTTTTTTCAGTTTGTTGCAGCATGCAGCGTAAATACTGTTCCAGAGTTTGATTGGTCCTCTCGGTTTGTCCGTCGGTCTGAGGGTGGTGACTGGTCGATAGTCTTACATCAATTTGAGCCGACCGACAGCAACTTCACCAAAAATGAGAAATAAATTGACTACCTCGATCCGAAATTAGAACCGAAGGAAAACCGTGCAGTCGGACGATGTTTTCGAGTATTCTCGGGCCAGAGTTGCTGCTGTTGGCAAGCCTTTGAGCGGAATGAAATGCGCCATCTTGGAGAATAAGTCCACGATTACTAGAATCGTATTGTATCCGGAGCATGGAGGTAGATCGGTGATGAAGTCCATAGAAAACGTATGCCAAGGGCGAGGTGGGATGTCAATAGGGCGTAAGAGGCCTGCTGGTCTTTCCTTTTGACTCTTGTTTTGGGCGCATACTCCACAGGACATTATAAAGTCTCTGATATCTTTTTTCCAAGACGGCCACCAGAAGTAGCGCTTGATCTTTTCTGAGGTCTTGGCTATACCGGGATGACCTTCCATTAAAGAGTCGTGATAACAAGAGATTACTTTTTTCTGTAAATCTATGCTGGGTAGGTATAATCGTTCTTGGAAATACAATAAGTTGTCCTTTACTGCAAAGTCCTTTCCCTGCAGATGCCAATTCTGTATGTCTGCTGGAGTTACAAGTTGCCTGGCTTTATCCTTAACTTCCTCTATGGATTCTGTGGCGATTACACCCAGAATTCTTTGTTCGGGAATGATTGATACAGGTTTAGGGTTGATCAAGTGTTCTTCCACTCCCATCCGAGAAAGGGCATCGGCTTTACCGTTCTTTGTACCAGGTCGATAGGTAATTATGAAGTCAAACTCAGCAAAGAATAATGCCCAACGGAGTTGTCTAGAGGATTGGGCTTTTGCAGTTTTCAAATATTGCAGGTTTCGGTGATCCGTAATCACAGTAACGGTGTGTCGGGTCCCCAGCAGATAATGCCGCCAAGCCTTAAAGGCAGACTTGATAGCCAGAAGTTCCTTGTCAGTAATCGTGTAATTGACTTCAGGAGGCGAGAATTTGCGGGACCAAAATGCCACGGGATGCAACTGATTGGTTACCGGGTCCTTTTGTGATAGAACTGCCCTCATGGCAAGGCTTGAAGCATCAGTTTCCACGATGTAGGGGAGTTCAGGGCGAGGGTGTTTTAAGATTGGTGCAGAGATAAATTTAGTCTTCAAATCCTGGAAAGCTTGTTCCGCCTCGGTAGACCATTCAAAACGTTTGTTTTTCTTTAACAAGGCAGTGATGGGCTGGACTATTCGAGAGAACTCGGGGATAAACCTGCGGTAAAAGTTAGCGAAGCCTAACATGCTTTGCACACCTTTTACGGAGGATGGTGATGGCCATTTGAGAACTGCATCGACCTTCTTTGAATCCATACGCACTCCGCCAGGTGATAATATGAATCCCAAGAATTCAACTTCAGTCACGTTGAAAACACATTTTTCCAACTTAGCGAAAAGTTTGTGTTGACGCAATCTTTCGAGGACCATTTTCACGTGTTTCCGATGTTCAGATTCCGATGAAGAATAAACGAGAATGTCGTCGATGTAAACAACAACACACACATCTATGAGCTCTCTGAGGACATCGTTCATAAAATATTGAAAGGCGGCCGGGGCATTGCAAAGTCCGAAGGGCATGACCTGATATTCAAATAGCCCATACTTGGTGCGGAAGGCTGTCTTCCATTCATCGCCCTCTTTTACTCGTACCAAGTGGTAAGCTCCTCTAAGATCCAGCTTTGTATATATGCATGCTTTTCTGACTTGGTCCAGGAGTTCAGGGATCAAAGGTAACGGATATCTATTCTTAACGGTGATCTGGTTCAGGGAGCGATAATCGATACAAGTTCTAAGGTCTCCTTCCTTTTTTGGAACGAAGAACAAAGCTGAAGAGGCAGGGGACTTGGAAGGACGAATAAACCCATTTGCCAGGTATTGATCCAGGTATTGTCGAAGGTGAAGGTTCTCAGGCTCGGTGAGGGCATAAATTCTACTACAAGGAGGAGTAGATCCAGGTATCAGGTCTATCTGGCAGTCATAAGACCTATGAGGAGGTAGAGAGTTAGCCTGCTCCTTCCGGAAAACATCTTGGTATTCTAGGTATTCGGGAGGTAACTGGGGAGTCTCTGAAGAAATTGCTGCCAGTGCAACACCAGGTGGAGGGTGACAAGTAGAGACACATTCTGGAAACTGGACCGTTCTTGCTCGCCAATCGATCAGAGGATTGTGTTTCTCTAACCAAGGTATTCCTAGAATAATCTGGAACTGAGGGGCCTTGATCACATCGAACACGATCTTCTCATGGTGTCCATCTTGACTTACTAGCGTCACCTCTTGAGTGGTATGCGTTACTGGCCGGGAGGCTATCTCCGTACCATCCACCGTAGTAATGACGTCCTTTACAGCCTTGGGACAAAGAGTTAGATTCATCCTCAAAACCATTTCATGATCCACATAATTGCCGATGGCACCGCTGTCGACGTAAGCTTCAATTGCATGTAATCGATCCGGATTATCAGGGCTAATGAGGACCATAGGTATCACGAAATGCGAGGTCACGGAACTGGTTTTCACGCTCGGCAAGAGGACCTCTATTCTTGTCGGGTGAGGTCGTTTCCCTGCTCAGAGTTTGTAACTGTGGTAACCGCAGCTCCTACTGCCTTCTTGGCAGGTTTCACCGGACAGTCTCGAAGAAAGTGCCCTGAGTTTCCGCAATATAGGCATAATTGCAACTGTTTTCTCCTTTCCCGCTCCCTTTGTGTTAGAGGACCTTTCAGACCCCCTATTTGCATGGGTTCCCCGGAGTCTACTCCTTTGGAAGGAGTTGGCGGTTTGGAAAATACTCGAGCATCAAACTTGGAACGATCGGCCTTCCTGTTCTGCAGTCTGTGATCTATTTGAACGACCAAGTCTATATAATCCGAACAGTCTTGTGGGGGATTCACTACTTGGGCTAAAACGTCTTTGAGCTCTCCACGTAGACCTCTATAAAACAGCGTAATCCTTTTGCCCTCAGGCCATTGAGTTTCCACTATTAGTCTATTGAAAGATGCAATGTAAGCCAAAAGGTCTTGATTACCCTGTCGCAACGAAAGAAGCTCATTGTCCAAGGCCTGCCCCTGTGCATGTCTTGCGAACAGTTTTTCCATACTAAGCTGAAAGGCTTGAAAATCATGGAGAACCGGATCATCTTGATTAACTAGAGGGATCGACCAGTCTGCCGCATTGCCACTAAGGTACGAAAGTACAAAAGCTACTTTAGCTTGATCAGTTGGAAAGGCTGCTGGCCGGCATAAGAAGTGCAACCGGCACTGATTGATAAATACCGCAAACCTCTTTGGGTCACCAGAAAATCGTTCGGGCGGAGCCAGAGGTACATTCCCAGGTAGGTTGATCTGCACTGGATTCATAGAGGATGTTGAAGGAAGATTTGCCCCTGATGCGGGTAGCGGGGTCTGTCCGGCTTGTGACTGTAGCAATTGTCTAGCCAGATCATCTGTTCTCTCCTTGGAAATAATTAGTTCCCTTCTTAGAGCGTTCGTTTCCTGACGAGCTGCATGCACTTCTGCCTTTAGTTCCCCAAGTAACCGGGCTAGGTGGTCAGTATCCGAGGTTTCCATAGCGCCTGGGCGAGAGTTTTGCGGTAGGCTTTGCGTTCTGTAACGCTCACCTGATTCTCGCAGAGGCGCCGGTCTTGACTGGGCGACTACCGTATCTTCAAAGGTGATGTGCAGCACCCGGTTGGCTCTTTGGGCTGGACCTCTGTGCCCTGTATGCCTGACGTGCAGAGTAAGATGTCTGCAGATAGAAAATACGGGGTTAATGAACTGGGGTTATTGGGGTGTCCCTATCTCTTTCCTCTTCTCCTCTCCTGTAGACCCCCACAGGTTAACGCTCTCACCTTAGGTAAGTGAATGCCGAGCTCTCCATCTGCCTCGGGGCAGGGTGCTGTAACCAGTTTCTTCACTGGATAGGTAGCGCAGGCCTCTTGACTTCAGAGGACTGCTGTCCGTCGTTTACAGCACGAACGGTAAGTTTCGAGTAACTCAAATGTCTTTAAAGTCTTTAATAATGATGTCTCTTGTTTTGCAGGGTTCCGGCGATGGCGGATGACGGGCTGAAGTGAGTTGAAGATGGAGCCCGTGTGATGAATAGAAGCGCCTGGAAGCACGTGAGTAAGCGCTTGTTGCCAGCTTCACGATGCACTCTAACTGTCTTTTTATTTTGCAGGTACAAGTTCGGAGCGGCTGCAGGGTGCCGGGATACCCACTGGGTTAGATGTGGAAAGGAGTAATGGCACGTGAGTATTAAAGTTCCCCAATGTCTTTAAACGCACCTTGTTTTGTCTTTCAGATGCCGGAATGCAGTGTGAAGACCTCCGGAGCGCACGAAGGGTAGGTAAGCCTTTGCCTTTCAGATGCCGGAATGCTAACCTGTTCTTTCTTGTCTTTATAGGTGTTGCTGAAGACTGGATTCAGGATGGTAAGCCTTTGCCTTTCAGATGCCGGAATGCTAACCTGTTCTTTCTTGTCTTTATAGGTGTTGCTGAAGACTGGATTCAGGATGGTAAGCCTTTTCCCTTAGGCCCAGGATCAGATGCAGAAGACACGATGAGCGTTCTGCTGCAGAGGATGCAGAATAACGCAAAGCAAGATTCATCCACCGGGTGTGGTTTAAATAGCCTCCTGTAGTGCTTAGGTGTCTCCTTCCACAGCCACGCCTAAGTAAGAAAAGAGTTCCTGGTAAGAAAAGAGTTCCTGCCTTCCAGAAGAGTTCCAGTGTTCTGAATCTAGGGAGTGGCTCCAGCCCCACCCAACAGGAAAAGTAGTTCCAAACAGAAGAGGATCAGAGGCTCAACTGGCAGGCAAGTAAGCAGCATGGTCTGCTGCAGGTAAGTCCACCCAAGCATTATGAGCCCGGCGCTTCCAGCGCTGGGACTGGGCATATTTATGAGCCTGGTGCCACTGGCGCCAGGACTGGGTCCAAAAGGTCCCAAATGGGACTGGTTGGCACTCGGAACCTGGGTTATGGATCTGCTTCCAAGGGAGTTGGGAAAACCCTGACCTTTTGGAAGCAGAGATCATGACAGTATGTATGTACAGAAGCGGTTCCTTCCTTGTCGTAAATCAATATCTGAGAAAACACGAATTTGCACGAAAGACGCGATTAGATGGATCTCAGATATGTCAATAACTCCAGTTGAAGTATATGACACCTATAGTCAGTATACACCAGAAATGCAAAGGAAAGTGATACAGGTAATGGTAGAGTACCTACAGGATGAGTGCGTAAAGAGAAAGATTTGTTGTCCCACAGAGTTATTGAGTATTTATAAGAGAGCTTTTTCACTTGACACTTGACACTTCTTCGGCTGCTTTGGCGCTCGATTTGGCTCTGTTGCTTAGTAAGCGTTCGGAGTTGCCTACTTCTCAGTTGCCTATGAGAGAGGTTCCTCCGACATTTGTCCCAAAGTTTGAGATTGCGGCCAATGTTGCAGCGGGTGCAGCTGCTGTGAATATTCCTGCACATTATGTGTCGCAGTTCGTTCACGTACCGTTCTCAAGACAGGAAGTGAACACCATTAGACAATCTATTCCCGACATTAGGAAAAATCCGACAGGGTTCTATAAAGAAATAGAGTCTGTCTTGCAATCCTAAGTATACACCTTAAGTGATATTGATCTGTTATTTCCTGTACTGAGATACATGGGCTAACATAATTAGACTCGATGGAGAAAGGCCAGCTGGCGAGAGACTGCCTCAGGTGATACTAACTTTACCTGACAGAATCATTGCGAAATTGAAAACTATAATTCCTGAAAAGAGAATTATTTGGGACAAGCTTACGGCCTGTGTCCAAGGGAAGTCTGAGGGTGCTACCGAGTTCTTTAATCGGTTCGAACAGGTATTCTGGGATTTCAGTGGACAAGACCTAGGCACAGAGTCTGGGAAAAGATTATTTGTAGACAAAGTTGTGCATGGATTGCTGCCTGACATCCAGTTGCAAATGATGTCTTCCGAGAGCGCTTGGCAAGCGAAGTCTCAATCAGAAGTACTGCACATGGCTCAGTACTATGCGAATCGTGTCAATAATGAAAAGGAAAGAGTCGAAAAGAGAAAAGGTGATTTAAAGACAAAAGTATTATTACAGCAAATTGTTAGAGGCCCTAGAGGAGGTAATTCGCAGTTTAGAAGTCAGTATGTTCCAAAAGAAATGTGCCCTTGGGTCCTGTAAACATTAACCAGTGTGCCTATTGTTGGCAAGAGGGACATTGGCGTGCACAATGCCCGGTCCTTCGACAAAGGTCAAATGACACATTTGGAAATATGGGTAGACAATCCAGAGGTCGCCCGGGTGTAGGGGGCCCTGGTAGAGGTCAGTTTGCACAGGATCCACAGCAACCTTTTTCACAGGATAATCAGACACCAAGTGTGGATACAAGAAACATATTCGATCATCCGTCTGCTGCCTACCTTTCTGTAAAACTTCCTTTTGATGACATTCTGTTTCGTTAGGATTGCCCGAAGCAGGGTTTGGAACCAACGCCTATTCCCGTTAATCAGAACGGTCCCTACGTTGAAATGTTAGTGGGAAATAGGAAACATCTATTTTTGATAGATACAGAGGCACAAAAGTGTTCCATTGATCATTCTCGGGTTCCAAACATTCCACTGTCAGGGCAAACCAAAGTTTCTGTAGGGTTTTCTGGCACACCAGTTGTTTGTCCAGTTTCTTCGCCGGTACCTATTTCTTTGGGTCCCTTTACGGACCACTGTCCATTCCTTTTGACTTCGAATTGTGGAGAGAACTTGCTGGGGTTGAATCTGTTGAAGGAATTAAATGCGGTAATTCATTGTTCTTCTGATGGAGTGCGTTTGACGATTTCACCACAGCAACTTTCTGTTTCCCAATTCTTGGCTAGACCTTTGCCGCCAGAATTCAGTGATGTACCAGAGTGTTTATGGGCAATTGACGACAACAATGTCGGCGTTTTGCAGATCGAGCCTGTTAAAATAGTTTTGAAACATGGAGTAAAGCTGCCACGTATTCCACATATAAGATTTCAGTCGAGGGTGAGCAAGCTTTGAAATGCATCGTATCCGAATTTGTGCATCAAGGGGTGATTGAGGAAATTGCAGGTAGTTTGTGCAATAGTGCAATTTTGCCTGTGTACAAAAAAGGTGATAATGCAATTCCTTTTCGTTTCATAATTGATTTACGTGCCCTCAATAAGATCGTCGCCCCACAATTTCCAATTGTGCCTGATGTGACAACGATATTGACCATGATCCCGGCTTCAGTTACTTACTTTAGTGTTGTGGATCTGAAGAATGCTTTCTTTAGTATTCCTATACACAAGGACAGTAGATATTTGTTTGCATTCACCTTAGGCGGACGCTCATTTACCTTTACCCGTGCACCGCAAGGTTACATGGAATGTCGTAGTATCTACAGTAGGGCTTTGAAAGAACAGCTTGATACCCTTGAATTGCCCTCTACTTGTACGCTGCTTCAATATGTTGATGACTTGCTTTTAGCTTCGACTCAGGGAGCGCTTGTAAAGAGGGCACTGTGTTTTTTACTTATACACTTGGCTAAACATGGGCACAAAGCTTCGCTTAAAAAATGTCAATATTGCTGTCAAAGGAGGGAAGAAGATTGACGCCTGAATGGATAAAACTCATTTCTAGCATGTCTGTCCCAAATACACAGAAGGAAGTCAGAGCCTTGATAGGAATGGCTTCTTACTGTAGGCAGTGGATCCCCAGTTTCTCACTAGTGATTAAGCCGATGTTGGCTCTGACGAAGAAGGGCATTTCTTCGCCATTGCCGTGGAACATGGAGCACCAGCGTGCATTTAATTTGCTCAAGACTGCATTGTGCTCGACACCGGTTTTGGGTACACCAAACTATGAAAAGGCCTTTGTGTTGTTTGTGCATGAATGTGATGGATGTGCTTTGGCTGTATTAACGCAGGAACATGGAGGGAAGAATAGGCCATGCAGTTACTTTTCTTCCGCCCTTGATCCTGTAGCATGTGCTTTGCCAAGATGTTTACGAGCTGTCGCTGCTACGTCTGTAAAACAGAGTGAGGGAATGGTCCTAGGCCATGCTCTCACCCTGATGGTGCCTCACGCTGTAGATGTTCTATTGAACAGAATCCAAACACAACACCACACTTCCGCACGATTGACGAGATCGTGTTTGCTCCTCACATACAAATTAAGAGGTGTTGTGTTCTTAATCCGGCTGAACTCTTACCTTTCCCGCAAGGTACTGCTAGCAGTGACGAAGCGTCGCATGATTGCCTGTACACTACCGAACAAGAGACAAAGTGTAGAATTGATCTAAAAGACACTCCTTTGAACAATCCACAAGGGGAGCTGTTTTGCGATGGCTCCTGCTTCAAACTTCCGGATGGTACATCCACAGCTGCTTATGCAATCACCACATTGAGCACGGTCGTGGAAACCAAGAAGATTACGCATAACTCTGTGCAGGCCGCAGAGATTATAGCATTGACCCGAGCTTGTGAACTTTCCGAAGGGCTTACTGTGAACATATACACCGACAGTCAGTACGCCTTTGGGATGGTTCACAACTTTGGTAGACTTTGGTCAGAAAGAGGGTTCTTGACTTCACATGGTACAAAGATACAGAATGGCTCCCTAATAGTACAACTGCTCTCAGCGCTTGCACTTCCCACTCAGTTAGCAGTCATAAAATGTGCAGCACATCGAAGGATTGTAGATGATATAGGAAAAGGGAACGCTTTCACTGATCAGATAGCTAAACAGACTGCCACCGATCTCTCTGCAGATATACATTTCAAAGCAGACTGTAAATGCCTATGCAATGGATGAGGGTGTTGACTCTGTAAAGGACATCCAAGCCGATTCCACACTAGAAGAGTCCATGAGATGGGCCGAAGGCTTGGGGAAACCCGATGATGACGGGTGTTGGGTGGATATAGTTGAAGGGAAATAGCTTCTTCCTGATCCATAAATAATGAGGATGGTCGTCATGGCTCATGGCCCTACACATATATGTGCCCAGAAACTTACAAAAATGTTGGAGAAAGTTTGGGCGAATAACAAAATCTCTAAAACAGCTGAGCGATATGTTCAGAACTGCATGATCTGTTTATGGCACAATGTGGGAAAGGGAACATCAACTCCTAGAGGAAGTTTTGGTCCACCTTCTGTCCCCTTTGAGGTCATACACTTTGATTTTATTGAAATGGAACGGTGCAATAATTTGAAATATGTGTAAGTTGTTATCTGTGCTTTCAGCAAATGGGTTGAGGCTTTTCCTGTAAAAGATGATACAGCCATGACTACTGCAAAAACTATGTTAAAGGAGTACTTTCCTAGGTTCGGGCTACCAAGAGTCATCTGGTCAGACTATGGCCCACACTTTGTCGCTGCTGTAATTCTGCAGATATGTGCGGCACTACAGATCGACAAACGGTTCCATTCGGCCAGACGCGCCCAGAGTGCCGGACTAGTCGAAAGACACAACAGCATCATCAAGAACAAGCTCGCTAAGACGTGTGCCGGCACCAAACTAAAATGGCTGGACGCCTTACCGATTGTGTTTCTAGCCATGCGCACAACCCCTCAAACTAAGACTGGGCTCTCTCCATTTGAGGTGGTAATGGAGAGACCTGCGAATATCTGGAACGTTCCAAAATGTCGTTCTTTGAGAAACGTCGAAAATGTACTTCTTTCAGATTACTGTAGCCAGTTGACTAAACACCTGTATTTGATTGATCACCAGGTGCGAGAGGCTTTCCCTGTACGATACGAGGGCCCAGGTCATAGCCTTCGGCCCAGTGACTGGGTGTTGACGAAGGCATTTAGCGATCCTCTTGCCTTGCACCTCGTGGCGGGGCCCATTTCAGGTCCTGCTGGTCACACAGACGGCGGTGTGGGTCGCAGGCATACAAAACTGGATCCACGCGACCCACGTCAAGAGGATTCCACGCCTGGTGCCATACGATACAGAAGAAACAGAACCCCTCACCAATACTGCAACCAACGATCCCGAAGCAGTAAACAGCATTGAGAGTGCATCAGAGATTCTCTCTGTGCCCGTGACGCCTGGGGAAACAGCCATCTTGTCTCCACACTCTCCAAAGGTTTTGCTTCCGGAAACTGTTGTTACGGATTTTGCATCTTCACTTGCTCTTGATACGTCACTTCCAATGGGGAGTGACGACACGTTGTTCTTGGATCAATCAGTACCAGGGACAACGAGGTACAATTTGCGTCCTAGGAAATAGACTTACGGCGCAGTTCGGCTGTGCATTCGAAGAAGAAAGAAAATTCATTGAGGGCTTGCTTTTGGCCAAGTAACTGTTTGAAAAAGGGGATTCTGTTGGCTAGGGTTGTGGAAGGACTAAGAAGTTGCTCGGCCGGGAGGTCACCAGCCAAAAACACTGGGGCTTTTTGTTTGAAGACTGCAATGCCTGCAACCGCTACCGCTCGTACAGGACTGATAAATGATTGTGTGACCAGCTATGAGAATGGACAAACTGTGTGGGCCCCGAAAACGTACTGCTGTCTTTTTATAATGTCAATTGGTTTTATAATAGTAATTGTTTTAAGCTTTTGGTACATGGAAGAAGTACATCCATTTGAAACCTTGTTGCCGACTGAAAATGTACCCGCTGTTTCTACTCCTTTCGTGCATCGGCACACTTTATCTCCTAGGGGCTCTCAACATAGACAGAGATACTATAATAATACATTATTACTTATCATGAATGCTACACATGCCATTTTTAATAAGTCCAACTGTTGGGTCTGTTCGCATTTACCGCAACACAGGAATAAGGGGCTGGGTTGGTATATTCATCCTTTACCTTTGACAACTGCTTGTATTGCTTCTCTTAGAGCACTGGTCTTTGGCCGTTGGAACAATAGCATCTCGGGGAACTTTGACGGTACTCATTTGAATAGTTTTGAGAAATGTGTTCTTACGCCCCTGGGATGCTCGCTTTTCGCAAATAGGAGCAAGCTCAACGTTGCTTCTATTAGGCCTTCTGATAGACTGTCTCGTCCTTTCCAATTTTTGATTTCTTTCAAGATGGCTCCTATAGGCAATAAGGATGCCATGCCTCCTTCTTACACTGTTAACCATAGCCCTGATTCAGTTTCTTTCTGCATACAGAGGAATGGAACTCAGTCAATGGGAGATTTTAGAGGTTGCCCCAACGTTGCGAATTTGACTGGGGAAGACAGACCTTTGTATGTAGGCGAACCTGTCTACTTTGTTCGCGGTAATGTAGCATTTCCATGGTTACCCAGGGATTGGCAGGGAACTTGTTATTTAGGGATCCTGTTACCCGGGGTATTCATAGCCAGCACTGTAGAGGTTTCAAAGGCTTGTCCACGGCGGGACGAGAATGGTGACACTCCAGCACAGGTTCTGAGAACGTAGCAAAATCCTTTGTGCCATTTTGGGGACAAATAGCGAACTCTGAAGACATCAGGAGACTATCGAGAGTACTGGAGAGAACCATCAACCGGACCACAGACATACTCTATAATATGACATTAGAACAGAAAGCAATAAGATTAGTAGCACTTCAGAACCAGACGGCATTAGATGGCATCCTGGCTGAACGTGGTGGAGTGTGTAAATTAGTGGGGTCCGCTTGCTTTGTTTTCATGCCAGATTCCTCCCCAACTATCTTGAAGGCAATACAGAATCTGCATGTCCTTAGTTCAGAAGTGCATGTTCCCAAGGGAAACTGGGATCTTAGCGTTTGGTTCTGGGACTTCTTGCGATCTTGGGGTTGGAAGGTGCTTTCGGTCTTAGTGATCATTTTGGAATTGTGTTGTTTCTTTTTTGCTGTATACAGTGTCTACCTAGTATATGTTCGATGCTAGGGGGATGTTGCGCACAGGCGATAGGTACAATCGGACACAAAGTATACGCCTCAGATAAGAACTCCAAAGAATATGTGTTGAAAGAAATCCTGATAGACGATCTAATGGCAATAGATATTTCCGACAGTGATTCAGGGTGTATGGACGTGGAGACATGGAGTTGTTCGTAAAGTGATCAGAAGTAGGTTTAGTACTTGGTATAGGCCAAAAGGGGGGTTTGTCGAACGAGAAATCATATCGTGCCCCCCATAGTGTATGAATATATGTATATTGGCCTACGCCAAGCTGCTTACAAGCCACTTGCGAAGAAATCCGCGTTGCAAGGTCTTGACCTTAGATCTGAGTAAGCCGCCATTTTAGGTCTATCCGCCATTTTAGATTCTCTCTCTAAAGTCACCCTGTGTTCTAAGATGGTGGACAGTGTCATTCCGAATGTAACATGGCCGTCTTGACCTCTGTGTACAAACTAATACTCCCAGATACTATTGTTGACAGGGGATTTTGCGTTGGCTGGGAGATCCTGCACAGTGCCCATGTATACTTAATTAGAAGGCAATCTCATCTACCTAGATACAATGAATCTTTCATGATGTGAGATAGGTCCTTCTGGTTATGTGACATTACTTGTCAGCCTGTCATGTATATTTGCTACCTCATTGCGTTTTGAGTCCCTGAGGGTGTATTCCATCAATTGACAGCCTGAATCTCTTGGCTGTTATTCTATAATGTGAACTTATTCCACTACTTACATGGTACAATTTTTATTGACTTTGCCGCGGCTACGGCATGTTGTTGCTTTTTATTATTATTTTTTACATTTATTTTTTTTGCTTTTCAGCGTTTTTGAATATGGTAACTCACCTCATTATTTAAATGGCACACTTATTTGTGATTCCGCTGCTGCCACGGCATGTTGTTATTCTTTATAAGCACATGACGTTCAGCGCTGCGAGCAGTCTAGTTCCATTTTCTTTTACGGAACGTTAGACTGGTTACGCTCTATGCGCTTGACGTGCCTTTAAATGAAAAAACAGGCGTTACACGGCAGCTTGTCACTTCCGTGCCTGTTGCCGTATGTGTACGCTGGACTTCCTAATTCAAGATAAGGTGGAGGATACCTGTAGGTGCACGTTTCGAGTTAGCCTCCGCTCCAAGTGCGGTTATTTTAGCATCTTTCTTTGTGAATAGTTGCCGTTTTGATTCGTCGGCACTAATGAGGGCACTTCTGCCTTTTATGGTTTCCATCGCAGTGTGCTCTGATAGCCGCTGCGTTCCGCGGCGCCTGTGTACACACCGCTCCCAGGTTGGGGCCCTTTATGGAGTAGATTTTCGTTTCGTTTGGACTTCTCTTTCTCTGGGGATCGGTGTTAGCAATAAAGATCTCGTTTGTTCATGCTTAAATTTCTCTAGGGACGGTGAAGCCGCTAGGCATTTTGATTGTATGTCTCGAGAAACTGGAAGAGGCGATTTGCTTGCAATGCATTATTGTTAACCCCACAACTAATTTGCGCATTCTAATCTCAGCAATTTTTGAACAGTTGTTTCACAGCCCTTCGTTGGACTTATCCTTGCATAGCTGGAGTATTGAGGCTCAAAAAGCTGGCCTCCACTACAACAGTTCAAATGGCCATATTGGCGGCACACTTTTTTGGATGCTGCCCGTTTTATACTTTTTCTTCTGACCCATAGAAAACCACACATTTTGGAACGGACTTCACTCCAGGGATTTGTTCTAGCGTTACATTGGTGAGTTTAAGGTTCGCATTGATATGTATTTTACATATATGGTATTCCAATTGGGAGGGGCTTCGTTTCCCATTGCACTTTTAGGATATAAATGGTTCCCTTCTCTTTTCCTTTTGCTTTTTTGGATTCATTATCTTTTCTTACATCTTGTTTTATATGTAGCTGAACTTGCCACTTTGGATACTCCTGTTTCACTTTACATAAACCTTTGGAGACATTCTTATGTGTGATTTTATACCCTTACATCCAGGTCTAATTTATAGAGACCTAGTCTATGGCAGGGCCTGATTAATATATTTCCTGGACTTATCGACAGGATTCCGGGACCAGCCTAACTGGTTGAGACTATGGTAAATATCTTTTCTCCCATATTGTTTTTCAGACCTCATGACGCAATTGAGCTATGGTTAACGGGTTGGGCCCTTTGGGATTCACTCACAGATCATCCACTTTTATATGTCTATTTTTCATATTGTTGATGTAACTGTTAAAATTTCTATTTTTTTCTTTTTTCTTTTTTCCTCTGTGTTTACATTTTAGGTGTGTTTTATACATTGTGAAATGTTTAACCCTGTCTTCTAAATATATTGTGTAAATTAAGACACAGATGAATTTCAAAGAATCATGACGCCTACGGGAATGCCACGTCCTGATGAAGATGGATATCGTCGGCTTTTGAGTTAGATGTGTTGTCTCCATCGAAACTACTATCTGTTAATTTTGCCAGGTCTATTGTACTGTATGTCACATTGTTCCAGTCCTGACACAAGAGTAGTTCACGCATAGCATCCCTTGGCTAATGTTAGCGTTTTTTTCAATGTTTATGTGTTCATTATATTGTGCAGTGCTGTAACTAACCATTGCGGTTGGCTGCATGATCCTTTAGTGACTAGATTGCCTTTTGTTGATTTATTTTTTGGCCCTTTTGCCTTAAGATCTGAATAGGCGATTGTGGTTTCCCTTAACGAGTGACTTTCTTCGCTCGCACGGGAAACCCCTTTTTGGGATCAATCTAGTAGCATCTAGGTCTACTGTGATTTATTTCTCTGACTTTTTCACTTACAGCCAATAGTGAAACTAGCATTCAGTCACTTTACACAATGCACTTTATGATTGATACATTAATGTTGTCACTTTGTGTATTTTTTGTATAGAATTTCAGATGATTTAATACTTATTTTAACGAGTACAAATTCTAAATAAACACAATATTTTTAACGATTGTTTCGTTCTTAGTGGATTGATCTGTGTTGTGACCCTTGGGGGTCCTCCCCCGTTTTGGTGGCCTTTTAGCGGCCTGTTTGAGTATCTTCAATTTATTCCACTGGCTGGTTTTTCATTTATATTGATCGCTGCTTCCCCTCTGCCAGCGAAGTAGGGGAAACCCACCTCTGTGTTTTACACACTAATGTGTAACTTGCCTGCAGGCCACATGTTAGGGTCATGAACTGAGACCCTGTCCTTCGTTGACCTGTGTGTAAAGGATTACCTGTGCCAGCGAAGCTAATCCTCGAACACATGTTAAACACAATGTATTCAAATACTGAAATGTGAACATTTGTTTAACTGCATTGTATAAACAGCTTTGAGAAGGTTTAACGAGAAATCCGAAGACATACTGTTGCCATTGTGACTTGTTAGTGAATGTATTAATGGTAAACCCTAAATGCATAGATGTATGAACTCGGCACAAACCCTAGATCCGTGATGTATTAACTTGTACTAACTGTAGGTGAGCTGAACATAATGTACAGTCCCACTCACTGAGCACACTGAACAGAGCTGGAGTTCGCTGTGTTGTACTGAGGGCTGATAGCTATCTGTTGCTTTGTCCATTGAAACTGTTCAGTATAGAATAAAGATCTTTGTATCTTTCTTTGTAACCCACGTTTGGTGTATTTCCTTTTGGGGTACTCAGCCTCGATATCTTCTTTTTGTTTTCACAAAGGGACCTGTAAGAAAGGCAGGGACGTCATTTCACCAAAATGCCAGGGGTAGTGGAAGTGGCATCACACGACCCTTGATCCCTGATGACATCACAGGAAGTAACGTCATTTGACCCCGCCCAAAGTGATACGGCAGGAAGCGATGGAACACGACCTTTCAACCGTTGACAAAACAGGACGTGGCATCACAGCATTGTACACTACGAAAAATATGGTTACGATATCACTATAATGTGATGTACATTTCATACAAGAATGGATCGCCATATGTATCATTAAGATCAGTGTGTATAGGCCCATATTACCAAATTACTGTGAATGCAAGCAGACGTCCATGACCAAATGATAATGATGTGTTATTATATAGCACTTAAGCTTAAGCGCTTTATATAGAAAAAATATGCACCCAATATCACCAAACCTGTGTTGGTACTCATTTATCGACCTCAGAAGGATGAAAGGCTGAGTTGAGGCGTTTAAGAACTAAATCAGTGACTAAACTCCTGAAGTGTACCTGAAATAAACCTTCAATGAGTCTGGCAATTATTGTATAGAATTCCAGAAAGACACAATATTTGGTATTCCTATTCTTTATTATTTACGGTCACTGCTCAATGTGTTACACCTGTGGCGCCCCCTGTTCTTATTTTTCTTCTTTTTTTTAAGGGGCCTGAACAAGAAAGCCAGCCACTCCCAAAGTAAAGAGCCACATGGTGCTGGCTACAGCCCAGGAGCTTGCATTAAAAAGAAATAAAAAATAAATAAAAAATAAATTTCTTTTTTTTTTAGAGGTCGCATGGGAGACCACAGTGGTCGCAAGGGAGACCTCAGAGGTCGCAATTGTGACCTCTGGTGACCCCTAAATGATGTCCCTGAAGAAATTCTTAGAGGCGAGGTCCTGTCTGTGGATAGGGACCTGTAAGAAAGGCTTAGAGGCGAGGTCCTGTCTGTGAAAAGGGACCTGTAAGAAAGACTTAGAGGCGAGGTCCTGTCTGTGGAAAGGAACCTGTAAGAAAGTCTTAGAGGCGAGGTCCTGTCTGTGGAAAGGAACCTGTAAGAATGACTTAGAGGCGAGGTCCTGTCTGTGGAAAGGGACCTGTAAGAAAGACTTAGAGGCGAGGTCATGTCTGTGGAAAGGGACCTGTAAGAAAGACTTAGAGGCGAGGTCCTGTCTGTGGAAAGGGACCTGTAAGAAAGACTTAGACACGGTGGCCTGTCTGTGGAAAGGAACCTGTAAGAAAGACTTAGAGGCGAGGTCCTGTCTGTTGGGGGTCTGTCTGTGCCACCAATCGCGATGCCCGTGAGCCCCCAACAACCCCCACAGACTCAGCCTGCAGACGTCTGTAGTGTTCGGGCTCCACGGTCGCACTGTCGCATCCGTGAACGCCCCCTTTATTTATAGTGCATGCGGCGGAGTCCAACGTCACTCCACCGTGTGCTATATCCCTTAAAGGGGCAGCACCACACTCCTCCTTTTCCACAAGGACAATACATTTACATTAACAAAATCACACAACAAGCAATCACATCAACCAATGTAATGA
This sequence comes from Ambystoma mexicanum, assembly GCF_040938575.1. NCBI lineage: Eukaryota > Metazoa > Chordata > Amphibia > Caudata > Ambystomatidae > Ambystoma > Ambystoma mexicanum. The sequence goes on along the minus strand of NC_090937.1, from coordinate 1,632,869,329 downwards.
AAACGCATCACCCAGCGGTACCCCTTTAATTACAGCTGCCCTGGGTCCCCCTTATGACTTCTATGATCCGCGGGTCGATCAGGATACCTGTCCTAGCACATAGTCGCTGAGGCGAACAGGTTTCCCTCGCCCTGTCCTCAGGGGGTACCTCCTGCTCGCCTCTGGCATGGGAGATCCATCAGCTGGAGTCCCCTTGGCAGGAGACAGAGGGAAGGGTACAGCACCTCCACCCTCGTCGGGTACCTCCACACTGTCCTGCTCCTGGGGTGTATCAGTCCTTGTGTCCCCCAGTCTCTTGAAAAAGCTCAAGTTCTGTGTGACTGATGATCTGCTATCGGATACTGTCACCATCAAGCCTTTCACAGCTACAACATCCAGCGGCTCAGGTTCGTAGGGACAGCCTCCTGTGGGGGTGCCTATTTCGAATCAGCACCTCATCCCCGGGCGCCAGGTGTTGGGGCCGGAGTCCTCTCCTGGCATTCTCTTGCTCGGTCCTCAGCCAGCGATCAACCTCCACTTGCTGGTCGTCAATGACTCCTGGTTCTTTTTCCATGATCTCTGGCAGCAGTCCCCTTGAGCACCACTAGAACAGGGCTTCCGCCGGTGCAACCCCGTCGATGGATGGGGAGTGGACCAGCAGACCCTCAGAAATTGGTAAAGCGCTCTTCTCAGACACCGGCCTTGGCCTTGCTCTATGCGGAATGTCCTGTTCAGAGTCCACATGAGTCTTTCCGCCTCCCCGTTGGCTCTTGACCAGAGTGGGGTGATCTTCCGATGTTAAACCCCATACCCGTCCATCCATTCCGTGAACCGCTCAGCCTGGAAGGGCGCCCCATTGTCCGAGCACAGGGTATGTGGAAAACTGTGAGAAGCAATAACTTTCTCTAGGGCTACCACCACATCTTCAAAGGCCACTGAGTCAAGAAATTCAACCTCCAGATATCGGGAGTATTAGTCCACCACCACCAGGAAGTGGGTACCCTCCATGGTGGATCCAAATTCCACGTGTACCACCTCCCATGGGAACGTACCTCTGGGCATTACCTCGATAGCCTGGCACCAGATGCATGCGGCCACATGCTCATCCACCCACCACTCCAGTTCAGGGAACCACACTTTGAGACGCAGTCTGGCCTTGGTCTTCGCGGCCCCTTGATTTCCCTGATGGGCCAGACTTAATACTTCCTGGATCTTGGCCTGAGGGACAATAATTCAGTCGCCCCTCAGCAGGAGACCTGTGGCGGAGAATGATAGTTCAATCCTCACCTCCCTCAGCTGTTCCAACACCCCTTTTGCTTCATGCGTGCGTCCAGCCAGGGATTCAAGCACACTCTTCCACGATCCCTGTTGCATGGCGGTCTTTAGGATGCAAATACATTCATCCTGGGCAGCTGCCGCCTCCAGATCCTCTAGCGGCAAAGCGTTCAGGGTTGCTGCTTCCACCACCATCTGCACATGGTCGTCCGCTTCCTCCACACATGCGTCCTGTGCGTCTCCACTGCCGCTCCCCGGGTGGCGGGACAAGTAGTCCGTTGCATTGTTGGAGCTGGGTCTGTACACCAGCGAGACCCCGTACTCAAGAAGTACGAGCATCCATCGTTCAATTCTCACCGGGGTGTTTTTACGATAACCCAGCCAGAATGGGGAGCAGCAGCTTATGATCAGTCACAACAGTTACGGGCCTGCCCAGGACATACAGCCTGAAGTGCCTGCACCCCAACAGGATGTCAAGGGACTCCTGCTCGATCTGGGAGTAGCGCTGTTCGGTGTCTGACAGTGCCTTGCTTGCATACGCCACTGGGCGGACGCTGTCATCAGGGTCGATCTGCGTTAATACGGCCCCCAGGCCAAATGGGCTGGCATCCACAATTATCTCCGAATGGAGTGCAGGGTTGAAAAACGCCATTGTGTCTTCTGCCATGAGGGCGCCTTTGATATCTTCAAACGCTGCCTGCTCAAGAGGGCCTCACTGCCACACTGTCTCTTTCTTAGTGATCTTAGGGTTTCTTAGGGTCCTCAGGGGCTCCGACCTGGACGCCAACTTCTTAATGAATAGTCCGCAGTAGGTCACCATCCCTAGGAAACGCCTCATCTAGGACATGTCCTTCACTTTCCTTGCCACCCTCTTTGAACATGAACCCAAAGAATTTGATGGTTGGCAGTAAGAATTCACATTTTTACAGATGGAGGGTAAAGCCCAGCAACTGCAGGGGCTCAAAAGTCTTGGCCAGCTTGAGTAGATGGTCTACCTCAGTGTTTGCAAATACCAGGATGTCGTCGCTGATATTCAATACCCCATCAAGATCAGCCAGGGCACCTCTGATGATATTATGAACTACCTCGGCTGCCAATGACACCCCAAAACAGAGTCTCTTGTACCTGTATAGACCTCTGTGGGTGGTGAAGGTCGTGATGTATCTCGACTCTGGTTGTAGAATGAACTGGTGATATCCAGCCCTGAGGTCAAGCTTCGAGAAGAAACAAGCTCCCTGTAGCTCCGTAATAATGTCATTGATGGTGGGTGTTAGGTGTTTCTCCCTCCGTATGGCCTTGTTGGGAAGCCTCATGTCGATGCAGATCCTTACTGAGTCGGGTTCTTTGGGTTTCCTGGCAACCACAATAAGGGACACCCATGGTGTGGGACCTTCAACCTTTTCGATGATGTCCAGGTTGACTAAATTGTCCAGCTCCTTGTTTACTAGTTCTCTCAAGTGGAAGGGCACTCTACAGTGTTTCAGAGCGATGGGCTGCACTGACTCATCAATGTGTAGCCTCACCGGATCGCCAACCATCTGTCCTATCCCCTGGAACAGGCGAGAGTATTTGTCTAGCAGGACATGAATGTCCTCCAGGTACACAAAGTAAGCAAAACTCACGATGTCCAGGGCCTCCGCCGCTGCGCAGCTCAGCAGCGTGTTAGTGCTGACTGCTGTCACATAGAATTGTGCTGTGATCCTTGACCCAGCATGCTCTACCTTGGCCACAAACTGTAAGGGAGAATTCTCATAAATGGCTGATTTCCCTTACCTAATGAGTCCCTCAGCAACTTTGCTGGATTTCTAGGGTGTATCATTTTCACCTGGTAAGAGTGTGAGCCATTTTCCCACTCTTACATGTGTTGTGCTGTGTGTGTTTTAACTTTTTGTGTGATCTTGGGCACTGGAGCCTCACCTACTCCATGGCCTCATATTTTCCATGTGTGTTGCACAGCACCTTCAGTGCAGTGACACAGGGTTGTCTTTGAGTCTTCCCCCTGACTCCATTTTCTGGGTCTGACTACTGTCCCCCAGAAAAGGTAAAGTTGCCATTAACTTTATTTTAGTCGCTGTAAACCACAGGCCGAATACACCCCATCTAACATGGAGTATTGAAAAGGGTTCATTCTTATCCCTTTTTGTCTGTGTCTCTTAGAGCATTGTTTTGCTCCCTTTACACTAAAACGTGTCTGGTGGCAGTGGTAACTACCCTATTTTTTATACCATGGTTATCTTAAATAACCATGGTATTGTTTTAGGCTATTATATTAGCCCCAAACATAAACCAGCTTGACCATATATATTTTATTACGGTTCCTGCTGGGTTTATTCGCCATTTCTTTTTGAAAATGTCTTTCTCGTGTTTTACTCTGCGCGCCAAACCAGGTTTGGTCCCATTGGTTGCCGTCTTTTTGCGGGCTTCTGCACAGAAGCCCTCCTTAAAGCAACTGAAAGTCTGGGTAGGCAGGATGTGAGGGAGGAGACTTAGGACCCCTGCCATGGGTTCCCTTGGTAACCCAAGTTGCACTCCTGTTTGATTGGCTGGGTGGCTGTCCTTGCCAGGACAGCCACCCTGCTGTGTGAATGACAGCCAGGCTGTATGAATGGGGGAAAACTGCATAAAAAGCAGGTCTCAGGGACTGGAAAGGCATAGTCGCTACTGGACCGAAAGAACCGACAAGGAGCTGATGGAAGAGGACCCCTACAACGACTGAACCGCCCCTGGTCAGGCCCTGCTGCTGGTCTGAATCTTCAGAATCCGACGACAGAGAAGATCCTCCAGGAAACTTCTTCCCTTGAGCTGGTGGGACCAACCAGTTCACCCAAACTCCAAGCCCGGACCCCTCCTCTGGTCGAATTCAGAGCTACAGTGGGCCGGATAGCCAGGAAGGTCGGACCCTGCTTGGGTTTTAAGGAGCACACCTTTTATTCATTGCTTTGCTCTGCTGCTGGTTTCTTCCCTGGGTGGTGCAGGACCCTCCAGTCCAACTACTTCGTGTCAGTCTGACAGTTGCTTCAGGAACCGTGAGCCTGCAGGAACTACCAGGAACGTCCGCCTCAGCTACAGCTTCCTCTCCGTTTTAAGGTACTGTGCAAACCCGGTTGTTCGTTTAGTTCAGCCGCGGTGAAAGTGTTTGAAATCTTTCTCCAATCCAAGGGCTTGTCCTTCTCTTCTCTTTGAATTAACTTTTCTGCCAACCAACCTCGTCTGGAATCCATGGCACAAACTTTACCACAAACGACCCTGAACTGTGTGATCTTGAACAAAAGACTTTGGACCCATTGACTTTGGCCCTAAGCCTTTTCTACCTGATTCTATCACTGTAGTTCCTATTGCTCAATTGCCCTGAGTACTAACCTGTTGGTGTGGTTCAATTTCTATTAACTTTGTTTTTCCCTCCCTTTTAAATTGCTATTTTTGCCCCCACTTCATTTTGTGAGCTTAACTTGTCTGGAACTTATTGGGAGTGGTGTGGTGTATTAAGAGTATGATTTTTAAACTGCTTATAATAGTGTAATGTTATACAACTGAAGAGTGAAATAAATGTATATTCTTTTACTTGAAAACCTTGAGTCAGTGTTTGCCTGAATCATAGTAATTGCTGTCCTTTGTGTAACTATTTGATACTGCTCACTTAATCTTGAGATAAATCTGGCTGCTCAGCCATCGCTACCACTTTAACTGTGTAGTAGAGGCTTGTACCAAAGGGGAATGTGTAAGGTCACTTGTTGTCTTTATTGTGCGTGGTGTTCCCAAAGGGTACTGCATATGATACTGCCTAACACTGGTGTACAGCAGTGAGGATCAAAGTATAGTAATTACACTTAAAGTGCTGCTATGACCTTGGATCAACTAACCACAAGGCTAACATCACTAAAAGCAATACGAATCATGTCTGATATGGAAAGCCACAGTCAGGAGACCCTCCTTAACTACACTGCTGATTATTTAAGAAACATGTGTAAAGAAAGGAAACTCTCTGCCAAAGGCAAAAAGTCTGAATTGATTGAAAAGGTGTAAAGAAATCCAAGTCTAGGGAGTGGGTCTGAAATGCCTGACTCTGTAGCAAATGTGGAAAGTATTGAGGATGATAATATGTCTGTAAATGATAAGTTCGAAGAGGTAGATGTGTCACTTAATGTAGGCATAGTTGCCCCCTTGCCAGCTCAGCATCCTCAACCCTTGTCCACTGGGACCCCCACAGGTTCTACACTCAGTCCTGAATTCATTGCTCTAGAGAAAATGAGGCTTGAACTGGAATTCAAATGTTTAAACGTTCAAACTGAACACAAACACCAAGAACTTAAGCTCAGAGAAATTGAGTTGAATCATGAACTAGAAATGAAAAGATTGTCTCTTGAAAATGCTTCTCTCCCAGAGTCTTCTAGGTCTTCCAGTCCTAAGAGACCCTGAATGCCTAAAGCAATTGTTGGTATGTATGAGGCTAAGCTTGATATTTTGGATTGGTTGGCAATGTTTGAATATAACCATGGGATTGAAGGTCTTACAGGGAATCAATTGCTTCCCTGGATCTTTTCTAGGCTACCCACTGATGCATCTTATGTTGTGATGGAGTTGGGGGAGGTGGATAGGGTGGACTATGAGTGTGTGAAGCTAACTTTAATTGCTAGATTTGGGAATACCCCTTCCCAGCATCTTAAGAGGTTTAGGACCCTCAAAAAGCATGATGGTACCCCTTGGGCTACCTGGGTATGTGAATGTTTGAAAAAATTAGATGGTTGGATTAAGGGTTACAGAGTAAACATTTATGAAGGAATGAGAAATCTTGTTATGTTGGAGTCTATTTTTGATGTGTGCTCTCCTGAGCTCAGACAGCACTTGGCTGATTCTAAGGAGATAGATCCAAAGAAGCTAGCTAAGGCTGCAGACTTGTGAGTTGACAACAGGGCCACTCACAAGGATTCTGGGGCTACTCAGAAAAAGGATGAGGGGAAACAGCCAAAGAAAGTTAACAAAGAGAATTCTAATACCTCCAATCCAAAAGAGGGCCACAAACAACAACATAAGGGTAATCCACAAGGGAAACCAAATCAGGCTAGTGCACCATCTGGACCCAAACCAGATGGAGGTCAGAACAAACCTCCATTCATAAAAACATTTGGGAAATATTATGTTTGTGGGTCAAAGGGGATCCCAGATGCAAGGGTAAACCTTCAGGGGTCCACACTGTCTCCTCAACCTTCTCCCCAGAGGAAGAAGTACCTATGGCAAGTGGAAACGTTCACCTACTGGCAGATGAACCCATGAGAGTCTCAGCTAGTGTTTCTTTAGTGTCCCTGGGCTGGTGGGAACAACATCATTTAGATTTCTATAATTCCATCCCAGATAATACTAGAGAGTATTATAAAGATAGTGTTCTTGTGAATGGTCAGAAAACCCCTGCCATCAGAGACACTGTAGCCAGCATAACTGTGGTGAATGGATCATTTTTCAAGGTGGAGGATGTTTCTAAGGCACGCAAACACCTCACCAAGTTAGCTGGAGGCCCTGTGCAAATGCTTCCTCAGTTACCAGCTCTCATCCAGTGTAATGATATGACTGTCAAAATATTGTTTAGTGTGCAGAGTGAAGTGCCTGAGAGAGTCCTGCTGGGTAATGACCTGAAAACTCTTGAAGTTGTGTCAAGCACCCCCAGGCTTCCCAGTAAGAGGAAACAGGAGCTCACTAGGCCTGCAAGGGGGAGAACCTTGAGAGGCTCTCCAGAAGCGTTGATAGAGGAAACTACCACTCCCACTCCACAGGAGTTGCTCACTGCTGTTTCTAAGAAAACAGAGGCAAGGGGGAAACCCAAGACCTCCAGGATAAAGTCAGACAGCACCCCTGTGCTACCAATTAGGACATCCCCAAGATTGTCCAAAGTCACACCTGTGACTCCTTCACCTGCTGAGGCAGAGTGTGAGGTACAACCTTGTGTGGTTGAGCCAGTATCTGAAGAATCAGATCTGATGGAAGGCACTGTCTTAGTTGGAGATCTTGACCCTGTTGACCATCCTGAGCTGCAGTCGTCTTTACTAGCAGAAAGTGGACCCAACAGGGCAGACTTCAGCAAGGAAAGAGAGAGGACAACAGGCTGCTCACCAACTTGATGGGCAAGAAGTTGGGAAGCACAGGTTGAGCTGGGAAAATGGCCTCTTCTACAGTGAACTGACTGAGTCTATCCCTGGGGACTGTAAAATAATTGTAGTGCCCCTTGCCAACAGACTCCAGTTCCTACAGTTAGCCCATGAGATACCTTTGGCTGGTCACTTGAGTTTCAAGAAGACCAAGGAAAGGCTTTCTCTCAATTTCTACTGTCTTAAGATGGGTCCAGAATTTGACGAATTCTGTAGGAACTGTCACACTTGCCAAACCTCTGACAAGAGTGGAGCCAAGAACGTGGCACCCCTAGTGCCTCTCCCAGTGGTGGGAGTTCCTTTTGAGAGGGTGGGCATTGACATTGCCGGTCCCGTTGACTTTCCCACATCTTCAGGGAACAGGTTTATCCTGGCTGTAGTAGACAATGCTACAAGATACCCAGAAGCCATACCTATGAGAACTGTTATGGCTCAGGCTGTGGCTAAGGCTCTACTTGGTCATTTTACTAGAATAGGGTTTCCTAAGGAAGTGATATCCGACAGGGGATCCAATTTTATGTCCCACTACATGCAGGCCATGTGGAAAATCTGTGGTGTCACTTACAAGTTCTCTACAGCCTACCATCCACAGACAAATGGACTGGTAGAGAGGTTTAATCGTACTATGAAGAGCATGATAGGTGCTTTAGAAGAACCCCTTAAGAAAAAGTGGGACCTTCTACTGCCATGCCTTCTCTTTGCATATAGAGAAGCCCCTCAGGAGTGAGTTGGTTACAGTCCCTTTGAACTTCTCTATGGCCATCCAGTCAGAGGTTCATTGGCCCTGATCAAGAGGGGTTGGTGAGTGCTCCTTCCCCCGAGCCAGTCAGAGTGACTGACTATGTGATAGGTCTCCAGAGGAGAATGTCACACATGATGGCAGAAGCAAGTGATAACTTGAAAGCAGGTCAGGCTCTGGTCAAACATTGGCATGGCCAGAAGGCCAGCATGGTTGAGTTTACTCAAGACCAGCTTGTAATAGTTATGGTGCCAAAAAGGCAGAGGGCCTTGCAGGAAAAATGGATAGGACCCTTCGAGGTTGTGGGCAAACTTGGAGAGGTGAACTATTTGGTGGACTTAGGTAGGCCTTAGGAGGATCCCAGAGTCTTTCACACCAACCCTTTAAAGGGTCATGTCTCCAGACCAGAAGTAGGAGCTTTGCTTCTAGCTTCAGCTCAAGAGGAAGAGGAGAGTGAACCTCTACCTGACCTCCTCAGAGGCCAACCTTTAGATGAAAAGATAGAAGGAGTTAATCTCTCTTCTCAGCTGAATTCTGAACAACAGGAGGAGTGCAAAGTTCTGTTGAATCAGTTTGCCTCCTTGTTTTCATTATCACCAGGCTTGACCCTCTTGGTGCCAGCATGATATTATCACGGTTGACTGTTTACCTGTAAAAAGCATAGGTTACATAATATCAGAACATGTGAGATCCCACATCAAAGGAGAGGTCAACAAGATGCTTGATCTCTGGGTTATAGAGCCATCTACAAGTCCATGGTCTAGTCCAGTTGTTTTATTACCAAAGGCAGGATCAAAGGAGTTGAGATTCTGTGTGGACTATAGAGCTCTAAATGCAGTCACTAAGACTGATGCCCATCCTTTGCCAGGGACAGATGAACTGGTGGATGGACTTGGTTCAGCAAAGTACCTCAGTACATTTGATCTAACCTCAGGCTATTGGCAAATATCAATGACATACCATGCCAAGGAGAAAACTGCATTCTCCACCCCAGCGGGCCTCTACCAGTTTAAGGTTATGCCTGTTGGAGTAAAGAATGCACCTGCTACATTTCAAAGGATGGTTAATCAAGTTCTGAATGGGATGGAAGACTTCTGCATAGCATACTTGGATGACATTGCAGGGTTCAGCCCTACATGGAAAGAACATATTGATCACCTGGGATATGTTTTGCAGGCTCTTAAGCAGGCCCATCTGACCATAAAAGCAGGCAAATGTCAAATTGGTCAGAGCAAAGTGGCCTACCTTGGCCATGAGGTAGGAGGAGGTGAATTAAGGACATTGCCCAGCAAAGTACAAGCTGTGCAAAACTGGGCCACCCCTACTACTCATACCCAAGTGAGAGCTTCCCTACGCCTCAATGGGTACTACAGGAATTTCATAGAGAACTATGGGTCTATAGCTTCTCCCTTGAATGTGATCCCCTCTCCAAAATTCCCTAAAAAGGTTAGATGGAATGAGGGGTGCACTCAAGCCTTTGAAAACCTGAAGAAAGCCCTTTGGCAAGCTCCAGTCCTAAGAGCCCCTGATTATCACCAACCCTTCATTGTGCAGACAGATGCCTCCAGTATAGGTATAGGTGCACTCCTTAGTCAACTGGATGAGAAAGGTAGGGAGCACCCCATTTGCTTCATCAGTAGGAAACTGAAGGAACCAGAAACAAGGTGGGCAACCATAGAGCTTGAATGTTTTGCCATTGTGTGGGCTCTGAAGAGGTTTGGACCATACTTGTATGGATCTACCTTTGTGATTCAGACAGACCACCAACATTTGAGGTGGTTAATGCAAATGAAAGGGAAGAACCCAAAACTTCTAAGATGGTCAATCTGCCTGCAAGTGTTTGATTTCACCATTGAGCACAGAGCAGGATGTCACCACCAAAATGCTGATGGTCTCTCTAGGATGTTTTTAACTGATTAGAGGTAGAGATTCATCCAGGAGTGGATTAAATCCTCTTGTCCCTTAGTCTGGGGGGGGGTTAGGGAGAATTCTCATAAATGGCTGATTTCCCTTACCTAATGAGTCCCTCAGCAACTTTTCTGGATTTCTAGGGTTTATTTTGTTCACCTGGTGAGAGTGTTAGCCTTTTTCTCACTCTTACATGTGTTTTGCTGTGTGTGTTTTCACTTTTTGTGTGATCTTTGTTACTGGAGCCTCACCTACTCCATGGCAGTGTTAGGCAGAATCCTATACAGTTCCCTTAAGGAGCACTACGGAAGATTAGGACTACATGTATATGCAATAAATCCCCTTTGGTATCAGTCTGTACCACACAGATTTAATTGGTAGCTGTGGCTGAGCAGTCAGACTTATCTCAAGAGGGAGATGAGCAGTATTCAGGGTTTACACAATAGTGCTACAATACTTTGGAACAAGGAAACACTGACCAAAGCTTGATATCAAAAAGATTTTTATTTTTATTTTACACACTCTTAATTCCACACACAAATCACTATCATTAAAGCAAGTTAAAACAGTCAAGAAAAGTATACACAACTCCCTATGTAAATTGTGGACAAGTTTGAGCAAGAGTGAAAACTGAGCAACATGGCAAAGTGTAAAACCAAGCAGAAATGGCACTCTAACAATTTCTTCAGAGGGAGGGAAAGGTCAAGTTATACAGGGTTAGACTCCTAAACACACCAGCGACACTTCCCAATTGGAATGTGAACAGGTTAGGCAAGGCAGTATATTTTGGCACTTCACAATATTTAAAGGGGAAGGAAAAGGGAGGTTATAAGAGTTTTAGGTGCACCAACACATTTCTTGAGGAAAAACAATCTAGAGAAGGCAGTTGTTACAGATTTAGTCAGAGTCAAATAGGTCTGTGTCAGAGTCAGTGGTACAAGGCAAAGTCCCCAGGATCAACCTGTTCTAGTAGCTGCAGTCAAGTCTTTGTTCAACATCTGAAAAGGTGGTTACAGAAGGTAAAAGACAATGTTAGATGAAAGGGCAGCCAGCCCAGAAGGTAAGTAAAGGATTTAAAACACCTTTAGCAGTACCCAACGAAACGGGAGGCCTGGCGGAACAATGTACCTTAAAAGTGGATGAGCCTCCTACGGTGGTGGTAGTTCCTGGCAGTTCAAGCAGTTCAGGGAAGAAGACTCTTGCAGGTGAAGATCTTCTCAAGTCGTTGGAGAAAAGTGGTGAGGATATGCAGCAGGGCTTCACGGGTGGTTCAGTCATTGCAGATGTCTTCGACTTCTCTCCTCTTCAGATTTCTTAGGTCCAGTGGCGACGTCTTGTCCTCCAGTCCTCAGAGCCCTGCTTTTAAGCAGAAAACCCCCCATTCATACAGCCTAGTTGTCACTCCCACAGTGGGGTGGCTATCCTGGTGGGATAACCCCCCAGCCTATCAGGGCAGAGTGCAATTTGGGTTGTCCAGGGTGCCTATTCGTCTGGCGTCTGTGCAGAAGCCTGCCAAAAGGACGAGCAAAGGATCCCCGACCTGGTTTAGGATTTCAGAGAAAGACAGGAGAAAGAAATATTATCAAAGATCAGGCAATAAAAACCTACCGGAGTAAAGTTAAAATTAAGATAAACCGGCAGCATGTTAGAGGCTGTCAGTAAAAATGGTAGCCTCGAACAATGGGAAAATCCCATAGGAAAATATTTGCGGTCGAATATTTATGGTAGTAATCACTGCCACCAGCCAGAAACTTTGGAGAGAGGGACTGGACGGTACCCTTTCGAAAATGAACAGCAGAGAAAAACTATTAACCCTTTCCAGTACTTCCGTAGTAAGATTTTTTTTTCCATAACTATTGACTAGTAAATGCAATGGGAACTTTACATGCCCTGGGAGACAGTAGTCAGACCGAGGGTATGGAGTCTAGGTTTGGGGGTCACTATGACACCCCTGTGTTACTGCACTGAGGGTGCTGTGTAACACACATGTAAAAAGATGATACCTATGAGGGTGAGAAAAACCCCATAGACCATAAGCACAAACATAGCCTAAAACACACATCAGCAACATGTCTACGAGTGGGAAAAAGAGTCTCACTCTTAGCAGGAGAAAATAAAAGAAACCCTTCAAATCCAGCAAAACTGCCGGGGGACTCAATAGGTAAGGGAAATTAGCAATTTAAGAGAATTCTCCCTGTTGTTAGGCAGAATCCAGTGCAGTTCCCTTGGGAAGCACTACACCAGATTAGGACTACAGGTGAGAGCAATAGATCCCCTTTGGTATCAGTCTGTACCACAAAGATTTAGTTGGTAGCTGTGGCTGAGCAGTCAGACTTATCTCAGATGAGCAGTATTCAGGGTTTACACAATAGGCAGTACAATACTATGGAGCAAGGAAACACTGACCAAAACTTTGTATCAAAAAGAGAATATATTTATTCTATACACATCTAGTTCCAACACATAGATCACAGTTAATAAAGTATGTTAAGTTTAGTCAAGGAGAGGCATGTACAACTCCCTATTCAATTGTAGACAAGTTTGCGGTAAAGTGAAAACTGAGCAAAACGGCACAGTAAAAACCAAAACTGAGCAAAACGGCACAGTAAAAACCAACTACAAATGGCACTCTAGCAATTCTACTAAAGGAAGGGAAAGCACAAGTTAAACCGAATTATCTTCAGACACCCCCTAGCAACACTTCCCTGAAATTTTGTGAACAAGTAATGCACAGTCACACTTTAGCCAAAAGATAAGTGAATACAAACTGAGCAAAATGGCACTCCACAGGTTACAACAGTAGGAAGGTAGAGGGGTTTAGAAGATTTAGATGCATCAACACATTTCTCATTGAAAACCAATCTAGTGAGAGCAGATCTAACAAATCAGCCAGAGTCAATAGTCCTGAGCCACAGTCAGTGGTACAGAGCCAAGGCTTAGGAGCAAAAATGTTCTTGTAGCTGCAGTCAAGTCTTTAGTAGAAAAATATTGAAGAGGTAGATGTGAGGCGAAAGACAATGTTAAGAGAGAGGGTGGCCGACCCCACAAGTAGTTAAAGGATTTAAAACACCTTTAGGGCTACCACGGAGAAGGGGCGGCCTGGCAGAACAATGTACCTTAAACTTAAAGAAGTGGCTCCTGCGGTGGCGGTTGTTCCTGGTAGTTCCTGCAGGCCGAGGGGTCCAACAGAGGAAGAGAGGCTCTCGTCGTGGAGGAAGGTTCGAGTCGCTGCACTACCCAGGGATGAAACCAGCCGCGGTGCTGCCTAACGAAGTTTAAAAGGTACGCTCCTTATAATCGCGGTCCGGGTCGATAGCTGCCTGGCTATCCTGTCTTCAAGTGCAGGGCACTGTCGATTCGACCAAGGCAGGTCCGAGGTAACGATAGGTGAACTGTTTGACCCCACCAGCTCAAGGGAAGGAGGCACTTTCACTGAAGATCTCCTCTCGTCGTGTGGAAGAAAAGTGGTGAGACGATCCGGCAGGGCTTCACTGGTGGTGTAGATGCTGAAGATGTCTGTGGCTTCTCTCCCCTTCGGTTCCGTAGTTCCAGTGACAGCGTCTTGCTCTTCCAGTACTCAGGACCCTGCTTTTATGCAGAAAGAGACCCATTCATACAGCCTAGCTGTCACTCACACAGTGGAGTGGTTTTCTTGGCGGGAGACCCTTCAGCCTATCAGGTTAGAGTGCGACCTGAGTTGCTGTGGCAACTCTGTCCAGGGGTTCTACTCCCCCTCCCAAACAACAGACCCACCCCAGACTCAGAGGTGCCGAAAGGAGGGCTTCTTGGCAGAAGCCCGCCAAAAGAGCGAACAAAGGATCCCCGACCTGGGTTAGGAGTTTAGAGTAAGACACGAGAAAGAAATTATATCAAAGTTCTGGCGAATAAAACCTACCGGAGTAAAGTTAATAATAAAATAAACCGGCGGTATGTTAGAGGCTGTCAGTAGAAGGGTTAGCCTCGAACAATGGGAAAATCCCAGAGGGAAATATTTGCGGTCGAATATAAAAGGTAGTAACCACTGCCACCAGCCAGAAACTTTGTAGAGGGGGACTTTAAGGTACCCTCTCGAAAATGAACATAGGGGCAAAACTATTAACCCCTTCCAGTACTTCCATTTTAAGAGGGGTTGTACTTGTTTAGTTCATAGAGATTGACTAGTAAAGTCAATGGGGACTTTACATGCCCTGGGAGACAGTAGTCAGTCCCAGGGTATGGAGTCTATGTTTGGGGGTCACTACGACACCCCTGTGTCACTGTACAGTGGGTGCTGTGTAACACATGTGCATAAAGATGGTTCCTATGGGTGAGAGAAAAGATCCCATAGGCATTAAACACAGAAATAGCCTGGAACACACATAGCAAAGATGCCTAAGAGTGGGAAAAAGAGTCTCACTCTTAGCAGGTAAAAATAAATAAACCCTTCAAATCCAGCAAAGCTGCTGAGGGACTCTATAGGTAAGGGAAATTAGCCATGAAATGAGAATTCTCCCTAACACTCCCTAACACATGGCTTCATATTTTTCATGTGTGTTACACAGCACCTTCAGTGCAGTGAAACATGGTTGTCTTTGAGACTTCCCCCTGACTCCATTTTCTGGGGCTTACTACAGTCCCCCAGAAAAGGTAAAGTTGTCATTAACTTTATTTTAGTCACTTTGATCCACAGACCCAATACACCCCATCTTACATGGAGTATTGAAAAGGGTTAATTCTTATCCCTTTTTGTCTGTGTCTCTTGGAGCATTGTTTCACTCCCTTTACACTAAGACTTGGCCGGTGGCAGTGGTAACTACCCTATTTTTCATACCGCGGTTATTCTCAATAACCATGGTATTGTTTTAGGCTATTATATTAGCCTTAAACATAAACCCGCTTGATCATACATATTTTATTACCAGTTACGTCTGGGATTATTCAGCATTTCTTTTTGTAAATGTCTTTCTCGTGTTTTACTCTGCGCGCCAAACCAGGTTTGGTCCCTTTGTTCGCCGTCTTTTCGCGGGCTTCTGCACAGAAGCCCTCCTTAAGACTCCTGAAAGTCTGGGTAGGCAGGATGTGAGAGAGGGGTCTTAGGATGCCTGCCATGTGTTGCCTTGGTAACCCAAGTCGCACTCCTGTTTGATTGGCTGGGTTACTGTCCTTGCCAGGAGAGCCACGCTGCTGTGTGATTGACAGCCAGGCTGTATGAATGGGGCCAAACTGCATAAAAAGCAGTTCTCTGGGACTGGAAAGGCAGAGTCTCCACTGGAAGGAAAGAACCAACTAGGAGCTGATGGAAGAGGACCCCTACAATGACTGAACCGCCCGGTAAAGCCCTGCTGCAGGTCTGAATCTTCAGAATCCAACGACAGAGAATATCCTCCAGGAAACTTCTTCCCTTGAGCTGATGGGACCAACCAGTTTGGCTAAACTGCAAGCCAGAACCCCTCCTCTGGTCGAATTTGCTGTACACAGCTACAGTTGGCCGGATAGCCAGGAAGGTCAGACCCTGCTTGGGTTTTAAGGAGCGCAACTTTTATTTGTTGCTTTGCTCTGCTGCTGGTTTCTTCCCTGGGTAGTGCAGGACCCTCCAGTCTTCCTACTTCTTATCAGTCCGACAGTCGCTTCAGGAACTGTGAGCCTACAGGAACTGCCAGGAACATTCGCCTCAGCTACAGCTTCCTCTCCGTTTTAAGGTGCTGTGCAAATCTGGTTCTTCGTTTCGTTCAGCCGCGGTGAAAGTGTTTGAAATCTTTCTCCAAACTGAGGGCTTGTCCTTCTCTTCTCTTTGAACTAACTTTTCTGCCAACCAACCTCGTCCGGAATGCGTGGCACAAACTTTACCGCAAACTACCCTGAACTGTATGATCTTGAGCCAAATTCTTTTGACTCATTGACTTTGGCCCTAAGCCTTTTCTACCTGATTCTATCACTGTAGTTCCTATTGCTCAATTGCCCTAAGTACTTACCTGTTGGTCTGGTTCAGTTTCTATTAACATTGTTTTTCCTTCCCTTTTAAACTGCTAGAGTGCCATTTTGCTCCCATTTCATTTTGTGAGCTTCACTTGGCTGGAACTTATTGGGAGTGGTGTGGTGTATTAAGAGTGGGATTTTTAAACTGCTTATAATAGTGTAATGTTATACAGCAGAAGAGTGAAATAAATGTATATCCTTTTACTTGAAAACCTTGAGTCAATGTTTGCCTGAATCATAGTAATTGCTGTCCTTTGTGTAACTATTTGATACTGCTCACTTACTCTTGAGATAAGTCTGGCTGCTCTGCCATCACTACCACTTTACTGTGTAGTACAGGCTTGTACCAAAGGGGAATTTGTACTGTCACTTGTAGTCTTAATTCTGTGTGGTGTTCCCAAAGGGTACTGCATATAATTCTGCCTAACACAAACGCCCAGTCTAGTGGGGTTAGTTTGGACCCTCCGAATGTAAATATGCTAGCTCTGGGGGTGACCAGCTTTGGTGGGCTGTCCAGAGCATAATAATGTCCTCGGGCCATCACGTTGACAGACGCACCCGTATCCACCAGCACTGGGACGGGAGACCTGTTCACTGCAACAAGGCATTGTGGCTGTCGTCTGCTTTTCGACTTGAGAGCCTCCACACTCGACACAAAGAAGATGTTCTCCTCCTCTTCTTCCTCGTCCACCTGTGCACCTTCCTCCCCTTGGTTGACTTGGGCCACATTGGGCGGGCGAGATTGTCGAAGGAAGCCAGACCGCACCGGGCCTCTGGACACCATTACTGGCAGAGATGCTTTGCACACCCGTGTGTATTGGTCAGCAAGGCCGCACCGCCCAAAAGTTCTTCCTACCGTTGGACACTCTGCAGGGTGGGGAAGGTCGTAGCCTCACTTCTGACACGCTTCTCCAGCTCTACCGCCCCTGTCATGGAAGTTGTCTCTGGGTCTCCTGGCACCTCTGCTGCCACGCCCCACCGCACACACCTCCTCCGTTTTCAAGGGACGTGTTTCTGCCTCCATCCTGGACGCACGTGCCTCAGAGACTTCGTGGCAACGCCCCAACTCCAGGATGTGAGTGAGGGTGGTCCCTAGTTCCCACAGCACCTGTCGTCCCAGCTTCCCTGACTAGCACGCCTGGATGCGGACAGTCCTGATCATGTCATCGGAGTCACCCCACACACACGCCAGAGACAGGCGTTTGAGACGACCATAAAATGTGTCCATCTGGGCCCCAGACTGGATGAAGGGCCCGAAACATTGAACTCAGGGATTGGCTGGAGCACCACAGGGGCCTGCATTTGTGCCACGACTTGAGGCACCGGTTGAATGACTGGTTGGGCCACAGGTGGAGGCTGAACTTGATGTAGTTGCTGGTCCGCAGGTTGTCCACCGTCTTGGTCACCAGGTGCACTCATGGGTTAATGGCACAGGCACCCCAGCTGGAGGAAGCAGGGGCCGCAACTCACCCAGCCAGCAAAGTCCTCCCAGGCCGTGAAGTACACCAATCCAGCAACCTAACCTGAGCCTAGCAGCCAGACCTGATGATGATGATGATGAGGATGATTTCCAGCACGCCCTGCAGGCCACAAAGTCCACCAGTCCAGAACTCTGACTTGAGCTCAGCAGCTGGTCATGATGATGATGAAGATCTCCGGCTGCAGAACTGCGCAGATGGGCCACAGTCCAACAAGGATGTTTCAAAAATTGTCACTCCACCGTGTGCTACATCCATTAAAGGGGCAGCACCACACTGTCTATTGTATGGGACCATAGCTTGACCACGAACACTCCGGCCCTGTGTGAGGGCCCGCAGCGGGGAATTTCCAGTGCGCTAAAGAAAACACACCAGTAAGCCTTAGTGCCTGTGGCATCCCACTCATGGGGCACCAGAGCGGACGCACAAGACACCCGGATCACCCATGTAGTCAAACAGGGCTGCGATCACGCAGCGGTCCGGTCCTCAGGGGGCACCCTGCACGGTCTGGATCACCAGGCCACACACCAACGCTGGTGTCACCCAAAAGATATCAGCCTCGGCTCTTTGGGCACACAGGCCAGGGCTGTAACGCAGGCCGTGGTCACACGGCAGCCAAAACTGTTATGCAGAAACCTGTGCAGTTCCCTTAGGGACCACTGCAAAAGATTTAGGACTACAGGTGGTTGGCAGTAAACCCAATTGGTAGCAGTCTGTACCACCCAGATTTACCTGGTAGCTGTGGCTGAGCAGTCAGACTTCTCTCAAGATGAGTTAGGCAGTATATAGAGTATACACAATAGGTACAGAGATACAGTAGCACAAGCAAACACTGACCAGAGCTTTGGTGTAAAAGTATATAATTATTTATTTAAAGACACACTTGTAAATTACACCAGCACAGAGAGGTAAATAAATTCTACACACAGTCACTATATATATATATATATACAACCCTAATTACTTATTAGACAAGTCTTAATGAGAAACACCACTTATTTTCAGACAGAGGTGAGCGCTTAACATAAGATGGGACTCTAATAAGTTATTAAAAAGGGAGGGAAAAAGGCAGGGTTATGAAAGCACACAAATTTCAATACTTTTCAAAGAACCACAGTGAGGCAGATTAAGTCTACTGGAGAGCAAGGAAGTTCAAATGCCAGACCCACTCTTAGAGAGAGCAAGCGAAATGTGTCCAGGATCACACAGTGGGGTTATGCCCAAAGAGTCTTTGTAGAGAGTTCACGAAAGATTGAGATCAAGTCAGAAAAAGTTAGTTAACAGGTCCCAGGCTAGCCCAGGTTAGAAAGTCAAGGATTTACTGTCACCCCGAACGATCTGTCGCAAGGGAAGCCAGGCGGGACACAGTACCTGAACGTGGGAAGAACGCTCCAGCGGGGGCAGTTGTTCCTGGCAGCGGGTGCAAGTTGGTGTTTCGTCCAGAGGAAGAGGAGGTCTCGACGTGGAGGAAAGCTGAAGGTCGTTGCGCTGCCAGGGAAGAAACCAGCCACAGAGTTTCCCGGTTACAAGGTACCACCCTTTTCTTCACGGTAGTGGTAAACCATGGTATTCCAGTTGCCGGGGTGCTTGGCACGGGCAAGGCGACCACGAGATAGTCCAGGAAGGCGAAAAGACGGGCAAACTGGTTATCCCCACCAGTCAAAGGAAGAAGACTCTCCGGACTGGAGATCTCCTCTGTCGTCGGGAAAAGTGGTGGGACGGTTCAGCAGGGCTCCACCCGTGGTGTCATCGTTGCAGGTCGGCTCAGCTTCTTCCTCCTCAGATTCTTCAGGTCCTGTGGCAACTTCTGAAGTTCCAGTCCCCAAAGCCCTGCTTTTATGCAGAAAACCCCCATTCATTCAGCCTAGCTGTCACTCAAACATGCTAAGTGGTGAGCCGGGCGGCTCACCCCTTGGGCCAATCACACAAGAGTGCGACTTGAGTTGCCGAGGCAACTCAGTCCAGGGTGCCTAAACCCCCTCCCACACCCCCTGTGGTACCCAGACAGAGTGGCACCACTTTTGGAGGCTTCTGTGGAGCAGCCCACCAAAAGGTGGAATAAAGGGCTCGACTTGGGTTGAAGTCACAGAAGCGAACACAAACGGCATTTTGGAACCAAGTTTCGGCAAAAAATACCAACCGGTGAATTTATATTATTTTAATAAACCGGCGGTATGTTCGAGGCTATGTTAAAAAGTGGTAGCCTCGAACAATGGGAAAATCCCATAGGAATATATTCGCGGTCGAATTTAAAAGTAGTATCCACTGCCACCAGCCAAAACTCGGTCGGGCGACTGGACAGCGCCCCCTCGAACAACAGACCCCGGGGCAATCGAATTCCCCTGACCAGTATGTCCACAATAGGATGGTTTGTACTTGTTCTGTTCACAATTTGAGACTAGTAAAGCCAATGGTGACTTTACATGCCCTAGGAGACAGTAGTCAGTCCCAGGGTATGGAGTCTATGTTTGAGGGTCGCTACGACACCCCTGGGTTACGGCACAGAGGGTGCTGTGTAACCCGCATACCAAAAACACATGAAGCCCTATGGGGTAAAGGACCCCATAGCCCATAAAACACATACAAAGTCAAAGGAACACCTCAAACCATGTCTAAGAGTGGGAGGAAAAGAGTCTCACTCTTAGCAGGAGAAAAAAATAAACCCCCAAAAATCCAGCAAAGCTGCTGGGCGACTCACTAGGTTTGGGAAATTAGCCTTTACAGAGAATTCTCCCTAACAACAACGTTGAACCAAAGACTCACACACAGAGTTGCCACTTCCTGGGTCTCTGATGCAGTCCCCCGCATGTGCAGAGCCCCTTTTACAAAAGCCATGACTCGTATTCTTAAAGGGGCAACACGGCCCCAGTTAAAGGGGCGATATACAACAGTGCCCGGATGCCAAATGCCTTCTCTGCGTGTGAGGTGTAGCGTCAGTGCATTTATTGAACCACATCCCACTCAAACGCAGTGTGGCTGAGAAGATTACATCCCACTTTTCCCCCCTTTGAATTCACAAACAAAATAACATACTTGGTGCCATTCATGCAACCAGTCTCATGTTAGCACATATAATCACTTAGCTTCCCTGGTGGCCTCGGCGCAGCCCTCCGCTGGTATCTGCCTTGCTGCCAGCCAGTCAGCTCCTCTGCTTCCGCTGTTCGTTCAGCTGTCCTCCTCTTTTCTCCTGTATATTTCCATTGTCTCGCCATCGTCATCTTCACAGACTCTTTCGGTTGCTCGAGGTGTACTCCACACTATCATAGGAATCATTTTGCACCACAATGCATTCCTAGTAATTGGCTTTCCGTCGTGGCTGTGACCACGATTCCTTTCTTTCGGATCACTGTCCAGTGGGTGGTGTCGAAAGGCAAAAGGGCTTACAAGTTTGGCTCTGAATCGGTTCTGGAAGACCAACACCTGCTTTTCTACCTGGCTGTGAGACCCTTTGGCCCGTTGTTTGTTACTCATGTACTCATTCGCTCGCCTGCACTTTGCGTGCATCTTCTGTCTGTCTCATTTTCTTTGCCCGGTTGGAGCTGTGATATGATATGGAGGAGTGCAACACTGTCCCACGCGTGAGCTCTGCAAGGGGGGCATCGATTGATGCGTGAGGTGTCAATCAGTAATTTCTGAGGAACTGGTATAGTTCACATTTCCATGGGGTATTTTGCAGAGGACCTTGTTGACCGTTCTCATAAACTGTTTTGGTGCCCCGTTCGCCTGGGGCCACCATCGTGTGAGGAGGTGTGTTAGGGAGAATTCTCTTCTAAGGCTAAATTCCCTTACTTATAGAGTCCCCCCACAGCTTTGCTGGATTTGAGGGGTTTATATCTTTCTCCTGCTAAGAGTGAGACTCTTTTTTCCCACTCTTAGACATATTGCTTATGTGTGTTCTAGGCTATTTTTGTGCTCATGGTCTATGGGGTTTTTTCTCACCCTCATAGGTAACACCGGGGTGCCATAGTGAACCACAAACATAGACTTCATACCCTGGGACTGACTACTGTCTCCCAGGGCATGTAAAGTCCCCATTGACTTTACTAGTCAATAGTTATGAACAAAACCAGTACAATCCATCTTACTATGGAAGTACTGGAAAGGGTTAATAATGTTTCCCTGGTGTTAATTTTCGAGAGGGTACCGTCCAGTCCCTCTCTCCAAAGTTTCTGGATGGTGGCAGTGGTTACTACCATAAATATTCGACCGCAAATATTTTCCTATGGTATTTTCCCATTGTTCGAGGCTACCACTTTTACTGGTTTCTCTCACATACCGCAGGTTTATTTTATTATTAACTTTATTATTAACTTTACTCTACTAGGGTTTTATTGCCAGATCTTTGATAATATTTCTTTCTCTTGTCTTTCTCTGAAATCCTAACCCAGGTCGGGGATCCTTTGCTCGTCCTTTTGGCAGGCTTCTGCACAGAAGCCCTCCTTTTGGCGCCACTGAGTCTGGGTAGGCAGGATGTGTGGGAGGGGGAATAGGCACCCTGGACAGGGCAACCCAAGTCACACTCTGCCCTGATAGGCTAGGGGGTTATCCCACCAGGATAGCCACCCCACTGCGTGAGTGACAGCTAGGCTGTATGAATGGGGGTTTTTCTGCATAAAAGCAGGCCTCTGAGGACTGGAGAACAAGACGTCGCCACTGGACCTAAGAAATACGAAGAGGAGAGAAGCCGAAGACATCTGCAACGACTGAACCACTGCTGAAGCCCTGCTGCAGATCCTCACCACTTTTCTCCAACGACCCGAGAAGATCTTCACCTGCAAGAGTCCCTTGAGCTTATTGGGCCAACCAGTTCGCCCATCGCCTTCAAGGACCTGCCTTGGTCAAATTGCCAGTGCCAAGCACTCAGAGACCGGATAGCCAGGCACCCGTCCACCGCAACCGTGATTTAAAGTAGCGTACCTTTTATTCCGTTTTGGCATCACCACAGCTGGCTTCATCCCTGGGCAGTGCAGTGACTCGAACCTTCCTCCATGACGAGAGCCTATCTTCCTCTGCTGGATCTCCCAAACTGCAGGAACTGCCAGGAACTACCGGCACTGCAGGAGCCTCTTCCACTTTTAAGGTACATTGTTCCACGAGGCCTCCCGTTTCGTTGGGTACTGCTAAAGGTGTTTTAAATCCTTTACTTACCTTCTGGGTTGGCCGCCCCTATTGTGTAACATTGTCTTTTACCTTCTACATCCACCTTTTCAAATGTTAAACAAAGACTTGACTGCAGCTACTAGAACAGTTTGATCCTGGGCACCTTGCCTTGTACCCCTGACTCTGTCACAGGCCTATTGAATCTGGCTAAATCTGTTACAACTGCCTTCTCTAGATTACTTTTCCTCAAGAAATGTGTTAGTGCACTTAAACCCTTATAACCTCATTTTCCTTCCCCTTTAAATATTGTGAATTGCCATTTTGCTCGGTTTTCATCTAAGTATTGCTTATGTAAAAGTACTGCCTTGCCTAACTTGTTCACAATCCAATTGGGAAGTGTTGCTGGTGTGTTTAGGAGTATAACCCTGTAAAACCTGACCTTTCCCTCCCTCTGAAGAAATTGTTAGAGTGCCATTTCTGCTTGGTTTTACACTGTGCCATTTTGCTCAGTTTTCACTCTTGCTCAAACTTGTCTACAGTTTAATTGGGGAGTTGTGTATACTACTTTTCTTGACTGTTTTAACTTGCTTTAATGATAGTGATTTGTGTGGGGAATTAAGAGTGTGTTCCATAGTATTGTAGTCCTATTGTGTAAACCCTGAATACTGCTCATCTCCCTCTTGAGATAAGTCTAACTGCTCAGCCACAGCTACCAACTAAATCTGTGTGGTACAGACTGATACCAAAGGGGATTTATTGCGTATACTTGTAGTCCTAATCTTCTGTAGTGCTCACTAAGCGAACTGCATAGGATTCTGCCTAACAAGGTGGTGTGCTATTTGACGTCATCCAGATACTTTGTGAAATCATTCCCTTATTTATTTATAACGCGCTATATACCCAGAGGTTTCTAAAAACAGACCTGGGGATCAAACCTATGTTGCTCCGTGTCATCTTGCTTCTAACGTGAGCACTTTGCCCCTGAGCTATCGTCCCGAGACAGAGAATTATAATGGGAGCCCATTATTGCTTTTCATGTACTTGGGTAGTCCATCCATGGCAAACATTTTCTCCAAGGCTGGCAGCACTATTTTTGCTGCCGTTGAAGGGACTACCTCCACTTCCGGGTACCGGGAGTGCTCGTCCATGGCCACAAGGAGGTAAGTCCCTTCCTGCACTGTGCAGAAGTCGATGCTGATCGCCTCCCACTGTGCAGTGCTTCTCGGGTGGACTTTATGGGTTCAGATCTCATGGCGCTCCTGTGTCCTGGCATGGGATGCATGAGGCTATGGTTGCTTCCACTTTGGCATCCACTTGCGGAATTCACATTCAGTGCCTTATTCGTACCTTTGTCCAGACGATGCCTTGATGGCCCTCGTGTGAAAGGGCGACAATCCTGTCCCGCAGAGATGGCGCCACCAAGATGCGCGCGCCTCTCAGTATGAGCCCCTCTCCCACGATGGGCAACTCATGGCAGACCGTGAATACTCCGGCCAAGAAGTCTTTTGCATCCGTGGTCCCATTCACCCACCAGGATTGGTTTAACCAGGTTGCAGCAGGGGTCACTGTTTGTGACCTCCACGATCTCCGCCAGACTGATGGCCTTTGGTTTTGTTGATTGAACGACAAGGCAGATGTGCTCCTCTGTTTCTGCAGATTCAGTTATTTCTGCTGCCGTAGCATCACCGGAGTGTCTGGACAGGAAGTCTAAGGTTATCCACCTTAGCCAGTAGATAAGGCCGAAATGATATTGTTGCAGTTCCAAAAGCAGTTCCCAATCCAGGCTGTGGGGTGGGGCCCGAGCCAGTGAAGATGGGGACCAACAGCATGAGGTCTGCGTAGGTCTTGATTTTCTGACTGTACAGGTACAGGTGAAAAGGCCTGCAACCCCCACTGAGTGGTGATGGCTTATTTTTTTATGTGTGCGGGTCAGCGCCCTGGACACGTATTTATTTTATTTTATTTATTTTTTACATTTGTATAGCGCCCAAAGCAGTCCCTAGGCATCGCAGCGCTGTTACTTGTAATTACACTTGGTTATAGAAGGGAAAGAAATACATTACAAAAAATTTGAGAATCAGAACATTTCGTTATGCATTTATAGCAGGTGTGGTTTTAGGGTAGCTGAGGAGTGGCCAGTGTTTAGGTTAAAAGTAGTGTTGGATACACCAGTTGGATCTCCCCTGCGGGGGAGCTTTGTATTAGGACTGCTCCCAACCCCACCAGACTAACATCCACACATCCCCCTTCCCTTTTCTCTCTCTCTTTCTCAAATAGATACTTTACTTCCCAGGTGCAACAACACATTCCTCCTCGAGCTGGCAGATATGGGAAGCAAGGAAGGGCCAGTTTGGAAACTCCACTCAATTACCATAAGCACCCTGCTAAGGATTATGGGAGGGAGGAAAGGAAGACACTTTGCTTCAAAGAAAGGGCTGCTGCTGCTTGAAAAGGAGAGGAGTGCAGCCACCCATTTCACCTTCCTCAGTGTGTTGTTCAGCAGGCTGCGAGAGATCCTGAAACCTCACTATAATAAGCTGAGGTGATGTGCTTGGTTAGCTGCTCTGACTTTTGCCCGTTGAGGGTAGGCCTTGGTCAGGCCTTGCCAGGGGCCAGGGGACCTGCTCGCTTCAATCTTCAATCTTCAATCCCCCACCCCT
The DNA here is from genome assembly GCF_040938575.1 of Ambystoma mexicanum. Taxonomy (NCBI): domain Eukaryota; kingdom Metazoa; phylum Chordata; class Amphibia; order Caudata; family Ambystomatidae; genus Ambystoma; species Ambystoma mexicanum. The sequence goes on along the minus strand of NC_090937.1, from coordinate 1,632,844,098 downwards.
CATAGGGATGCAGGAACCTTTCCTGGATGGGGTTTAGAGTTTAGCGTAAATGTGTCAACTTTGCTTTCAGCATGAGTCCGCTTTCCAAAAAATGCGTTTTGAACAATATCCAGCTTGAAACTGGGAGCAGAAATGTTAAAGGTTCGCTCTGCGTTGGCCGGGAATCGAACCCGGGTCAACTGCTTGGAAGGCAGCTATGCTCACCACTATACCACCAACGCCTGCCTGTGAGATGGAGTGCCCATTAGAAATAAGAATATGTAGTTGGCAGGGAATTGAAAAAGCTTCCATGCAATGCAGGAGCGGTTTGCATCATAATGTCTTGCCGGTCAGCCCAACATTTCCCCGGGACCCCTAAAAAAAAGGGGGCCCCGTTTTTCTTTTGATTTGATCCAACAGTACATTTTGTTAGCTAGGCTGGGTCCGACTGCTATTTGGCGCAAGAGTGGGAGGAGGCAGCATGTTCAAGGAATGACATTGCATCCAGGCACTTGCCGCTCTTTGTGCCCTAGCGCCAAGACACAAAAACATGATTGCAAAAACCTTAGCTGAGGATGGTTTCGATCCATCGACCTCTGGGTTATGGGCCCAGCACGCTTCCGCTGCGCCACTCCGCTGTCTGATGCAGAAGCTGCATTTGTTCACTTTTACAGCCTACAACCCTACAACCCAAGAGGTAGCTGAGCTTACAAATGTGGTTGAAGCAGGGAGTAGGCCTTACAAGGCCAAACAACCTGCAGCCACGCACTCCCACCACTGGCCTTTTGCAGATGAGCCTCATTTCTCTAGATCACACAGTAACTGGCAAACCCCCTTCCCTTTTCTCTCTCTCTTTCTCAAATAGATACTTTACATCCCAGGTGCAACAACACATTCCTCCTCGAGCTGGCAGATATGGGAAGCAAGGAAGGGCCAGTTTGGAAACTCCACTCAATTACCATAAGCACCCTGCTAAGGATTATGGGAGGGAGGAAAGGAAGACACTTTGCTTCAAAGAAAGGGCTGCTGCTGCTTGAAAAGGAGAGGAGTGCAGCCACCCATTTCACCTTCCTCAGTGTGTTGTTCAGCAGGCTGCGAGAGATCCTGAAACCTCACTATAATAAGCTGAGGTGATGTGCTTGGTTAGCTGCTCTGACTTTTGCCCGTCGAGGGTAGGCCTTGGTCAGGCCTTGCCAGGGGCCAGGGGACCTGCTCGCTTCAATCTTCAATCTTCAATCCCCCACCCCTCATAGGGATGCAGGAACCTTTCCTGGATGGGGTTTAGAGTTTAGCGTAAATGTGTCAACTTTGCTTTCAGCATGAGTCCGCTTTCCAAAAAATGCGTTTTGAACAATATCCAGCTTGAAACTGGGAGCAGAAATGTTAAAGGTTCGCTCTGCGTTGGCCGGGAATCGAAGCCTGGTCAACTGCTTGGAAGGCAGCTATGCTCACCACTATACCACCAACGCCTGCCTGTGAGATGGAGTGCCCATTAGAAATAAGAATATGTAGTTGGCAGGGAATTAAAAAAGCTTCCATGCAATGCAGGAGCAGTTTGCATCATAATGTCTTGCCGGTCAGCCCAACATTTCCCCGGGACCCCTAAAAAAAAAGGGGGCCCCGTTTTTCTTTTGATTTGATCCAACAGTACATTTTGTTAGCTGGGCTGGGTCCGACTGCTATTTGGCGCAAGAGTGGGAGGAGGCAGCATGTTCAAGGCATGACATTGCATCCAGGCACTTGCCGCTCTTTGTGCCCTAGCGCCAAGACACAAAAACATGATTGCAAAAACCTTAGCAGAGGATGGTTTCGATCCATCGACCTCTGGGTTATGGGCCCAGCACGCTTCCGCTGCGCCACTCTGCTGTCTGATGCAGAAGCTGCATTTGTTCACTTTTACAGCCTACAACCCTACAACCCAAGAGGTAGCTGAGCTTACAAATGTGGTTGAAGCAGGGAGTAGGCCTTACAAGGCCAAACAACCTGCAGCCACGCACTCCCACCACTGGCCTTTTGCAGATGAGCCTCATTTCTCTAGCTCACACAGTAACTGGCAAACCCCCTTCCCTTTTCTCTCTCTCTTTCTCAAATAGATACTTTACATCCCAGGTGCAACAACACATTCCTCCTCGAGCTGGCAGATATGGGAAGCAAGGAAGGGCCAGTTTGGAAACTCCACTCAATTACCATAAGCACCCTGCTAAGGATTATGGGAGGGAGGAAAGGAAGACACTTTGCTTCAAAGAAAGGGCTGCTGCTGCTTGAAAAGGAGAGGAGTGCAGCCACCCATTTCACCTTCCTCAGTGTGTTGTTCAGCAGGCTGCGAGAGATCCTGAAACCTCACTATAATAAGCTGAGGTGATGTGCTTGGTTAGCTGCTCTGACTTTTGCCCGTCGAGGGTAGGCCTTGGTCAGGCCTTGCCAGGGGCCAGGGGACCTGCTCTCTTCAATCTTCAATCTTCAATCTTCAATCCCCCACCCCTCATAGGGATGCAGGAACCTTTCCTGGATGGGGTTTAGAGTTTAGCGTAAATGTGTCAACTTTGCTTTCAGCATGAGTCCGCTTTCCAAAAAATGCGTTTTGAACAATATCCAGCTTGAAACTGGGAGCAGAAATGTTAAAGGTTCGCTCTGCGTTGGCCGGGAATCGAAGCCTGGTCAACTGCTTGGAAGGCAGCTATGCTCACCACTATACCACCAACGCCTGCCTGTGAGATGGAGTGCCCATTAGAAATAAGAATATGTAGTTGGCAGGGAATTAAAAAAGCTTCCATGCAATGCAGGAGCAGTTTGCATCATAATGTCTTGCCGGTCAGCCCAACATTTCCCCGGGACCCCTAAAAAAAAAGGGGGCCCCGTTTTTCTTTTGATTTGATCCAACAGTACATTTTGTTAGCTGGGCTGGGTCCGACTGCTATTTGGCGCAAGAGTGGGAGGAGGCAGCATGTTCAAGGAATGACATTGCATCCAGGAACTTGCCGCTCTTTGTGCCCTAGCGCCAAGACACAAAAACATGATTGCAAAAACCTTAGCTGAGGATGGTTTCGATCCATCAACCTCTGGGTTATGGGCCCAGCACGCTTCCGCTGCACCACTGGAAACTCAACTCAATTACCATAAATCCCCTGCTAAGGGTTATGGGAGGGAGGAATGAAGGAACTTTGCTTCAGGGAAAGGGCTGCTGCTGCTTCAGCATGTGAGGAGCGCAGCCACACGTTTCACCTTCCTCAGTATGTTGGTTTACAGGATGAGAGAGATCCTGAAACCTCACTCTAATAGGCTGAGGTGCTGTGCTCGGTGGCCTGCTGGGACCAAGGCCCGTCAGGGCAAGGCGAATAGGCCTTTGTCAGGCCTTCGTCAGGGCTTTGTCGGGGAGGGGCCAGGAGCCCTGCTCGCTTCAATCCCCTCACCGATAGACAGTTGCAGAAACTAGGATGCAAGAACCTTTCCTGGATGGGGTTTTGATTTTCGCGAAAAGTGTGTCAGCTTTGCTTTCAGCATGAGTCTGATTTCCAAAAAATGCATTTTGAACAATTTAAAGATTTGATCTGCGAATCGAGCCCGGGTCAACTGCTTGGAAGGCAGCTATGCTCACCACTATGCCACCAACGCCTGCCTGTCTGGGCTATGTGATGGAGCGCCCCTTAGAAATAAGAATAAGTCATTGGCTGGGAATGAAAAAAGCTTGCGTTTGACGCAGAAGCAGTTCGCATCATGAGGTCTTGCCGGTCAGCCCAACATTTCCCCGGGACCCCTTAAAAAAGGAGCTTGGTTTTAAGTTTGGTTTGATTGAACAGTACATTTTGTTGGCTGGGCTGGGACCCTCTCCTATTTAGCGCAAGAGTGGAACGAGGCAGCAAGTTCAAGGAATGACATTGCATCCAGGCACTTACAGCTCTTTGTGCCCTAATGCCATGACACAAAAACACAATTTGAAAAAACTTAGCAGAGGATGGTTTCGATCCATCGACCTCTGGGTTATGGGCCCAGCACGCTTCCGCTGCGCCACTCTGCTGGTAGGAGAACAAGAGCTTTTCTGGGCTTTTACAGCCTACAAACCGACAACCCTAGACCCAGTTTCGAGTGAAGCGGGCAGTAGGCCTTACAAAGCCAAACAACCTGCAACCACGCACTCCCATCCCATGGCCTTTTGCAGACAGGCCTCATTTCTCTAGCTCACACCCTAACTGCCAACACCCCTTCCCCTTCTCTCTCTGTCTCTCTCTCTCTCTGTCTCTCTCTCTCATTCTCTCTCTCTCGCAAATAGATACTTTACTTCCCAGGTGCAACAAAACAAGCCTTCTCGAGCTGGCAGATATGGGAAGGAAGGAAGGAAGGGCCAGTTTGGAAACTCAACTCAATTACCATAAATCCCCTGCTAAGGGTTATGGGAGGGAGGAATGAAGGAACTTTGCTTCAGGGAAAGGGCTGCTGGTGCTTCAGCATGTGAGGAGCGCAGCCACACGTTTCACCTTCCTCAGTATGTTGGTTTACAGGATGAGAGAGATCCTGAAACCTCACTCTAATAGGCTGAGGTGCTGTGCTCGGTGGCCTGCTGGGACCAAGGCCCGTCAGGGCAAGGCGAATAGGCCTTTGTCAGGCCTTCGTCAGGGCTTTGTCGGGGAGGGGCCAGGAGCCCTGCTCGCTTCAATCCCCTCACCGATAGACAGTTGCAGAAACTAGGATGCAAGAACCTTTCCTGGATGGGGTTTTGATTTTCGCGAAAAGTGTGTCAGCTTTGCTTTCAGCATGAGTCTGATTTCCAAAAAATGCATTTTGAACAATTTAAAGATTTGATCTGCGTTGGCCGGGAATAAAACCCGGGTCACTGCTTGGAAGGCAGCTATGCTCACCACTATACCACCAACGCCTGCCTGTCTGGGCTATGTGATGGAGCGCCCCTTAGAAATAAGAATAAGTCATTGGCTGGGAATGAAAAAGCTTGCGTTTGACGCAGAAGCAGTTTGCATCATGAGGTCTTGCCGGTCAGCCCAACATTTCCCCGGGACCCCTTAAAAAAGGAGCTTGGTTTTAAGTTTGGTTTGATTGAACAGCACATTTTGTTGGCTGGGCTGGGACCCTCTCCTATTTAGCGCAAGAGTGGAACGAGGCAGCAAGTTCAAGGAATGACATTGCATCCAGGCACTTACAGCTCTTTGTGCCCTAATGCCATGACACAAAAACACAATTTGAAAAAACGTAGCAGAGGATGGTTTCGATCCTTCGACCTCTGGGTTATGGGCCCAGCACGCTTCCGCTGCGCCACTCTGCTGGTTGGAGAACAAGAGCTTTTCTGGGCTTTTACAGCCTACAAACCGACAACCCTAGACCCAGTTTCGAGTGAAGTGGGCAGTAGGCCTTACAAGGCCAAACAACCTGCAGCCACGCACTCCCACCACTGGCCTTTTGCAGATGAGCCTCATTTCTCTAGATCACACAGTAACTGGCAAACCCCCTTCCCTTTTCTCTCTCTCTTTCTCAAATAGATACTTTACATCCCAGGTGCAACAACACATTCCTCCTCGAGCTGGCAGATATGGGAAGCAAGGAAGGGCCAGTTTGGAAACTCCACTCAATTACCATAAGCACCCTGCTAAGGATTATGGGAGGGAGGAAAGGAAGACACTTTGCTTCAAAGAAAGGGCTGCTGCTGCTTGAAAAGGAGAGGAGTGCAGCCACCCATTTCACCTTCCTCAGTGTGTTGTTCAGCAGGCTGCGAGAGATCCTGAAACCTCACTATAATAAGCTGAGGTGATGTGCTTGGTTAGCTGCTCTGACTTTTGCCCGTCGAGGGTAGGCCTTGGTCAGGCCTTGCCAGGGGCCAGGGGACCTGCTCGCTTCAATCTTCAATCTTCAATCCCCCACCCCTCATAGGGATGCAGGAACCTTTCCTGGATGGGGTTTAGAGTTTAGCGTAAATGTGTCAACTTTGCTTTCAGCATGAGTCCGCTTTCCAAAAAATGCGTTTTGAACAATATCCAGCTTGAAACTGGGAGCAGAAATGTTAAAGGTTCGCTCTGCGTTGGCCGGGAATCGAAGCCTGGTCAACTGCTTGGAAGGCAGCTATGCTCACCACTATACCACCAACGCCTGCCTGTGAGATGGAGTGCCCATTAGAAATAAGAATATGTAGTTGGCAGGGAATTAAAAAAGCTTCCATGCAATGCAGGAGCAGTTTGCATCATAATGTCTTGCCGGTCAGCCCAACATTTCCCCGGGACCCCTAAAAAAAAAGGGGGCCCCGTTTTTCTTTTGATTTGATCCAACAGTACATTTTGTTATCTGGGCTGGGTCCGACTGCTATTTGGCGCAAGAGTGGGAGGAGGCAGCATGTTCAAGGAATGACATTGCATCCAGGCACTTGCCGCTCTTTGTGCCCTAGCGCCAAGACACAAAAACATGATTGCAAAAACCTTAGCAGAGGATGGTTTCGATCCATCGACCTCTGGGTTATGGGCCCAGCACGCTTCCGCTGCGCCACTCTGCTGTCTGATGCAGAAGCTGCATTTGTTCACTTTTACAGCCTACAACCCTACAACCCAAGAGGTAGCTGAGCTTACAAATGTGGTTGAAGCAGGGAGTAGGCCTTACAAGGCCAAACAACCTGCAGCCACGCACTCCCACCACTGGCCTTTTGCAGATGAGCCTCATTTCTCTAGCTCACACAGTAACTGGCAAACCCCCTTCCCTTTTCTCTCTCTCTTTCTCAAATAGATACTTTACATCCCAGGTGCAACAACACATTCCTCCTCGAGCTGGCAGATATGGGAAGCAAGGAAGGGCCAGTTTGGAAACTCCACTCAATTACCATAAGCACCCTGCTAAGGATTATGGGAGGGAGGAAAGGAAGACACTTTGCTTCAAAGAAAGGGCTGCTGCTGCTTGAAAAGGAGAGGAGTGCAGCCACCCATTTCACCTTCCTCAGTGTGTTGTTCAGCAGGCTGCGAGAGATCCTGAAACCTCACTATAATAAGCTGAGGTGATGTGCTTGGTTAGCTGCTCTGACTTTTGCCCGTCAGGGCAGGGCCCGTTGGTCGGGGTAGGAGCCAGGGGCCCTACTCGCTTCAATCTTCAATCCCCCACCCCTCATAGGGATGCAGGAACCTTTCCTGGATGGGGTTTAGAGTTTAGCGTAAATGTGTCAACTTTGCTTTCAGCATGAGTCCGCTTTCCAAAAAATGCGTTTTGAACAATATCCAGCTTGAAACTGGGAGCAGAAATGTTAAAGGTTCGCTCTGCGTTGGCCGGGAATCGAAGCCTGGTCAACTGTTTGGAAGGCAGCTATGCTCACCACTATACCACCAACGCCTGCCTGTGAGATGGAGTGCCCATTAGAAATAAGAATATGTAGTTGGCAGGGAATTAAAAAAGCTTCCATGCAATGCAGGAGCAGTTTGCATCATAATGTCTTGCCGGTCAGCCCAACATTTCCCCGGGACCCCTAAAAAAAAAGGGGGCCCCGTTTTTCTTTTGATTTGATCCAACAGTACATTTTGTTAGCTGGGCTGGGTCCGACTGCTATTTGGCGCAAGAGTGGGAGGAGGCAGCATGTTCAAGGAATGACATTGCATCCAGGAACTTGCCGCTCTTTGTGCCCTAGCGCCAAGACACAAAAACATGATTGCAAAAACCTTAGCTGAGGATGGTTTCGATCCATCAACCTCTGGGTTATGGGCCCAGCACGCTTCCGCTGCACCACTGGAAACTCAACTCAATTACCATAAATCCCCTGCTAAGGGTTATGGGAGGGAGGAATGAAGGAACTTTGCTTCAGGGAAAGGGCTGCTGCTGCTTCAGCATGTGAGGAGCGCAGCCACACGTTTCACCTTCCTCAGTATGTTGGTTTACAGGATGAGAGAGATCCTGAAACCTCACTCTAATAGGCTGAGGTGCTGTGCTCGGTGGCCTGCTGGGACCTTTGCCCGTCAGGGCAAGGCGAATAGGCCTTTGTCAGGCCTTCGTCAGGGCTTTGTCGGGGAGGGGCCAGGAGCCCTGCTCGCTTCAATCCCCTCACCGATAGACAGTTGCAGAAACTAGGATGCAAGAACCTTTCCTGGATGGGGTTTTGATTTTCGCGAAAAGTGTGTCAGCTTTGCTTTCAGCATGAGTCTGATTTCCAAAAAATGCATTTTGAACAATTTAAAGATTTGATCTGCGTTGGCCGGGAATAAAACCCGGGTCACTGCTTGGAAGGCAGCTATGCTCACCACTATACCACCAACGCCTGCCTGTCTGGGCTATGTGATGGAGCGGCCCTTAGAAATAAGAATAAGTCATTGGCTGGGAATGAAAAAAGCTTGCGTTTGACGCAGAAGCAGTTCGCATCATGAGGTCTTGCCGGTCAGCCCAACATTTCCCCGGGACCCCTTAAAAAAGGAGCTTGGTTTTAAGTTTGGTTTGATTGAACAGTACATTTTGTTGGCTGGGCTGGGACCCTCTCCTATTTAGCGCAAGAGTGGAACGAGGCAGCAAATTCAAGGAATGACATTGCATCCAGGCACTTACAGCTCTTTGTGCCCTAATGCCATGACACAAAAACATAATTTGAAAAAAGTTAGCAGAGGATGGTTTCGATCCATCGACCTCTGGGTTATGGGCCCAGCACGCTTCCGCTGCGCCACTCTGCTGGTTGGAGAACAAGAGCTTTTCTGGGCTTTTACAGCCTACAAACCGACAACCCTAGACCCAGTTTCGAGTGAAGTGGGCAGTAGGCCTTACAAAGCCAAAACCGACAACCCTAGACCCAGTTTCGAGTGAAGTGGGCAGTAGGCCTTACAAAGCCAAAAAACCTGCAACCACGCACTCCCATCCCATGGCCTTTTGTAGACAGGCCTCATTTCTCTAGCTCACACCCTAACTGCCAACACCCCTTCCCCTTCTCTCTCTGTCTCTCTCTCTCTGTCTCTCTCTCTCATTCTCTCTCTCGCAAATAGATACTTTACTTCCCAGGTGCAACAAAACAAGCCTTCTCGAGCTGGCAGATATGGGAAGGAAGGAAGGAAGGGCCAGTTTGGAAACTCAACTCAATTACCATAAATCCCCTGCTAAGGGTTATGGGAGGGAGGAATGAAGGAACTTTGCTTCAGGGAAAGGGCTGCTGCTGCTTCAGCATGTGAGGAGCGCAGCCACACGTTTCACCTTCCTCAGTATGTTGGTTTACAGGATGAGAGAGATCCTGAAACCTCACTCTAATAGGCTGAGGTGCTGTGCTCGGTGGCCTGCTGGGACCTTTGCCCGTCAGGGAAAGGCGAATAGACCTTTGTCAGGCCTTCGTCAGGGCTTTGTCGGGGAGGGGCCAGGAGCCCTGCTCGCTTCAATCCCCTCACCGATAGACAGTTGCAGAAACTAGGATGCAAGAACCTTTCCTGGATGGGGTTTTGATTTTCGCAATAAGTGTGTCAGCTTTGCTTTCAGCATGAGTCTGATTTCCAAAATATGCATTTTGAACAATTTAAAGATTTGCTCTGCGTTGGCCGGGAATCAAACCCGGGTCAACTGCTTGGAAGGCAGCTATGCTCACCACTATACCACCAACGCCTGCTTGTCTGGGCTATGTGATGGAGCGCCCCTTAGAAATAAGAATAAGTCATTGGCTGGGAATGAAAAAAGCTTGCGTTTGACGCAGAAGCAGTTCGCATCATGAGGTCTTGCCGGTCAGCCCAACATTTCCCCGGGACCCCTTAAAAAAGGAGCTTGGTTTTAAGTTTGGTTTGATTGAACAGTACATTTTGTTGGCTGGGCTGGGACCCTCTCCTATTTAGCGCAAGAGTGGAACGAGGCAGCAAGTTCAAGGAATGACATTGCATCCAGGCACTTACAGCTCTTTGTGCCCTAATGCCATGACACAAAAACACAATTTGAAAAAACGTAGCAGAGGATGGTTTCGATCCATCGACCTCTGGGTTATGGGCCCAGCACGCTTCCGCTGCGCCACTCTGCTGGTTGGAGAACAAGAGCTTTTCTGGGCTTTTACAGCCTACAAACCGACAACCCTAGACCCAGTTTCGAGTGAAGCGGGCAGTAGGCCTTACAAAGCCAAACAACCTGCAACCACGCACTCCCATCCCATGGCCTTTTGCAGACAGGCCTCATTTCTCTAGCTCACACCCTAACTGCCAACACCCCTTCCCCTTCTCTCTCTGTCTCTCTCTCTCTCTGTCTCTCTCTCTCATTCTCTCTCTCTCGCAAATAGATACTTTACTTCCCAGGTGCAACAAAACAAGCCTTCTCGAGCTGGCAGATATGGGAAGGAAGGAAGGAAGGGCCAGTTTGGAAACTCAACTCAATTACCATAAATCCCCTGCTAAGGGTTATGGGAGGGAGGAATGAAGGAACTTTGCTTCAGGGAAAGGGCTGCTGCTGCTTCAGCATGTGAGGAGCGCAGCCACACGTTTCACCTTCCTCAGTATGTTGGTTTACAGGATGAGAGAGATCCTGAAACCTCACTCTAATAGGCTGAGGTGCTGTGCTCGGTGGCCTGCTGGGACCTTTGCCCGTCAGGACAAGGCGAATAGGCCTTTGTCAGGCAGGGGCCAGGAGCCCTGCTCGCTTCAATCCCCTCACCGATAGACAGTTGCAGAAACTAGGATGCAAGAACCTTTCCTGGATGGGGTTTTGATTTTCACGAAAAGTGTGTCAGCTTTGCTTTCAGCATGAGTCTGATTTCCAAAAAATGCATTTTGAACAATTTAAAGATTTGATCTGCGTTGGCCGGGAATCGAACCCGGGTCAACTGCTTGGAAGGCAGCTATGCTCACCACTATACCACCAACGCCTGCCTGTCTGGGCTATCTGATGGAGCGCCCCTTAGAAATAAGAATAAGTCATTGGCTGGGAATGAAAAAAGCTTGCGTTTGACGCAGAAGCAGTTCGCATCATGAGGTCTTGCCGGTCAGCCCAACATTTCCCCGGGACCCCTTAAAAAAGGAGCTTGGTTTTAAGTTTGGTTTGATTGAACAGTACATTTTGTTGGCTGGGCTGGGACCCTCTCCTATTTAGCGCAAGAGTGGAACGAGGCAGCAAGTTCAAGGAATGACATTGCATCCAGGCACTTACAGCTCTTTGTGCCCTAATGCCATGACACAAAAACATAATTTGAAAAAACTTAGCAGAGGATGTTTTCGATCCATCGACCTCTGGGTTATGGGCCCAGCACGCTTCCGCTGCGCCACTCTGCTGGTTGGAGAACAAGAGCTTTTCTGGGCTTTTACAGCCTACAAACCGACAACCCTAGACCCAGTTTCGAGTGAAGCGGGCAGTAGGCCTTACAAAGCCAAACAACCTGCAACCACGCACTCCCATCCCATGGCCTTTTGCAGACAGGCCTCATTTCTCTAGCTCACACCCTAACTGCCAACACCCCTTCCCCTTCTCTCTCTGTCTCTCTCTCTCTGTCTCTCTCTCTCATTCTCTCTCTCTCGCAAATAGATACTTTACTTCCCAGGTGCAACAAAACAAGCCTTCTCGAGCTGGCAGATATGGGAAGGAAGGAAGGGCCAGTTTGGAAACTCAACTCAATTACCATAAATCCCCTGCTAAGGGTTATGGGAGGGAGGAATGAAGGAACTTTGCTTCAGGGAAAGGGCTGTTGCTGCTTCAGCATGTGAGGAGCGCAGCCAACGTTTCACCTTCCTCAGTATGTTGGTTTACAGGATGAGAGAGATCCTGAAACCTCACTCTAATAGGCTGAGGTGCTGTGCTCGGTGGCCTGCTGGGACCTTTGCCCGTCAGGGCAAGGCGAATAGGCCTTTGTCAGGCCTTCGTCAGGGCTTTGTCGGGGAGGGGCCAGGAGCCCTGCTCGCTTCAATCCCCTCACCGATAGACAGTTGCAGAAACTAGGATGCAAGAACCTTTCCTGGATGGGGTTTTGATTTTCACGAAAAGTGTGTCAGCTTTGCTTTCAGCATGAGTCTGATTTCCAAAAAATGCATTTTGAACAATTTAAAGATTTGATCTGCGTTGGCCGGGAATCGAACCCGGGTCAACTGCTTGGAAGGCAGCTATGCTCACCACTATACCACCAACGCCTGCCTGTCTGGGCTATCTGATGGAGCGCCCCTTAGAAATAAGAATAAGTCATTGGCTGGGAATGAAAAAAGCTTGCGTTTGACGCAGAAGCAGTTCGCATCATGAGGTCTTGCCGGTCAGCCCAACATTTCCCCTGGACCCCTTAAAAAAGGAGCTTGGTTTTAAGTCTGGTTTGATTGAACAGTACATTTTGTTGGCTGGGCTGGGACCCTCTCCTATTTAGCGCAAGAGTGGAACGAGGCAGCAAGTTCAAGGAATGACATTGCATCCAGGCACTTACAGCTCTTTGTGCCCTAATGCCATGACACAAAAACATAATTTGAAAAAACTTAGCAGAGGATGGTTTCGATCCATGGACCTCTGGGTTATGGGCCCAGCACGCTTCCGCTGCGCCACTCTGCTGTCTGGAGAACAAGAGCTTTTCTGGGCTTTTACAGCCTACAAACCGACAACCCTAGACCCAGTTTCGAGTGAAGCGGGCAGTAGGCCTTACAAAGCCAAACAACCTGCAACCACGCACTCCCATCCCATGGCCTTTTGCAGACAGGCCTCATTTCTCTAGCTCACACCCTAACTGCCAACACCCCTTCCCCTTCTCTCTCTGTCTCTCTCTCTCTGTCTCTCTCTCTCATTCTCTCTCTCTCGCAAATAGATACTTTACTTCCCAGGTGCAACAAAACAAGCCTTCTCGAGCTGGCAGATATGGGAAGGAAGGAAGGAAGGGCCAGTTTGGAAACTCAACTCAATTACCATAAATCCCCTGCTAAGGGTTATGGGAGGGAGGAATGAAGGAACTTTGCTTCAGGGAAAGGGCTGCTGCTGCTTCAGCATGTGAGGAGCGCAGCCACACGTTTCACCTTCCTCAGTATGTTGGTTTACAGGATGAGAGAGATCCTGAAACCTCACTCTAATAGGCTGAGGTGCTGTGCTCGGTGGCCTGCTGGGACCTTTGCCCGTCAGGGCAAGGCGAATAGGCCTTTGTCAGGGCTTTGTCGGGGAGGGGCCAGGAGCCCTGCTCGCTTCAATCCCCTCACCGATAGACAGTTGCACAAACTAGGATGCAAGAACCTTTCCTGGATGGGGTTTTGATTTTCACGAAAAGTGTGTCAGCTTTGCTTTCAGCATGAGTCTGATTTCCAAAAAATGCATTTTGAACAATTTAAAGATTTGATCTGCGTTGGCCGGGAATCGAACCCGGGTCAAATGGCCGGGAATCGAACCCGGGTCAACTGCTTGGAAGGCAGCTATGCTCACCACTATACCACCAACGCCTGCCTGTCTGGGCTATCTGATGGAGCGCCCCTTAGAAATAAGAATAAGTCATTGGCTGGGAATGAAAAAAGCTTGCGTTTGACGCAGAAGCAGTTCGCATCATGAGGTCTTGCCGGTCAGCCCAACATTTCCCCGGGACCCCTTAAAAAAGGAGCTTGGTTTTAAGTTTGGTTTGATTGAACAGTACATTTTGTTGGCTGGGCTGGGACCCTCTCCTATTTAGCGCAAGAGTGGAACGAGGCAGCAAGTTCAAGGAATGACATTGCATCCAGGCACTTACAGCTCTTTGTGCCCTAATGCCATGACACAAAAACATAATTTGAAAAAACTTAGCAGAGGATGGTTTCGATCCATCGACCTCTGGGTTATGGGCCCAGCACGCTTCCGCTGCGCCACTCTGCTCGTTGGAGAACAAGAGCTTTTCTGGGCTTTTACAGCCTACAAACCGACAACCCTAGACCCAGTTTCGAGTGAAGCGGGCAGTAGGCCTTACAAAGCCAAACAACCTGCAACCGCGCACTCCCATCCCATGGCCTTTTGCAGACAGGCCTCATTTCTCTAGCTCACACCCTAACTGCCAACACCCCTTCCCCTTCTCTCTCTGTCTCTCTCTCTCTGTCTCTCTCTCTCATTCTCTCTCTCTCGCAAATAGATACTTTACTTCCCAGGTGCAACAAAACAAGCCTTCTCGAGCTGGCAGATATGGGAAGGAAGGAAGGAAGGGCCAGTTTGGAAACTCAACTCAATTACCATAAATCCCCTGCTAAGGGTTATGGGAGGGAGGAATGAAGGAACTTTGCTTCAGGGAAAGGGCTGCTGCTGCTTCAGCATGTGAGGAGCGCAGCCACACGTTTCACCTTCCTCAGTATGTTGGTTTACAGGATGAGAGAGATCCTGAAACCTCACTCTAATAGGCTGAGGTGCTGTGCTCGGTGGCCTGCTGGGACCTTTGCCCGTCAGGGCAAGGCGAATAGGCCTTTGTCAGGCCTTCGTCAGGGCTTTGTCGGGGAGGGGCTAGGAGCCCTGCTCGCTTCAATCCCCTCACCGATAGACAGTTGCAGAAACTAGGATGCAAGAACCTTTCCTGGATGGGGTTTTGATTTTCACGAAAAGTGTGTCAGCTTTGCTTTCAGCATGAGTCTGATTTCCAAAAAATGCATTTTGAACAATTTAAAGATTTGATCTGCGTTGGCCGGGAAACAAACCCGGGTCAACTGCTTGGAAGGCAGCTATGCTCACCACTATACCACCAACGCCTGCCTGTCTGGGCTATCTGATGGAGCGCCCCTTAGAAATAAGAATAAGTCATTGGCTGGGAATGAAAAAAGCTTGCGTTTGACGCAGAAGCAGTTCGCATCATGATGTCTTGCCGGTCAGCCCAACATTTCCCCGGGACCCCTTAAAAAAGGAGCTTGGTTTTAAGTTTGGTTTGATTGAACAGTACATTTTGTTAGCTGGGCTGGGACCCTCTCCTATTTAGCGCAAGAGTGGAACGAGGCAGCAAGTTCAAGGAATGACATTGCATCCAGGCACTTACAGCTCTTTGTGCCCTAATGCCATGACACAAAAACATAATTTGAAAAAACTTAGCAGAGGATGGTTTCGATCCATCGACCTCTGGGTTATGGGCCCAGCACGCTTCCGCTGCGCCACTCTGCTGATTGGAGAACAAGAGCTTTTCTGGGCTTTTACAGCCTACAAACCGACAACCCTAGACCCAGTTTCGAGTGAAGCGGGCAGTAGGCCTTACAAAGCCAAACAACCTGCAACCACGCACTCCCATCCCATGGCCTTTTGCAGACAGGCCTCATTTCTCTAGCTCACACCCTAACTGCCAACACCCCTTCCCCTTCTCTCTCTGTCTCTCTCTCTCTGTCTCTCTCTCTCTCGCAAATAGATACTTTACTTCCCAGGTGCAACAAAACAAGCCTTCTCGAGCTGGCAGATATGGGAAGGAAGGAAGGAAGGGCCAGTTTGGAAACTCAACTCAATTACCATAAATCCCCTGCTAAGGGTTATGGGAGGGAGGAATGAAGGAACTTTGCTTCAGGGAAAGGGCTGCTGCTGCTTCAGCATGTGAGGAGCGCAGCCACACGTTTCACCTTCCTCAGTATGTTGGTTTACAGGATGAGAGAGATCCTGAAACCTCACTCTAATAGGCTGAGGTGCTGTGCTCGGTGGCCTGCTGGGACCTTTGCCCGTCAGGGCAAGGCGAATAGGCCTTTGTCAGGCCTTCGTCAGGGCTTTGTCGGGGAGGGGCCAGGAGCCCTGCTCGCTTCAATCCCCTCACCGATAGACAGTTGCAGAAACTAGGATGCAAGAACCTTTCCTGGATGGGGTTTTGATTTTCGCGAAAAGTGTGTCAGCTTTGCTTTCAGCATGAGTCTGATTTCCAAAAAATGCATTTTGAACAATTTAAAGATTTGATCTGCGAATCGAGCCCGGGTCAACTGCTTGGAAGGCAGCTATGCTCACCACTATACCACCAACGCCTGCCTGTCTGGGCTATGTGATGGAGCGCCCCTTAGAAATAAGAATAAGTCATTGGCTGGGAATGAAAAAAGCTTGCGTTTGACGCAGAAGCAGTTCGCATCATGAGGTCTTGCCGGTCAGCCCAACATTTCCCCGGGACCCCTTAAAAAAGGAGCTTGGTTTTAAGTTTGGTTTGATTGAACAGTACATTTTGTTGGCTGGGCTGGGACCCTCTCCTATTTAGCGCAAGAGTGGAACGAGGCAGCAAGTTCAAGGAATGACATTGCATCCAGGCACTTACAGCTCTTTGTGCCCTAATGCCATGACACAAAAACACAATTTGAAAAAACTTAGCAGAGGATGGTTTCGATCCATCGACCTCTGGGTTATGGGCCCAGCACGCTTCCGCTGCGCCACTCTGCTGGTTGGAGAACAAGAGCTTTTCTGGGCTTTTACAGCCTACAAACCGACAACCCTAGACCCAGTTTCGAGTGAAGCGGGCAGTAGGCCTTACAAAGCCAAACAACCTGCAACCACGCACTCCCATCCCATGGCCTTTTGCAGACAGGCCTCATTTCTCTAGCTCACACCCTAACTGCCAACACCCCTTCCCCTTCTCTCTCTGTCTCTCTCTCTCTCTGTCTCTCTCTCTCATTCTCTCTCTCGCAAATAGATACTTTACTTCCCAGGTGCAACAAAACAAGCCTTCTCGAGCTGGCAGATATGGGAAGGAAGGAAGGAAGGGCCAGTTTGGAAGCTCAACTCAATTACCATAAATCCCCTGCTAAGGGTTATCGGAGGGAGGAATGAAGGAACTTTGCTTCAGGGAAAGGGCTGCTGCTGCTTCAGCATGTGAGGAGCGCAGCCACACGTTTCACCTTCCTCAGTATGTTGGTTTACGGGATGAGAGAGATCCTGAAACCTCACTCTAATAGGCTGAGGTGCTGTGCTCGGTGGCCTGCTGGGACCTTTGCCCGTCAGGGCAAGGCGAATAGGCCTTTGTCAGGCCTTCGTCAGGGCTTTGTCGGGGAGGGGCCAGGAGCCCTGCTCGCTTCAATCCCCTCACCGATAGACAGTTGCAGAAACTAGGATGCAAGAACCTTTCCTGGATGGGGTTTTGATTTTCGCGAAAAGTGTGTCAGCTTTGCTTTCAGCATGAGTCTGATTTCCAAAAAATGCATTTTGAACAATTTAAAGATTTGATCTGCGTTGGCTGGGAATAAAACCCGGGTCACTGCTTGGAAGGCAGCTATGCTCACCACTATACCACCAACGCCTGCCTGTCTGGGCTATGTGATGGAGCGCCCCTTAGAAATAAGAATAAGTCATTGGCTGGGAATGAAAAAGCTTGCGTTTGACGCAGAAGCAGTTTGCATCATGAGGTCTTGCCGGTCAGCCCAACATTTCCCCGGGACCCCTTAAAAAAGGAGCTTGGTTTTAAGTTTGGTTTGATTGAACAGTACATTTTGTTGGCTGGGCTGGGACCCTCTCCTATTTAGCGCAAGAGTGGAACGAGGCAGCAAGTTCAAGGAATGACATTGCATCCAGGCACTTACAACTCTTTGTGCCCTAATGCCATGACACAAAAACACAATTTGAAAAAACGTAGCAGAGGATGGTTTCGATCCTTCGACCTCTGGGTTATGGGCCCAGCACGCTTCCACTGCGCCACTCTGCTGGTTGGAGAACAAGAGCATTTCTGGGCTTTTACAGCCTACAAACCGACAACCCTAGACCCAGTTTCGAGTGAAGTGGGCAGTAGGCCTTACAAGGCCAAACAACCTGCAGCCACGCACTCCCACCACTGGCCTTTTGCAGATGAGCCTCATTTCTCTAGATCACACAGTAACTGGCAAACCCCCTTCCCTTTTCTCTCTCTCTTTCTCAAATAGATACTTTACATCCCAGGTGCAACAACACATTCCTCCTCGAGCTGGCAGATATGGGAAGCAAGGAAGGGCCAGTTTGGAAACTCCACTCAATTACCATAAGCACCCTGCTAAGGATTATGGGAGGGAGGAAAGGAAGACACTTTGCTTCAAAGAAAGGGCTGCTGCTGCTTGAAAAGGAGAGGAGTGCAGCCACCCATTTCACCTTCCTCAGTGTGTTGTTCAGCAGGCTGCGAGAGATCCTGAAACCTCACTATAATAAGCTGAGGTGATGTGCTTGGTTAGCTGCTCTGACTTTTGCCCGTCAGGGCAGGGCCCGTTGGTCGGGGTAGGAGCCAGGGGCCCTACTCGCTTCAATCTTCAATCCCCCACCCCTCATAGGGATGCAGGAACCTTTCCTGGATGGGGTTTAGAGTTTAGCGTAAATGTGTCAACTTTGCTTTCAGCATGAGTCCGCTTTCCAAAAAATGCGTTTTGAACAATATCCAGCTTGAAACTGGGAGCAGAAATGTTAAATGTTCGCTCTGCGTTGGCCGGGAATCGAAGCCTGGTCAACTGCTTGGAAGGCAGCTATGCTCACCACTATACCACCAACGCCTGCCTGTGAGATGGAGTGCCCATTAGAAATAAGAATATGTAGTTGGCAGGGAATTAAAAAAGCTTCCATGCAATGCAGGAGCAGTTTGCATCATAATGTCTTGCCGGTCAGCCCAACATTTCCCCGGGACCCCTAAAAAAAAAGGGGGCCCCGTTTTTCTTTTGATTTGATCCAACAGTACATTTTGTTAGCTGGGCTGGGTCCGACTGCTATTTGGCGCAAGAGTGGGAGGAGGCAGCATGTTCAAGGAATGACATTGCATCCAGGAACTTGCCGCTCTTTGTGCCCTAGCGCCAAGACACAAAAACATGATTGCAAAAACCTTAGCTGAGGATGGTTTCGATCCATCAACCTCTGGGTTATGGGCGCAGCACGCTTCTGCTGCACCACTGGAAACTCAACTCAATTACCATAAATCCCCTGCTAAGGGTTATGGGAGGGAGGAATGAAGGAACTTTGCTTCAGGGAAAGGGCTGCTGCTGCTTCAGCATGTGAGGAGCGCAGCCACACGTTTCACCTTCCTCAGTATGTTGGTTTACAGGATGAGAGAGATCCTGAAACCTCACTCTAATAGGCTGAGGTGCTGTGCTCGGTGGCCTGCTGGGACCTTTGCCCGTCAGGGCAAGGCGAATAGGCCTTTGTCAGGCCTTCGTCAGGGCTTTGTCGGGGAGGGGCCAGGAGCCCTGCTCGCTTCAATCCCCTCACCGATAGACAGTTGCAGAAACTAGGATGCAAGAACCTTTCCTGGATGGGGTTTTGATTTTCGCGAAAAGTGTGTCAGCTTTGCTTTCAGCATGAGTCTGATTTCCAAAAAATGCATTTTGAACAATTTAAAGATTTGATCTGCGAATCGAGCCCGGGTCAACTGCTTGGAAGGCAGCTATGCTCACCACTATACCACCAACGCCTGCCTGTCTGGGCTATGTGATGGAGCGCCCCTTAGAAATAAGAATAAGTCATTGGCTGGGAATGAAAAAAGCTTGCGTTTGACGCAGAAGCAGTGCGCATCATGAGGTCTTGCCGGTCAGCCCAACATTTCCCCGGGACCCCTTAAAAAAGGAGCTTGGTTTTAAGTTTGGTTTGATTGAACAGTACATTTTGTTGGCTGGGCTGGGACCCTCTCCTATTTAGCGCAAGAGTGGAACGAGGCAGCAAGTTCAAGGAATGACATTGCATCCAGGCACTTACAGCTCTTTGTGCCCTAATGCCATGACACAAAAACACAATTTGAAAAAACTTAGCAGAGGATGGTTTCGATCCATCGACGTCTGGGTTATGGGCCCAGCACGCTTCGGCTGCGCCACTCTGCTGGTTGGAGAACAAGAGCTTTTCTGGGCTTTTACAGCCTACAAACCGACAACCCTAGACCCAGTTTCGAGTGAAGCGGGCAGTAGTCCTTACAAAGCCAAACAACCTGCAACCACGCACTCCCATCCCATGGCCTTTTGCAGACAGGCCTCATTTCTCTAGCTCACACCATAACTGCCAACACCCCTTCCCCTTCTCTCTCTGTCTCTCTCTCTCTCTGTCTCTCTCTCTCATTCTCTCTCTCTCGCAAATAGATACTTTACTTCCCAGGTGCAACAAAACAAGCCTTCTCGAGCTGGCAGATATGGGAAGGAAGGAAGGAAGGGCCAGTTTGGAAACTCAACTCAATTACCATAAATCCCCTGCTAAGGGTTATGGGAGGGAGGAATGAAGGAACTTTGCTTCAGGGAAAGGGCTGCTGCTGCTTCAGCATGTGAGGAGCGCAGCCACACGTTTCACCTTCCTCAGTATGTTGGTTTACAGGATGAGAGAGATCCTGAAACCTCACTCTAATAGGCTGAGGTGCTGTGCTCGGTGGCCTGCTGGGACCTTTGCCCGTCAGGGCAAGGCGAATAGGCCTTTGTCAGGCCTTCGTCAGGGCTTTGTCGGGGAGGGGCCAGGAGCCCTGCTCGCTTCAATCCCCTCACCGATAGACAGTTGCAGAAACTAGGATGCAAGAACCTTTCCTGGATGGGGTTTTGATTTTCGCGAAAAGTGTGTCAGCTTTGCTTTCAGCATGAGTCTGATTTCCAAAAAATGCATTTTGAACAATTTAAAGATTTGATCTGCGTTGGCCGGGAATAAAACCCGGGTCACTGCTTGGAAGGCAGCTATGCTCACCACTATACCACCAACGCCTGCCTGTCTGGGCTATGTGATGGAGCGCCCCTTAGAAATAAGAATAAGTCATTGGCTGGGAATGAAAAAGCTTGCGTTTGACGCAGAAGCAGTTTGCATCATGAGGTCTTGCCGGTCAGCCCAACATTTCCCCGGGACCCCTTAAAAAAGGAGCTTGGTTTTAAGTTTGGTTTGATTGAACAGCACATTTTGTTGGCTGGGCTGGGACCCTCTCCTATTTAGCGCAAGAGTGGAACGAGGGAGCAAGTTCAAGGAATGACATTGCATCCAGGCACTTACAGCTCTTTGTGCCCTAATGCCATGACACAAAAACACAATTTGAAAAAACGTAGCAGAGGATGGTTTCGATCCTTCGACCTCTGGGTTATGGGCCCAGCACGCTTCCGCTGCGCCACTCTGCTGGTTGGAGAACAAGAGCTTTTCTGGGCTTTTACAGCCTACAAACCGACAACCCTAGACCCAGTTTCGAGTGAAGTGGGCAGTAGGCCTTACAAGGCCAAACAACCTGCAGCCACGCACTCCCACCACTGGCCTTTTGCAGATGAGCCTCATTTCTCTAGATCACACAGTAACTGGCAAACCCCCTTCCCTTTTCTCTCTCTCTTTCTCAAATAGATACTTTACATCCCAGGTGCAACAACACATTCCTCCTCGAGCTGGCAGATATGGGAAGCAAGGAAGGGCCAGTTTGGAAACTCCACTCAATTACCATAAGCACCCTGCTAAGGATTATGGGAGGGAGGAAAGGAAGACACTTTGCTTCAAAGAAAGGGCTGCTGCTGCTTGAAAAGGAGAGGAGTGCAGCCACCCATTTCACCTTCCTCAGTGTGTTGTTCAGCAGGCTGCGAGAGATCCTGAAACCTCACTATAATAAGCTGAGGTGATGTGCTTGGTTAGCTGCTCTGACTTTTGCCCGTCGAGGGTAGGCCTTGGTCAGGCCTTGCCAGGGGCCAGGGGACCTGCTCGCTTCAATCTTCAATCTTCAATCCCCCACCCCTCATAGGGATGCAGGAACCTTTCCTGGATGGGGTTTAGAGTTTAGCGTAAATGTGTCAACTTTGCTTTCAGCATGAGTCCGCTTTCCAAAAAATGCGTTTTGAACAATATCCAGCTTGAAACTGGGAGCAGAAATGTTAAAGGTTCGCTCTGCGTTGGCCGGGAACCGAAGCCTGGTCAACTGCTTGGAAGGCAGCTATGCTCACCACTATACCACCAACGCCTGCCTGTGAGATGGAGTGCCCATTAGAAATAAGAATATGTAGTTGGCAGGGAATTAAAAAAGCTTCCATGCAATGCAGGAGCAGTTTGCATCATAATGTCTTGCCGGTCAGCCCAACATTTCCCCGGGACCCCTAAAAAAAAAGGGGGCCCCGTTTTTCTTTTGATTTGATCCAACAGTACATTTTGTTAGCTGGGCTGGGTCCGACTGCTATTTGGCGCAAGAGTGGGAGGAGGCAGCATGTTCAAGGAATGACATTGCATCCAGGAACTTGCCGCTCTTTGTGCCCTAGCGCCAAGACACAAAAACATGATTGCAAAAACCTTAGCTGAGGATGGTTTCGATCCATCAACCTCTGGGTTATGGGCCCAGCACGCTTCCGCTGCACCACTGGAAACTCAACTCAATTACCATAAATCCCCTGCTAAGGGTTATGGGAGGGAGGAATGAAGGAACTTTGCTTCAGGGAAAGGGCTGCTGCTGCTTCAGCATGTGAGGAGCGCAGCCACACGTTTCACCTTCCTCAGTATGTTGGTTTACAGGATGAGAGAGATCCTGAAACCTCACTCTAATAGGCTGAGGTGCTGTGCTCGGTGGCCTGCTGGGACCTTTGCCCGTCAGGGCAAGGCGAATAGGCCTTTGTCAGGCCTTCGTCAGGGCTTTGTCGGGGAGGGGCCAGGAGCCCTGCTCGCTTCAATCCCCTCACCGATAGACAGTTGCAGAAACTAGGATGCAAGAACCTTTCCTGGATGGGGTTTTGATTTTCGCGAAAAGTGTGTCAGCTTTGCTTTCAGCATGAGTCTGATTTCCAAAAAATGCATTTTGAACAATTTAAAGATTTGATCTGCGAATCGAGCCCGGGTCAACTGCTTGGAAGGCAGCTATGCTCACCACTATACCACCAACGCCTGCCTGTCTGGGCTATGTGTTGGAGCGCCCCTTAGAAATAAGAATAAGTCATTGGCTGGGAATGAAAAAAGCTTGCGTTTGACGCAGAAGCAGTTCGCATCATGAGGTCTTGCCGGTCAGCCCAACATTTCCCCGGGACCCCTTAAAAAAGGAGCTTGGTTTTAAGTTTGGTTTGATTGAACAGTACATTTTGTTGGCTGGGCTGGGACCCTCTCCTATTTAGCGAAAGAGTGGAACGAGGCAGCAAGTTCAAGGAATGACATTGCATCCAGGCACTTACAGCTCTTTGTGCCCTAATGCCATGACACAAAAACACAATTTGAAAAAACTTAGCAGAGGATGGTTTCGATCCATCGACCTCTGGGTTATGGGCCCAGCACGCTTCCGCTGCGCCACTCTGCTGGTTGGAGAACAAGAGCTTTTCTGGGCTTTTACAGCCTACAAACCGACAACCCTAGACCCAGTTTCGAGTGAAGCGGGCAGTAGGCCTTACAAAGCCAAACAACCTGCAACCACGCACTCCCATCCCATGGCCTTTTGCAGACAGGCCTCATTTCTCTAGCTCACACCCTAACTGCCAACACCCCTTCCCCTTCTCTCTCTGTCTCTCTCTCTCTCTGTCTCTCTCTCTCATTCTCTCTCTCTCGCAAATAGATACTTTACTTCCCAGGTGCAACAAAACAAGCCTTCTCGAGCTGGCAGATATGGGAAGGAAGGAAGGAAGGGCCAGTTTGGAAACTCAACTCAATTACCATAAATCCCCTGCTAAGGGTTATGGGAGGGAGGAATGAAGGAACTTTGCTTCAGGGAAAGGGCTGCTGCTGCTTCAGCATGTGAGGAGCGCAGCCACACGTTTCACCTTCCTCAGTATGTTGGTTTACAGGATGAGAGAGATCCTGAAACCTCACTCTAATAGGCTGAGGTGCTGTGCTCGGTGGCCTGCTGGGACCTTTGCCCGTCAGGGCAAGGCGAATAGGCCTTTGTCAGGCCTTCGTCAGGGCTTTGTCGGGGAGGGGCCAGGAGCCCTGCTCGCTTCAATCCCCTCACCGATAGACAGTTGCAGAAACTAGGATGCAAGAACCTTTCCTGGATGGGGTTTTGATTTTCGCGAAAAGTGTGTCGGCTTTGCTTTCAGCATGAGTCTGATTTCCAAAAAATGCATTTTGAACAATTTAAAGATTTGATCTGCGTCGGCCGGGAATAAAACCCGGGTCCCTGCTTGGAAGGCAGCTATGCTCACCACTATACCACCAACGCCTGCCTGTCTGGGCTATGTAATGGAGCGCCCCTTAGAAATAAGTATAAGTCATTGGCTGGGAATGAAAAAAGCTTGCGTTTGACGCAGAAGCAGTTCGCATCATGAGGTCTTGCCGGTCAGCCCAACATTTCCCCGGGACCCCTTAAAAAAGGAGCTTGGTTTTAAGTTTGGTTTGATTGAACAGTACATTTTGTTGGCTGGGCTGGGACCCTCTCCTATTTAGCGCAAGAGTGGAACGAGGCAGCAAGTTCAAGGAATGACATTGCATCCAGGCACTTACAGCTCTTTGTGTCCTAATGCCATGACACAAAAACACAATTTGAAAAAACTTAGCAGAGGATGGTTTCGATCCATCGACCTCTGGGTTATGGGCCCAGCACGCTTCCGCTGCGCCACTCTGCTGGTTGGAGAACCAGAGCTTTTCTGGGCTTTTACAGCCTACAAACCGACAACCCTAGACCCAGTTTCGAGTGAAGTGGGCAGTAGGCCTTACAAAGCCAAAAAACCTGCAACCACGCACTCCCATCCCATGGCCTTTTGTAGACAGGCCTCATTTCTCTAGCTCACACCCTAACTGCCAACACCCCTTCCCCTTCTCTCTCTGTCTCTCTCTCTGTCTCTCTCTCTCATTCTCTCTCTCTCGCAAATAGATACTTTACTTCCCAGGTGCAACAAAACAAGCCTTCTCGAGCTGGCAGATATGGGAAGGAAGGAAGGAAGGGCCAGTTTGGAAACTCAACTCAATTACCATAAATCCCCTGCTAAGGGTTATGGGAGGGAGGAATGAAGGAACTTTGCTTCAGGGAAAGGGCTGCTGCTGCTTCAGCATGTGAGGAGCGCAGCCACACGTTTCACCTTCCTCAGTATGTTGGTTTACAGGATGAGAGAGATCCTGAAACCTGACTCTAATAGGCTGAGGTGCTGTGCTCGGTGGCCTGCTGGGACCTTTGCCCGTCAGGGCAAGGCGAATAGGGCTTTGTCAGGCCTTCGTCAGGGCTTTGTCGGGGAGGGGCCAGGAGCCCTGCTCGCTTCAATCCCCTCACCGATAGACAGTTGCAGAAACTAGGATGCAAGAACCTTTCCTGGATGGGGTTTTGATTTTCGCAATAAGTGTGTCATCTTTGCTTTCAGCATGAGTCTGATTTCCAAAAAATGCATTTTGAACAATTTAAAGATTTGATCTGCGAATCGAGCCCGGGTCAACTGCTTGGAAGGCAGCTATGCTCACCACTATACCACCAACGCCTGCCTGTCTGGTCTATGTGATGGAGCGCCCCTTAGAAATAAGAATAAGTCATTGGCTGGGAATGAAAAAAGCTTGCGTTTGACGCAGAAGCAGTTCGCATCATGAGGTCTTGCCGGTCAGCCCAACATTTCCCCGGGACCCCTTAAAAAAGGAGCTTGGTTTTAAGTTTGGTTTGATTGAACAGTACATTTTGTTGGCTGGGCTGGGACCCTCTCCTATTTAGCGCAAGAGTGGAACGAGGCAGCAAGTTCAAGGAATGACATTGCATCCAGGCACTTACAGCTCTTTGTGCCCTAATGCCATGACACAAAAACACAATTTGAAAAAACTTAGCAGAGGATGGTTTCGATCCATCGACCTCTGGGTTATGGGCCCAGCACGCTTCCGCTGCGCCACTCTGCTGGTTGAAGAACAAGAGCTTTTCTGGGCTTTTACAGCCTACAAACCGACAACCCTAGACCCAGTTTCGAGTGAAGCGGGCAGTAGGCCTTACAAAGCCAAACAACCTGCAACCACGCACTCCCATCCCATGGCCTTTTGCAGACAGGCCTCATTTCTCTAGCTCACACCCTAACTGCCAACACCCCTTCCCCTTCTCTCTCTGTCTCTCTCTCTCTCTGTCTCTCTCTCTCATTCTCTCTCTCTCGCAAATAGATACTTTACTTCCCAGGTGCAACAAAACAAGCCTTCTCGAGCTGGCAGATATGGGAAGGAAGGAAGGAAGGGCCAGTTTGGAAACTCAACTCAATTACCATAAATCCCCTGCTAAGGGTTATGGGAGGGAGGAATGAAGGAACTTTGCTTCAGGGAAAGGGCTGCTGCTGCTTCAGCATGTGAGGAGCGCAGCCACACGTTTCACCTTCCTCAGTATGTTGGTTTACAGGATGAGAGAGATCCTGAAACCTCACTCTAATAGGCTGAGGTGCTGTGCTCGGTGGCCTGCTGGGACCTTTGCCCGTCAGGGCAAGGCGAATAGGCCTTTGTCAGGCCTTCGTCAGGGCTTTGTCGGGGAGGGGCCAGGAGCCCTGCTCGCTTCAATCCCCTCACCGATAGACAGTTGCAGAAACTAGGATGCAAGAACCTTTCCTGGATGGGGTTTTGATTTTCGCGAAAAGTGTGTCGGCTTTGCTTTCAGCATGAGTCTGATTTCCAAAAAATGCATTTTGAACAATTTAAAGATTTGATCTGCGTTGGCCGGGAATAAAACCCGGGTCACTGCTTGGAAGGCAGCTATGCTCACCACTATACCACCAACGCCTGCCTGTCTGGGCTATGTGATGGAGCGCCCCTTAGAAATAAGAATAAGTCATTGGCTGGGAATGAAAAAGCTTGCGTTTGACGCAGAAGCAGTTTGCATCATGAGGTCTTGCCGGTCAGCCCAACATTTCCCCGGGACCCCTTAAAAAAGGAGCTTGGTTTTAAGTTTGGTTTGATTGAACAGTACATTTTGTTGGCTGGGCTGGGACCCTCTCCTATTTAGCGCAAGAGTGGAACGAGGCAGCAAGTTCAAGGAATGACATTGCATCCAGGCACTTACAGCTCTTTGTGCCCTAATGCCATGACACAAAAACATAATTTGAAAAAACTTAGCAGAGGATGGTTTCGATCCATCGACCTCTGGGTTATGGGCCCAGCATGCTTCCGCTGCGCCACTCTGCTGGTTGGAGAACAAGAGCTTTTCTGGGCTTCTACAGCCTACAAACAGACAACCCTAGACCCAGTTTCGAGTGAAGCGGGCAGTAGGCCTTACAAAGCCAAACAACCTGCAACCACGCACTCCCATCCCATGGCCTTTTGCAGACAGGCCTCATTTCTCTAGCTCACACCCTAACTGCCAACACCCCTTCCCCTTCTCTCTCTGTCTCTCTCTCTCTCTGTCTCTCTCTCTCATTCTCTCTCTCTCGCAAATAGATACTTTACTTCCCAGGTGCAACAAAACAAGCCTTCTCGAGCTGGCAGATATGGGAAGGAAGGAAGGAAGGGAGGGCCAGTTTGGAAACTCAACTCAATTACCATAAATCCCCTGCTAAGGGTTATGGGAGGGAGGAATGAAGGAACTTTGCTTCAGGGAAAGGGCTGCTGCTGCTTCAGCATGTGAGGAGCGCAGCCACACGTTTCACCTTCCTCAGTATGTTGGTTTACAGGATGAGAGAGATCCTGAAACCTCACTCTAATAGGCTGAGGTGCTGTGCTCGGTGGCCTGCTGGGACCTTTGCCCGTCAGGGCAAGGCGAATAGGCCTTTGTCAGGCCTTCGTCAGGGCTTTGTCGGGGAGGGGCCAGGAGCCCTGCTCGCTTCAATCCCCTCACCGATAGACAGTTGCAGAAACTAGGATGCAAGAACCTTTCCTGGATGGGGTTTTGATTTTCACGAAAAGTGTGTCAGCTTTGCTTTCAGCATGAGTCTTATTTCCAAAAAATGCATTTTGAACAATTTAAAGATTTGATCTGCGTTGGCGTCAACTGCTTGGAAGGCAGCTATGCTCACCACTATACCACCAACGCCTGCCTGTCTGGGCTATCTGATGGAGCGCCCCTTAGAAATAAGAATAAGTCATTGGCTGGGAATGAAAAAAGCTTGCGTTTGACGCAGAAGCAGTTCGCATCATGAGGTCTTGCCGGTCAGCCCAACATTTCCCCGGGACCCCTTAAAAAAGGAGCTTGGTTTTAAGTTTGGTTTGATTGAACAGTACATTTTGTTGGCTGGGCTGGGACCCTCTCCTATTTAGCGCAAGAGTGGAACGAGGCAGCAAGTTCAAGGAATGACATTGCATCCAGGCACTTACAGCTCTTTGTGCCCTAATGCCATGACACAAAAACATAATTTGAAAAAAGTTAGCAGAGGATGGTTTCGATCCATCGACCTCTGGGTTATGGGCCCAACACGCTTCCGCTGCGCCACTCTGCTGGTTGGAGAACAAGAGCTTTTCTGGGCTTTTACATCCTCCAAACCGACAACCCTAGACCCAGTTTCGAGTGAAGCGGGCAATAGGCCTTACAAAGCCAAACAACCTGCAACCACGCACTCCCATCCCATGGCCTTTTGCAGACAGGCCTCATTTCTCTAGCTCACACCCTAACTGCCAACACCCCTTCCCCTTCTCTCTCTGTCTCTCTCTCTCTGTCTCTCTCTCTCATTCTCTCTCTCTCGCAAATAGATACTTTACTTCCCAGGTGCAACAAAACAAGCCTTCTCGAGCTGGCAGATATGGGAAGGAAGGAAGGAAGGGCCAGTTTGGAAACTCAACTCAATTACCATAAATCCCCTGCTAAGGGTTATGGGAGGGAGGAATGAAGGAACTTTGCTTCAGGGAAAGGGCTGCTGCTGCTTCAGCATGTGAGGAGCGCAGCCACACGTTTCACCTTCCTCAGTATGTTGGTTTACAGGATGAGAGAGATCCTGAAACCTCACTCTAATAGGCTGAGGTGCTGTGCTTGGTGGCCTGCTGGGACCTTTGCCCGTCAGGACAAGGCGAATAGGCCTTTGTCAGGCAGGGGCCAGGAGCCCTGCTCGCTTCAATCCCCTCACCGATAGACAGTTGCAGAAACTAGGATGCAAGAACCTTTCCTGGATGGGGTTTTGATTTTCACGAAAAGTGTGTCAGCTTTGCTTTCAGCATGAGTCTGATTTCCAAAAAATGCATTTTGAACAATTTAAAGATTTGATCTGCGTTGGCTGGGAATCGAACCCGGGTCAACTGCTTGGAAGGCAGCTATGCTCACCACTATACCACCAACGCCTGCCTGTCTGGGCTATCTGATGGAGCGCCCCTTAGAAATAAGAATAAGTCATTGGCTGGGAATGAAAAAAGCTTGCTTTTGACGCAGAAGCAGTTCGCATCATGAGGTCTTGCCGGTCAGCCCAACATTTCCCCGGGACCCCTTAAAAAAGGAGCTTGGTTTTAAGTTTGGTTTGATTGAACAGTACATTTTGTTGGCTGGGCTGGGACCCTCTCCTATTTAGCGCAAGAGTGGAACGAGGCAGCAAGTTCAAGGAATGACATTGCATCCAGGCACTTACAGCTCTTTGTGCCCTAATGCCATGACACAAAAACATAATTTGAAAAAACTTAGCAGAGGATGGTTTGGAATCATCGACCTCTGGGTTATGGGCCCAGCACGCTTCCGCTGCGCCACTCTGCTGGTTGGAGAACAAGAGCTTTTCTGGGCTTTTACAGCCTACAAACCGACAACCCTAGACCCAGTTTCGAGTGAAGCAGGCAGTAGGCCTTACAAAGCCAAACAACCTGCAAGCAAGCACTCCCATCCCATGGCCTTTTGCAGACAGGCCTCATTTCTCTAGCTCACACCCTAACTGCCAACACCCCTTCCCCTTCTCTCTCTGTCTCTCTCTCTCTGTCTCTCTCATTCTCTCTCTCGCAAATAGATACTTTACTTCCCAGGTGCAACAAAACAAGCCTTCTCGAGCTGGCAGATATGGGAAGGAAGGAAGGAAGGGCCAGTTTGGAAACTCAACTCAATTACCATAAATCCCCTGCTAAGGGTTATGGGAGGGAGGAATGAAGGAACTTTGCTTCAGGGAAAGGGCTGCTGCTGCTTCAGCATGTGAGGAGCGCAGCCACACGTTTCACCTTCCTCAGTATGTTGGTTTACAGGATGAGAGAGATCCTGAAACCTCACTCTAATAGGCTGAGGTGCTGTGCTTGGTGGCCTGCTGGGACCTTTGCCCGTCAGGGCAAGGCGAATAGGCCTTTGTCAGGGCTTTGTCGGGGAGGGGCCAGGAGCCCTGCTCGCTTCAATCCCCTCACCGATAGACAGTTGCAGAAACTAGGATGCAAGAACCTTTCCTGGATGGGGTTTTGATTTTCACGAAAAGTGTGTCAGCTTTGCTTTCAGCATGAGTCTGATTTCCAAAAAATGCATTTTGAACAATTTAAAGATTTGATCTGCGTTGGCCGGGAATCGAACCCGGGTCAACTGCTTGGAAGGCAGCTATGCTCACCACTATACCACCAACGCCTGCCTGTCTGGGCTATCTGATGGAGCGCCCCTTAGAAATAAGAATAAGTCATTGGCTGGGAATGAAAAAAGCTTTCGTTTGACGCAGAAGCAGTTCGCATCATGAGGTCTTGCCGGTCAGCCCAACATTTCCCCGGGACCCCTTAAAAAAGGAGCTTGGTTTTAAGTCTGGTTTGATTGAACAGTACATTTTGTTGGCTGGGCTGGGACCCTCTCCTATTTAGCGCAAGAGTGGAACGAGGCAGCAAGTTCAAGGAATGACATTGCATCCAGGCACTTACAGCTCTTTGTGCCCTAATGCCATGACACAAAAACATAATTTGAAAAAACTTAGCAGAGGATGGTTTCGATCCATCGACCTCTGGGTTATGGGCCCAGCACGCTTCCGCTGCGCCACTCTGCTGTGTGGAGAACAAGAGCTTTTCTGGGCTTTTACAGCCTACAAACCGACAACCCTAGACCCAGTTTCGAGTGAAGCGGGCAGTAGGCCTTACAAAGCCAAACAACCTGCAACCACGCACTCCCATCCCATGGCCTTTTGCAGACAGGCCTCATTTCTCTAGCTCACACCCTAACTGCCAACACCCCTTCCCCTTCTCTCTCTGTCTCTCTCTCTCTGTCTCTCTCTCTCATTCTCTCTCTCTCGCAAATAGATACTTTACTTCCCAGGTGCAACAAAACAAGCCTTCTCGAGCTGGCAGATATGGGAAGGAAGGAAGGAAGGGCCAGTTTGGAAACTCAACTCAATTACCATAAATCCCCTGCTAAGGGTTATGGGAGGGAGGAATGAAGGAACTTTGCTTCAGGGAAAGGGCTGCTGCTGCTTCAGCATGTGAGGAGCGCAGCCACACGTTTCACCTTCCTCAGTATGTTGGTTTACAGGATGAGAGAGATCCTGAAACCTCACTCTAATAGGCTGAGGTGCTGTGCTTGGTGGCCTGCTGGGACCTTTGCCCGTCAGGGCAAGGCGAATAGGCCTTTGTCAGGGCTTTGTCGGGGAGGGGCCAGGAGCCCTGCTCGCTTCAATCCCCTCACCGATAGACAGTTGCAGAAACTAGGATGCAAGAACCTTTCCTGGATGGGGTTTTGATTTTCACGAAAAGTGTGTCAGCTTTGCTTTCAGCATGAGTCTGATTTCCAAAAAATGCATTTTGAACAATTTAAAGATTTGATCTGCGTTGGCCGGGAATCGAACCCGGGTCAACTGCTTGGAAGGCAGCTATGCTCACCACTATACCACCAACGCCTGCCTGTCTGGGCTATCTGATGGAGCGCCCCTTAGAAATAAGAATAAGTCATTGGCTGGGAATGAAAAAAGCTTGCGTTTGACGCAGAAGCAGTTCGCATCATGAGGTCTTGCCGGTCAGCCCAACATTTCCCCGGGACCCCTTAAAAAAGGAGCTTGGTTTTAAGTTTGGTTTGATTGAACAGTACATTTTGTTGGCTGGGCTGGGACCCTCTCCTATTTAGCGCAAGAGTGGAACGAGGCAGCAAGTTCAAGGAATGACATTGCATCCAGGCACTTACAGCTCTTTGTGCCCTAATGCCATGACACAAAAACATAATTTGAAAAAACTTAGCAGAGGATGGTTTC